>NC_074665.1:89125946-89848446 GCF_029448725.1 Salvelinus fontinalis | reverse complement strand
TGACATTATCCTGGACAGCTCTTTACCATGAACTAGTGACATTATCATTGACAGCTGTTTACCATGAACTAGTGACATTATCCTGGACAGCTGTTTACCATGAACTAGTGACATTATCGTGGACAGCTCTTTACCATGAACTAGTGACATTATCATGGACAGCTCTTTACCATTGAACTAGTGACATTATCCTGGACAGCTCTTTACCATGAACTAGTGACATTATCATTGACAGCTGTTTACCATGAACTAGTGACATTATCCTGGACAGCTCTTTACCATGAACTAGTGACATTATCCTGGACAGCTCTTTACCATGAACTAGTGACATTATCCTGGACAGCTCTTTACCATGAACTAGTGACATTATCATGGACAGCTCTTTACCATGAACTAGTGACATTATCCTGGACAGCTCTTTACCATGAACTAGTGACATTATCATGGACAGCTCTTTACCATGAACTAGTGACATTATCATGCACAGCTCTTTACATTGGATTAGTGACATTATCCTAGACAGCTATTTACCATGAACTAGTGACATTATCATGGACAGCTCTTTACCATGAACTAGTGACATTATCCTGGACAGCTCTTTACCATGAACTAGTGACATTATCCAGGACAGCTCTTTACCATGAACTAGTGACATTATCATTGACAGCTGTTTACCATGAACTAGTGACATTATCCTGGACAGCTCTTTACCATGAACTAGTGACATTATCCTGGACAGCTCTTTACCATGAACTAGTGACATTATCCTGGACAGATCTTTACCATGAACTAGTGACATTATCATTGACAGCTGTTTACCATGAACTAGTGACATTATCCTGGACAGCTGTTTACCATGAACTAGTGACATTATCCTGGACAGCTCTTTACCATGAACTAGTGACATTATCATGGACAGCTCTTTACCATGAACTAGTGACATTATCCTGGACAGCTCTTTACCATGAACTAGTGACATTATCATGGACAGCTCTTTACCATGAACTAGTGACATTATCATGCACAGCTCTTTACATTGGATTAGTGACATTATCCTAGACAGCTATTTACCATGAACTAGTGACATTATCATGGACAGCTCTTTACCATGAAATAGTAACATTATCCTGGACCGCTCTTTACCATGAACTAGTAACATTATCCTGGACAGCTCTTTACCATGAACTAGTGACATTATCATGGACAGCTCTTTACCACGGATTAGTGACATTATCCTAGACAGCTATTTGCCATGAACTAGTGACATTATCATGGACAGCTCTTTACCATGAACTAGTGACATTATCCTGGACAGCTCTTTACCATGAACTAGTGACATTATCATTGACAGCTGTTTACCATGAACTAGTGACATTATCCTGGACAGCTCTTTACCATGAACTAGTGACATTATCATGGACAGCTCTTTACCATGAACTAGTGACATTATCCTGGACAGCTCTTTACCATGAACTATTACCATTATCATGGACAGTTCTTTACCATGAACTAGTGACATTATCATGAACAGCTCTTTACATTGGATTAGTGGCATTATCCTAGACAGCTATTTACCATGAACTAGTGACATTATCATGGACACCTCTTTACCATGAACTAGTGACATTATCCTAGACAGCTCTTTACCATGAACTAGTGACATTATCATTGACAGCTGTTTACCATGAACTAGTGACATTATCCTGGACAGCTCTTTACCATGAACTAGTGACATTATCCTGGACAGCTCTTTACCATGAACTAGTGACATTATCCTGGACAGATCTTTACCATGAACTAGTGACATTATCATTGACAGCTGTTTACCATGAACTAGTGACATTATCCTGGACAGCTGTTTACCATGAACTAGTGACATTATCCTGGACAGCTCTTTACCATGAACTAGTGACATTATCATGGACAGCTCTTTACCATGAACTAGTGACATTATCCTGGACAGCTCTTTACCATGAACTAGTGACATTATCATGGACAGCTCTTTACCATGAACTAGTGACATTATCATGCACAGCTCTTTACCATGAACTAGTGACATTATCCTGGACAGCTCTTTACCATGAACTAGTGACATTATCCTGGACAGATCTTTACCATGAACTAGTGACATTATCCAGGACAGCTCTTTACCATGAACTAGTGACATTATCATTGACAGCTGTTTACCATGAACTAGTGACATTATCCTGGACAGCTCTTTACCATGAACTAGTGACATTATCATGGACAGCTCTTTACCATGAACTAGTGACATTATCCTGGACAGCTCTTTACCATGAACTATTACCATTATCATGGACAGTTCTTTACCATGAACTAGTGACATTATCATGAACAGCTCTTTACATTGGATTAGTGGCATTATCCTAGACAGCTATTTACCATGAACTAGTGACATTATCATGGACACCTCTTTACCATGAACTAGTGACATTATCCTAGACAGCTCTTTACCATGAACTAGTGACATTATCATTGACAGCTGTTTACCATGAACTAGTGACATTATCCTGGACAGCTCTTTACCATGAACTAGTGACATTATCCTGGACAGCTCTTTACCATGAACTAGTGACATTATCCTGGACAGATCTTTACCATGAACTAGTGACATTATCATTGACAGCTGTTTACCATGAACTAGTGACATTATCCTGGACAGCTGTTTACCATGAACTAGTGACATTATCCTGGACAGCTCTTTACCATGAACTAGTGACATTATCATGGACAGCTCTTTACCATGAACTAGTGACATTATCCTGGACAGCTCTTTACCATGAACTAGTGACATTATCATGCACAGCTCTTTACATTGGATTAGTGACATTATCCTAGACAGCTATTTACCATGAACTAGTGACATTATCATGGACAGCTCTTTACCATGAACTAGTGACATTATCCTGGACAGCTCTTTACCATGAACTAGTGACATTATCCAGGACAGCTCTTTACCATGAACTAGTGACATTATCATTGACAGCTGTTTACCATGAACTAGTGACATTATCCTGGACAGCTCTTTACCATGAACTAGTGACATTATCCTGGACAGCTCTTTACCATGAACTAGTGACATTATCCTGGACAGATCTTTACCATGAACTAGTGACATTATCATTGACAGCTGTTTACCATGAACTAGTGACATTATCCTGGACAGCTGTTTACCATGAACTAGTGACATTATCCTGGACAGCTCTTTACCATGAACTAGTGACATTATCATGGACAGCTCTTTACCATGAACTAGTGACATTATCCTGGACAGCTCTTTACCATGAACTAGTGACATTATCATGGACAGCTCTTTACCATGAACTAGTGACATTATCATGCACAGCTCTTTACATTGGATTAGTGACATTATCCTAGACAGCTATTTACCATGAACTAGTGACATTATCATGGACAGCTCTTTACCATGAAATAGTAACATTATCCTGGACCGCTCTTTACCATGAACTAGTAACATTATCCTGGACAGCTCTTTACCATGAACTAGTGACATTATCATGGACAGCTCTTTACCACGGATTAGTGACATTATCCTAGACAGCTATTTGCCATGAACTAGTGACATTATCATGGACAGCTCTTTACCATGAACTAGTGACATTATCCTGGACAGCTCTTTACCATGAACTAGTGACATTATCCAGGACAGCTCTTTACCATGAACTAGTGACATTATCATTGACAGCTGTTTACCATGAACTAGTGACATTATCCTGGACAGCTCTTTACCATGAACTAGTGACATTATCATGGACAGCTCTTTACCATGAACTAGTGACATTATCCTGGACAGCTCTTTACCATGAACTAGTACCATTATCATGGACAGTTCTTTACCATGAACTAGTGACATTATCATGAACAGCTCTTTACATTGGATTAGTGGCATTATCCTAGACAGCTATTTACCATGAACTAGTGACATTATCATGGACACCTCTTTACCATGAACTAGTGACATTATCCTAGACAGCTATTTACCATGAACTAGTGACATTATCCTGGACAGCTCTTTACCATGAACTACTGACATTATCCAGGACAGCTCTTTACAATGAACTAGTGACATTATCCTGGACAGCTTTTTACCATGGTGAGTATGCCTCGTATATACATGCTCACTAAAGCGTTTTATGGCTTATAGTCAAGAACAAGGACAAACAGTAGGCTTGCTACTTTAAAAAAAAAATATATATATATATATAGTATATAGAACAATTGCTTTTTGTAGGAGGTGGGGACTGGGGAGGGTGGCTACAGCGTTGACAGTTGGCTATTTTGATCAGTGGGAGATATCGATCATGCATGTGTCTGTTTTTAAATGGGATTTCTCACACATGGCATGCAGCTTAATTAATGTCAAGCCTACTGCCTAAATAAAGACATAACCTACAGTATCCTTACCTTGCTTAACGTAGTCTCTCCAGTCTGACACTAGCCAGTTCGCATCAGTTGCAGCAAATACCCGTAGCCGGTTTCTTTGAGATCCTCAAGCGAAATTGCTCGCTACAGCTGACGTTATCAATAGTCTACTACCGTCACAGAGCGAATAAATAGTCTACACAGTCTAGCCAAACATATTAAACTGATGTGTCTATCGACTTTCTATTTCCATTAAAAATGCACCCATAATATAAGAAAGGATAAATACAGGTAAACAAAAAAGTACACTGTCTACGTGTTCATGCAGCGCGCGACACTCCGTAGTTACTTATTTCATCGCCGCCGGTAACTTAACCCCAGGAAACATGCCAAGTATAGGACCGGACCGATTCATAAGAAAAAGTAATATGTTCCACAGCCGCAGTACGTATGGATCGCTAGCACGCCTACCGGTGCAACCTCTGACTGGCAGCGGGCAGTACACAGCGCGGTAGAAGACGATGCATAAATCATAAAAATGGGAGGCACTACTGTCTAAACCGATCGTAATAATTATTCAATTGGAGACAAGGTGGATGTCAATCAAATCTTTAGTCCATTCCCCCACGGCCAAAGCATTTGACATTTGATGTAAGGCAATTATGCTATAAAAAGGTCTGCAGGCGACTCATTCAGGAGACTGCAGATTTTGTAGGTCTATTCTCTTGGGGGGAAGAAAGGTCAACAGATTGATCATGTCTGGTTTAGAGAATCTATACAACATTACTTAATGAATAGTCTTGTCTTAAAAAAACGTGCATACTACATACTGCTATGCGAAATGTAAATGTTATTCAAATTATTATTTTATTGTAATTTCAAATGTGATCTATAGCCTTGGTGTAAACTGGTGCATGTATCGTCATACAATGTCTCTGTGCTGCAGCCTACTATATTACCGTAGGAAGGCTGAGGCTAAAGGACGGCAGTGAGAAATGCCCCCGCCAGGTGTGTACCAAGCCCAGGGATGCTGGTTTCAGTGTGTGGGGTTTTGACAGAATCTTTGTCACAAATGGCACCTTATTCTCTACATAGTGCACTTATTTTGACCAGAGCCCTATGTAGTGCACCATAAAGGGTATTGGGAGCATGGCATTTGGGAAGCATCCAGAGAGGGGCAGGAGGAGAGATTAATGAGGGTTAAGTTTGATGTGAAGCGATCAGCAGAGTCATGTAGAGCTGAAGCAGTGTTATGCCAGAGAGAGAGAGCTCTGGCCCTTGGATCCACTGTTAATCCACTGATACTCCATCACCTCTATTTGACAGCATCTCAAATGGCCCCCTCTTCCCTATTTAGTGCACTGCTTTTGACCAGAGCTTAATGAACCCTGGTCAAAAGTAGTGCACTAAATATGGAAGAGGGTGCTATTGGGGATTAACACTCATTCTCTCTTTCTCTGCCAAAGCAAAGCCTCCCTCACACACAGCGCCTCCCCTGCACACATCACACTCACACACAGCGCCTCCCCTGCACACATCACACTCACACACAGCGCCTCCCCTGCACACATCACACTCACACACAGCGCCTCCCCTGCACACATCACACTCACACACAGGGCCTCCCCTGCACACATCACACTCACACACAGCGCCTCCCCTGCACACATCACACTCACACACAGCGCCTCCCCTGCACACATCACACTCACACACAGCGCCTCCCCTGCACACATCACACTCACACACAGGCCGCATACCGCACACACCTTCCTTCCCTCAGGTGCTTCAGGCAGCTGTAATCCGTCACACCACTCTGCTCTGCACTCAGACGTTGTGCAGACTCCTGGAGGATCATGGGGTGGAGATTCTTTTTTCTATCTTCCCATGATCTCTCAATAGCAGATATAGTTCAAACATCTTATTGTTTCTACTGCTGATTGCAACTTTAAATAATTTTCAGTACTTTCGTTTTAAGCCTAATTATGTTTGTATCGTGCAAGGGAAGGCCAACTAAGCTTTGAACAGACTGATATTAATGAAGTAAGTAGAGATACCAGTAAATATTATTTCCACACATTCAAAGTGGGTACAATTCTTTTCTTTCCGCCTCATAAGAAAACAGCAAGCAGGAAAACCAGTGCATTACTGTGAACTAGACTGAGTTGTAGCCTATAGGTGTGAGTATATATAAAGGACAAGCATGTTTGACATGTCAATGCACAGCAGGGGGATGTTGATTAGGCCTAGTTATGAATCTCATACACTGCATCAACAACATCATGGGAAAAAATAGCAGCATAGCAACCAGTTGCTACGAAGAAGCAAAAGGCAGGGCCTAAAGAACCAACTTGCTTATTTAGCAAGTGAGCCATAAAACATAAATCCCCCAATGACTTTCTTACCACTGCAGTGTTTCCATGGTGACAATATGGGGATTGATGGAGCTGTAGTTTGGACGGGTTAGGGGTATCCTATACCATCATGAATGCACTCAGGTCTGACCTGTTGTATCATTTTCGTAAACATTTCCATGCACCAGGGACAGGGTGAAAAAACCAGCATGGGGGCGTCTGAATCCACCTCACACAACTCTACCTGAAGTTTTGAGAGCGCACCTCATCTCCATGGAGATGAAGAGACGTGGGGAAAACGCAGAAGTTGGGAAAGTAGCTAGCAGCTCACTGACTGACTGGAAATGTTTTGGATTGAATAGTAAGTAATAGGAAATTATAATAATTTAACTATAAGGTAACTTGTTAAAATGTTAGCAGAATTGTAGGGCATTTGCTTAAGCATCTGCCAATACGATTGAACCGTTCCACCTGTCTTGTCTTACCTACTGACAAGCATTTTGGTGATGAACATGCCAACGAGCAACATTTATCATACCAGCTGTATTTCTGTATTTTGAAAGTTTTATTGTGAAAACCTGATTGCTGACATGCAAAACATGTTGGGAGTAGGCAGGGTGGTTGGTCCACATTTAACGAGAACGTCGTGTTCAAATCTCATCAGACAACTTTCACTCATTTGCAACAATACTGAACAACAATATAAACGCAACATGTAAAGTGTTGGTACCATGTTTCATGGGCTGAAATAAAACATCTCAGAAATTGTTCATAAGCACAAAAAGCTTATTTCTCACAAATGTTGTGCACAAATGTGTTTACATTCCTGTTAGTGAGCATTTCTCATTTGCCAAGATAATCCATCCACTTGACTGCTGTGGAATATCAAGAAACTGATTAAACAGCATGATCAATACACAGGTGCACCTTGTGCTGGGGACAATAAAAGGCCACTCTAAAATGTTCAGTTTTGTCACACAACACAATGCCACAGATGTTTCAAGTTTTAAGGAAGCATGCAATTGGCATGCTGACTGCTGGAATGTCCACCAAAGCTGTTGCAAGATAATTGAATGTTAATTTCTCTACCATAAGCCGACTCCAACATCGTTTTAGAGAATTTGTCAGTTCGTCCAACTGGCCTCACAACTGCAGACTATGTGTAACCAAGCCAGCCCAGGACTTCCGCATCCGGCTTATTCACCTGCAGGATGGTCTGAGACCAGCCACCGGACAGCTGATGAAACTGTGGGTTTCCACAACCAAATAATTTCTACACAAACTGTCAGAAACCGTCTCTGGGAAGCTCACCTGCATGCCCGTCATCCTCACCAGGGTTTTGACCTGCCTGCAGTTTGGCGTCGTAACTGACTTTAGTGGGAAAATGCTCACCTTCGATGGCCACTGGCACACTGGAGAGGTGTACTCTTCATGGATGAATCCCAGTTTCAACTGTACCAGGCAGATGGCAGACACGGTGGATGGCGTCATGTGGGTAAGTGATTTGTTGATGTCAACGTTGTTAACAGAGTGCCCCACGGTGGCAGTGGGGTTATGGTATGGGCAGGCATAAGCTACGGACAACGAACACAATTGCATTTTATCGATGGCAATTTGAATGCACAGAGATACCATGAGATCGGAGGCCCATTGTCAACGTTAGCCACCTTGCTAACGTTAGCCACAAAATTCGTAACATATACGTTTGCAAATTCTTAACATATTGTATGAATTGCAATTCGTAACATCATGCAAATTGTAATTCGTAACATATCATATGAAATGGATTATCATATGAAATGAAGAGGAGGAGCAGGGATCGAACCAAAATGCAGCGGAGTTTATAGACATGATTTATTAAAGAAAAAAACACGAACTCGACTAATACACTAACAAAACAAATAAACGGTGTAGACAGACCTAAACGACGGACTCACATAACACACGAGAACGCACGAACAGGGAAAAAAGCCTACACATAAAAAACACTGAACAAACAAACCGAAACCAGTCCCATGTGGCTTAATGACATACACAAACACAGGAGACAATCACCCACAACGAACACTGTGAAAACACCTACCTAAATATGACTCTTAATTAGAGGAACGCCAAACACCTGCCTCTAATTAAGAGCCATACCAGGCAACCCATAAACCAACATAGAAACAGAAAACATAGAATGCCCACCCAAACTCACGTCCTGACCAACTAACACATATAACAAACTAACAGAAATAGGTCAGGAACGTGACAGAAAGACATGCAGCTGAGAACCTCACCAAGGCTGAACACATGCGTGAGGTGAGGAAGAGGATTGACCTTAAATATCAGGTAAGCTACAGTATGTTCCAAAGAGGTCGTCCTAACTATTGTACATTAACGAGGTAGTCCTAACTATTGTACATTAAAGAGGTCGTCCTAACTATTGTACATTAAAGAGGTCGTCCTAACTATTGTACATTAAAGAGGTCGTCCTAACTATTGTACATTAACGAGGTAGTCCTAACTATTGTACATTAAAGAGGTCGTCCTAACTATTGTACATTAACGAGGTAGTCCTAACTATTGTACATTAAAGAGGTAGTCCTAACTATTGTACATTAAAGAGGTAGTCCTAACTATTGTACATTAACGAGGTAGTCCTAACTATTGTACATTAACGAGGTAGTCCTAACTATTGTACATTAGTAGTTCTCAAATAATTTCAATGATATGACGGTTTGCAGGGCATAGGAAATTCTATGCATGGATGTTGTTCAAGTATGACAGCAACTGAAAGCAGCGGTATGGTGAATAGAAGTGATAATAAGGGTGATAATGAAGGTGATTGTAGGAAATGAAGGTAATTATGTTGCAGGACCACCTATGCAGACGGGAACATGAAAGGGCAGACCAGGGGTGAGGAGGGAAGTGCACAGAGTACGGACGGCATCACCAGCACCTCAGACAAATAGGTTCAAATCCTGCACGTATGACAGACCATGGGCACAGGGAGCGCCAGCTACCAAGAAGGTATTGATAACTCTTCACACTTCTACAGTTTTACAACTGCCACATACCATTGGCTGTACATGTCATTGAAGCAACATTGATCCCATGTGGCTCAGTTGGTAGAGCAACGCCAGGGTTGTGGGTTTGATTCCCATGGGGGACCAGTATGGAAAATGGATGCAGTCACTACAAAGAGTCTCTACTAAAACAGCATGTAAAATGTAAATATCTCTATAGTTTGTGAGTTTGGAGACTGTAGCCTTCTTCCCACTTCTATCCCTAATAGTGTTTCTCTAAACCTTGTCCTCCAGCTCTGTGAAATCCACCATATCAGAGACGATAAACTCACTGAACAAAGGCTCAGTGACTTGCCATCTCCAGCAGAACCCAGAGTAGAACAGCAGAACTGGCAAGCACATCAAAGACTGTGAGAAGAGCCACTGCCCCACTGTAAGATTCTCACAATGCACTCTCTTAGACAACTGACACACTCAGTAGTGGTTATGGGGTGTCCAATGTCTCTATTTACATTGAATTTGTTCCCAAATTGTTATACTTTCTTCTTGATGCTTTTCTTCAAGGTAAGGAACAATATCCACCATGTCACAAACACAAATCTGTGGATATAAAAACAGGCTCTGTAAGTTATCCACCTGTGAAACTAAGTCAAACACTCTGACACAAAGTCAAGGCGCACTGAGAGGGAAGAGCATGATGGGAGCGCCATCATGTGACCGTGTGGATAGATCAAACATCTCTACAAGACAGGACCTAGTCAAGATCAATTAGACAGCTGCTCCCTCCCACAACCCCTGACCTCTTCTGGAAGGTCCTACACAGATTGTCCCCATCTCCCTTCACTGCAGTACCACCGCTCCCCCAGCCCAGATGACCCAGAGCCCTATCTCCAGCTGATCTCTGATCCCTTCCAGGGCTTCTCAGGGAACAGGAGTATTACAGAGGAATGCGTACACAGTGAGGACATCTACAGGGCTGAGCTCTCCTTCAGGAGCTCAGCTGACACCAGTCCTTCGTCCGTACCAGAGTCAAAATCAGATCAAACTGTATTTGTCACATGCGTCAAATACAATGACGCATGTAATACAATGACGCATTGTAAGTAAGCAGTGAAATGCTTACTTACAAGCCCATACCCAACAATGCAGTTTTAAGAAAAATAAGTGTAAAGAAAGTATTTACTCAAATTAACTGAAGGAAAAAATAAAATAAAAATAGAAAATAGAAAAATAGAAAAATAACAAATAATTAAAGAGCAACAACAAAATAAGAGTAGCGAGGCTATGTCCAGGGGGTACCGGTACAGAGTCAATGTGCGGGGGACAGATTAGTTGAGGTAATTGAGGTAATATGTACATGTAGGTAGAGGTAAAGTGACTATGCAAAGATAATAAAGAGTAGCAGCAGCGTAAAAATGGGGGGATCGGTCAATTCAAATAGTCCGGGTAGCCATTTGATTAGCTGTTCAGGAGTCTTATTTATTTAATTTATTTAACCAGGTAGGCTAGTTGAGAACAAGTTCTCATTTGCAACTGCGACCTGGCCAAGATAAAGCAAAGCAGTTTGACACATACAACAACACAGAGTTACACATGGAATAAGAAAACATACAATCAATAATACAGTAGACAAAGTCTATATACAGCATGTGCAGATGAGGTAGGATAAGGGAGGTAAGGCAATGAATAGGCCATGGTGGCGAAGTAATTACAATACAGCAATTAAACACTGGAACGGTAGATGTGCAGAAGATGAATGTGCAAGTAGAGATACTGGGGTGACAAGGAGCAAGATAAATAAATAAATACAGTATGGGGATGAGGTAGTTGGATGGGCTATTTACAGATGGGCTATGTACAGGTGCAGTGATCTGTGAGCTGCTCTGACAGCTGGTGCTTAAAGCTAGTGACCGAGATAAGAGTCTCCAGCTTTAGTGATTTTTGCAGTTCGTTACAGTCATTGGCAGCAGAGAACTGGAAGGAGAGGCGGCCAAAGGAAGAATTGGCTTTGGGGGTGACAAGTGAGATATACCTGCTTGAGCACGTGCTACGGGTGGGTGCTGCTATGGTGACCAGTGAGCTGAGATAAGGCGGGGCTTTACCAAGCAGAGACTTGTAGATGACCTGGAGCCAGTGGGTTTGGCGACGAGTATGAAGCGAGGGCCAGCCAACGAGAGCGTACAGGTCGCAGTGGTGGGTAGTATGTGGGGCTTTGGTGACAAAACGGATGGCACTGTGATAGACTGCATCCAATTTGTTGAGTAGAGTGTTGGAGGCTATTTTGTAAATGACATTGCCAAAGTCGAGGATCGGTAGGATGGTCAGTTTTACGAGGGTATGTTTGGCGGCATGAGTGTTGGATGCTTTGTTGCGAAATAGGAAGCCGATTCTAGATTTAATTTTGGATTAGAGATGTTTAATGTGAGTCTGGCCTGGGGGTAGAAGCTGTTAAGAAATCTTTTGGACCTAGACTTGGCGCTCCGGTGCTGCTTGCCGTGCGGTAGCAGAGATAACAGTCTATGACTAGGGTTGTAGTCTTTGGCAATTTTTAGGACCTTTCTCTGACACCACCTGGTAAGGAGGTCCTGGATGGCAGGAAGCTTGGCCCCAGTGATGTACTGGATCGTGTGGTCGGAGGCCGAGCAGTTGCCATACCACGCGGTGATGCAACCAGTCAGGATGCTCTCGATGGTGCAGCTGTAGAAATTTTTGAGGATCTGAAGACCCATGACAAATCTTTTCAGTCTCCTGAGGTTTTGTAGGTTTTGTCATAGGTTTTGTCATGCCCTCTTTACGACTGTCTTGGTGTGCTTGGACCATGATAGTTTGTTCGAGATGTGGACACCAATGAACTTGAAGCTCTCAACCTGCTCTATTACAGCCCTGTCGATGAAAATGGGGGCATGCTCTGTCCTCATTTTCCTGTAGTCCACAATCATCTCCATTGTCTTGATCACGTTGAGGGAGAGGTTGTTGTCCTGGCACAACAAGGCCAGGTCTCTGACCTCCTCCCTATATGCTGTCTCATCGATGTCGGTGATCAGGCCTACCACTGTTGTGTCATCAGCAGACTTAATTACGTTGTTGGAGTTGTGCGTGGCCATGCAGTTATGAGTTAACAGAGAGAACAGAAGGGGACTGAGCACCCACCCCTGAGGGGCCCCGTGTTGAAGATCAGCGTGGTGGATCTGTTGCTACCTACCCTTACCCTACCTTGTAGCATTCACACGTAAGTGTTCCTTTTGTCCAGGTGGGAAAGGGTAATGTGGAGAGCAATAGATATTGCATCATCTGTGGACCTGTTGGGGCAGTATGCAATTTGGAGTGTATCTAGGGTTTCTGAGATAATGGTGTTTATGTGGGCCATGACCAGCATTTCAAAGCCCTTCATGGCTACCGACGTGAGTGCTATGGGTTGGTAGTCATTTAGGCAGGTTACCTTATTGTTCTTGGCCACAGGGACTATGGTGGTCTGCTTGAAACATGTTGGTATTACAGACTCAGACAGGGAGAGGTTGAAAATGTCAGTGAAGACACTTGCCAGTTGGTCAGCGCATGCTTGGAGTACACGTCCTGGTAATCCATCTGGCCCTGCGGCCTTGTGAATGTTGACCTGTTTAAAGGTCTTACTCACATCGGCTGCGGAGAGCATGATCACACAGTCATCCGGAACAGCTGATGCTCTCATGCATGTTTCAGTGTTACTTTCCTCGAAGCGAGCATAGAAGTATTTTAGCTTGTCTGGTAGACTCGTGTCACTGGGCAGCTCGCGGCTGTGCTTCCCTTTGTAGTCTGTAATAGTTTGCAAACCTTGCCACATCCGACAAGCGTCGGAGCCGGCGTAGTACGAATCGATCTTAGTCCTGTATTTGATGCTCTGCCTGTTTCAGGGTTTGTTGGAGGGCATACTGGGATTTCTTGTAAGCTTCCGGGGTTAGAGTCCCACTCCTTGAAAGTGGCATCTCTACCCTTCAGCTCAGTGAGGATGTTGCCTGTAATCCATGGCTCCTGGTTGGAGTACAGTCACTTTTGGGACGACGTCATCGATGCACTTATTGATGAAGCCAGTGAGTGATGTGGTGTATTCCTCAATGCCATCGGAAGCAACCTGGAACATATTCCAGTCTGTGCTAGCAAAACAGTCCTGTAGCTTAGCATCTGCTTCATCTGACCACTTTTTTATTGACCGAGTCACTGGTGCTTCCTGCTTTAGTTTTTGCTTGTGAACAGGAATCAGGAGGATAGAATTATGTTGAGATTTGCCAAATGGAGGGCGAGGGAGAGCTTTGTCTGTGTCTCTGTTTGTGGAGTAAAGGTGGTCTAGAGTTTTAGATATCGTGTACCAGCTGTTGTTTACAAATATACTTAAATAGACTGCCGCACCTTGTCTTACCATAGGCTACTGTTCTATCCTGCAGATACAGTGTATAACCCGCCAGTTGTATGTCATTAATGTTGTCGTTCAGCCACGACTCGGTGAAACATAAGATAATTACATATTTTAATGTCCCGTTGGTAGGATATACTGTATGTGCTTGTAGTTCGTCTTTTTTATTATTCAATGATTGTACGTTGGCTAATAGGGCTGATGGTAAAGTCAAATTACCCACTCACCACTGAATCCTAACAAGGCACCCCGACCTTCGTCCTCTATATGTCCGTTTCTTTCTCCTGCGAATGATGGGGATGACGGAATGAGGACCTTGTCGGATGTCTGGAGTAAATCCCTCCCGTCTGACTCGTTAAAGTAAAAATCGTCTTTCAATTCGAAGTGAGCAATCGCTGTCCTGATTTCTAGAAGCTCTTTTCGGTCATAAGAGACGGTGGCAGAAACATTATGTTCAACATAAGTTACAGATAATGTGGAAAAACAAACACAATAGTCCAATTGGTTAGGAGATTGTTAAACAGCAGCCATTCTCTCCGGCGCCATGTCTAACAGTACATTCACAACAGATTTCACAATATTAAGTGTGTGCCCTCAGGCCCCTAGTCTACTACCACATATCTAGAATGCAAAATACGTGTGCGTGTGTGTATAGTGCATATTTTATTGTGTGTTTGTATGCATGTGTCTGTGCCTAAGTTTGTGTTTCTTCACAGTCCCCGCTGTTCCATAAGATGTATTTTTATCTGTTTTCTAAATCTAATTGTACTGCTTGCATGAGTTACTTGATGTGGAAGAAAGTTCCATTTAGTCATGGTTCTATGTAGTACTGTGCGCCTCCCATAATCTGTTCTGGACTTGGGGACTGGGAAGAGACCTCTGGTGTCTTGTGGGGTATGCATTCAACTTGTCAATGCCTCTCACAAATACAAGTAATGACGAAGTCAATCTCTCCTCCACTTTGAGACAGGAGAAATTGACATACATATTATTAATGTTAGCTCTCTGTGTACATCCAAGAGCCAGCCGTGCTGCCCTGTTCTGAGGCAATTACAATTTTCCTAAGTCCCTCTTTGTGGCACCTGACCATACAACTGAACATTAGTCCAGGTGCGACAAAACTAGGGCCTGTAGGACCTGCCTTGTTGATAGTGCTTTTAAGAATGCAGAGCAATGGTTTATTATGGACAGACTTCTCCCCATCCTAGCTACTGTTGTATGAATATGTTTTGACCATGACTTCATTCCCATATTATTCATTTCAAGATTTTGTTGAGGTTTAGGGTTTAGTGAATGATTTATCCCAAATACAATGCATTTCGTTTTTGAAATATTTAGGACTAACTTATTCCTTGCCATCCATTCTGAATCTAACTATAACTCTTTGTTAAGTGTTGCAGTCATTTCAGTCACTGTATTAGCTGACATGTATAGTGTTGAGTCATCCGTGTACATAGACATACTGGCTTTACTCATAGCCAGTAGCATGTCATTAGTAAAAAATTATAAAAGTAAGGGGCCTAGACAGCTGCCCTGGCGAATTCTTCATTCTACCTGGATTTTGTTGGAGAGGCTTCCATTAAAGAACACTCTCTATGTTCTGTTAGACAGGTAACTCATTATCCACAATATAGCAGGGGGTGTGAAGCCAAAACACATACTTTTTTCCAGCAACAGACTATGATCGATAATGTCAAAAGCCACACTGAAGTCTAACAAAACAGCTCCCACAATCTTTGTATCATCAATTTCTCTCAGCCAATCATCAGTCATTTGTGTAAGTGCTGTGCTTCTTGAATGTCCTTCCCTTTAAGCGTGCTGAAAGTCTGTTGTCAATTTGTTAACTGTAAAATAACATTATAAAAGTTTACTAAGGGTATAGGGAGCTTTATTATTCTTAGGTAGGGGAATAACTTTTGTTTCCCTCCAGGCCTGAGGGCACACACTTTCTAGTAGGCTTAAATTGAAGATATGGCAAATAGGAGTGGCAATTGCTCCTCCTAGATGCCTACACGTATTATCCTCAGTAATTTTCCATCCAAGTTGTCAGCTGGTGGCTTGTCATTGTTGATAGACAACAATAATCTTTTCACCTCTTCCACACTTACTTTACGGAATTCAAAATTACAATGCTTGTCTTTCATAATTTGCTCAGATATACTTGGATGTGTAGTGTCAGCGTTTGTTTCTAGCATGGCATGCGTAAGTTTGCTAATCTTGCCAATTAAAAAATAGTTAAACATTAAAGTAGTTACTACAGCATTGTATTTGGTACAAATCATTCCTTACAAATCAAATCAAATTGTATTGGTCACATACACATAGCTAGCAGATGTTGTGTGTGAGTGTGTAGCGAAATGCTTGTGCTTCTAGTTCCGACAATGCAGTAATACCTAACAAGTAATCTAACAATTTCACAACAACCACCTTATACACACAAGTGTAAAGGAATTAATAAGAATATGTACATAAAAATATATGGCGGAGCGATGGCCGTGTGGCATAGGTGAAATGCAGTAGATGGTATAGAATACAGTATATACATATGAGATGAGTAATGTAGGATATGTAAACATTATTAAAGTGACTAGTGATACCTTTATTAAGTCAATTTATGAAAGTGGCCAGAGATTTGAGTCTGTATGTTGGTAGCAGCCTCTCTATGTTAGTGATGGCTGTTTAACAGTCTAATGGCCTTGAGATAGAAGCTGTTTTTCAGTCTCTCGGTCCCAGCTTTGATGCACCTGTACTGACCTCGCCTTCTAGATGGTAGCGGGGTGAACAGGCAGTGGCTCGGGTGGTTGTTGTCCTTGATGATCTTTTTGGCCTTCCTGTGACATCTGGTGCTGTAGGTGTCCTGGAGGGAGGGTAGTTTGGCCACGGTGATGCGTTGTGCAGACCGCACTACACTCTGGAGAGCCTTGCGGTTGAGGGCGGTGCAGTTGCCGTACCAGGCGGTGATACAGCCCGTCAGGATGCTCTCGATTGTGCATCTGTAAAAGTTTGTGAGTGTTTTAGGTGACAAGCCAAGTTTCTTCAGCTTCCTGAGGCTGAAGAGGCACTGTTACGCCTTCTACACCACGCTGTCTGTGTGGGTGGACCATTTCAGTTTGTCTGTGATGTGTACAACGAGGAACTTAACACTTTCCACCTTCTCCACTACTGTCCCATTGATGTGGATGGAGGGGTGCCCCCTCTGCTGTTTCCTGAAGTCCACGATCATCTCCTTTGTTTTGTTGACATTGAGTGAGAGGTTATTTTCCAGACACCACACTCCAAGGGCCCTCACCTCCTCCCTTTAGGCCGTCTCGTCGTTGTTGGTAATCAAGCCTACCACTGTAGTGTCTGCAAACTTGATGATTCAGTTGGAAGCGTACATGTCCAAGCAGTCATGGGTGAACAGGGAGTACAGGAGAGGGCTGAGAACACAACCTTGTGGGGTCGCAATGTTGAGGATCAGCAGGGAGGAGATGTTGTTTCCTACCTGCACCACTTGGGGGCGGCCCGTCAAAGTCCAGGACCCAGTTGCATAGGAAGGAGTCGAGACTGAGCTCTACAGCATAGTCTCACAACTCAATCGCTGCATAGGAAGGAGTCGAGACTGAGCTCTACAGCATAGTCTCACAACTCAATCGCTGGTTGAAAACTGTTTTCTGCCCCTCCCAAAAGATAGAATTTGTAGATAATTGGCCCTGTTTCTGGGACTCACTGACAAACAGGACCAAGCCTGGCCTGTTGAGGAGTGACGGACTCCATCCTAGCTGGAGGGGTGCTCTCATCTTATCTACGAACATAGACAGGGCTTTAACTCCCCTAGCTCCACAATGAAATAGGGTGCAGGCCAGGCAGCAGGCTGTTAGCCAGCCTGCCAGCTTAGTGGAGTCTGCCATTAGCACAGTCAGTGTAGTAAGCTCAGCTATCCCCATTGAGACCGTGTCTGTGCCTCGACTTAGGTTGGGCAAAACTAAACATGGCTGTGTTCGCCTTAGCAATCTCACTGGAATAAAGACGTCCTCCATCCCTGCCATTATTGAAAGAGATTGTGATACCTCACATCTCAAAATAGGGCTACTTAATGTTAGATCCCTCACTTCCAAGGCAGTTATGGTCAATGAACTAATCACTGATCATAATCTTGATGTGATTGGCCTGACTGAAACATGGCTTAAGCCTGATGAATTTACTGTGTTAAATGAAGCCTCACCTCCTGGTTACACTAGTGACCATATCCCCCGCGCATCCCGCAAAGGCGGAGGTGTTGCTAACATTTACGATAGCAAATTTAAATTTACCAACAAAAAAAATGACATTTTCGTCTTTTGAGCTTCTAATCATGAAATCTATGCAGCCTACTCAATCACTTTTATAGCTACTGTTTACAGGCCTCCTGGGCCATATACAGCGTTCCAGCAGAGTTCCCTGAATTCCTATCGGACCTTGTAGTCATGGCAGATAATATTCACATTTTTGGTGAAATTAATTTCACATGGAAAACTCCACAGACCCACTCCAAAAGGCTTTCGGAGCCATCATCGACTCAGTGGGTTTTGTCCAACATGTCTCCGGACACTACTCACTGCCACAGTCATACTCTGGACCTAGTTTTGTAACCTAGTTTTGTAAATAAATGTTGTGGATCTTAATGTTTTTCCTCATAATCCTAGACTATAGGACCACCATTTTATTACGTTTGCAATCGCAACAAATAATCTGCTCAGACCCAAACCAAGGTTCATCAAAAGTCCTGCTATAAATTCTCAGACAACCCAAAGATTCCTAGATACCCTTCCAGACTCCCAGAAAATACCCGAGCTCTGAAGAAAGCTTCCAGAAAATTGGAACTGAAATGCTGCCACACCAAACTGGAAGTCTTCCTACTAGCTTGGAAAGACAGTACCGTGCAGAATCGAAGAGCCCGCACTGCTGCTCGATCATCCTATTTTTCCAACTTAATTGAGGAAAATAAGAACAATCCAAAATGTATTTTTGAAACTGTCGCAAAGCTAACTAAAAAGCAGCATTCCCCAAGAGAGGATGGCTTTCACCTCAGCAGTGATAAATTCATGAACTTCTTTGAGGAAAAGATCATGATGATTAGAATGCAAATTACGGACTCCTCTTTAACTTCTTTGGGGTAGGGCAGTATTTTCACAGTCCGGAGGCAGTATTTTCACGTCCGGATGAAAAGCATGCCCAGAGTAAACTGCCTGCTACTCAGGCCCAGATCCTAGGATATCCATATTATTATTAGATTCGGATAGAAAACACTCTGAAGTTTCTAAAACTGTTTAAATTATGTCTGTGGGTATAACAGAACTCATATGGCAGGCAAAAACCTGAGAAAAAATCCAGCCAGGAAGTGGGAAATCTGAGGTTTGTAGGTTTTCAACTCTTTGCTTATCCAAGATACAGTGGAAATGGGGTCATGTTGCACTTCCTAAGGCTTCCACTACATGTCAACAGTCTTTAGAACCTTGTTTGATGCTTCTACTGTGAAGCGGGGGCGAATGAGAGGAGATTGAGTAAGGTCTCTCACAGAGTGCCACGAGCTTACCATGCGCTGACCATGCGCGTTCATGTGAGAGTTAGCTGCGTTCCATCGCATTTCTGAAGACAAAGGAATTCTCCGGTTGGAACATTATTGAAGATTTATGTTAAAAACATCCTAAAGATTGATTCTATACATCATTTGACATGTTTCTACGGACTGTAACGGAACGTTTTGGACTTTTCGTCCGTACTTTCCGCTGGACTTGCACGCGCGTCGTGAGTTTAGATTGTGTACTGAACGCGCAAACAACAAGGAGGAATTTCGACATAAATGATGGACATTATCGAACAAAACAAACATTTATTGTGGAACAGGGATTCCTGGGAGTGCATTCTGATGAAGATCATCAAAGGTAAGTGAATATTTATAATGCTATTTCTGACTTATGTTGACTCCAACATGGCGGATATCTCTTTGGGTTGATTTGTCGTCTGAGCGCCATACTCAGATTATTGCATGGTTTGCTTTTTACGTTAAGTTTTTTTGAAATCGTTTTTTAAAATTATTCTTCTTTTTTTTTTAAATAACGTTCACAAGGTAAACGGACTATTTCTCAGGTCCAGATCGTAGAATATGCATATAATTTTCAGATTAGGATAGAAAACACTCCAAAGTCTCCAAAACTGTCAAAATATTGTCTGTGAGTATAACAAAACTGATTCTGCAGGCGAAAACCTGAGAAAATCTAACCCGGACGTGTTTTTTATTTTTTTTTATCTGTGTTTCCTGGCCCGTCTTTCTTCCATTTAAAGGGGTATCCACCAGATTCCTTTTCCAATGGCTTCCTCAGGCTGTGACCAGACTATAGACATAGTTTCAGGCTTTTATTTTGAAAAATGAGAGAGATTTTTCAAAACTAGTCAGGTGTCCTCTGATTAGTTCCTGCGCGCGAGAGGGTAGCTCTCCATTTTCTTTTCTCTCTTATTGAATAGGTTACGGTTCGGTTGAAATATTATCGATTATGTTTGTTAAAAACAACCTGAGGATTGATTATAAAAAACATTTGACATGTTTCTACGAACATTACGGATACTTTTTGGAATTTTCGTCGAACGGAACGAGGCTTTGGTTTTCTGAACATAACGTGCAACCCAAATGGCGTTTTTTTGTTATAAAAGTCATATTTATCGAACAAAAATAACATTTATTGTGTAACTGGGAGTCTCGTGAGTGCCGGCTGTATGTAATAACACTTGAGATTTTCTGGGCTAACAATGTAAGAAATAATACATTAAAAAAAACAAATAACTGCATAGTTCACTAAGGACCTGATGCGAGGCGACAATCTCTGTCGGCGCCATCTTGAAGTTCTAGACCTTAGCTGAATCTGGTAATGAATGGTGTGGCTGTTGAACAAGTTGAGGAGACTAAATTACTTGGTGTACCCTTAGATTGTACACTGTCATGGTGAAAACATATACATTTACATTTACATTTAAGTCATTTAGCAGACGCTCTTATCCAGAGCGACTTACAAGTACATACATACATTCATTTATTTATTTTTTCTTCTTTTTTTGTACTGGCCCCCCGTGGGAATCAAACCCACAACCCTGGCGTTGCAAGCGCCATGCTCTACCAACTGAGCCACACGGGGCCGAAAACGGTAACACACGGAAAATACGCTAGGAGGACTTAACGAGACAAGACGAACTGGCAACAGACAAACAGAAAACGCAGGTATAAATACACGGGATAATGAGAAAAACAGGAGATACCAGGTGGGGGGTGGTGACAAGACAGGTGAAGAAGCTATTTGGATGGATTTGTTACCTTTGGTGGCATGAAAAATAATTTTCACTTTTTTAAATGTCAAATGTTTTTACAGAAGCGATCAAAATTAATTTGAGTTGTCTCTTCATTAATTTTCACACCCCCACAAAAAAACAGTGAAAAATAGATTTTCACTCTTGGCCTAATATTCTAAGGGTTTATGTTGTGCACAACATTGTAACCTATGTTTGAGACCAATGCGTGGCCTTGGCTGTATGAGAAGCGCGCCAGTATCTCTCAAATAACTAGAATGAGATTCACTTTCTATGATCTCTCTCCCTCTGCTCTGATACACAGAAAATAGAATACAGTTTTGAAGTTTTGAACAGCAAATCTGACAGTGAAAAAACATCACGCAGACATAACAGGTCTTTCGAAATATTAAAAATACAAATCAAGGGAAACACAGGAAAGCAAATGGCTCCTGCTGAAAAGAGAAGACTGCTGTAGGCTAAAATATTTGGTCAACTTCCAAGAGAGAGAGAGGCTTTTGGCAGAGAGAATCAGCCATCACCAGCAAGTGAGCTGCGCATCATTGGGTGAGATTGTGAAACTGGAAAGCATTTTTAGGACTATATTTCCTACTCATATTGTAGCCTACAATATTATATGTCTCCACACTCCTAGGTCTGGGCTATTGATGGATTCAAGACAAGGTAATTTTATTGATCTCAGTTTGTCAGTGTCAAAGTAGCCTGCCATTCTGATCATCTGTGCTGTATTAAAAAATATTATCCCAAAGTCTCCAGTCATGTGAAATGACATAGAATGGTATGAAATACATTTGAAAATAAAGGAGAGCCACACACTCTAGGAGCTCAGATGCAAAAATGTAATGTCCAACGTTTCGACAGCCAAGCTGTCTTCGTCAGGGTATAATCACAAACACTACGGGATTACTCGTTTATATAGTGTCAAAAGACACACAGGTGTCTGTAATCATGGTCAAGAGTGGCCTAATATCATTGGTTAATTCTCAAATATTAAAATGGCATACAAAGAACAGCATACATGCCATTTTAATTACTGCGTCCAAAACTCCAGTTGACTGACTGCAGTTACTCAACTTTTACTGCAGTTTCAAAACGGCAATCTTTTTTTGTAAGGGCCCCATGTGACCTTTTGTGTGCATGTACTGTCATGTAACTGATAGATGCACACACACTACACGTTAATGTTTTTAAATGTATGTAAATTGTAAAGTATTTTGTCTGTAATGTATTTTCGTTGTGTCGATCCCCAGTAAGACTAGCTGTCGCCATCCATTAGCGTTAGCTAATGGGATCCTAACAAATCAAAGCCAAAGCTAACGTTAACTTTTCTACATAGTTACTAGCCATACAGCTTGAACTTGTTTCTAACGTTACTTGTTCTCGATACACATAGGGGAAAAAATAGATAATTTTTTAAATGACAAAATTCTAGAACCGTTTTCCATGAAAGGCAGTAGTTCATATTGCCATGAGATGCAACACACACATACATATATCGCATTCGAAACAGGAACTTTTTGCGTCGAACCCGGAAACGTCTGAGGGACCTATTATAGTGTTGCAAAAGCAGACCAATCTGGTCGGCGGAAAAATGTCTGACCAGAAACCAACGGTGGATCCTGAAGTTCCCTTTGCCAAGAGAATAGATCCAAACAAGGAGGATCTTACCAGGGACGAGTTCTACTTTATCAGACAAGTGGAGCTCGCGCAATGGAAGAAGAAATCGCAGCAACTGAGGGGCCGTAATATTGCAACAGGACTTGGTATCGGAGCCATTGTAATGGGAATTTGTATCCTTGTCAAACAGTCACACAAGGTGAACTAGCTAGTTACGTAGGAGATAACTTGCACTGTCCGGCATGATAGAACAAGCCATGGCAATGTTTTCAATAGTTTAGTCAACCGGACATTCATGTAGGACATTGAAGCTGCAAGTCATTGTAGAAATGTAATGACATGCACGTTGTAATGGTGAAGGGCAGCAATGTACTGTAGCAACCAGCGTTTGGGTGTACAGGATACGTTGAATTATCCTGTAAAATCGAATCGCCATATTCAGCGTCTCCTGAATGCCCAGTTTCTGTTTCACTAATTGGCTAACTAGTTACCTAAATAGCTCTCTGTTTGTCAGTTTATTGTAGGCTGTTACAGTGAAAGCTGGTGATGAGTGTAAAACATGTCTGCCATAAATGTATGTTGATGTTGAAAACATTAATCTTTTATGTGTATATACAGTAACTAAGGTCGACTGTAGATCGCTTTTCAGCCAGCACATCTCTTGCCTCAATCTGCACATTTGCCTTGACTTTGCTTCTCCTAGATGCCTACACGTTTTACTCAGTGAAACAGGAGAAGATCATGGATGAGCTGGATGAGGAGGCCAAGATGAGAGGGGCAAAGACAGGTGCCAACTGACATGGCAATCAGAAAACTTAGCTCAGATGAACTGTGGTGTGCCACGTATCCTATCTACTGCACTGGAAGGGACGAAGAGACTAATGCTGACGCTACACCTTATTCCACTGCTAGCCATTGTCAACTTTCAGAGGCAACATTGGACCTTCTTTTGCCCAGGATCTGTAGGTTATGTAATTATGTTGCTGACTTAAGCATTGCCATTGTGATTAACATGCTTGTCAATAGGAGAAAATATCTACGGCTCCCGATTGCTTATCTACTGCTCCCGAATTCAGGATACCTGGGTGGTGTTTACTACATGGAAGAAAATGGACTACTTGTAGTTGTTGTAGACTTTCTTTTGTAAGAAACGGTCACTTTTCTGTAGTGTGCCCTACATGTACATGACCCTATTCTTCCTTTTCTCCCAATAAGTAGTCAGTCACTTGTATAGAATTATTGGTACTGCCCCATTCAGCGTCATATGTCTCCCAAAACTGTCTATAGAACTAATTCAACCTCCAAGCAATAATGTTAATGTTACAGTGGCCTTGAAATGTGTGGGATTTGAATTGGAACTACTGAACTGAGACAAAGAAACACAATCAGATTGAAATATATTTATGATGATAAAGGACAGAGTTGTAAAAATCGTATTATGTAGTTTTTTTACAACACAAATTACATCTTCATGTAAGGTCAGTGCAATGTTTCCTAGGCTAAATGTCAGACATACAGTTGAAGTCAGAAGTTTACATGTACCTTAGCCAAATACATTTAAACTCAGTATTGAACAATTCCTGACATTTAATCCTAGTAAAAATGCCCTATCTTAGGTCAGTTAGGATCACCACTTTATTTTATGAATGTGAAATGTCAGAATAATAGTAAAGATAATTATTTATTTCAGCTTTTATTTATTTCATCACATTCCCAGTGGGTCAGAAGTTTACATTTACTCAATTAGTATTTGGTAGCATTGCCTTTAAATTGTTTAACTTGGGTCAAACGTTTCGGGTAGCCTTCCACAAGTTTCCCAGAATAAGTTGGGTAAATTTTGGCCCATTTCTCCTGACAGCTGGTGTAACTGAGTCAGGTTTATAGGCCTCCTTGCTCGCGCACTTTCAGTTCTGCCCACAAATGTTCTATAGGATTGAGGTCAGGGCTTTGTGATGGACACTCCAATACCTTGACTTTGTTGTCCTTAAGCTATTTTGCCACAACTTTGGAAGTATGCTTGGGGTCATTGTCCATTTGGAAGACCCATTTGCGACCACACTTTAACTTCCTGACTGAGGTGTTGCTTCAATATAGCCACATAATGTTCCTCCCTCATGATGCCATCTATTTTGTGAAGTGCACCAGTCCCCCCTGCAGCAAAGCACCCCCACAACATGATGCTGCCACCCCCGTGCTTCACGGTTGGGATGGTGTTCTTCGGCTTGCAAGCCTCCCCCTTTTTCCTCCAAACATAACGATGGTCATTATGGCCAAACAGTTCTATTTTTGTTTCATCAGACCAGAGGACATTTCTCCAAAAAGTAAAATCTTTGTCCCCTTGTGCAGTTGTCTGGCTTTTTTTATGGCAGTTTTGGAGCAGTGGCTTCTTTCTTGCTGAGCAGCCTTTCAGGTTATGTCTATATAGGACTTGTTTTACAGTGGATGTTGATACTTTTGTACCTGTTTCGTCCAGTATCTTCACAAGGTCCTTTGCTGTTGTTCTGGGATTGATTTGCACTTTTCGCACCAAAGTACGTTCATCTCTAGGAGACAGAACGCGTCTCCTTCCTGAGCGGTATGACGGCTGCGTGGTCCCATGGTGTTTATACTTGCATACTATTGTTTGCACAGATGAAGATGGTACCTTCAGGTGCTTGGAAATTGCTCCCAATGATGAACCAGACTTGTGGAGGGCCACAATTTTTTTCTGGGTTCTTGGCTGATTTCTTTTGATTTTCTCATGATGTCAAGCAAAGAGGCACTGAGTTGGAAGGTAGGCCTTGAAATACATCCACATGTACACCTCCAATTGACTCAAATTATGTCAATTAGCCTATCAGAAGCTTCTAAAGCCATGACATAATTTTCTGGAATTTTCCAAGCTGTTAAAAAACACAGTCAACTTAGTGTATGTAAACTTCTGACCCACTGGATTTGTGATACAGTGAATTAAAAGTGAAATAATCTGTTTGTAAACAATTGTTGGAAAAATTACTTGTGTTATGCACAAAGTAGATGTCCTAGCCCACTTGCCAAAACTATAGTTTGTTAACAAAAAATATGTAGAGTGGTTGAACAATGAGTTTTAATGACTCCAACCTTAGTGTATGTAAACTCCGACTTCAACTGTACACTAATATTGCCACAATAGTACGGAAGCAGAGAGGAACGCTATCATAATTCCAACTATTTATTATGTCAAAATATGATTTACAGAGTATGCTGTAGCCACCAAACCTACAGAGTAAAAATATTAAACAAGACATTGCAAGGGGAAGGCACAGATTTGAGCATGGCAGGACAGCAGCGTTGCATATCAAAGCGATACAATCATACACATATATTAAAATATTAGCATTGTAATCACATTTTCTTTAAATATATACATTTGTGGAAATCTTAGGTGAGTATTATCCTGAGTGGCGCAGCGGTCTAAGGCAGTGCATCTGGGCTAGAGGTGTCACTACAGAACCTGGTTCGATTCCAGACTGTATCACAACCGGCCGTGATTGGGAGTCCCATGGGGTGGCACACAATTGGCCCAGTGTCGTTAGGGTTTGGCCGGGGTAGGTCGTCATTGTATATAAGAATTTGTTCTTAACTGACTTGCCTAGTTAAATAAAATAAAAATAGAATTCAGTGTGCGTATTTAAGGCAATGGCTAAGGGCTTACAGTTCGATCCATTTGTTATGCAGTCATTCTCTCGCCTCCCTACCTGTGCATATAAATAAGCTACTTCATTTACCAAAAAGTGTGAAATTAGTGACTACTAAAGTAGAAGTTACTAAAGTGCAGAGGGTGCCTTGTTTATTACACATTGCAGAAATGTTTTATCATTGTTCAATGTTGTGTACATTAGGAACACCTTGAGGACTGAGCCCATTTAGTCTACTGGTCGATTGTTTGGTCCATAGGCTGTTGGTCGGCCAAGATAATTAAAAAAATGTCTGATTTGCGCATGTCTCAGTGGACTAATTCACTGAGGAGGCCGTGGTCAAAGGAGCGTGTGGCTAAGATGCAGAAGGCACATCTCTCATTGTTTCATAACTTCATTGTGTCAACTGTTTGCCCTTTGATTGTTTGTATCTGTGATCAATTCCCTGTTACATACAATACCGGTAAAAAGTTTTAGAACACCTACTCATTCAAGGGTTATTCTTTTTACTATTTTCTACATTGTAGAATAATAGTGAAGACATCAAAACTATGAAATAACACATGGAATCATGTAGTAACCAAAAAAATGTTAAACAAATCAAAATATATTTTATATTTGGGATTCTTCAAATAGCCACCCTTAGCCTTGATGACAACTTTGCACACTCTTAGCGTTCTCTCAACCAGCTTCATGAGGTAATCACTTGGGTAATCACCTAATCATCATGCGTTTAAATGAACAGGTGTGCCTTGTTAAAACAGGTGTGCCTTGTTAAAAGTTCATTTGTGGAATTTCTTTCCTTAATGCGTTTGAGCCAATCAGTTGTGTTGTGACAAGGTAGGCGGGGTATACAGAAGATAGTCCTATTTGGTAAAAGACCAAGTCCATATTATGGCAAGAACAGCTCAAATAAGCAAAGAGAAATGACAGTCCATCATTACTTGTAGACATGAAGGTCAGTCAATACAGAACATTTCAAGAACTTTGAAAGTTTCCTCAAGTGCAATCGCAAAAAAACACCAAGCGCTATGATGAAAATGGCTCTCATAAGGACCGCCACAAGAAAAGGAAGACCAAGAGTTTACCTCTGCTGCAGAGGATAAGTTCATTCGAGTTACCAGCTTCAGAAATTGCAGCCCAAATAAATGCTTCAGAGTTCAAGTAACAGACACATCTTAACATCAACTGTTCAGAGTAGACTGAATCAGGCCTTCATGGTCAAATTGCTGCAAAGAAACCACTACTAAAGGACACCAATAATAAGAAAAGACTTGCTTGGGCCAAGAAACATGGGCA
This sequence comes from Salvelinus fontinalis, assembly GCF_029448725.1. Taxonomy (NCBI): domain Eukaryota; kingdom Metazoa; phylum Chordata; class Actinopteri; order Salmoniformes; family Salmonidae; genus Salvelinus; species Salvelinus fontinalis. Next base: position 89,820,401 of record NC_074665.1, on the reverse strand, counting down.
ATGGACATTAGACTGGTGGAAATGTGTCCTTTGGTCTGGAGTCCAAATTGGAGATTTTTGGTTCCAACCGCTGTGTCTTTGTGAGATGCAATGTGGGTGAACGGATGATCTCAGCATATGTATTTCCCTCCGTAAAGCATAGAGGAGGAGGTGGTGTTATGTTGTGGGGGTGCTTTGCTGGTGACACTGTCTGTGATTTATTTAGAATTCAAGGCACACTTAACCAACATGGCTACCACAGCATTCTGCAGCAATTATGCCATCCCATCTGGTTTGAGCTTAGTGGGACTATCATTTTGTTTTTCAACAGGACAATGACCCAACACACCTCCAGGCTGTGTAAGGGATATTTGACCAAGAAGGAGAGTGATGGAGTGCTGCATCAAATGACCTGGCCTCCACAATCCCCCGACCTCAACCAAATTGAGATGGTTTGAGATGAGTCGGACCGCAGAGTGAAGGAAAAGCAGCCAACAAGTGCTCAGCATATGTGGGAACTCCTTCAAGACTGTTGGAAAAGTATTCCAGGTGAAGCTGGTTGAGAGAATGCCGAGAGTGTGCAAATCTGGAACTCTGAGGGCCCAGAATGTTTTATACCATGTTGCAAATTTGCTAGCTCAAGCTTCAGGCTGTACCCAAAACATTTTCAAGTTCGTTGCAGACAGGCCATGGGTAGCCAATGTGATTTAAAGGATGTTTATTTTTATCAGGATAGATTCTACCTGCAGGCTGCAATGTTTTTATTTGTTGGCATTATGTTAGCTATTTTTACATAGTTGCCAATTGCAATAGAAGTGACTTTTAGATGTGTATCATTTTCATTCATATGTAGATATAATTTAGATTAACCACATGACAATTATTTTGAGATACAAAGACGATTATAAATAAAATTAAACTGTTCCACTAAAATGTGCATATGAAAATCATAACTGGCACCCAGATCGGTAGAAATGTTAAGATAAATTGACACTCCAAATATAAAAGGTTGCCGGCCCCTGGTGTAGCCTATTACCGGCAACTTCAGAAGCTTAGCGGAAGAATCAGCGAAGGCCAGCAGCAGCTGGAGAAGGAGGGTCGGAACAGTTTTTTTCCTTCTGGTTAGGATATATTGATCTCTGGTTCCCTCTTTAGTAATTTGTGTATATTCATTGTTTAATTAAATCAAGTACTTAAAGCATCAGATAAGCTCAGTGTATATATAGTTGCTTTTATTAAAACACATAGGGTGTGTCTGTATGAAAAAATACTTGTTTTAACATTAACATTTTGAAAAAATACATGTTTTAACATCTCAGGTCAAAAGAAAAAAGGACTCGGTCGACCAAGATTTAATTTTTTGTCGGGGACAGCCCTAAACCTTCCTATTATTGAGTTGCACCACCTTTGCCCTCAGAACAGCTTCAATTAGTCGGGGCGTGGACTCTACAAGGTGTTGAAAGCATTCCACAGGGATGCTGCCCCATGTTGACTCCTATGCTTCCCACAGTTGTGTCAAGTTGGCTGGATGTCCTTTGGGTGGTGGATCATTCTTGATACACACAGGAAACTGTTGAGTGTGAAAATCCCAGCAGAGTTGCAGTTCTTGACACACTCAAACCGGTGTGCCTAGAATCTACTACCATACCCTGTTCAAAGGCACTTTAATATTTTGTCTTGCCCATAGCCGCAGAATACATTTTTATATATAAGAAGGTAAAAAATATATTACATTTTTTGGAAAGAAATTGTGAATTCACCTGGTCAGTCTAATGGAAAGAGCAGGTGTTCATAATGTCTTATACACTCCGTGTATGTGCAAGAAATGTAGGTTGCCAAAATGTCTTTGGTTCATTTGTAAACGTACTTTATAAATGCATTATTTCATATTTACAATCATGGTGAGACCCATTAGTCTGTATGTTGGATTATTTTTGTTGAAAATATAATCTCAGTGAAAAAGTCAGGAGAGGTTCGTAACAATCATCAACCATAAGTAGTTTTTACTTTTTATCAACGTGGCTGATTTGGCAATACTTTCACTGGATTAGTTTTTTAAAAGGAGTAGCTGGTTAGTTTGTCTTGGATATTCCTCGTGTATAGAGCTGTATTGTGCCTAGCTTCCTGGAAAGACTGACACCGCAATGATCTCAGTGTTATAGTTCTACCACTAGGTTGTATTCAGCAATAGAAAACTACTGGTCTATAGTATTGTATTGATAAATGCTCACTATCATGTATATAAGATACTGCCTAACATTAGAAAACAATGTTCACATCCTTCTACATGTCAACAACAGTTGTCCTTCATAATGCTGTTGAATTAATCAGAAATATGGCTTCACTATTGCACATTGGATAACCAGCAAAGTACAACATATCTGGATTTCCATAGTCACTCTAGAGGGCAGTAGTGAGCTTACAATCAGCATCAACATCAACAGATTGCAAACAGACAGTCAAATGTGCAAATAAAAATGTGAATAATCTGAAACAGTCCCAATAGAAACTGTCTGCGACAGTCAGATAAGCAGTAAAATATTGATCAACTGCCCCGGACTTGATCCCAATATTGTCGAACAACCCTTACTGCTTTGTGGCTACAAGGCAGTATTATTAAAGCTGATCACTAAGGCTCTACTGTATGTACAACTATCACACATGTTCAACATAGCATAGTATGAGGAATGATGGTACACTTCCTGGGCTGGTACTGTTGTGAGCCTTTTACACTCATTTTATACTCACACTGTTCTGGTGGCATCCTACTGACCATTGTACTGACAGGGCTTCTCTCTGGGGTGACTGACAGCAGATGACAGAGGTTCTGTTGTCCCTTCATAGCAGAGGGCTCAGTGACCTATGATGAACCCTGTGATCTCTGATGAACCTGTGACCTTTAATTAACCCTGTGACCATTAGCTCAGCAGAGGAGCTTCCTGGTTTCTGGGGGGCCTAGGTTTCTCACTCCTCCAGTGGGGGGCCAGATAAAGGGTTTAGACGTGATGTCACTTCCTTCCTCCAGCAAGATGGACATGATCACTGCACTCTTCAGATGAGGTAGTCCGGACTTATTCTACAGCAAGCATGGGTCAAGATTCTTACTGGTGAGAGAGGAGACAAGGAGATGATGATTAGATGTGTAGAGTATTCAGATATAGTGGAGAATCGTTCACCTCCTGTCTTCTAGATGAACTTAGATTTTGGACAGCAGGATGAATACAACACATACTCAATACAGTAGCCGTGTCTGAAATATGGCTTGCCTACTACTTACTAAAACTGCATGTGTACTAATCACACACTATTTAGAATGTACTATTTAATAAAAACATTTTCAGTAAGCAACAAATGTCAACATACTAGACGCACCCATACCGAGAGTGTGTCAGCTAATGCGCAATTGCGTTGTTTCCCGCTATTTGTTCATTTTGGTACAGCTTGTCCCCTTATCTGATTATCAGCTGTTGTCAAACACACGTTGGTCTGAAAAGATGATTCTATTCCTCAGTAGCAGGCAGCGAATTTGTTGTAGATGAAATGAGCCGAAATGAGTATGACATGAGTATGACATCCTGGCATTTAAAGCATACCATTTTTTCCCCCACACACTATAAAACGTTGTATTTTCGCATTCCCAATCATTCTACTATTTAGAACGCAAGTAGAAGTATTCGGACCCTGTAAGGACAATGTGTAAACCCACCATTCTACTGACGTCAGATGCAAAAGTCACCCCTTTAGAGGGCTTCTCCAGAGAGCTGCTACTGCTGCTGCCACCCAGAGAGTTCCTCCTAATGATACCTTGGAGGGGGAGCATGTCCAGGCGCTGCAGACTGTTTCTGCGGGAGGAGGAGAGGTAACTCCTTTCCTTAGAGAGGCGGCGCTGGCGACTTGACAGCATGGCGGCAGGAGAGACAATCCCCGCAGGGGGAACCTTCCCCATTCTCTCATATAGCTCTTCAATCTCCCTCTTCTGGGTGGCCTGGAGACTCTGCACCTCTGCCAAGTGTCTGACAGGAGGGAGAGAGAGAGAATGAGAGAGCGGGATAAAGATAAACAGTTTAGGACTCTGAGGAGGATATGTTTAAGTGCTTTGGAATAGTTGAGAGTCAAGTTGAGTTCAAAGTAATCAAACTTCGATTAAAACCCCAAAATGGGTGAATGACTGAGGAGATGCTGAAGGTGAAACACTCACTTCTCCCTCATCTCCTGCAGCTCCTCCCACATGTCCTCACTCTCTGAGTCGTCACTGCTCAGGTATGTGAAGTTACGGCTGTAGCTCAGCCACATGTGGTTTAGAGCGGAGTTGTAGGTGGGGCTCCCTGCCCCTCCCTCCCACAGGCCACGCCCCTCTGAGTCCACCGCTATAACGGACAGGTCGATGTCTGCAGACATACCCATCAGACTGAGACTGCACATTCTCTTCCTTCTCCTCCTCCTCACTGTCTGCTGCTCTTCCTTTTCCTCCTGCTCCTCCTCATCTTCTTCCCCATCTTCTTCCTCCTCATCTTCTTCCCCCTGTTCTTCCTCCTCCTCTTCCTGCTGCTGCTCCTTGGTCCCGGCCCACTCTACTTGGACCTCCCGGGCCTCCCCTATAGTGAGGTGTCGGTGTGGGGGGGAGAGAGTGAGGGAGGTGTTCAGGCTGGTCTCTGACTCCCAATGCTCCTGCTCCTCTGTGCTGCTCTTGGAGGTGGTTGTGCTGCCCACTGACATGGGCCTGGCGGGGTTAGAGCCCTGTCCACCTGGTTCAGCAGTCACAGGGATCTCCATGCTAGGGGAGACCTGAAAACGGCCCACTGTGACAACAGCAGGTGCAGGATCTGTGGGGAGAAGGGGGTTTATGATCAATATCAATACAGTGATAATAATTCATTTTCACAATCTGCTGTTTGTGTTTACATTCTGTTCCAGTAGTTGATATTATATTCCACTAATATTGACTCATGTACACTCAAATTGATTACAATGCTTTAGGCCGGGATTCAATCCGATTGCCCCTTTTCGGGTATGCACCGTTTAAAGGCAATGTTTCCGCATTCGTGGAGCATTCATGGTAAACCCTGCATATGTCAGCTCAATCTGAAATTTCCTTTAAATATCAAGCGTGCAGTTACAGTGGGGCTAAAAAGTATTTAGTCAGCCACCAATTGTGCAAGTTCTCCCACTTACAAAGATGAGAGGCCTGTAATTTTCATCATAGGTACACTTCAACTATGACAGACAAAATTAGAAAAAAAATCCAGAAAATCACATTGTAGGATTATTAATGAATTTATTTGCAAATTATGGTGGAAAATAAGTATTTGGTCAATAACAAAAGTTTATCTCAATACTTTGTTATATACCCTTTGTTGGCAATGACAGAGGTCAAATGTTTTCTGTAAGTCTTCACAAGGTTTTCACACACTGTTGCTGGTATTTTGGCCCATTCCTCCATGCAGATCTCCTCTAGAGCAGTGATGTTTGGGGGCTGTTGCTGGGCAACACGGACTTTCAACTCCCTCCAAAGATTTTCTATGGGGTTGAGATCTGGAGACTGGCTAGGCCACTCCAGGACCTTGAAATGCTTCTTACGAAGCCACTTCGTTGCCCGGGCGGTGTGTTTGGGATCATTGTCATGCTGAAAGACCCAGCCACGTTTCATCTTCAATACCCTTGCTGATGGAAGGAGGTTTTCACTCAAAATCTCACGATACATGGCCCCATTCATTCTTTCCTTTACACAGATCAGTCGTCCTGGTCCCTTTGCAGAAAAACATCCCCAAAGCATGATGTTTCCACCCCCATGCTTCACAGTAGGTATGGTGTTCTTTGGATGCAACTCAGCATTCTTTGTCCTCCAAACACGACGAGTTGAGTTTTTACCAAAAAGTTTTATTTTGGTTTCATCTGACCATATGACATTCTCCCAATCTTCTTCTGGATCATCCAAATGCTCTCTAGCAAACTTCAGACGGGCCTGGACATGTACTGGCTTAAGCAGGGGGACACGTCTGGCACTGCAGGATTTGAGTCCCTGGCGGCGTAGTGTGTTACTGATGGTAGGCTTTGTTACTTTGGTCCCAGCTCTCTGCAGGTAATTCACTAGGTCCCCCCGTGTGGTTCTGGGATTTTTGCTCACCGTTCTTGTGATCATTTTGACCCCACGGGGTGAGATCTTGCGTGGAGCCCCAGATCGAGGGAGATTATCAGTGGTCTTGTACGTCTTCCATTTCCTAATAATTGCTCCCACAGTTGATTTCTTCAAACCAAGCTGCTTACCTATTGCAGATTCAGTCTTCCTAGCCTGGTGTAGGTCTACAATTTTGTTTCTGGTGTCCTTTGACAGCTCTTTGGTCTTGGCCATAGTGGAGTTTGGAGTTTGACTGTTTGAGGTTGTGGACAGGTGTCTTTTATACTGATCACAAGTTCAAACAGGTGCCATTAATACAGGTAACGAGTGGAGCCTCTTAAAGAAGAGGACAGAGGAGCCTCTTAAAGAAGAAGTTACAGGTCTGTGAGAGACAGAAATCTTGCTTGTTTGTAGGTGACCAAATACTTATTTTCCACCATAATTTGCAAATAAATTCATTAAAAATCCTACAATGTGATTTTCTGGAGAAAAAAATATAATTTTGTCTGTCATAGTTGGTGTACCTATGATGACAATTACAGGCCTCTCTCATCTTTTTAAGTGGGAGAACTTGCACAATTGGTGGCTGACTAAATACTTTTTTGCCCCACTGTGCGTGGCTCTACCGTTGATCAGATAGAACCCTGGCCTTAGTTTCATAACTTTGGGCCTTGTTGGGTGGGCCTTGTTGGGTTGGGTCGCTCGCGGACCAGAGCAGGGCGGAGGTGCGGTGTAAACACAGACAGGTGGGGAGGAAATGGGAGGAGAGGCCTGTAACGAGTCTGGAAGCCTTCTAATTGGTCAGTTCTGCAGGGCAAATCTTCTAATAGGTCAATACTGGTAGGCAGGGCTATAATCACATCTACGTATTGGTCCCTTATTCAATGATCCCGAGGCACTGCTAGTGCTAATAGGTAATGTTGTCACCAAACACTGATGTGGACAGGATAAAACAGAACAGGAAACAATGGGAAGGGTAAATTGGCCCAAACACGCTTATTTTTAGATTGCAGGGCAATTCTGAGAATGATTTACTCTGGTTCCTTGAAAGTTTTCCTGGAGGTTTAATTAACGCTCTGAGAATGGAAAATATAGGTTATTTAGAGTATTTTGAAAAATAACTTCCTTCAAACTTTCACTGAATGTTTCAATAACACTTTTAAAGTAATGAAATACCAAGAAAATAATGTTTTTTTGTCAAGTTCCTTAAATGTGCTTAAAATGTTCCAAAGCCAAGCAACTATCCTGCACCATTCCCAGAAAGTTGTGGGAAGTGTGTATGCAAAATAACCATAGGACAACCATGCTCTCACCAAGCTCTAAGAAACATATGGTTCTCAGAACGTTATGTGCTAGCTGGGTAGGCCTTATTTAGACAGAATACAACATAAAACACACGTGCATAATAGAGAAACGGCCTCGTTGTGTGTGTGTGTGTGTGTGTGTGTGTGTGTGTGTGTGTGTGTGTGTGTGTGTCTGGAATGTTTACTCTTCATTTGTTTAGTGTGCTAACAAGGTCTGCCAGCGTCCTCCCCGACCCGTCTCCTACCATCAACAGATCAACAGTAAGCTTAGGTAAGGGCCAGTACAGTACAATACAGCTAGAGTAGAGGTAGCGAGGGGAAGTCACTGTGAATTCTACCTGTGTAACTGGGAGATACTCTGGGCTTGGGAGCACTGGCATTCATCTCATCTCCTACCATTGGTCTGGACATCGGTGTGGTTGAGCTGAACGATGATAACTTGGGAAAAGAGGAAGGAAACATGTAATCAACATTATTAAGAAAATGATTAAGAGAAATAAACCTATCCCCCCATTACATTAGGTATTTCTCTTTATCATTTTCTTAATCAAATAAAAATGTATTTGTCACATGCGCCGAATACAACAGGTCAACCTTACAGTGAAATGCTTACTAACAAGCCCTTAACCAACAATGCAGTTTTAAGAAAAATACCTAAAAGAATAAGAAATAAAAGTAATAATCAACAATGTTGATTACTTTTTTCCAGTAGGCTTGCAAAATAATTTCAGCTATGTTTCAGTGACCAAAAATATTCAGCAAGAATGACATTACTTGTCACTGTCAGACAGTCATGTAAGGTCTAGTTGGTAACTTACTGTGCTCTCCGGGCTGTCTGGTGCCGAGGGGGACAGGTCAGACCCCGACGCAGAGCTGGACACATCAGACTGGTCCTGAGGAACCATGTAGGATCCCTGGGAACTATTCTGTAAATGGCTTAAGCTTTTGGAAGACACTGTTTGCAGTGACATCCCCTGTGGGTTCCTTGGAGGGGTGTTGTAGCCCATCATAGAGGGAGATATGTGGTTATGCTGCCAGCTGGGGTGTCTGTTTTGAGAGTACACAGACCCAGACCCATCCCTCTGCATCTGTGGTGGAGTGTCTGCGCCCTGGTAGACACTGTGCTGTTTTCCTTGACCAGGCATCCCACCCTGAGGGTAGGGGACCTCCACTGGAGCTGTCTGGTAGTGTGGGGAGTAGATGGATGGGTAGCCCGACTGGGGGTGGGTAAGCTGGGGGTGGAAGCCTGCTATGGAGGGCATCCCTTGGTTGGCCAGGGTGTTGGCAGGGATGAAGGAGTGAGCCATGCTCATCGCCATGGAGATCACATTGGCCAGGGAGAATAGGGGCTGTGTGTGGGAAGGCCACATGTCGGTGCTGGGGGTGAGCAGATGGAGACAGAGGGTTCCCCTCCCCGCTGTACTCTGAGGGGCTCGGGGCATCAGAGTGGTGGCCCCCGGAGAAGGCTGGGGAGTAAACGGAGGGGAACATGGGGTTGCTGGCAACCCGTGTGAGGGGAGAATGGGCTGGTTTTGGGGAGCCGGGGTTCACTGGATAAGGGAAAGGGAAGTGTGTGTGGCCCATGAAGGGGGGCATGTGGTAGTGCTGCTTGGGATGGGGGTGCTGCTGCTTGGGATGGGGATGGAGGTGCTCTGGGGAGAACATGGAGGCTGGGTGGTGCTGTTGGGGGTGGGGGTGCTGCTGCTGGGGCTGGGGGTGCTCTGGGGAGAACATGGAGGCTGGGTGGTGCTGCTGGCAGTGAGGAGAACCTGGAAGATAGAAACAAAACACAACAATTTATGTTAGTTATTATCATATTCAAGTAACTTTTATTTACTGAGAGGGAACTTCATGTGTGGTGACAGATTGGTAGACACAAAACAACATAACATTACCTAACTCAGAAATACCACTTGTGTAAAAATAACGCCTTACAAAACCTCAATGTGTTCTTTACAGTGTCCTCATACAAACTCTTATGCCAATGTCTAGAGAACCCCTTAGGTTGTAAAAGAGTGGGAAACGGACTGAACGAACACAGAGACTAGTGAATTATATTATTCTTGCTCCATCTCACTCTCCTCAGATTTTGGATTGTTCCTTCTGCCCCACTGCCAAGTGACATCAGGCATTTAGAACATAAATCCCTCATGTGCAGTGCTTTCCATGGTGAATGGCAGGGTTTTGTCTTAACAAAATCACAGTTTAAGAGAGAGCTTTGATGAGATTGTCATTGCAGAACAGGAGCTGATAGCCAGAGTGGCTGGGGCATGTGCAGTTATGTATGCATCCCAAATGGCACCCAAAAGTAGTGCCTTGGTCAAAAGTGGTGCATAATGTAGGGAATAGGATGCCATTTGGGACACAGACAGGGATTTATTTTGGATTAGAAATGTAATGGAGCAAGGAAAGACTAGTTTTGACATTTTATGAAAGTCTGAAATTGAAAACATCACAGACGTCAATTCAATGTCTATTCCACACTCCTCAGGGATTAGTGCGGACGCCATTACACTACCCCATCCATTGATTTGAAATTGTATTCAGAAATGGCTCTACAGTTATGAACCAACAGGTCTCCTGTCACTGAGGTAATCCAGCCATTAACACGCCAGTCACTTAGGTAATCCACCCATTAACACGCCAGCCACTGAGATAATCGACCCACTAACATGCCAGTCACTGAGGTAATCCAGCCACTAACACGCCAGTCACTGAGGTAATCCAGCCACTAACACGCCAGTCACTGAGGTAATCCAGCCACCAACACTCCAGTCACTGAGGTAATCCAGCCACTAACACGCCAGTCACTGAGGTAATCCAGCCACCAACACTCCAGTCACTGAGGTAATCCAGCCACTAACGTAAATTCAGATAGAAATATAGTTTGGGTAACACTCAGTTCCAGCAGGCATTGTGAAACCAGACTGTGCTGTGTCCAGCAGAGTACAGAGAGACAACAGGGGAAGGAGGAAGGGGGGATATACTTCAGATGGCCTCCAAGTCTTGTGGGGTGGAAGGGGACGTTGTGTGTTCTTTAATTGACTTTAAATGCTTCCATCTCCTCCAGTGGGGGGGAGGCTTTCTTGGAAAGAGGGGGAGTGGGATTGTTTGTGTGTGTGTGTTTGTATGTGTATGTGTGTGTGTGTGTGTGTGTGTGTGTGTGTGTGTGTGTGTGTGTGTGTGTGTGTGTGTGTGTGTGTGTGTGTGTGTGTGTGTGTGTGTGTGTGTGTGTGTGTGTGTGTGTGTGTGTGCTAGAAAACAGAAAACAGGCTGGGAAAGCTTATGCTTCACAGTGACTGCATTCACCTCTCGAAAATAGGCAACAAGCTTCCTTCAGATGAGGTAATTACCCAAGGCTGGCACGGCACCACTGAGGCACAAAACCGGGCTTTGAGGTGCAGGGAAAATTAGTCGGGACCATTCAAATGTCCTGACAATACTAAGAACGGGGTCTGAGGAGGGAGGGGTTTTACGACGGTGTCGGACCCGGTTTGTGTTCCACTGCCAAGATGAGGATGCATCCCAAATGGCACGCTATTCCTTTAATAGTGCACTACTTTCGACCAGGCTTTGGTCGTGCCCTATAGGTCATAGGGTGTCATTTAGTTTGCAACAGTCCTCTCTCTGTGGTGAACAGTAAACAATGCTAAGTCTCTTCACATGGGCCTGTGGGGAGGAGGAGGAGAGGTAGGCTGTGACAGTACAGTACCTGGGGCATTGTGGAAAGACTGGGAGCGTAATAGAGGTCTCCATGCAGGTAATGTTACGTCTGCTGGGCTGAAGAAGTCTCCTCCATCAGCGGGACCCAAGGGAGAACCATGCACGCCTACACTGGGGTCAGTAATGCTGAAGTCTGGGAGAACAGACAGATACAGACAGTCAGTCTCAGTCATTGAGATGGACATGCACAGTGGCAAGAAAATGCATGTCTATTTACCATACAAACCCTAGTGAACACACAGTAGGTGTAGGGAGGTTGAATATGAATAGAGACCAAGCAGCACAAGATGATACTGAGAAGAACTGAGGTTTTGTTTTCTTACCTGGTAGAGAGGAGGCAGTGTGTGTCCGTTCCACAATGTGACTGTGAAGATTAGGCTGGAAGAGAGGACACAGATATACACAGTGAGTTAGAGATTGTCTGGTCATTTTTTAAATACTTTTTAGCCAGTAGTTCTGAAAGTAGCGCTCACATGCCAAAAGTGGTCGCTGAAAATTGCGTACTACATCACACATGAGCAGATATGTGCACCACATAATTTCTCTCTCACTCTGCTGTGTGTGCATCTTGCTAGGTGTCACTCAAATAGCGAGGGGCTGAAGCGCATTGGCTAGAACTTACATTGCTAGGGGGCTGGCCCAAGTGGGGGAAAATGTAACGAAAATGGCGCAGCACAGCTTTCAAACTAATTGAGGTAAAAAAGTAATTCTGCTCATAGATTATGCATGTATGAACTACACATTGACACATCCAGCCCAAAGCGAAAGGATAAAAAAATATTTAGTAGTCGCCAAAGTTTCAGAACATTTCTTTAATAAACATAAACATAGGACATAAACCCAATGGGTTTGTTGTGAGAAGTCAGTTGCATAAAAAGCAGGGTCATTTTAGAGACAGACTCTCCAATACAATCCAACATTGCAGAGTTATGTGCATCCTTTCAAGCACACCCTTCTCATTAAAATAGCCTCCAACACTCTAATCAGCAAACTGGATGTAGTCTATCACAGTGCTATCCGTTTTGTCACCAAAGCCTCATATACTACCCACCACTGCGACATGTATGCTCTCGTTGGCTGGCCCTCGCTACATAATCGGCGCCAAACCCACTGGCTCCAGGTCATCTATAAGTCTTTGCTAGGTAAAGATCCGCCTTATCTCAGCTCACTGGTCACCATAGCAACACCAACCTGTAGCACGCGCTCCAGCAGGTATATCTCACTGGTCATCCCCAAAGCCAACACCTACTTTGGCCACCTTTCCTTCCAGTTCTCTGCTGCCAATGACTGGAACGAATTGCAAAAATCACTAAAGCTGGAGACTTATATCTCCCTCTCTAACTTTAAGCATCAGCTGTCAGAGCAGCTTACCGATCACTGTACCTGTACACAGCCAATCTGTAAATAGCACACCTAACTACCTCATCCCCATATTGTTATTTATCTTCTTGCTCTTTTGCACCCTAGTATCTCTACTTGCACATCATCATCTGCACATCTATCACTCCAGTGTTAATGCTAAATTGTAATTATTTCGCCTCCATGGTCTATTTATTGCCCTACTCAAGACCCATCTCTTCTACATTTGCACACACTGTACATAGATTTTTCTATTGTGTTATTGACTGTACGTTTGTTCATGTGTAACTCTGTGTTGTTGTTTTTGTCGCACTGCTTTGCTTTATCTTGGCCGGGTCGCAGTTGCAAATGAGAACTTGATCTCAACTGGCCTACCTGGTTAAACAAAGGTGAAATCATTTATTTTTATTTTTTATTAACCTGTGGTGAGTTATTCACAATTTTCAATGAACAAATAAGGTTTTATATGTAAAATGGTTAAATAAAGAATAAAATTATTGATTATTATTATATTATTATTTGTGCCCTGGTCCTATAAGAGCTATTTGTCACAGTTTTTTCAATATTTAGGACTAACTTATTCCTTGCCACCAATTCTGAAACTAACTGCAGCTCTTTGTTAAGTGTTGCAGTTATTTCAGTCGCTGTAGTAGCTGACGTGTATAGTGTTGAGTAATCCGTATACATAGACACACTGGCTTTAGTCATAGCCAGTGGCATGTCGTTAGTAAAAAATGATAGAAGTAAGGGGCCTAGAACAGTTGCCCTGGCGAATTCCTGATTCTACCTGGATTTTGTTGAAGAGGCTTCCGTTTAAGAACACCCTCTGTGTTCTGTTAGACAGGTAACTCATTATCCACAATATAGCAGGGGGTGTGAAGCCATAACACATACATTTTTCCAGCAGCAGACTGATTGATAATGTCAAAAGCCACACTGAAGTCTAACAAAACAGCAGCCCCCACAATCTTTTTATCATCAATTTCTATCAGCCAATTATCAGTCATTTGTGTAACTGCTGTGCTTCTTGAATGTCCTTCCCGATAAGCGTGCTGAAAGTCTGTTGTTCATTTGTTTACTGTAAAGCATTGTACATTTTTTTCAAAAAGTTTACTAAGGGTTAGTACCAGGCTGATTGGTCGGCTAGTTGAGCCAGTAAAGGGGGCTTTACTATTCTTAGGTAGCGGAATTACTTTTGCTTCCCTCCAGGCCTGAGGGCACACACTTTCTAGTGGGCTTAAATTTAAGATGTGACAATATCGTCTGCTATTATCCTCAGTACTTTTACATCCAAGTTGTCAGACCCCGGTGGCTTGTCATCGTTGGTAGACAACAATAATTTTTTCACCTCTTTCACACTCTACGTAATTCAAAATGAATGCTTGTCTTTCATAATTTGGTCAGATACACTTGAATGTGTAGTGTTAGTGTTTGTTTCTGGCATGTCATGCTAATCTTGCCAATTAAAAAAAATATTCAAGTAGTTGGTAATATTAGTGGATTTTGTGATGAATGACCCATCTGATTCAATGAATGATGGAGCTGAGTTTGCCTTTTTGCCGAACATTTTATTTAAGGGGCTCCAAAGCTTTTTACTATCATTCCTTATGTTCTTTATCTTTGTTTCATAGTGTAGTTTCTTCTTCTTTTTAATTCAGTTTAGTCATATGATTTCTCAAGTGTCACGTTCCTGACCGGTTTTCTCTTGTTTTTGTATGTGTTTAGTTGGTCAGGGCGTGAATTGGGGTGAGCATTCTATGTATTGTGTTTCTATGTTGGGTTTAATGTGTTGCCTGATATGGTTCTCAATTAGAGGCAGGTGTTTGACGTTTGCTCTGATTGAGAACCATATTAAGGTAGGCTGTTCTCACTGTTTGTTTGTGGGTGATTGTATCTCGTGTCAGTGTTAGTACCACACGGGACTGTTTGCGGTTTTGTCACGTTTGTTGTTTTGTATATTAAGTGTTCAGTCTACGTGAATTAAAAGATGACCACTTTCCACTCTGCATATTGGTCTGATCCTTCTCGCCTCTCCTCCTCGTCCGAGGAGGAGGATTACGACACCCGTTACATCAAGTTGCAGTACGTTTGCCAATCGGTTGTGCAGCCAGACTTATATGCCATTCCTTTTGCCTCATCCCTCTCAAACATACATACTATTTTTACAGTCGTTTTCTTAATGGGTGCCTGCTTATTATTAACTGGGACAAGCAATTTCATGAATGTGTCAAGTGCAGCGTCTGGTTGCTCCTCATTACACACCACGGACCATCAAATATGTTTTACATCAACAACATAGGAATCACTACAAAACGTGTATACAATATCAGGCCTAAAGCTTGGAACTTTGGTTTTCCTAGATATGGCTACTACATTGTGATCACTACATCCAATGGATTTGGATACTGCTTTAAAGCACATTTCTGCAGCATTAGTAAAGATGTGATCAATATATGTTGTTGATTTCATTCCTGTCCTGTTTGGAAGTACCCGGCTGATAACCTGGACCAGGTTTGAAGCTTTCTCTTGAGTGGGCAGCCTGATGAAAGTCAGTCAATAATTAAATCACCCAGAAAATATACCTCTGTTGATATCACATACATTATCAAGAATTTCACAGGTTATCCAGATACTGGCTGTTAGCACTTGGTCTATAGCTGCTTCCCACCATAATGGGCTTTAAGTAAAGCAGATGAACCTGGAGCCATATTACTTCAACAGTTTTTAACATGAGATCCTCTCTAAGCTTTACAGGAATGTGGTTCTGAATATAAACAACAACACCTCCACCGTTGGCATTTCTTTATTTTCTTTAGATGTTATAACCATGTATTGCTACCACTGTATCATTAAAGGTATTATCTAAATTTCTAGCAAATTATTGATTTCATGAACCTTGTTTCTTAAGCTACATATGTTAACGTGGGCTATTTTTAAAACTTTTCTGGGATGCTTGATTGTTTTCATTGCTTTACTGGGAAGCTTAGCAGAGGTAGACATGCCATGTTATTGATGTTAGTGCAGGGTGAGCTGCACACAGTGGACTTCCTACTAGGGCACACCGACCCAGTGCTAACAGTACAACTCTGGTTCATAGGCACATGATTACTGCATAAAATAACTGTGGGATCAGCAGAGGCATTCGGGGCAGTAAGAGGGACATAAATTAGGTTACTTACATTGTGTCTTCCAAAGCCCCTGAGATAATCTACATTTTCTGAAGCATATGACAACGCAGCAACACAATGGTAGGGATTAACACCCACAGAGTTGCAATAGTCTCGTAGCCAGTTATGGAGGGCTAAAAGTCTGCTGAACCATTCAATGCCACGATTTAGGGAGGGCAGGGGGACAGATATATTGTGGGGCATTTGTTATGGGTCAAGTAGTTACACAAACAGTTCTTTAAAATCCATCTTCAGCTGTTCTGAGCTTCCCTTCATAATGTTATTGAATCCCACATGAACTATGATAGACTCAATTTTCTGATGCTGGTTTAAAGTGTTTGGGAGCAGCTTATTCATGTCCTGTACCCATGCTGAGACATTTCTCACCACTGAACTGCCCAATATAACAGTCGGAGAAGGGAATGGAGAAATCCACCTATTCTTACCCCTCACACAATTCGTTGAACCTTTCACCGGCCCATGAGATGCAGGATAGAGTACGCCCACTGCTCACATTGATAGGTCCAGACATCCCACTGCAAGCAGTGCCCCTTTAGATCCATCGAGGGGAAAGGAGCCGAACTCGATGACGAAGCTGCTGCTGGAGTCAACATAATGGAGTCAGCACCACCGTCGCAGACACAGGCAATCCCAGTGATGAGGGCGCAGGTAAATCAGGCACCAATGCAGCGGAGCTATTCCATATGTCAATCTGCTACGAACCTCTCGCAGTTACTCCCATCCACTAAGCATTATGCCGCTGCCTTCGGTTTCCACCAATTGTGACATGGAACCAGCTCTTTTTGGAACATTCTTCTTGCTGCTCTCCGTCTACTTCACTACAGGATGGAGGAAGAGAAGCAGAAAGAGACGACTTCCTTCGCAGGCATGTTCCAGGAAGCACCTGCCATTCAGATAGGGACAGATGACAAGGCGGGGAAACATCCATCAGACGGTGTCCGGCCATAGGAGTTGAGAACAAGAAAGTTCCAGTTTGTGTTTTCCCTATAAGTTTGAGCAGAATTTAGATTTGTTTGCTAAGCATAGCCAAGTCATTCCTGTAATTCTCCGCTAGCAAACAATTGCTGCATTGGAACTCCGGATTGTCAATATTGTCGTGGACAAGAGCGCAATAAACATAGCTCTACAGAGCTAGAAACATTAATTAGCTACTTCAGGCGAAGCGGGTTCCATTGCAACCTAGCTAGCTAGCTGGCTAGTTGATTGCAGGTGTTGACATAGGTGTCTGAGTTTGTGAGCTGAGTCGGTGTCCCCCGACAGCAGCTTGCCTGTAGCTCCACCACGGTGTTAATAATTACTCAATATGTAACGTTAGCCTTGATTTGTATCTGATTGAGCATCCAGCTACGAATGTCATCTCTCGCCACAGACAGGTTCAGTAACACCACAGCAAAAGCAGACGGTGACGTCTGACGCCTCCCCGGGGGGACACAAATTGTCCAAATAGTCTAGAAACGTATAAGGCCATATGGGGTCTCAGTTAGAGATGTGGTCGGGTCAGCAGCCTGTTTTCAATCAGGTCCTGGTCCGGAGCCAGGAAGGAGATATTTCCAGGATATATACACATTGTTCTCCACTATGGACATCCTAGATCTGTTCACTGGAATGCACAGCACAGCAGACATGTTGTTCTCTGGAGATAACAACATGTCCTGGCATTACAGAGTATCCTATCCTGGCTGCCCCTATCTACTTCTGAAATGGCTCCCTATTCCCTATATAGTGCACTACTTTAGACCAGAGCCATAAACCCAAAGGTAGTGCACTATAAAGGGAATAGGGTGTCATGTGGGATGGAGACCCGTTCTCAGTGAACCACTCTGAACCTAAATAATGGTCTAGTTATATTATTAGAGCTGGAATGTAATGTACACAGGACGGTGGAGAGGAAAGTGTCACGTTCTTGATAATGGACGGACCAAGGCGCAGCGTGTGTAGAGTTCCACATCTTTATTACGGTGAAACATCAAACAAAAACAATAAACCAACAACGAAAACATGACATCAGTGGTTCTACATGCACTCACTCAAACCAATATCCCACAAAGCAGGTGGGAGAAAGGGCTTCCTAAATATGATCCCCAATTAGAGGCAACGATTACCAGCTGCGTCTAATTGAGAACCATACAACCCAGCCACATAGAAAATCAATGACTAGAACATCCCCCTAGTCACGCTCTGACCTAAACACCATAGAGAACCGAGGGCTCTCTATGGTCAGGGCATGACAGAAAGAGGGAGGCCTGTTGGTGCTTCCACTAATGACCTCATAGGATTTATATGAAGGTTCGAGAACTTTTTAGTACCACCATGTCCTGATTACAGTGTTACTCATATTGCTTTCTCAATAACTCCTAAACCCAGGAATATTCTTAACTATTAACTAATGCGTTTGAGACAATCAGTTGTGTTGTGACAAGGTAGGGGGGTATACAGAAGATAAAAGACCAAGTCCATATTATGGCAAGAACAGCTCAAATAAGCAAAGAGAAACGACAGTCCATCATTACTTTAAAACATGAAGGTCAGTCAATCTGGAACATTTCAAGAACAATGAACGTTTCTTCAAGTGCAGTCGCAAAAAACACCAAGCACTATGATGAAAATGGCTCTCATGAGGACCGCCACAAGAATGGAAGATCAAGAGTTACCTCTGCTGCAGAGGATAAGTTTATTCGAGTCAGCAGCCTCAGAAATTGCAGCCCCAAAAAATGCTTCACAGAGTTCAAGTAACAGACACATCTCAACATCAACTGTTCAGAGGAGACTGTTTGAATCAGGCCTTCGTGGTCGAATTGCTGCAAAGAAACCACTACTAAAGGACACCAATAAGAAGAAGAGACTTGCTTGGGCCAAGAAACACGAGCAATGGACATTAGACCAGTGGAAAATTGTCCTTTGGTCTGAAGTCCAAATTGGAGATTTTTGGTTCCAACAGCTGTGACTTTGTGAGATGTGGTGTGGGTGAAAGGATAATCTCCACATGTGTATTTCCCACCGTAAAGCATGGAGGAGGAGGAGGTG
Source organism: Salvelinus fontinalis (assembly GCF_029448725.1). Lineage (NCBI taxonomy): Eukaryota > Metazoa > Chordata > Actinopteri > Salmoniformes > Salmonidae > Salvelinus > Salvelinus fontinalis. Next base: position 89,801,709 of record NC_074665.1, on the reverse strand, counting down.
TTATTGTGTGGGGGTGCTTTGCTGGTGACACTGTCTGTGATTTATTTAGAATTCAAGGCACACTTAACCAGCATGGCTACCACAGCATTCTTCAGTGATACGCCATCCCATCTGGTTTGGGCTTAGTGGGCTCAATTGTTTTTCAACAGGAAAATGACCCAACACACCTCCAGGATGTGTAAAGGCTATTTTACCAAGAAGGAGAGTGATGGAGTGCTGCATCAGATGACCTGGCCTCCACAATCCCCCGACCTCAACCAAATTGAGATGGTTTGGGATGAGTCAGACCGCAGAGTGAAGGAAAAGCAGCCAACAAGTGCTCAGCATATGTGGGAACTCCTTCAAGACTGTTGGAAAAGCAGTCCAGGTCAAGCTGGTGGAGAGGATGCCAAGAGTGTGCAAAGATGTCATCAAGGCAAAGGGTTGCTATTTGAAGAATCTCAAATATAAAATATATTTTGATTTGTTTATCACATTGTTGTCTTTGGTTTAGGTGATTGTTTTATTTATTTAACCTTTATTTAACTAGGCAATTCAGTTAAGAACAAATTCTTATTTTACAATGACGGCCTACCAAAAGGCAAAAGGTCTCCTGCGGGGACAGGAGCGGGGAATATGAAATTTAAATTAAATTAAAATAAAAGGACAAAACACACACAGGCTCTGATAATCTTCGGATGTGGCGGGGCTTGAAAACTATTACAGACTACAAAGGGAAACCCAGATGCGAGCTGCCCAGTGTAACGAGCGTACCAGACAAGCTTTTATGCTCGCTTCGAGGCAAGCAACACTGAAGCATGCACGAGAGTACCAGCTGTTCTGGATGACTGTGTGATAACGCTCTCGGTAGCCGATGTGAACAAAACCTTTAAACAGGTCAACATTCACAAAGCCGCTGGGCCAGACGGACTACCAGGATGTGTACTCAAAGCATGCACGGGCCAACTGTCAAGTGTCTTCACTGACATTTTCAACCTCTCCCTAACCGAGTCTGTAATGCCTACATGTTTCAAGCAGACTAAATGATTACCACCCTGTGGCACTCACATCGGTAGCCATGAAGTGCTTTGAAAGGCTGGTCATGGTTCACATCAACAGCATCCTCCCGGACACTCTAGACCCACTCCAATTCGCATACCGCCCCAACAGATCCATAGATGACGCAATCTCAATCGCACTCCACACTGCCCTTTTTCACCTGGACAAAAGGAACACCTATGTGAGAATGCTGTTCATTGACTACAGCTCAGCGTTCAACACCATAGTGCCCACGAAGCTCATCACTAAGCTAAGAACTCTGGGACTAAACACCTCCCTCCGCAACTGGATCCTGGACTTCCTGATGGGATGCCGCCAGGTGGTAAGAGTAGACAACAACACGTCTGCCACGCTGATCCTTAACACTGGGGCCCCTCAGGGGTGTGTACTTAGTCTCCTCCTGTATTCCCTGTTCACCCACGACTGCATGGCCAAACACGACTCCAACACTATCATTATGTTTGCTGACGACACAACAGTGGTAGGCCTAATCACCGACGACGGTGAGACGGCTTATAGGGAGAAGGTCAGAGAACTGGCAGTGGTGCCAGGACAACAACCTCTCCCTCAATGTGAGTGAGCAAAACGAAGGAGCTGATCGTGGACTACAGGAAAAGGCGGGCCGAACAGGCCCCCATTAACATCGACAGGGCTGTAGTGGAGTGGGTCGAGAGTTTCAAGTTCCTTGGTGTCCACATCACCAACGAACTATCATGGTCCAAACACACCAAGACAGTCGTGAAGAGGGAACGACAATACCTTTTCCCCCTCAGGAGACTGAAAAGATTTGGCATGGGTCCCCAATCCTCAAAAGGTTCTAGAGCTGCACCATCGAGAGCATCCTCACCAGTTGCATCACCGCCTGGTATGGCAACTGCTCGGCATCTGACCGTAAGGCGCTACAGAGGGTAGTGCGAACGGCCCAGTACATCACTGGGGCCAAGCTCCCTGCCATCCAGAACCTATACAATAGGCGTTGTTAGAGGAAAGCCCATAAAAATGTCAGAGACTCCAGTCACCCAGGTTATGGACTGTTTTCTGCTGCTACCTGAGCTGGTACTGACCTGTGACGAAGACAATGAGTTGACCCTGTTGTGGTATTGTGGGCATGGCGCTCCATGGCTGCCGCCCACGTGAACCATGTGCTCCTTCATCAGAGTCTCCGCCCTCTTGATGATGTCACCCATGCGGTGGATGAAACCCTCCTTCTCCGATGGCAGGATGAACTCATTGTGTACCTGGAAAATACACACGCCATGAATAAATCAATAACACATGTCAGCCTGTTTGCCTGCCTGCATGCCTGTCTGTGTATGTACACTACCGTTCAAAAGTTTTGGCTCACTTAGGAATGTCCTTGTTTTTGAAAGACAAGCCATTTTTTTGTCCAGTAAAATAATATCAAATTGATCAGAAATACAGTGTAGACATTGTTAATGAAACTGACAATTTTTTATGGAATATTTACATCGGCGTACAGAGGACCATTAGCAGCAACCATCGCTCCTGTGTTTCAATGGCACGTTGTGTTAGCTAATCAAAGTTGATAATTTAAAAAAACGAATTGATCATGAGAAAACCATTTTGCAAGTATGTTAGCACAGCTGTAGACTGTTGTCCTGATTAAAGAAGTAATACAACTGGCCTTCTTTAGACTAGTTGAGTATCTGGAGCATCAGCATTTGTGGGTTCGATTATAGGCTCAAAATGGCCAGAAACAAATAACTCATCTGAAACTTGTCAGTCTATTCTTGTTCTGAGAAATTAAGGCCATTCCATGCGAGAAATTGCCAAGAAACTGAAGATCTCGTACAACGCTTTGTACTACTCCCTTCACAGAACAGCGCAAACTGGCTCTAACCAGAATAGAAAGAGGAGTGAGAGGCCCCGATGCACAAATGAGTAAGAGGACAAGTACATTAGAGTGTCTAGTTTGAGAAACAGACGCCTCACAAGTCCTCAACTGGCAGCTTCATTAAATAGTACCCGCAAAACACCAGTCTCAACTAGAGGTCGACCGATAATGATTTTTCAACGCCGATACCGATACTGATTATTGGAGGACCAAAAAAGCAGATACCGATTAATCGGACGATTTTTTAAATGTATTTGTAATAATGACAATTACAACAATACTGAATGAACACTTTTTGTATTTGTATTTCATATACCTTTGACTATTGGATGTTCTTATAGGCACTTTAGTATTGCCAGTGTAACAGTATAGCTTCCATCCCTCTCCTCGCTGCTACCTGGGCTCGAATCAGGAACACATTGACAACAGCCACCCTCGAAGCAGCGTTACCCATGCAGAGCAAGGGGAACAACTACTCCAAGTCTCAGAGCGAGTGACGTTTGAAACGCTATTAGCGCGCACCCCGCTAACTAGCTAGCCATTTCACATCGGTTACACCAGCCTAATCTCGGGAGTTGATAGGCTTCAATTCATAAACAGCAGAGCTGCTGGCAAAACACACGAAAGTGCTGTTTGAATGAATGCTTACGAGCCTCCTGGTGCCCACCATCGCTCAGTCAGACTCCTCTATCAAATCATAGACTTAATTATAACATAATAACACACAGAAATACGAGCCTTAGGTCATTAATATGGTCGAATCCAGAAACTATCATCTCGAAAACAAAACATTTATTCTTTCAGTGAAATACGGAACCGTTCCGTATTTTATCTAACGGGTGGCATCCATAAGTATAAATATTCCTGTTACGTTGCACAACCTTCAATGTTATGTCATAATTACGTAAAATTCTGGCAAATTAGTTCGTAATGAGCCAGGCGGCCCAAACTGTTGCATATACCCTGCCTCTGCGTGCAATGAACGCAAGAGAAGTGACACAATTTCACCTGGTTAATATTGCCTGCTTACCTGTATTCTTTCAGCTAAATATGCAGGTTTAAAAATATATACCTGTGTATTGATTTTAAGAAAGGCATTGATGTTTATGGTTAGGTACACATTGGAGCAACAACAGTCCTTTTTTGCGAATGCGGACTTCATCGATTATATGCAACTCAGGACACGCTAGATAAACTAGTAATATCATCAACCATGTGTAGTTATAAAAAATCGGCAAAATCGGAGTTCAAAATTACCGATTTCCGATTGTTATGAAAACTTGAAATCGGCCCTAATTAATCGGCCATTCCGATTAATCGGTCGACCTCTAGTCTCAACGTCAACAGAGGTGACTCCGGGATGCTGGCCTTCTAGGCAGAGTTCCTCTGTCCAGTGTCTGTGTTATTTTACCCATATTTTCTGCCGTTTCCAGCTACAGTAGTCATTTACAACATTAACAATGTCTACGCTGTATTTCTGATCAATTTGATGTTAATTTAATGGACAAAAAAATGGCTTTTCTTTCAAAAACAAGTACATTTCTAAGTGACCCCAAACTTTTGAACGGTAGTGTATGTCTGTCTGCCCTCATTGTCATAACCTCCACACACAGTACTAATTTGTTGGAGCAGTCTAGAGCAGTGGTTTCCAACCTTTTCCGTTCCGGGGACCACCAAATCACGTCAAAATCTCAAGGACCACCATTAGTTGCAGATAATTTTTTTACATAAAATATTTGGTCAATTTTAGCAGTGAATGGAACAAATAAAAGGCCTTTTATTATTATTATATTAAAACAATTTGCATTGTGAACATTTATGTAAAATTGCCAACAATAACATTAATACTCCCAACTGTTATAATTTTTTCAACAACAAAAAAATATAACTAAAAAAATGTAATTAAAATAAATAATCACAATCAAAAATTTGACCACCAGTGGTCCGAGGACCACAGATTGAAAACCACTGGTCTAGAGCAGGATTAACCTGTTTGGGCTGCAGCCCGACACCGGTACACTTATGACAACATCCAGCTCAAGTGCAGGGCGCGAAATTCAAAAGATATTTTTTTTAAATATTTAACTTTCACACATTAACAAGTCCAAGACACCAGATGAAAGGTGCACATCTTGTGAATCAAGCCAACATGTCCGATTTTTAAAATGTTTTACAGGAAAGACACAATATGTAAATCTATTAGCTAACCACGTTAGCAAAAGACACCACTATTCTTACTCCATCAGTTTTTGACTGCATCAGTAGCTATCACAAATTCGGCCAAATAAAGATATAAATAGCCACTAACCAAGAAAAAAACTCATCAGATGACAGTCTGATAACATATTTATTGTATAGCATATGTTTTGTTCGAAAAATTTGCATATTTCAGGTATAAATCATAGTTTACATTTCAGCTACAATCAGAAATTGCACCGAAAGCAGCCATAATATTTACAGACACCAACGTCAAATACCTAATTACTCATCATAAAACATTTCTGAAAAATACATAGTGTACAGTAAATGAAAGACAGGCATCTTGTGATGCCAGACAATATTTCCGATTTATTAAGTGTTTTACAGTGAAAACAAAATGTAGCATTATATTAGCTTAGCACAATAGAAACACTTGGGCGCCGGCGACTACGACAGATATATGAAATAACATCATAAATTGGGTCTTACTTTTGCTGATCTTTCATCAGAATGTTGAACAAGGTGTCCTTTGTCCATATGAGTCGTTGTTTGGATTCAGAATGGCAACTTTCTCTCTCCATTTAGCAAGCGCGCTAGCCGGTTTGCACGGATCTCTCCATGTAAACAAACGGAAGAGAACGGAACACGGTAAAACTCCCGAAAAAAATTCAATAATCTGATGAAACTATATTGAAAAAACATACGTTACGATGATATGGTGACATGTATCAAATAAAATCAAAGCCGGAAATAATATTTGCCTATAACGTCAGCAAAACAAAAGGCAACCCCACAGTCCAAATTGCGTCCTTCAGAGTACCGGAAATTGGGTACACGTCATTCCAAGAGGGTTTATTCCATCCCAGATCGAGATAATCACCTCCTTTCTTCTCTCACAGCCTTCTTGACACCCAGAGGAAGGTGTATGAAGTGTACGTAGACTCTTACGTTCATTGCCCATTTATAGGCAGGAAGAGGAAGAGAGCCTCGGTTTCAGACTTTGAACTTCCGGGTCAGGAAAAGTGCTGCAGAATGAGTTGTTTCACTCAGAGAAATAATTCAAACGGTTTTAGAAACTAGAGAGTGTTTTCTATCCAATAGTAATAATAATATGCATATTGTACGAGCAAGAATTGAGTACGACGCCGTTTGAAATGGACACATTTTATCAGGCTACTCAATACTGCCCCTTGCAGCCATAACTTAAGGCGGTTTGCATAATTCTGTGAATTGTGGTTTGATTGGATGGTTGGGTGTGGTGAATGGGCTGGCTCTCCTGTCAGCATGTCTTAATTCAGCTCTTGTAGTGCTGGTGTACTTCACTAATAACCACAGGGGCTTTTATAAGACCTAACTAACTCTGTGCCAAGACTCAACTAAACAAAAGCGCACTGTGTTTCATTCAGAGTTGGAATAAACAGAATAATCAGTCAACACAAAGTTCTAGAATTTACCACCAACAGAAGTAGAAAATACCACTACCTCATCTTGGCTACGTGCTTTGTGTATCCCTACGCCAGAACCCCGCCAAGTTCATAATCAAACCTAAATGAGACGTGTGTAAACTAAAATGGCACGGTGTAAACTGCTTATCTACATGCCTCACATCCCCCTAACTGAGATACATCTATATGACATAGAAACACAGAGAAAAGTGTTTAAACTGGAAGTGGGACGTAGAGCCTGTGCTGCTGTGTGAGATAGGGGAAGATAGTAGAATCTGCTATTAAATTAAGCTGGTAGTGCTTCATTTCTCTGGAGATTATACTACCCTATAGTGTGTAGGTCTGTTATTTGGAGATCAGTGAAGGGCCAATGGTCGACTGAGTAGACTAGGTCTGCGTCCCAAATGGTGTACCCTATTTCCTATTTAGGGCCCTGGTTAAAAGTAGTGAACTACAGAGGTGACCACTAACCATGACAACTGCGATGTCCTCTGGGTTGTCTCCGTCCAGGTCGAACTTGAAGGTAACCATCTTGTCATTGTGAGTCTGCAGCTGACACTCCACCACCCGGTCGTCTTTGTCAGAGAGCTGCACATAGAGACACCATCCATCAGGGTAACTTTGTTTATGTTCTGTAGACTAAAGAAACACTGGGGAAGCAGCAGAACGTCTGTATGTAGAACGTGTGTATGTAGAACGTGTGTATGCAGGACGTGTGTATGCAGGATGTCGTCATAGTCATAGTTTTGATGTCTTTTGATGTCTACAATGTAGAAAATAGTAAAAATAAAGAAAAATCCTTGAATGAGTCGGTGTGTCCGAAATTTTGACTGGTACTGTATACAGTGGGGAGAACAAGTATTTGATACACTGCCGATTTTGCAGGTTTTCCTACTTACAAAGCATGTAGAGGTCTGTAATTTTTATCATAGGTACACTTCAACTGTGAGAGACGGAATCTAAAACAAAAATCGAGAAAATCACATTGAATGATTTTTAAGTAATTAATTTGCATTTTATTGCAGGACATAAGTATTTGATACATCAGAAAAGTAGAACTTAATATTTGGTACAGAAACCTTTGTTTGCAATTACAGAGATCATACGTTTCCTGTAGTTCTTGACCAGGTCTACACACACTGCAGCAGGGATTTGGCCCACTCCTCCATACAGACCTTCTCCAGATCCTTCAGGTTTCGGGGCTGTCGCTGGGCAATACGGACTTTCAGCTCCCTCCAAAGATTTTCTATTGGGTTCAGGTCTGGAGACTGGCTAGGCCACTCCAAGACCTTGAGATGCTTCTTACGGAGCCACTCCTTAGTTGCCCTGTCAATGTTTTTCGGGTCGTTGTCATGCTGGAAGACCCAGCCACGACACATCTTCAATGCTCTTACTGAGGGAAGGAGGTTGTTGACCAAGATCTCGCGATACATGGCCCCATCCATCCTGCCCTCAATACGGTGCAGTCGTCCTGTCCCCTTTGCAGAAAAGCATCCCCAAAGAATGACGTTTCCACCTCCATGCTTCACGGTTGGGATGGTGTTCTTGGGGTTGTACTCATCCTTCTTCTTCCTCCAAACACGGCGAGTGGAGTTTAGACCAAAAAGCTCTATTTTTGTCTCATCAGACCACATGACCTTCTCCCATTCCTCCTCTGGATCATCCAAATGGTCATTGGCAAACTTCAGATGGGCCTGGACATGCGCTGGCTTGAGCAGGGGGACCTTGCGTGCGCTGCAGGATTTTAATCCATGACGGCGTAGTGTGTTACTAATGGTTTTCTTTGAGACTGTGGTCCCAGCTCTCTTCAGGTCATTGACCAGGTCCTGCCGTGTAGTTCTGGGCTGATCCCTCACCTTCCTCATGATCATTGATGCCCCACGAGGTGAGATCTTGCATGGAGCCCCAGACCGAGGGTTATTGACCGTCATCTTGAACTTCTTCCATTTTCTAATAATTGCGACAACAGTTGTTGCCTTCTCACCAAGCTGCTTGCATATTGTCCTGTAGCCCATCCCAGCCTTGTGCAGGTCTACAATTTTATCTCTGATGTCCTTACACAGCTCTCTGGTCTTGGCCATTGTGGAGAGGTTGGAGTCTGTTTGATTGAGTGTGTGGACAGGCGTCTTTTTTACAGGTAACGAGTTCAAACAGGTGCAGTTAATACAGGTAATGAGTGGAGAACAGGAGGGCTTCTTAAAGAAAAACTAACAGGTCTGTGAGAGCCGGAATTCTTACTGGTTGGTAGGTGATCAAATACTTATGTCATGCAATAAAATGCAAATGAATTACTTAAAAATCATACAATGTGATGTTCTGGATTTTTGTTTTAGATTCTGTCTCTCACTGTTGAAGTGTACCTATGATAAAAATTACAGACGTCTACATGCTTTGTAAGTAGGAAAACCTGCAAAATCGGCAGTGTATCAAATACTTGTTCTCCCCTCTGTATATTAAAAAAGTGCTGCTGCTAAATTAATATAGGGGAAACTGCAAAGTAGGCATCCCAAATGGTACCCCATTAGCATTATATTCCCCCCTATATAGGGAATAGGGTGCTCTTGGGACAGGCCCTAATTGTGGGCTTGACAATCAGTTGTATAGAATAGTCTTGATTGATGAATTGATTTGTTTTACCCCAGTGATGCGCAGTCTTGAACGGGCTCTCCTCCGGAACAGCTTGCCAGCCGTGCGCCTGGCAGCAGTCTTGCCACTCCTCTCTGATAGGCCCTCGTAGCCATCACTCAAACCCGAGGTCACGTCGGAGGCATAGCTGTGAAGATGATTGGCGTGTTAGTAAATTTGTCATTACCACTGTAAAACCACTGGTGCATTTTATGTTGCAGTCATTTATGAGTTAATAACCATGCAATGAGGATGAAATAGAAATAACCACACGTCACAATAGGAAACAGAGCTAGACCGTTAAACATCCCAAATATACACTCACCGGCCAATTTATTAGGTACAACCCCCGTTCACGACAATTAATGAATCAATCAATCGAATGTATTTATAAAGCCCTTTTTACATCCGCCGATGTCACAAATCACTCCTACAAACAGTGAGTCACATGACCGTGGCTTGCTATATAAAGCGGGCAGACGGGCATCGAGGCATTTAGTTATTGTTTGATTGAACGTTAGAATGGGCAAAACGAGTGACTAAAGCGACTTTGAGTTTGCAATGATTGTTAGTGCCAGGCACGCCAGAACCAGTATCTCTGAAACGGCCGCCCTCCTGGGCTTTTTACGCACTACAGTGTGTAGGGTTTACCGAGAATGGTGCTGTCACATCTACTCCCGCTCCTTCCCTCCGGCGTTCGACGTCGCCGGTATACTAACCACCAGTCCTGGGATGCATCGTTACGCACACCTGGCATCCATTATTACGCGCACCTGCAGATCATTATGATACTCACCTGGACTCCATTACCTTCCTGATTATCTCCCCTTTATCTGTCACTCCCTCCTTCCTCAGTCGGTATTGTTCATGCATTGTCGCCACTGTTATGTTGTCTCGTTTCATGTTTGTTGTTTTATTAAACGTTTCACCTGCTTCTCGACTCACAGCGTCTCTGTTACAGGTGCGAAGAAAAAAAAACATCCAGTCAGTGGCAGTCCTGTGGGTGAAAACAGCTCATTGATGAGAGAGGTGGAAGGAGAATGGCAAGAATTGTGGAAGCAGGCGGGTCACAAACAGGCGGGTCACAAACAGACAAATAACGGCACAGTACGATAGTATCATGCAGAATGGCATCCTGGAACGCACAACACGTTGATTCTTGTCATAGAATGGCTATTGCAGCAGATGACCAAACCGGGTTCCACTCCTATAAGCTAAAAAGGAGAAGAAGTGGTTCCAGCAGGCACGCAATCACCAACACTAGACAGTTGAGGAGTGGAAAAACATTTCTTGGAACATGACAGCGAGTTTACTTGAGTGGCCTGCGCAGTCCCCAGACCTCAACCCAATAGAGCATCTTTGGGATGAGATGGAACGGGCTGTTCACAGCATGAATGTAACGCTGTCCAATCTGCAGCAACTACATGATGCCATCACGTCAGCATGGACCAACATCCCTGTGGAACCTTTCCGACACATTGTAGAATGCCCTGAAGAATTCAGGCTGTTCTGGAGGCAAATGGGGGCCCGTGCCAGTGCTAGATGGGTGTACCTAATAAACTGTCCGGTGAGTGTATATGCCAAATAAAGCCTAATGTGAGGATATAGTAAACGTTAGTGTGCTGTAATATGGGACACATCTCCGAAAGAAAACAATACAGTCATAAGAAAGGAACAACAAATCCATGTGTTCTCTTCAGCAGTGGAACATTTCTGTAATGAAAACGTGTTACACAGCCTGGGAGAAAATGCAGTGAAAAGCTTCACGGTTAGCTAATTGAGTCCCCTGGGTCTCTTAGAGCCGTGGTCCCTGATTTATCCCTCCAGCCATCCACTACTCCTCTGAGGCCAGCAAACATTTACAGACACACGCTCTACTGGTTAGAAGATTCCACTGTGCTTTCTAACCATTCTCTAAAATTTGAATAACTTTTGGGTAACTTTAGTTCATAGCGGATAAAACTTGAACAAGGTATTCCCTAGACAGAATGGGCACCAGATGACAACACACACGTAAAGGACCTCACGCTACTTGCTTAGCGAGTACCACTTCCTCCTGATTTGGATAACACCGAGGCTCGAACCCAGGACCTCTGCCTTGCTAGCACACGTGACCTCCTTCCGGAAGTGTCTTACCAGTCGCACCACGCAAAAAGCTTGCTATTCAGCGGCGCAAGTGGGGAAATTTCAAGCTGAGGAGTAAGTTTCACACATCCCCATGTGCTACACATGCAGGACCATACACACACCCGCACACACGCACACAGACCAGCCCCACACCATTCAAGGCTCCCCTACAGAGAAGAAAGCTGTTCTCCTCACATTCCGCTTCATGAAAACACAGTTACCAGAAACATCTGATACGAAAGTAAAACAGAAACATCAGAGCCCATTGTGCTTCAATAAATAGACTACAGAGAGGCTGGTGTTTCCCTCAGCTGGAGACAGAGAGGCTGTTGTTTCTCTCAGCTGGAGAGAGAGAGATGCTGGTGTTTCCCTCAGCTGGAGACAGACAGGCTGCTGCTTCCCTCAGCTGGAGAGAGAGAGAGGCTGTTGTTTCCCTCAGCTGGAGAGAGAGAGAGGCTGTTGTTTCCCTCAGCTGGAGAGAGAGAGAGACTGTTGTTTCCCTCAGCTGGAGAGAGAGAGAGAGAGAGAGAGACTGTTATTTCCCTCAGCTGGAAAGAGAGGCTGTTGTTTCCCTCAGCTGGAGAGAGAGAGAGGCTGTTGTTTCCCTCAGCTGGAGAGAGAGAGTGGCTGTTGTTTCCCTCAGCTGGAGAGAGAGAGAGAGGCTGTTGTTTCCCTCAGCTGGAGAGAGAGAGAGAGGCTGTTGTTTCCCTCAGCTGGAGAGAGAGAGAGAAGCTGTTGTTTCCCTCAGCTGGAGAGAGAGAGAGGCTGTTGTTTCCCTCAGCTGGAGAGAGAGAGAGAGGCTGTTATTTCCCTCAGCCGGAGAGAGAGAGAGAGGCTGTTGTTTCCCTCAGCTGGAGAGAGAGAGAGGCTGTTGTTTCCCTCAGCTGGAGAGAGAGAGAGAGGCTGTTATTTCCCTCAACTGGAGAGAGAGAGAGAGGCTGTTGTTTCCCTCAGCTGGAGAGAGAGAGAGAGAGAGAGAGAGAGAGAGAAGCTGTTGTTTCCCTCAGCTGGAGAGAGAGAGAGGCTGTTGTTTCCCTCAGCTGGAGAGAGAGAGAGGCTGTTGTTTCCCTCAGCTGGAGAGAGAGAGAGGCTGTTGTTTCCCTCAGCTGGAGAGAGAGAGAGGCTGGTGTTTCCCTCAGCTGGAGAAAGAGAGAGGCTGTTGTTTCCCTCAGCTGGAGAGAGAGAGAGGATGTTGTTTCCCTCAGCTGGAGAGAGAGAGAGGCTGTTGTTTCCCTCAGCTGGAGAGAGAGAGAGGCTGTTGTTTCCCTCAGCTGGAGAGAGAGAGAGAGGCTGTTGTTTCCCTCAGCTGGAGAGAGAGAGAGAGATAGAGAAGCTGTTATTTCCCTCAGCTGGAGAGAGAGAGAGGCTGGTGTTTCCCTCAGCTGGAGAAAGAGAGAGGCTGTTGTTTCCCTCAGCTGGGGAGAGAGAGAGGCTGTTGTTTCCCTCAGCCGGAGAGAGAGACGGGCTGCTGTTTCCCTCAGCTGGAGAAAAACGGGCTGCTGTTTCCCTCAGCTGGAGAGAGAGAGAGACTGTTGTTTCCCTCAGCTGGAGAGAGAGAGAGGCTGTTGTTTCCCTCAGCTGGAGAAAGAGAGAGGCTGTTGTTTCCCTCAGCTGGAGAGAGAGAGAGGCTGTTGTTTCCCTCAGCTGGAGAGAGAGAGAGGCTGTTGTTTCCCTCAGCTGGAGACAGACAGGCTGTTGTTTCCCTCAGCTGGAGAGAGAGAGAGGCTGTTGTTTCCCTCAGCTGGAGAGAGAGAGAGGCTGTTGTTTCCCTCAGCCGGAGAGAGAGACGGGCTGCTCTTTCCCTCAGCTGGAGAAAGAGAGAGGCTGTTGTTTCCCTCAGCTGGAGAAAGAGAGAGGCTGTTGTTTCCCTCAGCTGGAGAGAGAGAGGGTGTTGTTTCCCTCAGCTGGAGAGAGAGAGGCTGTTGTTTCCCTCAGCCGGAGAGAGAGACTGGCTGCTGTTTCCCTCAGCTGGAGAGAGAGAGGCTGTTGTTTCCCTCAGCTGGAGAGAGAGAGAGGCTGTTGTTTCCCTCAGCTGGAGAGAGGGGCTGTTTTGTCCATCAGCTGGAGAGAGAGAGAGGCTGTTTTGTCCCTCAGCTGGAGAGAGAGAGAGGCTGTTGTTTCCCTCAGCTGGAGAGAGAGAGGGTGTTGTTTCCCTCAGCTGGAGAGAGAGAGAGGCTGTTGTTTCCCTCAGCCGGAGAGAGAGACGGGCTGCTGTTTCCCTCAGCTGGAGAAAGAGAGAGGCTGTTGTTTCCCTCAGCTGGAGAGAGAGAGAGGCTGTTGTTTCCTTCAGCTGGAGAGAGAGACGGGCTGCTGTTTCCCTCAGCTGGAGAGAGACGGGCTGTTGTTTCCCTCAGCTGGAGAGAGAGATAGGCTGTTCTTTCCCTCAGCTGGAGAGAGGGGCTGTTTTGTCCATCAGCTGGAGAGAGAGGCTGTTGTTTCCCTCAGCTGGAGAGAGACGGGCTGCTGTGTCCCTCAGCTGGAGAGAGACGGCTGCTGTTTCCCTCAGCTGGAGAGAGAGAGAGGCTGTTGTTTCCCTCAGCTGGAGAGAGAGAGAGAGGCTGTTGTTTCCATCAGCCGGAGAAAGAGAGAGGCTGTTCTTTCCCTCAGCTGGAGAAAGAGAGAGGCTGTTGTTTCCCTCAGCTGGAGAGAGAGAGAGGCTGTTGTTTCCCTCAGCTGGAGAGAGAGAGAGGCTGTTGTTTCCCTCAGCTGGAGAGAGAGATAGGCTGTTCTTTCCCTCAGCTGGAGAGAGGGGCTGTTTTGTCCATCAGCTGGAGAGAGAGGCTGTTGTTTCCCTCAGCTGGAGAGAGACGGGCTGCTGTGTCCCTCAGCTGGAGAGAGACGGCTGCTGTTTCCCTCAGCTGGAGAGAGAAGGGCTGCTGTTTCCCTCAGCTGGAGAGAGGAGCTGTAGCTGGAGAGAGACAGAATGTTATTTCCCTCAGTTGGAGAGAGACAGAATGTTGTTTCCCTCAGCTGGAGAATGACGGGCTGTCGTTTCACTCAGCTGGAAAGAGGGGCGGTCGTTTCCCTCAGCTGGAGAGAGGGGGCGGTTGTTTCCCTCAGCTGGAGAGAATAGGGGTGGTCGATTACCTCACCTGGAGAGAGGAGCAGTCGTTTCCCTCAGCTGGAGAGAGACAAGACGTTGTTTCCCTCAGCTGGAGAGAGAGGGGCGGTCTTTACCTCAACTGGAGAGAGAGGAGCGGTCGTTTCCCTCAGCTGGAGAGAGACAGGCTGTTGTTTCCCTCAGCTAGAGAGAGAGAGGCTTAATTTCCCTCAGCTGGAGAGAGAGAGAGGCTGTTGTTTCCCTCAGCTGGAGAGAGAGAGGGTGTTGTTTCCCTCAGCTGGAGAAAAACGGGCTGCTGTTTCCCTCAGCTGGAGAGAGAGAGAGACTGTTGTTTCCCTCAGCTGGAGAGAGAGAGAGGCTGTTGTTTCCCTCAGCTGGAGAAAGAGAGAGGCTGTTGTTTCCCTCAGCTGGAGAGAGAGAGAGGCTGTTGTTTCCCTCAGCTGGAGAGAGAGAGAGGCTGTTGTTTCCCTCAGCTGGAGACAGACAGGCTGTTGTTTCCCTCAGCTGGAGAGAGAGAGAGGCTGTTGTTTCCCTCAGCTGGAGAGAGAGAGAGGCTGTTGTTTCCCTCAGCCGGAGAGAGAGACGGGCTGCTCTTTCCCTCAGCTGGAGAAAGAGAGAGGCTGTTGTTTCCCTCAGCTGGAGAAAGAGAGAGGCTGTTGTTTCCCTCAGCTGGAGAGAGAGAGGGTGTTGTTTCCCTCAGCTGGAGAGAGAGAGAGGCTGTTGTTTCCCTCAGCCGGAGAGAGAGACTGGCTGCTGTTTCCCTCAGCTGGAGAGAGAGAGGCTGTTGTTTCCCTCAGCTGGAGAGAGAGAGAGGCTGTTGTTTCCCTCAGCTGGAGAGAGGGGCTGTTTTGTCCATCAGCTGGAGAGAGAGAGAGGCTGTTTTGTCCCTCAGCTGGAGAGAGAGAGAGGCTGTTGTTTCCCTCAGCTGGAGAGAGAGAGGGTGTTGTTTCCCTCAGCTGGAGAGAGAGAGAGGCTGTTGTTTCCCTCAGCCGGAGAGAGAGACGGGCTGCTGTTTCCCTCAGCTGGAGAAAGAGAGAGGCTGTTGTTTCCCTCAGCTGGAGAGAGAGAGAGGCTGTTGTTTCCTTCAGCTGGAGAGAGAGACGGGCTGCTGTTTCCCTCAGCTGGAGAGAGACGGGCTGTTGTTTCCCTCAGCTGGAGAGAGAGATAGGCTGTTCTTTCCCTCAGCTGGAGAGAGGGGCTGTTTTGTCCATCAGCTGGAGAGAGAGGCTGTTGTTTCCCTCAGCTGGAGAGAGACGGGCTGCTGTGTCCCTCAGCTGGAGAGAGACGGCTGCTGTTTCCCTCAGCTGGAGAGAGAGAGAGGCTGTTGTTTCCCTCAGCTGGAGAGAGAGAGAGAGGCTGTTGTTTCCATCAGCCGGAGAAAGAGAGAGGCTGTTCTTTCCCTCAGCTGGAGAAAGAGAGAGGCTGTTGTTTCCCTCAGCTGGAGAGAGAGAGAGGCTGTTGTTTCCCTCAGCTGGAGAGAGAGATAGGCTGTTCTTTCCCTCAGCTGGAGAGAGGGGCTGTTTTGTCCATCAGCTGGAGAGAGAGGCTGTTGTTTCCCTCAGCTGGAGAGAGACGGGCTGCTGTGTCCCTCAGCTGGAGAGAGACGGCTGCTGTTTCCCTCAGCTGGAGAGAGAAGGGCTGCTGTTTCCCTCAGCTGGAGAGAGGAGCTGTAGCTGGAGAGAGACAGAATGTTATTTCCCTCAGTTGGAGAGAGACAGAATGTTGTTTCCCTCAGCTGGAGAATGACGGGCTGTCGTTTCACTCAGCTGGAAAGAGGGGCGGTCGTTTCCCTCAGCTGGAGAGAGGGGGCGGTCGTTTCCCTCAGCTGGAGAGAATAGGGGTGGTCGATTACCTCACCTGGAGAGAGGAGCAGTCGTTTCCCTCAGCTGGAGAGAGACAAGACGTTGTTTCCCTCAGCTGGAGAGAGAGGGGCGGTCTTTACCTCAACTGGAGAGAGAGGAGCGGTCGTTTCCCTCAGCTGGAGAGAGACAGGCTGTTGTTTCCCTCAGCTAGAGAGAGAGAGGCTTAATTTCCCTCAGCTGGAGAGAGAGAGAGGCTGTTGTTTCCCTCAGCTGGGGAGAGAGAGAGGCTGTTGTTTCTCTCAGCTGGAGACAGACAGGCTGTTGTTTCCCTCAGCTGGAGACAGACAGGCTGTTGTTTCCCTCAGCTGGAGAGAGAGAGAGAGGCTGTTGTTTCCCTCAGCTGGAGAAAGAGAGAGGCTGTTGTTTCCCTCAGCTGGAGAGAGAGAGAGGGTGTTGTTTCCCTCAGCTGGAGAGAGAGAGAGGCTGTTGTTTCCCTCAGCCGGAGAGAGAGACGGGCTGCTGTTTCCTTCAGCTGGAGAGAGACGGGCTGCTGTTTCCCTCAGCTGGAGAGAGACGGGCTGCTGTGTCCCTCAGCTGGAGAGAGACGGGCTGTTGTTTCCCTCAGCTGGAGAGAGCCGGGCTGCTGTGTCCCTCAGCTGGAGAGAGACGGGCTGCTGTTTCCCTCAGCTGGAGAGAGACGAGCTGCTGTTTCCCTCAGCTGGAGAGAGGAGCTGTAGCTGGAGAGAGACAGAATGTTATTTCCCTCAGTTGGAGAGAGACAGAATGTTGTTTCCTTCAGCTGGAGAATGACGGGATGTCGTTTCACTCAGCTGGAAAGAGGGGCGGTCGTTTCCCTCAGCTGGAGAGAGGGGGCGGTCGTTTCCCTCAGCTGGAGAGAATAGGGGTGGTCGATTACCTCACCTGGAGAGAGGAGCAGTCGTTTCCCTCAGCTGGAGAGAGACAGGCTGTTGTTTCCCTCAGCTAGAGAGAGAGGGGCTTAATTTCCCTCAGCTGGAGAGAGAGAGAATGTTGATTCCCTCAGCTGGAGAGAGAGGGGCTGTCGTTTCCCTCAGCTGGAGTGAGACAGGCTGCTGTTTCTGTCAGCTGGAGAGAGAGAGAGGCTGTTGTTTCCCTCAGCTGGAGAGAGAGACGGGCTGCTGTTTCCCTCAGCTGGAGAGAGACGGGCTGCTGTTTCCCTCAGCTGGAGAGAGACGGGCTGCTGCTTCCCTCAGCTGGAGAGAGAGAGAGGCTGTTGTTTCCCTCAGCTGGAGAAAGAGAGAGGCTGTTGTTTCCCTCAGCTGGAGAGAGAGAGAGGCTGTTGTTTCCCTCAACTGGAGAGAGGGGCTGTTGTGTTCCTCAGCTGGAGAGAGACAGGCTGTGTTTATATCAGCTGGAGAGAGAAAGAGAGAGAGGGTGTTGTGTCCCTCAGCTGGAGAGAGAGGCTTTTGTTTCCCTCAGCTGGAGAGAGAGACGGGCTGCTGTTTCCCTCACCTGGAGACAGACAGGCTGCTGCTTCCCTCAGCTGGAGAGAGACGGGCTGCTGGCTCCCTCAGCTGGAGAGAGAGAGGCTGTTGTTTCCCTCAGCTGGAGGGAGAGAGAGACTGTTGTTTCCCTCAGCTGGAGAGAGACGGGCTGCTACTTCCCTCAGCTGGAGAGAGTCGGGCTGCTGTTTCCCTCAGCTGGAGAAAGAGAGAGGCTGCTGTTTCCCTCAGCTGGAGAGAGAGAGAGGCTGCTGTTTCCCTCAGCTGGAGAGAGTCGGGCTGCTGTTTCCCTCAGCTGGAAAGAGAAAGAGGCTGCTGTTTCCCTCAGCTGGAGAGAGAGAGAGGCTGCTGTTTCCCTCAGCAGGAGAGAGAGAGAGGCTGTTGTTTCCCTCAGCTGGAGAAAGAGAGAGGCTGTTGTTTCCCTCAGCTGGAGAGAGAGAGAGGCTGTTGTTTCCCTCAGCTGGAGAGAGAGAGAGGCTGTTGTTTCCCTCAGCTGGAGACAGACAGGCTGTTGTTTCCCTCAGCTGGAGAGAGAGAGAGGCTGTTGTTTCCCTCAGCTGGAGAGAGAGAGAGGCTGTTGTTTCCCTCAGCCGGAGAGAGAGACGGGCTGCTCTTTCCCTCAGCTGGAGAAAGAGAGAGGCTGTTGTTTCCCTCAGCTGGAGAAAGAGAGAGGCTGTTGTTTCCCTCAGCTGGAGAGAGAGAGGGTGTTGTTTCCCTCAGCTGGAGAGAGAGAGGCTGTTGTTTCCCTCAGCCGGAGAGAGAGACTGGCTGCTGTTTCCCTCAGCTGGAGAGAGAGAGGCTGTTGTTTCCCTCAGCTGGAGAGAGAGAGAGGCTGTTGTTTCCCTCAGCTGGAGAGAGGGGCTGTTTTGTCCATCAGCTGGAGAGAGAGAGAGGCTGTTGTGTCCCTCAGCTGGAGAGAGAGAGAGGCTGTTGTTTCCCTCAGCTGGAGAGAGAGAGGGTGTTGTTTCCCTCAGCTGGAGAGAGAGAGAGGCTGTTGTTTCCCTCAGCCGGAGAGAGAGACGGGCTGCTGTTTCCCTCAGCTGGAGAAAGAGAGAGGCTGTTGTTTCCCTCAGCTGGAGAGAGAGAGAGGCTGTTGTTTCCCTCAGCTGGAGACAGACAGGCTGTTGTTTCCCTCAGCTGGAGAGAGAGAGAGGCTGTTGTTTCCCTCAGCTGGAGAGAGAGAGAGGCTGTTGTTTCCCTCAGCCGGAGAGAGAGACGGGCTGCTCTTTCCCTCAGCTGGAGAAAGAGAGAGGCTGTTGTTTCCCTCAGCTGGAGAAAGAGAGAGGCTGTTGTTTCCCTCAGCTGGAGAGAGAGAGGGTGTTGTTTCCCTCAGCTGGAGAGAGAGAGGCTGTTGTTTCCCTCAGCCGGAGAGAGAGACTGGCTGCTGTTTCCCTCAGCTGGAGAGAGAGAGGCTGTTGTTTCCCTCAGCTGGAGAGAGAGAGAGGCTGTTGTTTCCCTCAGCTGGAGAGAGGGGATGTTTTGTCCATCAGCTGGAGAGAGAGAGAGGCTGTTGTGTCCCTCAGCTGGAGAGAGAGAGAGGCTGTTGTTTCCCTCAGCTGGAGAGAGAGAGGGTGTTGTTTCCCTCAGCTGGAGAGAGAGAGAGGCTGTTGTTTCCCTCAGCCGGAGAGAGAGACGGGCTGCTGTTTCCCTCAGCTGGAGAAAGAGAGAGGCTGTTGTTTCCCTCAGCTGGAGAGAGAGAGAGGCTGTTGTTTCCTTCAGCTGGAGAGAGAGACGGGCTGCTGTTTCCCTCAGCTGGAGAGAGACGGGCTGTTGTTTCCCTCAGCTGGAGAGAGAGATAGGCTGTTCTTTCCCTCAGCTGGAGAGAGGGGCTGTTTTGTCCATCAGCTGGAGAGAGAGGCTGTTGTTTCCCTCAGCTGGAGAGAGACGGGCTGCTGTGTCCCTCAGCTGGAGAGAGACGGCTGCTGTTTCCCTCAGCTGGAGAGAGAGAGAGGCTGTTGTTTCCCTCAGCTGGAGAGAGAGAGAGAGGCTGTTGTTTCCATCAGCCGGAGAAAGAGAGAGGCTGTTCTTTCCCTCAGCTGGAGAAAGAGAGAGGCTGTTGTTTCCCTCAGCTGGAGAGAGAGAGAGGCTGTTGTTTCCCTCAGCTGGAGAGAGAGATAGGCTGTTCTTTCCCTCAGCTGGAGAGAGGGGCTGTTTTGTCCATCAGCTGGAGAGAGAGGCTGTTGTTTCCCTCAGCTGGAGAGAGACGGGCTGCTGTGTCCCTCAGCTGGAGAGAGACGGCTGCTGTTTCCCTCAGCTGGAGAGAGAAGGGCTGCTGTTTCCCTCAGCTGGAGAGAGGAGCTGTAGCTGGAGAGAGACAGAATGTTATTTCCCTCAGTTGGAGAGAGACAGAATGTTGTTTCCCTCAGCTGGAGAATGACGGGCTGTCGTTTCACTCAGCTGGAAAGAGGGGCGGTCGTTTCCCTCAGCTGGAGAGAGGGGGCGGTTGTTTCCCTCAGCTGGAGAGAATAGGGTTGGTCGATTACCTCACCTGGAGAGAGGAGCAGTCGTTTCCCTCAGCTGGAGAGAGACAAGACGTTGTTTCCCTCAGCTGGAGAGAGAGGGGCGGTCTTTACCTCAACTGGAGAGAGAGGAGCGGTCGTTTCCCTCAGCTGGAGAGAGACAGGCTGTTGTTTCCCTCAGCTAGAGAGAGAGAGGCTTAATTTCCCTCAGCTGGAGAGAGAGAGAGGCTGTTGTTTCCCTCAGCTGGAGAGAGAGAGGGTGTTGTTTCCCTCAGCTGGAGAAAAACGGGCTGCTGTTTCCCTCAGCTGGAGAGAGAGAGAGACTGTTGTTTCCCTCAGCTGGAGAGAGAGAGAGGCTGTTGTTTCCCTCAGCTGGAGAAAGAGAGAGGCTGTTGTTTCCCTCAGCTGGAGAGAGAGAGAGGCTGTTGTTTCCCTCAGCTGGAGAGAGAGAGAGGCTGTTGTTTCCCTCAGCTGGAGACAGACAGGCTGTTGTTTCCCTCAGCTGGAGAGAGAGAGAGGCTGTTGTTTCCCTCAGCTGTGGAGAGAGAGAGGCTGTTGTTTCCCTCAGCCGGAGAGAGAGACGGGCTGCTCTTTCCCTCAGCTGGAGAAAGAGAGAGGCTGTTGTTTCCCTCAGCTGGAGAAAGAGAGAGGCTGTTGTTTCCCTCAGCTGGAGAGAGAGAGGGTGTTGTTTCCCTCAGCTGGAGAGAGAGAGAGGCTGTTGTTTCCCTCAGCCGGAGAGAGAGACTGGCTGCTGTTTCCCTCAGCTGGAGAGAGAGAGGCTGTTGTTTCCCTCAGCTGGAGAGAGAGAGAGGCTGTTGTTTCCCTCAGCTGGAGAGAGGGGCTGTTTTGTCCATCAGCTGGAGAGAGAGAGAGGCTGTTTTGTCCCTCAGCTGGAGAGAGAGAGAGGCTGTTGTTTCCCTCAGCTGGAGAGAGAGAGGGTGTTGTTTCCCTCAGCTGGAGAGAGAGAGAGGCTGTTGTTTCCCTCAGCCGGAGAGAGAGACGGGCTGCTGTTTCCCTCAGCTGGAGAAAGAGAGAGGCTGTTGTTTCCCTCAGCTGGAGAGAGAGAGAGGCTGTTGTTTCCTTCAGCTGGAGAGAGAGACGGGCTGCTGTTTCCCTCAGCTGGAGAGAGACGGGCTGTTGTTTCCCTCAGCTGGAGAGAGAGATAGGCTGTTCTTTCCCTCAGCTGGAGAGAGGGGCTGTTTTGTCCATCAGCTGGAGAGAGAGGCTGTTGTTTCCCTCAGCTGGAGAGAGACGGGCTGCTGTGTCCCTCAGCTGGAGAGAGACGGCTGCTGTTTCCCTCAGCTGGAGAGAGAGAGAGGCTGTTGTTTCCCTCAGCTGGAGAGAGAGAGAGAGGCTGTTGTTTCCATCAGCCGGAGAAAGAGAGAGGCTGTTCTTTCCCTCAGCTGGAGAAAGAGAGAGGCTGTTGTTTCCCTCAGCTGGAGAGAGAGAGAGGCTGTTGTTTCCCTCAGCTGGAGAGAGAGATAGGCTGTTCTTTCCCTCAGCTGGAGAGAGGGGCTGTTTTGTCCATCAGCTGGAGAGAGAGGCTGTTGTTTCCCTCAGCTGGAGAGAGACGGGCTGCTGTGTCCCTCAGCTGGAGAGAGACGGCTGCTGTTTCCCTCAGCTGGAGAGAGAAGGGCTGCTGTTTCCCTCAGCTGGAGAGAGGAGCTGTAGCTGGAGAGAGACAGAATGTTATTTCCCTCAGTTGGAGAGAGACAGAATGTTGTTTCCCTCAGCTGGAGAATGACGGGCTGTCGTTTCACTCAGCTGGAAAGAGGGGCGGTCGTTTCCCTCAGCTGGAGAGAGGGGGCGGTCGTTTCCCTCAGCTGGAGAGAATAGGGGTGGTCGATTACCTCACCTGGAGAGAGGAGCAGTCGTTTCCCTCAGCTGGAGAGAGACAAGACGTTGTTTCCCTCAGCTGGAGAGAGAGGGGCGGTCTTTACCTCAACTGGAGAGAGAGGAGCGGTCGTTTCCCTCAGCTGGAGAGAGACAGGCTGTTGTTTCCCTCAGCTAGAGAGAGAGAGGCTTAATTTCCCTCAGCTGGAGAGAGAGAGAGGCTGTTGTTTCCCTCAGCTGGGGAGAGAGAGAGGCTGTTGTTTCTCTCAGCTGGAGACAGACAGGCTGTTGTTTCCCTCAGCTGGAGACAGACAGGCTGTTGTTTCCCTCAGCTGGAGAGAGAGAGAGAGGCTGTTGTTTCCCTCAGCTGGAGAAAGAGAGAGGCTGTTGTTTCCCTCAGCTGGAGAGAGAGAGAGGGTGTTGTTTCCCTCAGCTGGAGAGAGAGAGAGGCTGTTGTTTCCCTCAGCCGGAGAGAGAGACGGGCTGCTGTTTCCTTCAGCTGGAGAGAGACGGGCTGCTGTTTCCCTCAGCTGGAGAGAGACGGGCTGCTGTGTCCCTCAGCTGGAGAGAGACGGGCTGTTGTTTCCCTCAGCTGGAGAGAGCCGGGCTGCTGTGTCCCTCAGCTGGAGAGAGACGGGCTGCTGTTTCCCTCAGCTGGAGAGAGACGAGCTGCTGTTTCCCTCAGCTGGAGAGAGGAGCTGTAGCTGGAGAGAGACAGAATGTTATTTCCCTCAGTTGGAGAGAGACAGAATGTTGTTTCCTTCAGCTGGAGAATGACGGGATGTCGTTTCACTCAGCTGGAAAGAGGGGCGGTCGTTTCCCTCAGCTGGAGAGAGGGGGCGGTCGTTTCCCTCAGCTGGAGAGAATAGGGGTGGTCGATTACCTCACCTGGAGAGAGGAGCAGTCGTTTCCCTCAGCTGGAGAGAGACAAGACGTTGTTTCCCTCAGCTGGAGAGAGAGGGGCGGTCTTTACCTCAACTGGAGAGAGAGGAGCGGTCGTTTCCCTCAGCTGGAGAGAGACAGGCTGTTGTTTCCCTCAGCTAGAGAGAGAGGGGCTTAATTTCCCTCAGCTGGAGAGAGAGAGAATGTTGATTCCCTCAGCTGGAGAGAGAGGGGCTGTCGTTTCCCTCAGCTGGAGTGAGACAGGCTGCTGTTTCTGTCAGCTGGAGAGAGAGAGAGGCTGTTGTTTCCCTCAGCTGGAGAGAGAGACGGGCTGCTGTTTCCCTCAGCTGGAGAGAGACGGGCTGCTGTTTCCCTCAGCTGGAGAGAGACGGGCTGCTGCTTCCCTCAGCTGGAGAGAGAGAGAGGCTGTTGTTTCCCTCAGCTGGAGAAAGAGAGAGGCTGTTGTTTCCCTCAGCTGGAGAGAGAGAGAGGCTGTTGTTTCCCTCAACTGGAGAGAGGGGCTGTTGTGTTCCTCAGCTGGAGAGAGACAGGCTGTGTTTATATCAGCTGGAGAGAGAAAGAGAGAGAGGGTGTTGTGTCCCTCAGCTGGAGAGAGAGGCTGTTGTTTCCCTCAGCTGGAGAGAGAGACGGGCTGCTGTTTCCCTCACCTGGAGACAGACAGGCTGCTGCTTCCCTCAGCTGGAGAGAGACGGGCTGCTGGCTCCCTCAGCTGGAGAGAGAGAGGCTGTTGTTTCCCTCAGCTGGAGGGAGAGAGAGACTGTTGTTTCCCTCAGCTGGAGAGAGACGGGCTGCTACTTCCCTCAGCTGGAGAGAGTCGGGCTGCTGTTTCCCTCAGCTGGAGAAAGAGAGAGGCTGCTGTTTCCCTCAGCTGGAGAGAGAGAGAGGCTGCTGTTTCCCTCAGCTGGAGAGAGTCGGGCTGCTGTTTCCCTCAGCTGGAAAGAGAGAGAGGCTGCTGTTTCCCTCAGCTGGAGAGAGAGAGAGGCTGCTGTTTCCCTCAGCAGGAGAGAGAGAGAGGCTGTTGTTTCCCTCAGCTGGAGAGAGACGGGCTGCTACTTCCCTCAGCTGGAGAGAGTCGGGCTGCTGTTTCCCTCAGCTGGAGAGAGACGGGCTATTGTTTCCCTCAGCTGGAGAGAGATGGGCTGTTGTGTCAATCACCTGGAGCGAGACAGGCTGTTGTTTCCCTCAGCTGGAGAGAGACAGGCTGTGTTTATATCAGCTGGAGAGAGAAAGAGAGAGAGGGTGTTGTGTCCCTCAGCTGGAGAGATAGGGGCTGTTGTGTCCATCAGCTGGAGAGAGGGGCTGTTGTGTCCATCAGCTGGAGAGAATAGATGTTTCAATCAGCTGGAAAAAGGGGATCTTGTGTCCATCAGCTGGAGAGAGACGGGCTATTGTGTCCCTCAGCTGGAGAGAGACGGGCTGCTGTTTCACTCAGCTGGAGAGAAGGGATGATTCCATCAGCTGTAAAGAGGTGCTCTTGTGTCCATCAGCTGGAGAGAGACGGGCTATTGTGTCCCTCAGCTGGAGAGAGACGGGCTGCTGTTTCCCTCAGCTGGAGAGAGACGGGCTATTGTGTCCCTCAGCTGGAGAGAGACAGGCTGCTGTTTCCCTCAGCTGGAGAGAGACGGGCTGCTGTTTCCCTCAGCTGGAGAGAGACGGGCTGCTGTTTCCCTCAGCTGGAGAGAGACGGGCTGCTGTTTCTCTCAGCTAGAGAGAGATGGGCTGCTGTTTCCCTCAGCTGGAGAGAGACAGGCTGCTGTTTCCCTCAGCTGGAGAGAGAAGGGCTGTTGTTTCCCTCAGCTGGAGAGAGGGGCCGTTGTTTCCCTCAGCTGGAGAGAGGAGCAGTAGTGTCCATCAGCTGGAGAGAGACAGAATGTAGTTTCCCTCAGCTGGAAAGAGGGGCGGTCGTTTCCCTCAGCTGGAGAGAGAGGGGCGGTCGTTTCCCTCAGCTGGAGAGAGAGGGGCGGTCGTTTACCTCACCTGTAGAGAGAGGAGCGTCCGTTCCCTCAGCTGGAGAGAGACAGGCTGTTGTTTCCCTCAGCTGGAGAGGGATGGTCGTTTCCCTCAGCTGGAGAGAGAGGGGCGGTCATTTCCCTCAGCTGGAGAGAGACAGGCTATTGTTTCTCTCAGCTGGAGAGAGACAGGTTGTGTTTCTATCAGCTGTAGAGAGAAAGAGAGAGAGGGTGTTGTGTCCCTCAGCTGGAGAGAGACGAGCTGTTGTTTCCATCAGCTGAAGAGAAGAGATGTTTCCATCAGCCGGAAAGAGGGGCTCTTGTGTCCATCAGCTGGAGAGAGAGGGACGGTCATGTCCCTCAGCTGGAGAGAGAGGGGCGGTCGTTTCCCTCAACTGGAGAGAGGGACTGTTAATTGCCTCAGCTGGAGAGAGGGGCTGTAGTTTCCCTCAGCTGGAGAGAGGGGCTGTAGTTTCCCTCAGCTGGAGAGAGGGGCTGTAGTTTCCCTCAGCTGGAGAGAGAGGCTGTTGTTTCCATCAGCTGAAGAGAAGAGATGCTTCAATCAGCTGGAAAAAAGGGCTCTTGTGTCCATCAGCTGGAGACAGACATGCTGTTGTTTCCCTCAGCTGGAGAGAGACGGGCTGCTGTTTCCCTCAGCTGGAGAGAGGAGCTGTAGCTGGAGAGAGACAGAATGTTATTTCCTTCAGTTGGAGAGAGACAGAATGTTGTTTCCCTCAGCTGGAGAATGACGGGCTGTCGTTTCACTCAGCTGGAAAGAGGGGCGGTCGTTTCCCTCAGCTGGAGAGAGGGGGCGGTCATTTCCCTCAGCTGGAGAGAATAGGGGTGGTCGATTACCTCACCTGGAGAGAGGAGCAGTCGTTTACCTCAGCTGGAGAGAGACAAGACTGTGTTTCCCTCAGCTGGAGAGAGAGGGGCGGTCTTTACCTCACCTGGAGAGAGAGGGGCTTAATTTCCCTCAGCTGGAGAGAGACAGAATGTTGATTCCCTCAGCTGGAGAGAGGGGCTTAATTTCCCTCAGCTGGAGAGAGACAGAATGTCGTTTCCCTCAGCTGGAGTGAGACAGGCTGTTGTTTCCGTCAGCTGGAGAGAGGGGCTGTCATTTCCCTCAGCTGGAGATAGACAGAATGTTGTTTCCCTCAGCTAGAGAGAGAGGGTGTTGTGTTCCTCAGCGGGAGAGAGAGGAGCTTCATTTCCCTCAGCTAAAGAAAAAGGGGCTGTCATTTGCCTCAGCTGGAGAGAGAGGGGCGGTCGATTACCTCACCTGGAGAGAGGAGCGGTTGTTTCCCTCAGCTGGAGAGAGACAAGACGTTGTTTCCCTCAGCTGGAGAGAGAGAGACGGTCATTTACCTCACCTGGAGAGAGAGGAGCGGTCGTTTCCCTCAGCTGGAGAGAGACAGGCTGTTGTTTCCCTCAGCTAGAGAGAGAGGGGCTGTCATTTCCCTCAGCTGGAGAGAGACAGAATGTTGTTTCCCTCAGCTGTAGAGAGAGGGGCTGTTGTTTCCCTCAGCTGGAGAGAGAGGGGCGTTCGATTCCCTCAGCTGGAGAGAGAGGGTCGGGTCTTTTCCCTCGGCTGGGGAGAGAGGGGCGGACGTTTCCCTCAGCTGGAGAGAGACAGGCTGTTGTTTCCCTCAGCTGGAGAGAGAGGGGCTGTCATTTTTCTCAGTTAGAGAGAGACGGGCTGTTGTTTCTATCAGCTGGAGAGAGAGAGAGAGCGAGCGGGAGAAGGTGTTGTGTCCTTCAGCGGGAGAGAGAGGAGCTTAATTTCCCTCAGTTAAAGAAAAAGGGGCTGTCGTTTCCCTCAGCTGGAGTGAGACAGGCTGGTGTTTCCCTCAGCTGGAGAGAGGGGCTGTCATTTCCCTCAGCTGGAGAGAGACAGAATGTCGTTTCCTTCAGCTGGAAAGAGGGGCGTTTCCTTCAGCTGGAGAGAGAGGGGCGGTCGTTTCCCTCAGCTGGAGAGAGAGGGGTGGTCGTTTCCCTCAGCTGGAGAGAGAGGGGCGGTCATTTCCCTCAGCTGGAGAGAGGGGCGGTCGTTTCCCTCAGCTGGAGAGAGAGGGGCAGTCGTTTCCCTCAGCTGGGAGAGAGGGGCTGTCGTTTCCCTCGGCTGGAGAGAGACGGGCTGTCGTTTCCCTCAGCTGGGAGAGAGAGGGGCTGTCGTTTCCCTCAGCTAGAGAGAGTGGCTGTCATTTCCCTCAGCTAGAGAGAGGGGCTGTCGTTTCCCTCAGCTAGAGAGAGGGGCTGTCGTGTCCCTCAGCTAGAGAGAGGGGCTGTCATTTCCCTCAGCTAGAGAGAGGGCCTGTCGTTTCCCTCAGCTAGAGAGAGGGGCTGTCGTGACCCTCAGCTAGAGAGAGGGGCTGTCGTTTCCCTCAGCTAGAGAGAGAGGGGCTGTCGTTTCCCTCAGCTGGAGAGAGAGGGGCTGTCGTTTCCCTCAGCTAGAGAGAGGGGCTGTCGTTTCCCTCAGCTAGAGAGAGATGCTGTCGTTTCCCTCAGCTAGAGAGAGATGCTGTCGTTTCCCTCAGCTAGAGAGAGGGTCTGTCGTTTCCCTCAGCTAGAGAGAGGGGCTGTCGTTTCCCTCAGCTAGAGAGAGGGGCTGTCGTTTCCCTCAGCTAGAGAGAGATGCTGTCGTTTCCCTCAGCTAGAGAGAGGGGCTGTCGTTTCCCTCAGCTAGAGAGAGGGGGTGTCATTTCCCTCAGCTGGAGAGAGAGGGGCGGTCGTTTCCCTCAGCTAGAGAGAGATGCTGTCGTTTCCCTTAGCTAGAGAGAGGGGCTGTCGTTTCCCTCAGCTGGAGAGAGGGGCGGTCATTTCCCTCAGCTGGAGAGAGGGGCGGTCGTTTCCCTCAGCTGGAGAGAGAGGGGCAGTCGTTTCCCTCAGCTGGGAGAGAGGGGCTGTCGTTTCCCTCAGCTAGAGAGAGAGGGGCTGTCGTTTCCCTCAGCTGGAGAGAGAGGGGCTGTCGTTTCCCTCAGCTAGAGAGAGGGGCTGTCGTTTCCCTCAGCTAGAGAGAGATGCTGTCGTTTCCCTCAGCTAGAGAGAGGGGCTGTCGTTTCCCACAGCTAGAGAGAGATGCTGTCGTTTCCCTCAGCTAGAGAGAGGGGCTGTCGTTTTCCTCAGCTAGAGAGAGGGGCTGTCGTTTCCCTCAGCTAGAGAGAGGGGCTGTCGTTTCTCTCAGCTAGAGAGAGGGGCTGTCATTTCCCTCAGCTGGAGAGAGAGAGGCGGTCGTTTCCCTCAGCTAGAGAGAGATGCTGTCGTTTCCCTCAGCTAGAGAGAGGGGCTGTCGATTCCCTCAGCTAGAGAGAGATGCTGTCGTTTCCCTCAGCTAGAGAGAGATGCTGTCGTTTCCCTCAGCTGGGAGAGAGGGGCTGTCGTTTCCCTCAGCTAGAGAGAGGGGCTGTCGTTTCCCTCAGCTAGAGAGAGGGGCTGTCGTTTCCCTCAGCTGGGAGAGAGGGGCTGTCGTTTCCCTCAGCTAGAGAGAGGGGCTGTCGTTTCCCTCAGCTAGAGAGAGGGGCTGTCGTTTCCCTCAGCTAGAGAGAGGGGCTGTTAAGAACCTCAGGTCAGTCTGCTGTTTGGACACAGATGTGTACGGAGGCGTATGAAGCGTAGAGGTTAGATGGTCCAGTTGGAACTTGACAACTGGTGGTCTGTTTATCTCGGATTCCACTGCTGTTGGAAGTAGATCAGCATTGACTGACCCTATGCCTCTCAACGTGTGTGTGTGTGTGCGTGCGTACATGCGTACGTGTACGTGCGTGCGCATTTGTGTGTTTGTGTGTGTGTGCGCGTTGGTATTTGTGTGTCTGGAGGTGATGGGAAAGGCAAGAGATGAATTTCTCTTTTTAGCAAAAATGGACAATAAAGTATCTATTCTAGGGAAGAGGCTGAGGAATGTACCTGTCCGCAGGTGAGTTGAAGCCGCTGGTAGAGTGTCCTCCAGAGTGGCCGTGCTCCATATTACCCAATACTGCAATACTCTACCAACAGGACAAGGGAGAGGGAACAGTCAGGAAGAGGGAACAGACACATAGTGTATTATGGTCATTCAAAAATAACATTTTATGAATGTACAGTTCAGGTAAAGTTACTAGTCATCATCATAGCTAGCTAGCTATTTGTCCCATGCACACACCGAGGGGAAGCGGAGGGCTGGGATGGAGTGGTGCTGAGGGTGTCTGTTGAGGGCGGTAGTCCCAGTCCCAGTGTTTAGGGTCAGGCTGGGAGGGGTCAGGGTTGACCAGTTGAGGCTGACCGCTATCTCCAGGGGATCCTGGAGGCCAGAGGAGCTGAGATAGTCGTCTGTCTCGCAGTCAGCTGTTACAACAAACACATCTGACATCAGCCATGAGCATGTGACTGAGCAGGCATGAGACATCAACCATGAGCATGTGACTGACCAGGCATGAGACATCAGCCATGAGCATGTGACTGACCAGGCATGAGACATCAGGCATGAGACATTAGCCATGAGCATGTG
This sequence comes from Salvelinus fontinalis, assembly GCF_029448725.1. Taxonomy (NCBI): domain Eukaryota; kingdom Metazoa; phylum Chordata; class Actinopteri; order Salmoniformes; family Salmonidae; genus Salvelinus; species Salvelinus fontinalis. Next base: position 89,772,449 of record NC_074665.1, on the reverse strand, counting down.
ACTGACCAGGCATGAGACATCAGGCATGAGACATTAGCCATGAGCATGTGACTGACCAGGCATGAGACATCAGGCATGAGACATTAGCCATGAGCATGTGACTGACCAGGCATGAGACATCAGGCATGAGACATTAGCCATGATCATGTGACTGACCAGGCATGAGACATCAGGCATGAGACATTAGCCATGAGCATGTGACTGACCAGGCATAAGACATCAGCCATGAGCAGGTGACTGACCAGGCATAAGACATCAGCCATGAGCAGGTGACTGACCAGGCAGGGCCGCACTCACTGACTGACTGACACAGACGCACTCACACAAAGGAGTGCACGCACGCATGCACTCACACACCCACACAGTCACGCACACACTCACTCACATACACATGCATGCATGCATACACACACACATACACACACACACACACACACACACTCAACTGGTGAGGTACACTGTAAGACCATCAGGGACTGAATAATTAAGTTATCCTCCTTTCTTTCAGAGTCTCCCACATGTACGTCTAGTCAGGGCCATTCAGCACTACAACAGTTATGAAACCAACAGTTATGAAAGCAATGAGCCCTGGTCAAAAGTAGTGCACTATATAGGGACTAGGGTGCCATTCAGGACAGAGCCACAGCCTAAATTGGCTAAATGTTAAGTTAAGTGTTCTCACAGTTGGCCGAGGAGCAGCTGGTGTGGTGGACCTGGAAGTGCTGGTGCTGGTCTGCCTCTGGTTCCTCAGGTTCATGGATGAAGCTGGCGTTGATGCCCGAGTCCAGAGAGCTGTTGACAGGGGACAGGGCGGGGGTCAGCGGGTTCGGGGGGAGGCGATCCTGGCTCTGGGCCGGGGTGGGGGCGTGGACGCCTATGGGGCTCTGATGGGGCTTTGATGGAGACCTGTTGATTTTCAGGTAGGGAGGCTGCAGTGCAGGCTTGGGCTCCTCCTCAATGGCCTCCTCCTCTTCCTGCTTCTTCTTCTCTGCGAGGCGGCGCAGTTTGTCACGCTGGCACTTGATGACGTTGACGCGGTCTCGAATGGCCTTGGCCACAAGCTTGAAGTCGGCCTCGCACACGAAGCCCAGCACTACCTGGGAGAAGGGACGTAGCAGAGTCAGTACTTAATACTGATACAAACAGGGAACACGGTCCATGAACTACCTCTGTCTGTGTAAATAATAATGCATAGAGGTCTGATGTACTTCCTGACCGTGCTGTTCTGTACTGTACAGATGTAGAATCTTAATTTGAGCCAGTTTGCTACAGCAGGACAAATAATCCTACAGCAACAGGAAATGTGAATGATTATGTGGATTATAATTCATTTACATTTTTGTAGTGGTTGATACATTTTTGGTAAGGGAAAATCAAGTCTGACTTTTCAAAGTGGAAATTACAAACTTCAGAAAGCTTTTTAAGGCTCAAATACACTACAAGTTTGCATTATCTGCTGCACAGGAAAACTCTCTATGACAACAGTGATCAAATTAAGATAGTGCACCTGTACACCCCCGTGGACAGGACGCTAGTCTTGTCATTTGCTGTGTAGATAATCAATATGTATTGAGCGGATGCTGTGGAGGGGAGGGGCTGATCTGAGGCCCTATGATATTTTTCAAAAATGTATGTAAAAGATATAGCTGTAAATCATCAAGTGGGCCTTTAAAGGATGGTGTTACATCAAAACCTGTCCCATTCTGAACATAGTGTTCCAGTCTCAGAAAAAGGGTCAGAAAAAGGGTTTGCGTCTCAAATTGCACCCTATTTCTTCTTTAGCGCACTACTTTGACCATGGCCCATAGGGAAGGGCTCATAGGGCTCTGGTCAAAGGTACTGTAGGGCATTATATAGGGTGTAACTTGGGATGTACACAAAGTTGGTGGTTTGCCTCCCTCCTCTCTCTAACCCTTCTCTCAACATCTCGTCAGATTACGCTGTTAGATTCCCATAACCCAGACTAAATGTCCTGGATGATAATACATGGGAACCTGATGAAAAGGCAGCAGGCAGGAGGAAGAGGTATGGAATTGTGGCTGGTGGCCAGGCCGGGTCCTTCTCATTAAAAGTGACCTCTGCTAAGAGGGCTGGAGGACACAAAGTCCTACCTCCCAAATGGCAGACTAGTGTGTGGGCCCTGGTCAAAAGTAGTGCACTATAAAGGGAAAAGGGTACCATTTGGGATGACATTTGGGGCTCAACCTAGGAAAGGCTGTTTCATATGACTTCCTGTTCGTGAGAGCGAGAGACATTATATTATTAAAGCCCTGACCTCAGCTTTCTTCTTTTCGCTCTCCTCTTACATTTCTACCACTGATGATTAAACGCTGAGCTGTGCCCTTGACACACTGTCTGCAGGCACGTCCACTTCACTTTATGGGCTAAGCATATGGCAGTGTCTGTCCACGATTGTAATCAAATCGTAAACTATGTGATCTTGGGGTATTAGATTCTATGTGTTTCCTGGTCTGTTGCAAAAGGGATATCTAGATATCCTCAGATCCTCAAAAGGTTCTACAGCTGCACCATCGAGAGCATCCTGACTGGTTGCATCACTGCCTGGTATGGCAACTGCTCGGCCTTCGACCTCAATGCACTACAGTAGTGCGTACGGCCCAGTACATCACTGGGGCCAAGCTTCCTGCCATCCAGTACCTCTATATCAGGCAGTGTCAGAGGACGGTCCTAAAATTGTCAAAGCCTCCAGCCACCCTAGTCATAGACTGTTCTCTCTGCTAACGCACGGTAAGTGGTACCGGAGCGCCAAGTCGAGGTCCAAAAGGCTTCTTAACAACTTCCACCCCCAAGCCATAAGACTCCTGAACAGCTAATCAAAGGGCTACCCAGACTCCTCTTTTACGCTGCTGCTACTCTCTGTTAATTATATATGCATAGTCACTTTAACTCTACCTACATGTACATATTACCTCAATTACCTCGACTAACCGGTGCTCCTGCACATTGACTCTGTACTGGTACCCCCTGTATATAGCCTCGCTACTGTTATTTTACTGCTGCTGTTTAATTATTTGTTTATTTTCTATTTTCTACTTATCTATTTTTTACTTAACACTTAATTGTATATATTTTTTAACATCTTAAAGCATTGTTGGTTAAGGGCTTATAACTAAGCATTTCACTGTAAGCTCTACACCTGTTGTATTCGGCGCATGTGACAAATACAATTTTATTTGATTAGACAGTCTGCTAAATGAGGTGAATGTAGCTTTATCATCTGAATCTACATAGAATATTAATTCTTCAACACATCCTGTACTGATTATTACCACTGTATGGTGTAAAATATATAAACTCAACAAAAATAGAAACGTCCCTTTTTCACGACCCTGTCTTTCAAAGATAATTCGTAAAAATCCAAACTTCCCAGATCTTCATTGTAAAGGGTTTAAACACTGTTTCCCATGCTTGTTCAATAAACCATAAACAATTAATGGACATGCACCTGTGGAACAGTCGTTAAGACACTAACAGCTTACATACGTTAGACAATTAAGGTCACAGTTATGAAAACTTAGGACACTAAAGAGGCCTTTCTACTGACTCTGAAAAACACCAAAAGAAAGATGCCCAGAGTCCCTGCTCATCTGCATGAGCGTGCCTTAGGCATGCTGCAAGGAGGCATGAGGACTGCAGATGTGGCCAGGGCAATAAATTGCAATGTCCGTATTGTGAGACGCCTAAGACAGAGCTACAGCGAGACAGGACGGACAGATGATCGTTCTCGCAGTGGCAGACCACGTGTAACAACACCTGCACAGGATCGGTACATCCGAACATCACACCTGCGGGACAGATACAGGATGGCAACAACAACTGCCTGAGTTACACCAGGAACGCACAATCCATCCATCAGTGCTCAGACTGTCCGCAATAGGCTGAGAGAGGCTGGACTGAGGACTTGTAAGCCTGTTGTAAGGCAGGTCCTCACCAGACATCACCGGTAACAACGTCGCCTATGGGCACAAACCCACCGTTGATGGACTAGACAGGGCTGGCAAAAAGTGCTCTTCACTGACAAGTCGTGATTTTGTCTCACCAGGGGTGATGGCCGGATTCGCGTTTATCGTCGAAGGAATGAGCGTTACTCCGAGGCCTGTACTCTGGAGCGGGATCGATTTGGAGGTGAAGGGTCCGTCATGGTCTGGGGCGGTGTGTCACAGCATCATCGGACTCAGCTTGTTGTCATTGCAGGCAATCTCAGCGCTGTGCATTACAGGGAAGGCATCCTCCTCCCTCATGTGGTACCCTTCCTGCAGGCTCATCCTGACATGATCCTTCAGCATGACAATGCCACCAGCCATACTGCTCATCCTGTGCGTGACTTCCTGCAAGACAGGAATGTCAGTGTTCTGCCATGGCCAGCGAAGAGCCCGGATCTCAATCCCATTGAGCACGTCAGGACCTGTTGGATCGGAGGGTGAGGGCTAGGGCCATTCCCCCCAGAAATATCCGGGAACTTGCAGGTGCCTTGGTGGAAGAGTGGGGTAACATCTCACAGCAAGAACTGACAAATCTGGTGCAGTCCATGAGGAGGAGATGTACTGCAGTACTTAATGCAGCTGGTGGCACACCAGAAACTGACTATTACTTTTGATTTTGACCACCCCTTTGTTCAGGGACACATTATTCCATTTATGTTTGTCACATGTCTGTGGAACTTGTTCAGTTTATGTCTCAGTTGTTAAATCTTGTTATGTTCATACAAATATTTACACATGTTAAGTTTGCTGAAAATAAAACTCAGTTGACAGTGTAAGGACGTTTCTTTTATTGCTGAGTTTATATATCTATACACTACCGTTCAAAAGTTTGGGGTCACTTAGAAATGTCCTTGTTTTAGAGACAGTTTGTGCTGTTCTGTGAAGGGAGTAGTACATAGCTTGTACGAGATCTTCAGTTTCTTGGCAATTTCTCGCATGGAATAGCCTTCATTTCTCAGATTAAGAATAGACTGACGAGTTTCAGAAGAAAGTGCTTTGTTTCTGGACATTTTGAGCCTATAATCAAACCCACAAATGCTGATGCTCCAGATACCCAACTAGTCTAAAGAAGGCCCGTTTTATTGCTTCTTTAATCAGGACAATAGTTTTCAGCTGTGCTAACATAATTGCAAAAGGGTTTTCTAATGATCAATTAGCCGTTTAAAATGATCAACTTGGATTAGCTAACACCACGTGCCATTGGAACACAGGAGTGATGGTTGCTGATAATGGGCCTCTGTACATCTATGTAGATATTCCATTAAAAATCTGCTGTTTCCAGCTACAATAGTCATTTACAACAACAATGTCTACACTGTATTTATGATAAATTTGATGTTATTTTAATGGACAAAAAATGTGCTTTTCTTTCAAAAACAAGGACATTACTAAGTGACCCCAAACCTTTGAATGGTAGTATATATATATATATATATACATATATATACACACTTACGTATCCAGAGACACTGTATGTATAACTTATTTTGTTTGACTCTAAAAATAAGAATGGCTGTGTTTTCACCTGGTGCAACAATGACACTCCAACAATGTGTAAGCTGAGTCTACTACCTACCTGCATAATATATATATAGTATTACACCTAGCTGGGTCCACTGGTCCTTAGCTTGAGAGCCACAACAGGAAACCCTTCTTATCATTAATGCTACAACTAGAGGACATGAAGATTAAAGAGGACATGATGCTAGGCAAGTGCAAAGGTCAAGACAAGTGTTATGGAAAGATACCCAGCCTCAGGGGTAGGCCATATGTCTCTCTCACACAGCCTATTATAGCAACAGTTGTTACCACATGAGTAGTACCAAAGGGAGTGGATACAGTATACCAATCGAAACTTATACAAATCTCAACTTGACCATTTCATGGCTTTCTTACTGTTTTCATCTCTGCTGAGAGCTCTGCTCTGAGTAATATTTTACATACAGTATGGCAAATAAACCTGCAACTTGAAATGTGAGCTGCTCACCATCTCCTGCGCCACCTCCTCTGGCACATCCTTGTAGAGTTCAAACAGGAACTCAATGGCGTTGTTGTCCTTGTACTTCCCGTGGAGTGTCTTGGTGTCGTCCATGCGGAGCCACAGCTTCAGGCCTGACTTCACCGTGTCGTCCTCCTCAGCCAACTCAACATGGACGCCGTTGTTCTCCTGGAAGAATGTGTGCTCCAGCAGGTCCTGGATGGTGTACCTGAGGTAAGGAATCATATAGTCAGAAGTTTACATACACTTAGGTTGGAGTCATTAAAACTCGTTTTTCAACCACTCCACAAATTTCTTGTTCACAAACTATAGTTTTGGCATGTTGGTTAGGACATCTACTTTGTGCATGACACAAGTAATTTTTCAAACAATTTCCAAATGCCTGAAGGTACCATGTACATCTGTACAAACAATAGTACGCAAGTATAAACACCATGGGACCACACAGCCGTCATACCGCTCAGGAAGGAGACACGTTCTGTCTCCTAGAGATGAACGTACTTTGGTGCGAAAAGTGCAAATCAATCCCAGAACAACAGCAAAGGACCTGGTGAAGATCCTGGAGGAAACAGGTACAAAAGTATCTATATCCACAGTAAAACGAGTCATATATCGACATAACCTGAAAGGCTGCTCAGCAAGGAAGAAGTCACTGCTCCAAAACCGCCATAGAAAAAGCCAGACTATGGTTTGGTTATGGTATGGTTTGTAACTGCACATGGGGACAAAGATCATACTTTTTGGAGAAATGTCCTCTGGTCTGATGAAACAAAAATAGAACTGTTTGGCCATAATGACCATCGTTATGTTTGGAGGATAAAGGGAGGCTTGCAAGCCGAAGAACACCATCCCAATCGTGAAGCACGGGGGTGGCAGCATCATGTTGTAGGGGTGCTTTGCTGCAGGAGCACTTCACAAAATAAATGGCATCATAAGGAAGGGAAATGATGTGGATATATTGAAGCAACATCTCAAGACATCAGTCAGGAAGTTAAAAGCTTGGTCGCAAATGGATCTTCCAAATGGACATTGACCCCAAGCATACTTCTAAAGTTGTGGCAAAATGGCTTAAGGACAACAAAGTCAAGATATTGGAGTGGCCATCACAAAACCCTGATCTCAATCCTATAGAAAATGTGTGGGCAGAACTGAAGAAGTGTGTGCGAGGAAGGAGGCCAACAAACCTGACTCAGTAACACCAGCTCTGTAAGGATGAATGAGCCAAAATTCACCCAACTTAGAGGTGGGAAGCTTGTGGAAGGCTACCCGAAACGTTTGACCCAAGTTAAAGAATTTAAAGGCAATGCTACCAAATACTAATTTAGTGTATGTAAACTTCTGACCCACTAGAAATGTGATGAAAGAAATTAAAGCTGAAATAAATCATTCTCTCTACTACTATTCTGACATTTCACATTCTTAAAATAAAGTGGTGATCCCAACTGACCTAAGACAGGGAATTTTTACTAGGATTAAATGTCAGGAATTGTGAAAAACTGAGTTTAAATGTATTTGGCTAAGGTGTATGTAATCTTCCAACATCAACTGTAGCTATTCAATTCAATCAACTCATTTTAATTGGACACCTTAATTAAACGCCAAAGGATTTGATATATCATTCACTGGAATGTTCATTTCACCCTATGTGTAATATCTCATATGTTTTATGTAATGTAAGAATATTATGAGAAGCCAAATACCTTTCATCTTTGTCCATCCGGATACATCCTTCGATGATCTCTTTGAGCTCTGGGACCTTGACTTTGTAGAAACTGTCTGGCTTCATCCCCTGTAAGGAGAAGTATTCTGGTTAGCATTGCTTATTTACATGCTTGGTTCAAAATGGAAGGCAATGGTAACCTAAGAGAACAGAGTAGTACCACAGGGAAATGTACGAATACAAAGAAAAAAGGAATGTCCCCAACTCTGGTACCATGGCCTGACGAAGATCGGATGGAAACGTTTTCTTATTTGATGTGTCTGACTAAATCACCATGGAAACAGAAAAGGCCAAAGAGACTGTCTATTTGTTCATGTTAGTGTTGCCGTTTAAAGGACAGACCAAAGAGACTGTCTATTTGTTCGTGTTAGTGTTGCCGTTTAAAGGACAGACCAAAGAGACTGTCTATTTGTTTGTGTTAGTGTTGCCGTTTAAAGGACAGACCAAAGAGACTGTCTATTTGTTCGTGTTAGTGTTGCCGTTTAAAGGACAGACCAAAGAGACTGTCTATTTGTTCGTGTTAGTGTTGCCGTTTAAAGGACAGACCAAAGAGACTGTCTATTTGTTCATGTTAGTGTTGCCGTTTAAAGGACAGACCAAAGAGACTGTCTATTTGTTCGTGTTAGTGTTGCCGTTTAAAGGACAGACCAAAGAGACTGTCTATTTGTTCGTGTTAGTGTTGCCGTTTAAAGGACAGACCAAAGAGACTGTCTATTTGTTCGTGTTAGTGTTGCCGTTTAAAGGACAGACCAAAGAGACTGTCTATTTGTTCGTGTTAGTGTTGCCGTTTAAAGGACAGACCAAAGAGACTGTCTATTTGTTCGTGTTAGTGTTGCCGTTTAAAGGACAGACCAAAGAGACTGTCTATTAGTTCGTGTTAGTGTTTCCGTTTAAAGGACAGACCAAAGAGACTGTCTATTTGTTCGTGTTAGTGTTGCCGTTTAAAGGACAGACCAAAGAGACTGTCTATTTGTTCGTGTTAGTGTTGCCGTTTAAAGGACAGACCAAAGAGACTGTCTATTTGTTCGTGTTAGTGTTGCCGTTTAAAGGACAGACCAAAGAGACTGTCTATTTGTTCGTGTTAGTGTTGTCGTTTAAAGGACAGCATGGCTACAGAAAGAATGCAGACCTTTCTCATCACCCACGCCGGTGCAACTTGAGCAGTGCATTATGGGTTTGCAACTGTTTCAATCTCTGATAATAGAACAGAAAAAATCACCACATGTTTTAAACAGCTAACGTGAACATCACAGCTGTCCTGAACTTACCCCATGTTTATTCAGACATTAAAATAAAACTGTTTGGTAAATAAAGGTTATTTAGTTGGTTGGTTGGTTGGTTAACTGGTTTTCATTGTTGTAATTGTGCAACAATGTTGACTCGTCATGTTTGGCTTCTGCGTTTAATATTTGCTAAGGGCCAGACACCGGCCTATGTTTTCCTTGATAACCTATTTATTCTGAGACAGAGAATCGAACAGTGAGACTATGGATGGCAGGAATGGAGTGTATCTAAGGGTGTGATATTCTCATTTCACACCTTGAAGTAGGAACAACATGTCAATGAGTTCTCTGTGTAAATGCATTAGCTACTGTAACACAGTTATTACATTGGAACAGCGTGACAGTGTGTTACATAACGCCAATGCTCTGAATTTCACTATAATTTGTAAAGGACTCTTTTTCCACATCCCTTCAACTCTTCCAAATACTTGATAACAAGTAAAGAACACAAAGGACAATGCTCTTCAATTGGCCCTAACCCTATGGCTTATCTATTTAACAATGGAACAAGCAAGCAAACCAATTGAGTATTATCTTTCGATCTGACTCTGTTATAATGCACTCTATACTTGCACAGTGAACATAATATCTCTGCTTGTGAATTGAACAGTTTATTATGTTAAAACGTGACATTATATTAAAAAACGTGTTCAGACTAGCAGTGGTAATCTGCCAAGTAATTGCCCCAGACTCCCCTGAGTAGGTCCTTTAAGTTGTTTATGGAACATTGACTTTATGGATGGTGAGTGGCGACCGGTCAGCGACGCCTACAGTAACCTGCACTTAGAAAGAGAGAGAGAGACGACGTTTGTGCAGAAGGCAGACGTCATTTTCAAAACACATCATTGTACCATCACCTGCCCAAACCCACCCACTGTGGCGTCACCACCCTGTATGCTCAAGCCCAAAGCCCAAGAACACAGCTCTCAATGTGGAGGGTCCCTTCATTACTGACTCCCTCTCTGTTTTACGCCTGCTCCCGCTCTTCCCCCCTGGCACTCGAGGGCGCCAGGCTCCCCAGCATTGCGCACTCTTGCCATCATCATTACACACACCTGCCTTCCCCCTGTCACACGCATCAGCGATTATTGGACTCAATCACCTCTGTCATTACCTTCCCTATATCTGTCTGGTTCCCCGCTCTGTTTCCTGCTTCTTCAATGATTGTCATATGTCCTTGTTAACCCGTGTGCTGAAGCTGTTCCTGTCCTGTTACCTGTCTGTTCCTCATTAAATGTTCAACTCCCCGTGCCTGCCTCTTATCCCCGGCGTCGGTCCTTACACTGTGAGCGGTAAACGCCTCTGTCAGGGAAAAGTTTGCAATTTCAGCGAGTTACTTACTTTGAATGAATGTTTTAAGAAACAGGATGCGGCCAAAATGGCACCCTCAGGTGATACAGTGCATTCGGAAAGTATTCAGACAACTTGACTTTTTCTACATTTTGTAACGTTACAGTCTTATTCTAAAATGGATTTTTTTTTTATCCCTCATCAATCTACACACAATACCCCATACTGACAAAGCAAAAACTGTTTTTTAGAAATGTTTGCAAGTGTATTAAAATTGAAACTGTTACTATATTTACATATGTTTTCAGACACTTTACTCAGCACTTTCTTGAAGCACCTTTGGCAGCGATTACAGCCTCGAGTCTTCTTGGGTATGACAATACAAGCTTGGCACACCTGCATTTGGGGAGTTTCTCTCATTCTTCTCTGCAGATCCTCGCAAGCTCTGTCAGGTTGGATGAGGAGTGTCACTGCACAGCTATTTTCAGGTCTCTCCAGAGATGTTCGATCGGGTTCAGGTCCGGGCTCTGGCTGGGCCACTCAAGGACAAGCCGCTCCTGCATTGTCTTGGCTGTGTGCTTAGGGTTGTTGTCCTGTTGGAAGGTGAACCTTCGCCCCAGTCTGAGGTCCTGAGCACTCTGGAGCAGGTTTTCATCAAGGGTCTTTCTGTACTTTGCTCCACTCATCTTTCTCTCAATCCTGACTAGTCTCTGAGTCCCTGCTGCTGAAAAACATCCCCACAGCATGATGCTGCCACCACCATGCTAAACCGTAGGGATGGTGCCAGGTTTCCTCCAGGCGTGACGCTTGGCATTCAGGCCAAAGCATTCGGTCTTCGTTTTATCAGACCAGAGCATCTTGTTTCTCATTGTCTGAGAGTCCAAGCGGGCTGTCATGTGCCTTTTACTGAGGAGTGGCTTTCATCTGTCCACTCTACAATAAAGGCCTGATTGGAGAGTGCTGCAGAGATGGTTGGCCTTCTGGATGGTTCTCCCATCTCCACAGAGGAACTCTGGAGCTCTGTCAGAGTGACCATCGGGTTCTTGGTCACCTCCCTGACCAAGACCCTTCTCCCCCAATTCAATGCTGCATAAATGTTTTGGTACACTTTCCCAGATCTGTACCTCAACACAATTATGTCTCGGAGCTCTACGGACAATTCCTTCGACGTCATGGCTTGGGTTTTGCTCTGACATGCACTGTCAACTGTGGGACCTTATATAGATAGGTGTGTGCCTTTCCAAATCATGTCCAATCATTTACCACAGGTGGACTCCAATCAATTTCTAGAAACATCTCAAGGATGATCAATGGAAACAAGGTGTACCGGAGCTCAATTTTGAGTATCATAGCAAACGGTCTGATTACTTATGTAAATTACTTATTTCAAGATGACGTAGCAGTCAGACGTCTTTGTCTTGTCCCGTGTATATATCTTTTATAGCTTTTTTCTTCGCATATATTTAAAAAATATATTTTTCTTTACCTCAACATACTCTCCAGCAATCTGCCTCACCCAATGTGGTATGGATCTGCTACTTTCTTTCTTTCTTTTGAACCGGAACCCCCAACAGAAGCTAGCCAGCTAACTAGCTACTAGCGGTCATCAGCTAACCTTCAGCCCGGACAACTCTTGCCAGTCAGCCACTCCTTGGGCTACAATACCTATTTTGCCACGGCGCGACTCAAACCAGATCAAATCGGACGTATTTTTCTCCATATCTCAGGTTTACTACTGCAAGCTCTGGACCTTGTCTTCCGGATCATCGCAGCTAGCTAGCTGCTATCCGAGTGGCCACTCCTGGCTAACATCTTTGTCCCGAAGCAAGAACCAATTAGCCTGGAGCTAGCCTTTGCTAGGGCCATCTCCCGGCTAGCCGAAGAGGTCTATCAGCCACTCCTTGGGCTACAATACCTATTTTGCCAATTTGCCTGGACCCCTTTTACTGCCGACGCGGAGCCCCGCCAATCCATCATGACTGGACTACCGACGTAATCTACCCGAGGGGGTTTTCAACTGGCTCCTCCGTTGCAACGTCCCCTGAAAGCCCATCTGCTAGCCTGCTAGCCGCTGCCGGCTAGCTGTCTAGAGCATATCGGACTGTTAGCTGAAGAGGCCCATCGGACAAACTCTTTGGTCACTATACCTATTTTGACAATTGGCCTGGACCCTTTTACCACACTGCTGATCCATCACGACTGGACTGTCGACATAACAGCATGCGGGGGCTACAACAGACTTCTTCCATCGCGACGTCCCTCTAAGGCCCTTCTGCTAGCTTGCCATCCCTGGCCCGCTAGCTGTCTGAATCGCCGTGTCTCCAGCCCGCCGAGCAACTCACTGGACCCCTATGATCACTCAGCTACACATGCTTCTCCCTAATGTCAATATGCCTTGTCCATTGCTGTTTTGGTTAGTGATTATTGCCTTATTTCACTGTATAGCCTCTAGCCCTGCTCAACAAGCCTTAGCTAACCCTTTAGTTCCACCTCCCACACGTGCAGTGACCTCACCTGGTTTAAATTATGTTTCTAGAGACAATATCTCTCTCAGCATCACTCAAAGCATAGGTTTACCTCCACTGTATTCACATCCTATCATACCTTTGTCTGTACTGTACATTATTCCTTGAATCTATTCTACCGTGCCAAGGAACCTGCTCCTTTTACTATCTGTTCTGAACGTTCAAGACGAATAGTTCTTATAGCCTTTAGCCGTACCCTTATCCTACTCCTACTCTGTTACTCTGGTGATGTAGAGGTTAATCCAGGCCCTGCAGTGCCTAGCTCCACTCCCATTCCCCAGGCGCTCTCATTTGTTGACTTCTGTAACTGTAAAAGCCTTGGTTTCATGCATGTTAACATTAGAAGTTTGTTTTATTCACTGCTTTAGCACACTCTACCAACCCGGATGTCCTAGCCATGTCTGATCCTGGCTAAGGAAGGTCACCAAAAACCCTGAAATTTCCATCCCTAACTATAACATTTTCCGACAAGACAGAACTGCCAAAGGGGGCGGAGTTGCAATCTACTGCAGAGATAGCCTGCAGAGTTCTGTCTTACTATCCAGGTCTGTGCCCAAACAATTTGAGCTTTCTACTTTAAAAAATCCACCTTTCCAGAAACAAGTCTCTCACCGTTGCCGCTTGCTATAGACCACCTTCTGCCCCCAGCTGTGCCCTGGACACCATATGTGAATTGATTGCCCCCCATCTATCTTCAGAGCTTGTGCTGTTAGGTGACTTAAACTGGGATTAAACTGGGACAAGCTTAACATTGTTGTCATATATTGCCCACTAGGTTCCCTTAGAGTTCCTCAATGAGCTTGAACCTTGATAAGCTAATTTCCTGATAATGGCTCACTGCTATACGTACTTGACGACTTCACCCTCCCGATGCTTGCCTTCAATTAATTTATTTCCAACTCTCTCTTTCCCCTCCTTGCCTCTCTTGACCTTACCCTTTCCCAGTCCCTTCCCACTCACAAGGCAGGCATCTTTACTAGAGGCTGTTTGCCTACTAATCTCACTACAACCCCTCCAGGTCTCTGATCACTACTTTGTTTGCTTTTCTGTCTCCCTTTTCTCCAACCCTAACCACTCAGATGGGCATGCACCATCACAATCTTGTTTCTCTCTCCCACTACTCTTTCCCTTCTGCTAAATCCTTCTCCCTCCTGTATCCTGATTCTGCCTCTTGAACACTACTCTCCTCTCTTTCCACATCCTAGGACTCGCACTAACCCCTTTCCTCTCGGCCAGCTCGGCCCTCCCCTCCTGCTCCTTGGCTGAGTGACTCATTGCGAGCTTACAGAACAAGGTTGCTGGCAGCTGAGTGAAAATGGAGTAAAACTAAACTTCTGAAGGACCTATTATCTTTCCACTCCCTCCTCTCTACCTTCTCTTCCTCTGTATCTACTGCCAAAGCCACTTTCTATCACTCTACATTTCAAGCTTCTGACTCTAACCCTAGGAAACTCTTTTCCACCTTCTCCTCCCTCCTAAATCCTCCACCCCGTCCCTCGCTCCGGAAGACTTTGTGAACCACTTTGAAAAGAAGGTTGAGGACATCCACTCCTCATTCACTCAGCCTATTGAGTCCACTGGTCCCACTCACACAGAACTACCCTATAACTTGACCACATTCTCTCCCCTCTCTCTCCAGATCAAATCGTGCGACGAGGTCTGGCCGCCCGACAACCTTCCTGCTTGACCCCATTCCCTCCTCCCTTCTCCAGACCATCCCTGGAGACCTTCTCCCATTCCTCACTTCCCTCATCAACACATCCCTGACCACTGGCTGCGCCCCCCTGACTTCAAAATGGCCCGAATCACTCCCCTTCTCAAGAAACCAACTCTCTACTCCTCTGATATTAAACTAAAGACCAGTATTCCCTCTTTATTTTCTTTCCAAAACACTTGAGCGTGCTGTCTCTGACAAACTCTATCACTATCTCTCGCAGAACTTTCATATTGACCATAAGAGGATATGTGCTGTTCATGTATTCTCATAACTGGTGTCCCCCAGGGCTCAGTTCTTGGCCCTCTCCTCTACTGTCTATACACAAAGTCACTTGGCTCCGTCATATCCTTACATGATCTCTCCTATCTTTGCTTTGCAGATGACACTCAACTACTTCCATCCCTGACACCCAGGTGGCGACATGCATCTCTGCGTCTCTGGCAGATATCTGAGCTTGGATGTCGGTCCACCAGCTCAACCTCAACAAGACGGAGCTGCTCTTCCTACCGGGAAAGGACTACCTGCTCAAAGACATCATTTGACAACTCACAGTTGACAACTCCAGTGTCCCCCTTCCAAAGCGCAAAGAACCTTTACGTGACCCTGGACAACACCCTGTCATTCTCTGCAAACATCAAAGCTGTGACTCGCTCCTGCAGGTTTATGCTCTACAACATCAGTAGAGTACGACCCTACCTCACACGAAGCTGTGTTGGTCCTAATCCATCTTCCTTCTGGACTACTGCAACTCGCTGTTGGCTGGCCTCCCCGCTTTTGGCATCAAACCCCTAAAACTTATCCAGAATGCTGCAGCCCACCTGGTGTTCAGCCTTCCCAAGTTCTCCCATGTCACCCCGCTCCTCCGCACACAATCCACTGGCTTCCAGTCGAAGCTTGCATCCACTACAAGACCCTGGTACTTGACTACAAAGCAGCACGAGACACTACCCCTCCCTACCTAAAAGCTATGCTCAAACCCTACACCCCAACCCGAGCCACCTCTGGTCTCTTGGCCCTCCCACCCCTAAGGGAGGGCAGCTCCCGCTCAGCACAGTCCAAGCTTTTCTCTGTCCTGGCACCTCAATGGTGGAACCAACTTCCCCCAGAAGCTAGGACAGCAGAGTCCCTGCCCATCTTCTTCTGAAAACATCTGAAACCCTACATCTTCAGAGTATATTCAATAATCCCACAGCATGTCCCCCTCCCACCCAGAAACAAGGAGAATTAATGCCTGTGGTGAACTAATACTTCCACCCCTTTCTAGCTCTGACTTTGATGATAGCTACTTTATTGAGGAAAATTGTACTTACTGTGATATGTGGTTGTCCAACCTAGCTATCTTAAAATGAATGCACTAACTGTAGTCGCTCTGAAAAGAGCGTCTGCTAAATGACTCAAATGTTGGAAAGAAGACTGAACCAGGTTTTTCATTGGGATTTTGCCTGTGCTTAGCTGTATTCCATTTCTTATCATAAACTCTCTAGTCCTTGCCGATGACAAGCATACCCATAATATGGTGCAGTTACCGCCATGCTTGAAAATATGAAGAGTGGTACTCAGTGATGTGTTGGATTTGCCCCAAACAAAACACTTTGTATTCAGGACAAAGAGTTCATTTTTTGCAGTATAGTGCCTTAAACAGGATGCATGTTTTGGAATATTTTTATTCTGTACAGGCTTCCTTCTTTTTACTAGCCTTAATGACAGAGTTTTGTGGAGTAACTATAATGTTGTTGATCCATCCTCAGTTTTTTAAAATCACAACCTTTGAGCTCTAACTGTTTTAAAGCTTAATAAATAGCTTCACCATGCTCACATCTACCAATCAGTGCCCTTCTTTACGAGGCATTGAAAAACATCCCTGGTCTTTGTGGTTGAATCTGTGCTTGAAATTCACAACTCGATTGAGAGACCTTATAATTATCTGTATGTGTGGGGTACAGAGATGGGGTAGTCATCTCCGAAAAAAATCATGTTGAACACTATTATTGAACACAGAATGCAACTTATGTGATTTGTTAAGCACATGTTTAATCCTGAACGTATTTAGGCATCCCTTAACAAAGGGGTTGAATACTTATTGACTCAAGACATTACAGCTTTTCATGTCCTATTTATTTTTAATATTTTATTATTATGTATAGATCAGTGACACAACATCTCAATTTAATCCATTTTAAATTCAGGCTGTAACAGAACAAAATGTAGAAAAAGTAAAGGGGTGTGACTGCTTTCTGACAGCACCCTGAGCTGCATCTCTCTGGTGGAAGGGAGAGGTCTTTAAGTACTATTGTATGTTTCATCTGCTATTAAATTACTGATAATATGTTGGAATCAGAGTCAATTAGAAATGTCTTTATTATGAGCTGCTCTGAAAAGGTAATCTCTCTCTCACCATGGTAACCAGCACCATGTCATCTGTCTCCCTAGCAACCAGCACCATGTCATCTGTCTCCCTGGTAACCAGCACCATGTAATCTGTCTCCCTGGTAACCAGCACCATGTCATCTGTCTCCCTGGTAACCAGCATCATGCCATCTGTCTCCCTGGTAACTAGCACCATGTAATCATAGTCTGTAGGAAATGGAATCTTCTAATAAAGCTGATGTTGAGTGTGAGCATCCAGTCAGATCTTTGGAAAGGTATAAGCGTAGAACGAGCTCAGAATCACTGAGTTAAATATCATATATTATGAGTCAAAATTGCAGATGAGAACAGAGATGGTGGTAAGGCTACAACATGGTAATGCACACAGCTTTAAATAAATAAAACATTTAAAAAATGGTGCTTTCCTAAATTGGTGTATGAGGAGAAGTATGATGCAGCTGTGGCCTTAGGGATGTGTATCCTGGAGATGGCCACCTCAGTTCCATCTGGAGAGTGGAGTCTAACATCAAGACTTCTTCCAGGGTTAGTGCAATCCAGAATCCTTGGGACGTCCTTACATTAACGTTAACCCCAACCCTTACCTAACCCTTACCTTACCTTTTAAATATCAACTTCAATGGGGTGACATCAAAGTTGTGACATCCCAAGGAAACCCGTGTAGACTTTTCCCTTCCTCCAGACATCTAGGACATTCATATAGTTATTTCCTCTCTTCCATGGTGCAAGAGGAAGAGAGTGAACAGGTGTGCACAATTATGTTATTGACTAACCCTGCATGGAGAGAGGAGAGTCCCAGTCTATGTAGGACCTTGGTCCTGTGTTGCAGGATTGTAGAGCACGGCATTTGCAACACCAGGGTTTTGAGTTTGAGTCCCCCTGGGGCCACCCATACCAAAATGTACACTCTTAGGGAAAAAAAGGATTGGTTCTACCTGGAACCAAAAAGGGTTCTCCTATGGGGACACCTGAAGAACCCTTTTGGAATCCTTTTTCGGAGAGAATATGCCAAAGTTGCTTTGGATAAAAGGGTCTGCCTAATGGCATATATATTTCCACTCACGCTGGTGACTTTGCGGTAGATCTGTGCTGCGTTCTGACACTCGGAGTAGGGGTACTCTGAGGTGGCCATCTCCAGGATACACATCCCAAAGGCATAGACATCCACAGCTTCATCATACTTCTCCTCGTACATCTCTGGAGCCATGAACTCTGGGGTACCTGGAGGAGAGGAGAGAGTCACAAGAAGACACACACACACACACACACACAGATGTACACACACACACACACATCTTCTCTAGGAAAGAGACATTTGATTTCACAGGACATGCCTCATAGGGTTGTAATCTGTGGCACAGTGATCAAATAATAATTATATAGTTAGAGCACTCAAAGGCCCTAAACTAGAAAAACCCAAAACATTAAATTAATCCATAAAAATAGATGACTGCAGCTAGTTAATAAACTCTTATACACTCACCAATGACACTTTTAGCAAAGGAGGCACTTTTGAGTGTGGCCAGGCCCAGGTCTCCTATCTTGACGGAGCCGGTGGGGCCGGTGATGAAGATGTTGTCACACTTGAGGTCCCTGTGGATAATGGGAGGGGTGCGGGTATGGAGGAAGTGGAGCCCCTTCAGGATCTGCCGACTCCAACGCTGCAGCAGCTTCAGCTTCATCTCCTTGAACCTCTTCAGGTACCTGCAGTAAACACATGTTATCAGGATGCATTACCAAAAGAGTACAGGCCAGACCAGTACATTCCAAACCAGAGAGGACTGTCAGAAGTTCAGATAGAAAACAAGGATGGATAAAAATAGTTTTCTATCAAGATTCTATAATCACGATAAAATATAGAAAATAATATAGAAAATATTGAAATGGTATGAATTTGTTAGGAGGAATTTTTAGAGGATATAAAATAAATGGGACAAAACAGGCACAACAGTCTCCTCTACTACAACGATGATTGAGGCCAGGTTGGGGCAGGAAGTGAAAACTCACGTTTTGAGTGTGCCTGAGGTCATGAGCTCGGTTACCAGCAGGATGCACTTGAGGACCTTGGAGTTGTCCTTCCAGGAGTCGTAGAAGCGAACAATGTTAGGGTGCTGCAGACCCTTCAGCATCTCCACCTCCTCACTGAACCTCTGCCGCTCTAACTTGGTCAGCTTACGCGTCTGCACGGAGCACAACATAGATATATTCTATAATTATTACATACAACACAGTTAGAACCATTCTAGAATTCCCTTTCTATGGGCAGAGCATATTGCCAGGGAACACCCCCCCACCCCTCAGGCCTGACTTTATGACTATTGTTTATTATCACACAATACAGAATGAATAAGCTTATCAAGATATGTGAAAAATATGAAAATGTGTGTCCTACAGGGAGAGAACAGACAGAACCACTGACGGAGATATTTTACTGTACTAATTTGTTTTTTTGTGTGAAAAACCACAGGTTGGTTGTCCATCTTGAGAACCACATTCCAGTGTTACATAATCATATTTTTCTTAAAACTTGAACTGTGACTTCTAGACATTTGGAGAGGAGGTTTCCGATAGCTGTGAGAAATGTAACCAAACACAGTATAATCACAGTAGGTAGGTGGGTCACAGTATAATCACAGTGGGTAGGTGGGTCACAGTATAATCACAGTGGGTAGGTGGGTCACAGTATAATCACAGTGGGTAGGTGGGTCACAGTATAATCACAGTGGGTAGGTGGGTCACAGTATAATCACAGTGGGTAGGTGGGTCACAGTATAATCACAGTGGGTAGGTGGGTCACAGTATAATCACAGTGGGTAGGTGGGTCACAGTATAATCACAGTGGGTAGGTGGGTCACAGTATAATCACAGTGGGTAGGTGGGTCACAGTATAATCACAGTGGGTAGGTGGGTCACAGTATAATCACAGTGGGTAGGTGGGTCACTAGGTAATCACAGTGGGTAGGTGGGTCACAGTATAATCACAGTGGGTAGGTGGGTCAGTATAATCACAGTGGGTAGGTGGGTCACAGTATAATCACAGTGGGTAGGTGGGTCACAGTATAATCACAGTGGGTAGGTGGGTCACAGTATAATCACAGTGGGTAGGTGGGTCACAGTATAATCACAGTGGGTAGGTGGGTCACAGTATAATCACAGTGGGTAGGTGGGTCACAGTATAATCACAGTGGGTAGGTGGGTCACAGTATAATCACAGTGGGTAGGTGGGTCACAGTATAATCACAGTGGGTAGGTGGGTCACAGTATAATCACAGTGGGTAGGTGGGTCACAGTATAATCACAGTGGGTAGGTGGGTCACAGTATAATCACAGTGGGTAGGTGGGTCACAGTATATTCACAGTGGGTAGGTGGGTCACAGTATAATCACAGTGGGTAGGTTGGTCACAGTATAATTACAGTGGGTAGGTTGGTCACAGTATAATCACAGTGGGTAGGTGGGTCACAGTATAATCACAGTGGGTAGGTGGGTCAGTATAATCACAGTGGGTAGGTTGGTCACAGTATAATCACAGTGGGTAGGTGGGTCACAGTAAAATCACAGTGGGTAGGTGGGTCACAGTATAGTCACAGTGGGTAGGTTGGTCACAGTATAATCACAGTGGGTAGGTGGGTCACAGTATAATCACAGTGGGTAGGTGGGTCACAGTATAATCACAGTGGGTAGGTGGGTCACAGTATAATCACAGTGGGTAGGTGGGTCACAGTATAATCACAGTGGGTAGGTGGGTCACAGTATAATCACAGTGGGTAGGTGGGTCACAGTATAATCACAGTGGGTAGGTGGGTCACAGTATAATCACAGTGGGTAGGTGGGTCAGTATAATCACAGTGGGTAGGTGGGTCACAGTATAATCACAGTGGGTAGGTGGGTCACAGTATAATCACAGTGGGTAGGTGGGTCACAGTATAATCACAGTGAGTAGGTGGGTCACAGGATATTCACAGTGGGTAGGTGGGTCACAGTATAATCACAGTGGGTAGGTTGGTCACAGTATAATTACAGTGGGTAGGTTGGTCACAGTATAATCACAGTGGGTAGGTGGGTCACAGTATAATCACAGTGGGTAGGTGGGTCACAGTATAATCACAGTGGGTAGGTGGGTCAGTATAATCACAGTGGGTAGGTTGGTCACAGTATAATCACAGTGGGTAGGTGGGTCACAGTATAATCATAGTGGGTAGGTGGGTCACAGTATAGTCACAGTGGGTAGGTGGGTCACAGTAGGTGGGTGAACAAATACATTTTTGTGCAGAGGGAGGTATGAACGGTTTGATTCAGTCTCTGGTCTCTGAGTAAAGCTGCCAGGAGGCTGCAGTGGGTGCCTAGCTGGAGAAAACTCTGGAGAGACCTCTAGGCTTCTGCAACCATGAATCCTGCATTCAGGCAGTTCTGGGAAAAACTTGGAGGGTATGTTTATGTTTACAATTACCTGACCACGATACCTTCCTCCCCTTTACAGAAGGGGGCTGACACTCACGTTACCAGGCCCTGCACCCTATTCCCTTTATAGTGCACTAGTTTTGGAAATTCCCTGGTCAAATGTAGTGCACTTGGGAATAGGGTACCATTTGGGACTTCAAGCCCTATCAAGCATGGGAGGTCCTGTCTCAGGATCTGGACTATCTCAGAAAGCAAGGTATATGAGGGGAGCCCCAACGTCCATTAACTGCCAAACACTAATTAAATAAGAATAAAATAACTTTTGACCAAGGAGTTTGTATGTATACTGTATGTGGAGAATTAGTGTAACAGAGACAGGAGTATGATGCGACTACAGACGATACATTCTAGGACTCGTATGTTAGGATTACAGTATTGATGGGAGACTGAGCTTCAGTGTCCTTGAAGGTAAACTCTGAGTAAACATCTAACAATCTAGAAATGATCCCTCTCTGATCTGATTGGGTGCTTCTACTGCCTCTGTTTTCATACAAATGACACCCACTGCATGGTAAAGACTGTCATTGAGTTGCAGCTGCAGAAAATCTGGGTACATGCGCATTCGTTTGTGTGTATGTGTGTTTGTGTGTTAGGACACGTGTGTTTAATCATAACCCTAGTGGAGAGCAGAGGGCCATGTCTCCTGTTGATTGACAACCTGACTGACAACCTGACTGACGACCTGACTGACCTGACTGACGACCTTACTGACAACCTGACTGACGACCTGACTGACGGTCTGACTGACCTGACTGACGGTCTGACTGAAGGTCTGACAGATGGTCTGACTGACCTGACTGACGACCTGACTGATGGTCTGACGACCTGACTGACGGTCTGACTGACGGTCTGACTGACCTGACTGCCGACCAGACTGACGACCTGACTGACAACCTGACGACCTGACTGACGACCTGACAGACAACCTAACTGACGACCTGACTGACTGTCTGACTGACGACCTGACTGACGCTCTGACTGACCTGACTGACAACCTGACTGACGGTCTGATTGACCTGACTGACAACCTGACTGACCTGTTTAACTTGAAGGTCCTCTACAGTACAGCTCACTGTGGTGTGTACGTGCATTTAGCCTCATGGTCAACCAGCCTGCCCTGGAAACCTTGACAGCTCCCTAAACCACTGAGTTTACGAGAGATCTCACTCACTGTACCACATGACAAGCACAACACATTCAAATACAGAATAAAGAGATTTTGGCAACTTCAGAAGTGTTCCTGGAATAGCCAATGTCTTATTCAGGCATTCCTGAACTAAAGCCTGCAAGAGTAAGCATAACATTTTCTGCTAGCCTCCAAAGAGGCTCTGTAACGTGTGTCTGATTAGGGACTGATTATTATTATTATGTTGACTCATCCAAAACCGGTTTCCAATAAAGACCTATTGTTCAATTACTGAGCAATTTTGGATTGTTCTTTAATGAAACCTGTGCTAGAAATTAAATGAATTAATGTTATTATTATTTTTACCCACATAGCATAAATATCAGGAATAATAGGGAATACCAGTATGTGAATTTAGAACAAAAGTAAAAGTGAAAACATCAATTGTGTTGACTTTATGCTATCACGTTATCCTATCACGTTATGCTATCACAGGATCAATTTGTTGTGTGACATGGACTAATTTCACAGTGATGTAATGATGCCGTTTAAGCATAAACACATGTACACAAGCTGCAGATAATTCTGTACGATGATTTGATGTGCCTTATTTGAAAATAGGACAATTTATGTTGACAACCATGTCAAATCTACTTAAACATGATGTGTCATCACATGCTTTCCAGATTACATAAATATCACTATATGGTTGAATTTAACACTGATACAACACAAGTGACAGACTTAACCTTGGTCTGAACATAAAGAGAAACCAACAATAAGTGCTCAGACATGAAAGCTGCCAGAGCGTATTGTATTACATCCGCTATGACAGGCTCATTGTCCACCCTCCCTCCCAAAAGCCTGGAAGGGATGAGAGAGCCAAGCCTATGGGTTCATAGTGCCAACCTTGCAGCACACACACACACACACTTACACACACTAACTGATTAATGGACTGCTGAATTGTTTTATTATCTTGTTTTGTTTGCTCTTTTCCATATTATGTCTATCTCTGATAATCTACCCAGGAAAGGGCTGAAAATAGCCCATTTTAATATTCTGTATGTAGCCTTAGAAATTAGTTTCATGAAATCAATAACTTTCTAACATCAGATAACATTAATATATTAGCTATTTCGGAGACTCACTCAGATAATTAATTTGATGATACAGCAGTAGCAATACAAGGATATAACATCTATAGAAGAAATAGGAATGGTTATGGGGAGGCTATTCAGAGCCATATCCCTGTAATGCTTAAAGAAGATATAATTTTAAGTGTTATTGAGGTGTTGTGGTTGCAGGTTCACCTGGCACATCTAAAGCCTTTTCTTTTTGGATCTTGCTATAGGCCAACAAGTGCTAACAGTCAGTATCTAAAAAATATCTGTGAAATGCTTGATAGTGTCAGGTTTTGGCCAGGACTGTTCAGGTTTTGGTCACTAGATGTCCCCATTGCACCTTTTTTGTACCTTTTGTTTTTCCTTGCTCTAATTATTGTTTGCACCTGTGTGTCGTTCCCTTGTTAGTATTTAAACCCTGTGTTCCTTGCTCAGTGTTTGTATGTTAGCACCCAGCCCCAGCCCAAGCCTTGTTCTGAACATATGATTCTCCTATTGGATTTTCCAGAGGTTCTCTGGTTTAGTTCTTGTGTATTTTTGAGTAGTCTTTTGAGGTTTGTTTTTCCCTGCTGTTTTTACCACATTGTGGAGTTTTTGTATTTTGGAGGATATCCATTTTGTGCTTCTTGGCTTTATGTTTGGACATTGTGGATTTAGATTCTTTGCCTGAAGATTTTTGTTCTTTAATTAAACCACCATCTCTAGTACTGCTGTGTCTGCCTCATCTTCTGGGTTCTGACGATTATTAGTGACTGTTTCTCGCACCGGGTCCTGACAGATAGTGTATGTGATGTAAACAGAGAGGTCTACTTTCGTGGGGACCTGAATATTGACAGGTTTTCATCAAGCTGTCCGCTCAAGAGGAAGCTTCTCACTGTAACCAGTGCCTGTAATCTGGTTCAGGTTATTAATCAACCTATCAGGGTGTTTACAAACACTACAGGAACAAGATCATCCACATGTACTGATCACATTTTTACTAATTGATTGTTACATGTACGCTGGGAGTCGGGAAGCAAGTTCAGGGAGTGACTTTTAATAATAAATAACACAAGGACAAAACAAGAGTAGCGTACAGACATGAAACAATGGAACAGAAACAATAACGCCTAGGGAAAGAGCCAAAGGGAGTGACATATATAGGGAAGGTACTCAGGAAGGTGAAGGTGTCCAGGTGAGTCTGATGAGGTGCTGATGCGCGTAACGATGGTGACAGGTGTGCGTAATAATAAGCAGCCTGACAACCTCGAGCGCGGGAGGGGGAGTATACGTGACTAATACTGTAGAACTTTGTTCTAAAGCTGTATCCGCACCCATTGGATGCAGTGATCACAATATAGTGGCTATATCCAGGAAAGTTGGGCCTAAAATAGTGTATAAGGCATCATACAAAAGATTTTGCTGTGACTGTGGATGAAGTAAAACACATTTGTTGGTCTGATGTAATTAATAAGGAGCATCCAGATGCTGCACTTGATGAATTCATGAAATTGATTCTTTCAATTATTGATGAACATGCACTTGTTAAGAAACTGACTGTTAGAATTGTTAAGGCTTCATGGATTGAGGAATTATCAATAATAACAAAACTCCTGGCATTAACAACTTAAATGGAAAGCTACTGAGGATGGTAGCTGACTTTATAGCCCCTCCTATCTGTCATATTTTTAATCTGCTTTACCAACCAAGAGTGGTAAAGCAGCCTTTACTGGTTCTAACAGCAGACCTATCAGCTTGCTGCCAGCTCTTAGCAAACTGTTGGAAAAAATGTTTTTGACCAAATACAATGCTATTTCTCAGTAAACAAATTGACAACAAACTTGCAGCATGCTTATAGAAAACAGCACTCAACATGTACTGCACTGACAGAAATGACTGATGATTGGTTAAAATAAATTGATAATAAGAAGATTGTGGGAGCTGTACTATTAGATTTCAATGCAGCCTTCAATATTATTGATCATAACCTGTTGTTGAGAAAACGTATGTTTTATGGCTTTTCAACATCTGCCATATTGTGGATTCAGAGCTATCTATCTAATAGAACTCAAAGGGTTTACCTTAATGTAAGCCTCTAATGTCAAACATGTAGGGTGTGGTGTACCGCAGGGCAGCTCTTTAGTCCCTCTAGTCTTTTCTATTTTAACCAATGACCTGCCACTGGCATTAAACAAAGCCTGTGTGTCCATGTATGCTGATGATTCAACCATATATGTGTCAGCAACCACAGCTAATGAAGTCACTGAAACCCTTAACATGGAGTTGCAGTCTGTTTTGAAATGGGTGGTCAGTAACAAACTGCTCCTGAACATCTCTAAAACTAAGAGCATTGTATTTGGTACAAATAATTCCCTAAGTTCTAGACCTCAGCTGAATGTGGTAAGGAATGGGGTGGCTGTTGAACAAGTTGAGGAGACTAAATTAATTGGTGTTACCTTAGATTGCAAACTGTCATGGTCAAAACATATAGATTCAATGGTTGTAAAGATGGGGAGAGGTCTGTCCATAATAAAGAGATGCTCTGCTCTCACTCCAAAAAGCAAGTCCTGCAGGCTCTAGTTTTCTCTTATCTTGATTATTGTCCAATCATATGGTCAAGTGCAGCCAAGTAAGCTCAAGTTCTTTCACACCGATCTTGACAAACCATTTCTGTATGGACCTTGCTTTGTGCACGGGGGCATTGTCATGCTGAAACAGGAAAGTGCCTTCCCCAAACTGTTTCCACAAAGTTGGAAGCACAGAGTCGTCTAGAATGTCATTGTATGCTGTAGCGTTAAGATTTCCCTTCACTGGAATTATTCCTCCTCAACCAAACTTTACAGTTGGTACTATGCATTGGGGCAGGCAGCGTGTTCCTGGCATCCGTCAAACCCAGATGGTGAACCGTGATTCATCACTCCAGAGAAAGCGTTTCACTGCTCTAGAGTCCAATGGTGGCAAGCTTTATTAAGCATGGTGATCTTAGGATTGTGTGTGGCTGCTCGGCCATAGAAACCTATTTCATGAAGCTCCCGGCGAACAGTTATTGTGCTGACGTTGCTTCCAGAGGCAGTTTGGAACTCGGTAGTGAGAGTTGCAACCGAGGACAGAAGATTTGAACATGCTACGCGCTTCAGTTCTTCGTGGTCCCGTTCTGTGAGCTTGTGTGGCCTACCACTTCACAGCTGAGCCGTTGTTGCTTCTAGACGTTTCAACTTTACAATAACAGCACTGGATCTGCATGGAAAGGCTGCAGGAACCATTATGACCCTGTGCCAACTCCCTCCACAGTTACATAAGCAGTGTTGATGGTTGGACCATTGGTATTAAGAACTTCCTGGTTATCAGCAGCACCCCTATATGACAACTGGGAAACGGATGGACAACAGCCAACCCAGCACTAAAGGAGGCGTAGACTTTACTTTACAGGTCAGGAACATAACACTGTCCTCATATAACACCCACAATGCAAGCAGTGATGTGTGTGTGAATGCAGTATATGGAAGACTAGGTTAGGATCGAGAGAGAGAGACAGAGACAGAGAGAAAGAGATATAAAAATAGAGAGAGAGACAGAGAGAGAGAGGCAGAGAGAGAGAGAGAGTGAGAGATGGAAAAAGAGAGAGAGAGAGACAGCGAGAGAGAGAGATTATCAAAATTCCCAAACCTTCCATTACAAAGCCCTCCCCTACAGAGAAATTAACCTGGAGAAGAGTCCCCTAAGCAAGCTGGTCCTGGGGCTCTGTTCACCAACACAAACAGATACCACAGAGCCCCAGGACAGCAACACAATTAGATCCAATCAAATTATGAGAAAACAAAAAGATAATTACTTGACACATTGGAAATAAATAATTTTAATAAATGAGCAAACTGGAATGCTATTTGGCCCTAAAAAGAGAGTACACAGTGGCAGAATACCTGCCCACTGTGACTGACCCAAAATTAAGAAAAGCGTTGACTATGTACACACTCAGTAAGCATAGCCTTGCTATTGAGAGAGGCCACCGTAGGCAGACCTGGCTCTCAAGAGAAGACAGGCTATGTGCACACTGCCCACAAAATGAGGTGGAAACTGAGCTGCACTTCCTAACCTCCTGCCAGCTGTATGACCATATTAGAGACACATATTTCCCTCAGATTACATAGAATGTGAAAACAAATCCAATTTTGATAAAACTCCAATATCTATTGGGTGAAATACCACAGTGTGCCATCACAGCAGCAATATTTGTGACATGTCGCTACAAGAAAAGGTCAACCAGTGAAGAACAAACAGCATTGTAAATACAACCTATATTTATTTTCCCTTTTGTACTTCAACTATTTGCACATCATTATAACACTGTAAATAGACATAATATAACACCTGAAATGTCTCTATTCCTTTGGAACGTTTGTGAGTGTAACGTTTACTGTTCACTTGTGTTGTTTATTTCACTTTTGTTTATTATCTATTTCACTTGCTCTGACAATGTAAACATGTGTTTCCCATGCCAATAAACCTCTTTGAATTGAATTGAGAGGGGTGGGGGAGACATCATGGCATGTGGTCTAGAATGAATGCAGTACCAGTGCTGTGGCTAACTTAAGCAGTTAAAGCGGTTATCTTGTTTCTCTCCTTCTTTATGTGTCTTTAACCCATCACTACAATATGTGTAGGTCCCATATGCTCTCCAGAGGCTCCTTCTGATAGAGATCTCTGGCACACACATACACTGAGAGACAGACAGACAGTGCAGTGTGAGGAACTGAGGTACCAGTGTATACTTTCCAAGGAAAACCTAAGCTGTTCTATGAATGTAGCGGGGGAGAGGGGAGATTCAGCCCACCCTCTCTCTCACCGGGGCTAGCAATCTGAAAACCTGGCTCCCGCTTTAGTGGCGCCTAAAGCAATTAACTACACAAGCAAAAGACTACGCTGGACACAGATTCAAGATTTCTGTCTTCAAGTGCATCCCAAATGGCACCCTATTCCCTATATAGTGCACTAATTTTGACCAGTGCCCAGTGTGTCCCAAATGACACCCCATTCCCTATATATAGTGTCAACGGTAGTGCACTAAATAGGGAAAAGGGTGCCATTTGGGACGCAACCTTTGCAGAAATATTTAGGCTGCCGTTGACCTGGAAGTTTGGCCTGGTTGGAGGTTTTGCTAGATAGTAGGCGTGCGTGAAAGGAAGAACTGCATGTGTGCCTGACTGACTGGCCTTGGAACTGAAATAATTGTGTCATAAAACATTGTATCATCTTTTAAAGTTATTCATTTCTCAAAACAATGTCAGCAACTCTTCCCAATCTTCATTTGTGGGGCAAGAGTTGATAAGATGTTTGTCTCATGTAACGCACGCTTCCAAAAAATAGTAAGCATGATTTATTGTACAGGAGTTAGTCATGTCCATCCTGGAACAAGTCAGGATTCTCAGAGATGTGAAAATCATGCACAGGTATCAAGTGTCCAGCCTCGAACTCAGGTCCTGCATGTACCTAACTGACCAGCTCTGCCCATTCAACGACATTTACCCGTTGTTGTCTTAGCTCTTCTGATCAACACCTGTGACTGCTTTATGCCTCTCTCTAATGTTAATATGCCTCTCTCTAATGTCAATATGCCTTGTCTACTGCTGTCTCGGCTAGTCCTTATTGTTTTATTTCACTGTAGAGCCCTCAGTCCCGCTCACCTTGCATTAGATAGCTCTTTTGTCCCACCCCCCACACATGTGGAGACCTCACTTGGCTTAACGGGTCCCACAAGAGGCGAAACCTCTCTCATCGTCACTCAAGGCCTAGGTTTATCTCCACTGTACTCACATCCTACCATGCCCTTGTCTGTACATTACGCCCTGAATCTATTCTACCACGCCCAGAAATCTGCTCCTTTTATTCTCTGTTCCCAACGTACTAGACAACCAGTTCTTATAGCCTTTAGCCATACCCTTATCCTACTCTTCCTCTGTTCTTCTGGTGATGTAGAGGTTAACCCAGGCCCTGTAGATGCCAGTACCACACCTATTCCCCAGGAGCTATCATTTGTTGACTTCTGTAACCGTAAAAGCCTTGGTTTCATGCATGTTAACATCAGAAACCTCCTCAATAAGCTTGTTTTATTCACTGCTTTAGCACACTCCCCCAACCTTGATGTCCTAGCCATGTCTGAATCCTGGCTTAGGAACGCCACCAAAAATGCAGAAATTTCCATCCCCAACTACAACATTTTCCGCCAAGATAGAACTGTCAAAAGGGGCGGGGTAGCAATCTACTGCAGAGATAGCCTGCAGAGTTCTGTCATACTATCCAGGTCTGTGCCCAAACAGTTCAAGCTTCTACATTTAAAAATCCACCTTTCCAGAAATAAGTCTCACTGTTTCAGCTTGCTATAGACCCCCCTCAGCCCCCAGGTGTGCCCTGGGCTCCATATGCGAATTGATTGCCCCCAATTTATCTTCAGAGTTCGTGCTGTTAGGTGACCTAAACTGGGATATGCTTAACAACCCGGCCATCCTACTATCTAAGCTAGATGCCCTCAATCTCAAACAAATTATCAAGGAACCTACCAGGTACAACCCCAAATTCGTAAACACGGGCACCCTAATTTATTTCACCTTTATTTAACCAGGAAGGCTAGTTGAGAACAAGTTCTCATTTACAACTGCGACCAGGCCAAGAGAAAGCAAAGCAGTGCGACACAAACAACAACACAAAGTTACACATGGGATAAACAAACGTACAGTCAATAACACAATAGAATAAAAAAGAAGTCTGAATACAGTGTGTGCAAATGGTGTGAGGAGGTAAGGCAATAAATAGGCCATAGTAGCAAAATAATTACAATTTAACAAATTAACACTGGAATGATAGATGTGTAGAAATACTGGTGTGCAAAAGAGCAGAAAAGTAAATAAAAACAATATGGGGATGAGGTAGGTAGATTGGATGGGCTATTTACAGATGGGCTATGTCCATGTAACGGATGTGAAATGGCTAGCTAGTTAGCGGGTACGCGCTAGTAGCATTTCAATCAGTTACGTCACTTGCTCTGAGACATTAAGTAGGGTTGCCCCTTGCTCTGCAAGGGCCGTGGCCTTTGTGGAGCGATGGGTAACGATGCTTCGTGGGCGACCGTTGTTGATGTGTGCAGAGGGTCCCTGGTTCGCGCCCACGTCGGGGCGAGGGGACGGTCTAAAGTTATACTGTTACATCGGATCACTGGTTGCTGCGGAAAAAGGAGGAGGTTGAAAGGGGGGTGAGTGTAACGGATGTGAAATGGCTAGCTAGTTAGCGGGTACGCGCTAGTAGCATTTCAATCAGTTACGTCACTTGCTCTGAGACTTAAGTAGGGTTTCCCCTTGCTCTGCAAGGGCCGCGGCTTTTGTGGAGCGATGGGTAATGACGCTTCGTGGGTGTTAGTTGCTGAGGTGTGCAGAGGGTCCCTGGTTCGCGCCCGTGTCGGGGCGAGGGGACGGTTTAAAGTTATACTGTTACATTGATGCTGTTGACCCGGATCACTGGTTGCTGCGGAAAAGGAGGAGGTTGAAAGGGGGGTGAGTGTAACGGATGTGAAATGGCTAGCTAGTTAGCGGGTACGCGCTAGTAGCATTTCAATCAGTTACGTCACTTGCTCTGAGACATTAAGTAGGGTTGCCCCTTGCTCTGCAAGGGCCGCGGCTTTTGTGGAGCGATGGGTAACGACGCTTCGTGGGCGACCGTTGTTGATGTGTGCAGAAGGTCCCTGGTTCGCGCCCGTGTTGGGGCGAGGGGATGACGTAAAGTTACATCTGTTACATACAGCTGCAGCGATCGGTTAGCTGCTTAGATAGCTGATGTTTAAAGTTATGAGGGAAATATAAGTCTCCAGCGTCAGAGATTTTTCTATTCGTTCCAGTCATTAGCAGAAGAGAACTGGAAGGAAAGGCGGCCAAAGTGGGTGTTGGGTTTGAGATTGACCAGTGAGATATACCTGCTGGAGCGCATGCTACGGGTGGGTGGTGTTATCGTGACAAGTCAGCTGAGATAAGGCGGAGCTTTACTTAGCAAAAACTTATAGATGACCTGGAGCCATTGGGTCTGGCGACGAATATGTGACGAGGGTCAGCCGACTAGAGCATACAGGTCGCAGTGGTGGGTGGTATATGGTGCTTTGGTGACAAAATGGATGGCACTGTGATAGATTGCATCCAGTTTGCAGTGTAGAGTGTTGGAGGCTATTTTAATGAGAAGGGTGTGCTTGAAAGGATGCACATAACTCTGCAATGTTGGATTGTATTGGAGAGAGTCTGTCTTCGAAGTCGAGGATCGGTACGATAGTCAGTTTTACGAGGGTATGTTTGGCGGAATGAGTGAAGGAGGCTTTGTTGTGAAATAGAAAGCCGATTCTAGATTTCATTTTGGATTGGAGATGTTTAATATGAGTCTGGAAGGAGAGTTTACAGTCTAGCCAGACACCTAGGTATTTATAGTTGTCCACATATTATAAGTCAGAACCGTCCAGAGTAGTGATGCTAGTCGGGCGGGTATGTGTTGGCAGTGAATGATTGAAGAGCATGCATTTAGTTTTACTAGCGTTTAAGAGCAGTTAGAGGCAACGGAATGAGTGTTGTATGGCATTGAAGCTCGTCTGGAGGTTAGTTAACACATTGCCCAAAGAAGAGCCAGATGTATACAGAATGGTGTCGTCTGCGTAGAGGTGGATCAGGGAATCACCCGTAGCAAGAGCGACATCGATGATATATACAGAGAAAAGAGTCGGCCCGAGAATTTAACCCTGTGGTACCCCCATAGAGACTGCCAGAGGTCCGAACAACAGGCCCTCAAATTTGACACACTGAACTCTGTCTGAGAAGTAGTTGGTGAACCAGGTGAGGCAGTAATTTGAGAAACCAAGGCTGTTGAGTCTGCCGATAAGAATACGGTGATGGACAGAGTCGAAAGCCTTGGCCAGGTCGATGAAGATGGCTGCAGAGTACAATCTTTAATCGATGGCGGTTATGATATCGTTTAGTACCTTGAGCGTGGCTGAGGTGCACCCATGACCAGCTCGGAAACCAGATTGCACAGCGGAGAAGTTACGGTGGGATTCGAAATCTGTTTATTAACTTGGCTTTTGAAGACTTTAGAAAGGCAGGGCAGGATGGATATAGGTCTATAACACTTTGGGTCTACAGTGTCTCCACTTTGAAGAGGGGGATGACCGCGGCAGCTTTCCAATCTTTATGGATCTCGGACGATACGAAAGAGAGGTTGAACAGACTGGTAATAGGGGTTGCAACAATGGCGGCAGATAATTTTAGAAAGAGAGTGTCCAGATTGTCTAGCCCAGCTGATATGTACGGGTCCAGGCTTTGCAGCTCTTTCAGAACATCTTCTATCTGGATTTGGGTGAAGGAGAAGCTGGGGAGGCTTGGGAAAGTAGCTGCAGGGGGTGCGGAGCTGTTGGCCGGGGTTGGGGTAGCCAGGAGGAAAGCATGGCCAGCCGTAGAGAATTGCTTATTGAAATTCTCGATTATTGTGGATTTATCAGTGGTGACAGTGTTTACCTAGCCTCAGTGCAGTGGGTAGCTGGGAGGAGGTGCTCTTGTTCTCCATGGACTTTACAGTGTCCCAAAACTTTTTGGAGTTAGAGCTACAAGATGCAAATTTCTGTTTGAAAAAGCTAGCCTTTGCTTTCCTGACTGACTGTTTGTATTGTTCCTGACTTCCCTGAAAAGTTGCATATCGCGGGGACAATTCGATGCTATTGCAGTCCGCCACAGGATGTTTTTGTGCTGGTGGAGGGCAATCAGGTCTGGAGTGAACCAAGGGCTATATCTGTTCTTAGTTCTACTTTTTTTTTAAAGGGGCGTGCTTATTTAAGGTGAGGAAATTACTTTTAAAGAACGACCAGGCATCCTTGACTGACGGGAAGAGGTCAATATCCTTCCCGGGCCCGTTTGATTAGAAAGGCCTGCTCGCAAAAGTATTTCAGGGAGCGTTTGACAGTGATGAGGGTGGTCATTTGACCGCAGACCCATAGCGGATGCAGGCAATGAGGCAATGATCGCTGAGATCCTGATTGAAAACAGCAGAGGTGTATTTGGAGGGCAAGTTGGTCAGGATAATATCTATGAGGGTGCCCATGTTTACGGATTTAGGGTTGTACCTGGTGGGTTCCTTGATAATTTGTGTGAGATTGAGGGCATCTATCTTAGATTGTAGAACTGCTGGGGTGTATCCCAGTTTAGGTCACCTAACAGAACAAACTCTGAAGATATATGGGGGGCAATCAATTCACATATAGTGTCCAGGGAACAGCTGGGAGCTGAGGGGGGTCTATAACAGGCGGCAACAGTGAGAGACTTATTTCTGGAGAGATACATTTTTTAAATTAGAAGCTAGAACTGTTTGGGCATAGACCTGGAAAATATGACAGAACTTTGCAAGCTATCTCTGCAGTAGATTGCAACTCCTCCCCGTTTGGCAGTTCTATCTTGATGGAAAATGTTGTAGTTGGGGATGGAAATCTCAGAATCTTTGGTGGCCTTCCTAAGCCAGGATTCAGACACAGCGAGGACATCAGGGTTGGCGGAGTGTGCTAAAGCAGGGAGTAAAACAGACTTAGGGAGGAGGCTTCTGATGTTAACATGCATGAAACCAAGGCTTTTTCGGTTACAGAAGTCAACAAATGAGAGTGCCTGGGGACACGCAGGGCCTGGGTTAGCCTCCACATCACCCGAGGAACAGAGGAGGAGTAGGATGAGGGTACGGCTAAAGGCTATCAAAACTGGTCATCTAGTGTGTTGGGGGCAGAGAATAAAAGGAGCAGGTTTCTGGTTGTGGTAGAATAGATTCAGGGCATAATGTACAGACATGGGTATGGTGGGGTGCAGGTACAGCGGAGGTAAACCCAGGCATTTTGTGACGATAAGAGAGTTTGCATCTCTGGATGCACTAGTTATGCTGGGTGAGGTCACCACATGTGTGGGAGGTGGGACAAAGGAGGTGTCTGAGCCATGTTGAGTGGGACTAAGGGCTCCGCAGTAAACTAAAACAATGATAACTATCCGAAACAACAATATACAACACATATTGACATTTGAGAGAGACATAAAGCGAGGCATAAAGCAATCACAGGTGTTGATTGGGAGAGCTAGCTAAGACAACAACGGGTAAGACAACAGCTAATCAGCTAAGACAACAACAACAGGTAAAATGGCGATGAATGGGCAGAGAGGGTCAGTTAACTACACACAGGGCCTGAGTTCGAGGCTGGGACCGACAAATAAACTAAACATATACAAAATGGAGTACCGTGATTAATGAACAGTCCAGTAGGCATAGCTATGTAGCCAAGTGATCATATGGTCCAGTGAACAGCAATAGATGAAACAGGGCAGCTGCTGGGTAGTCGTTACTACCTAGCAAGCAGGAGACACAGCGTTTAAAGTTATCAGGCCGTGGATAGTAGAAGCGCCTGCTCCGACGTCCGGCAAAGGCCGGTTGAGGGCACAGCGGATGGAGTTACGTCGGCAGACCAGTCGTAGTGGAACGGCGGGGCTCCTTGTTGACAAAGGGTCCAGGACAGTTGGCGAAAGAGGTATTGTAGTTGTAGTAATTTTGTTTGCTAGCCGGGAGATGCACCTGGCTCGCGGCTAACTGGTGCTAGCTTCAGAACAGAGGCGTTAGCCACTATAGCCACTCAGTAGCAGCTAGCTAGCAGCGATGATCTGATGCAAGGGTTCAGAGCTTACGGCAAGAATCCGGTGGAGTAGTGGATTCTAGATGTGTTGGGGAAGAGTCCGGGAGGCATCAGCTGTGTCACCGAGTGATCACTGAGGAGGCCAGGAGGTGGGCCTGGCTCATAGCTAGCTTCGGAGCTGGGCCACTCGGTGGCAGCTAGCTGGCTGTGATGATCTTTGCTTTATCTTGGCCAGGTCGCAGTTGCAAATGAGAACTTGTTCTCAACTAGCCTACCTGGTTAAATAAAAGTGAAATAAAATAAACACTAATGACCACAGCTTTGTCTCCAGCCATATCCTTCCCTCCACAGTACGCCACACAAACTTATGAAATCTGAAATGAGCCCATACTTGGCAAACACAGGAGGAAAATGTTAGCAATACATTTTTATTTGACCATTCTTCAAAACACTGTGTATGTGTGCCACTTATTGTTAGTAACCAATTTCCACTGGCTTGAGAGACTAAATTTCATGAGCCTACTGTGTCAGAATTCAATAAACATGTTATGTGTTATGTGAGGTTTCTTACACCTCTGGAGCTACTGCAGGTAAGAAACACAGGTTAGCTGTTTTTTCAACCCAAGTGTTTTGGTACATAAATAATAATATTCTGTGTTTAGTGTACTGGTGCAGAAAACTTAACAGGCTGTGATGTTCCTTCACGGTTACATCTTACACCAGTCGTTAAGGGCCTGAGAGGAACACAGAGTTCTTAAACTGGAATTTAAGGAGTCTCCTGCATGGTACTGGCCAGGTAACAGTGGGCCTGTCCCAAATGGTACCCTATTCCCTGTACAGGGCACTACTATTGACCACAGCCCCATAAGCTCTAAAAGTACTGCACCATGTAGGGAATAGGGTGCCATTTGTGATGCAGCCTCAGTCTCCTGCATGACACTGCCCAGGTAACTGTGTTTGCCAACAACACTGAGCCATTACTTCCCTAAGTAGTGAGTCCATGTTGTTTTGTCTGGTATAATGAATCCATGCTCTGTTCATAGATAATGTGAGTGAGGTACAGTGCATTTGGAAAGTGTTCAAACCACTTGACTTTTTCCACATTTTGTTACATAACAGCCTTATTCTAAAATTGATTAAATAATTGTTTTCCCTCATCAATCTACACACAATACCTCATAATAAAAAAGCTAAAATTGTTTTTTAGAATTTTTTGCAAATGTATTAAATAGGAAAAACTGAAGCTACTTTTACATAAGTATTCAGACCCTTTACTCAGTACTTTTTTGAAGCACCTTTGGCAGCGATTACAGCCTTAAGTCTTCTTGGGTATACACGCTTGACACACCAGTATTTGGGGAGTTTCTCTCATTCTTCTCTGAAGATCCCCTCAAACTCTGTCAAGTTGGATGGGGAGCGTCAATGCACAGCTATTTCCACAAAATGTGGAAAAAACCAAGAGGTCAGAATACTTCCCGAATGCACTGTATATCCCAGTGATTACAGAGGGCTGAATAACAGACGCATGAATCCATGCTTTGTTCATATATAATGTGAGCTAGGTATACCCCAGTGATTACAGTGGGCTGAATAATAGACACATGATACAGCATAGCCCACAAATCAGGCCACTCAGTTGATTTTCCACGAAACAGTGTGTTGTCTAATGCCCATTAGTAGTGCCCATTAGATTAGCAAGAGGCAATGACATTTCTGTTATAGCAAAACATGAAAGCACACTGTGTGTACACACAGGTGCCCTACTAAGCATGAATGCAATCAGGTTTACATCAAGTAGTACCCTGTAATCAAATCAGAGGAAGCTGGAGGGGGGAGCTATAGGAGGACAGGCTCATTGTAATGGCTGGAATGGAACAGAACAAAGTCAAACATGTGATTTCCATATGTTAGATCTGTTTGGTACTATTCCATTTATTCCACTCCAGCCATTACAATGAGCCTCCTATAGCTCCACCCACCAGCCTCCTCTGAATCAAATATTAGATCAAGCTTTTCCTGGAATGATCTACTAGGCACTTTCTAAGAACAAGGATGTACAGTGCATTCGGAAAGTATTCGGACCCCTTGACCCTTTCAAAATGTTCTTACGTTACAGCCTTATTCTAACATGAATTAAAATGTTTTTCCCCCTCATTAATCTACACACAAAACCCCATAATGAAAAGCAAAAACAGGTTTTTCGATTTTTTATCAAATGTTTTAAAAACGGAAATATTGAATTTACATTCAGTTGAAGTCGGAAGTTTACATACACCTTAGCCAAATACATTTAAACTCAGTTTTTCACAATTCCTGACATTTAATCCAAGTAAATAATTCCCTGTTTTAGGTCAGTTAGGATCACCACTTTATTTTAAGAATGTGAAATGTCCGAATAATAGTAGAGTGATTTATTTCAGTTTTTATTTCTTTCATCACATTCCCAGTGGGTCAGAAGTTTACATACACTCAATTAGTATTTGGTAGCATTGCCTTTAAATTGCTTAACTAGGGTCAGATGTTTTGGGTAGCCTTCCACAAGCTTCCCACAATAAGTTGGGTGAATTTTGACCCATTCCTCCTGACAGAGCTGGTGTAACTGATTCAGGTTTGTAGGCCTCCTTGCTCGCACACGCTTTTTCAGTTATGCCCACAAATGTTCTATAGGATTGAGGTCAGAGATTTGTGATGGCCACTCCAATACCTTGACATTGTTGTCCTTAAGCCATTTTGCCACAACTTTGGAAGTATGCTTGGGGTCAATGTCCATTTGGAAGACCCATTTGCGACCAAGCTTTAACTTCCTGACTGATGTCTTGAGATGTTGATTCAATATATCCACATCATTTCCCTTCCTCATGATGCCATCTATTTGGTGAAGTACACCAGTCCCTCCCGCAGCAAAGCACCCCCACAACATGATGCTGCCACCCCCGTGCTTCACGGTTGGGATGGTGTTCTTTGGCTTGCAAGCATCCCCCTTTTCCCTCCAAACATAACGATGGTCATTATAGCGAAACAGTTTTGTCTCATCAGACCAGAGGACATTTCTCCAAAAAGTATGATATTTTCCCCCATGTGCAGTTGCAAACCGTAGTCTGGCTTTTTTATGGTGGTTTTGGAGCAGTGGCTTCTTCCTTGCTGAGCGGCCTTTCAGGTTATGTCGATATAGGACTCGTTTTATTGTGGATATAGATACTTTTGTACCTATTTCCTCCAGCATCTTCACAAGGTCCTTTGCTGTTGTTCTGGGATTGATTTGCACTTTGTGCACCAAAGTACGTTCATCTCTAGGAGACAGAACGTGTCTCCTTCCTGAGCGGTATGACGTCTGCGTGGTCCCATTTCTACTTGCGTACTATTGTTTGTACAGGTGAACGTGGTACCTTCAGGCTTTTGAAAATTGCTCCCAAGGATGAACCAGACTTGTGGAGGTCTACACATTTCTTTCTGAGGTATTGGCTGATTTATTTTTATTTTCCCAAAATGTCAAGCAAAGATGCACTGAGTTTGAAGGTAGGCCTTCAAATACATCCACAGGTACACCTCTAATTGACTCAAATTATATCAATTAGCCTATCAGAAGCTTCTAAATCCATGACATACTTTTCTGGAATTTTCTAGGCTGTTTAAAGGCACAGTCAACTTTGTGTATGTAAACTTCTGACCCACTGGAATTGTGATACAGTGAATTATAAGTGAAATAATCTGTCTGTAAACAATTGTTGGAAAAATTACTTGTGTCATGCACAAAGTAGATGTCCTAGCCAACTTGCCAGAACTATAGTTTGTTAACGAGAAATTTGTGGAGTTGTTGAAAAACGAGTTTTAATGACTCCAACCTAAGTGTATGTAATCTTCCGACTTCAACTGTAAGTATTAGTACCCTTTACTCAGTACTGTGTTGAAACAACTTTGCAGCGATTACAGCCTTGAGTCTTCTTGGGTATGACAAGCTTGGCACACTTGTATTCGGGGAGTTTATCCCGTTCTTCACTGCAGATTCTCTCAAGCTCTGTCAGGTTGGATGGGAAGAGTTGCTGCACAGCTATTTTCAGGTCTCTCCAGAGATGTTTGATCGGGTTCAAGTCAGGGCTCTGGCTGGGCCACTTAAGGACATTCAGAGACTTGTCCCAAAGCGACTCCTGCATTGTCTTCCCTGTGAGCTTATGGTCATTGTCCTGTTGGAAGGTGAACCTTCGTCCCTGTCTAAGGTCCTGAGAGCTCAGTCCCTGTAACTGATAAACATCCCCATAGCATACTTCTACCACCACCATGCTTCAGGTGCCAGGTTTCCTCCAGACATGACGCTTGGCATTCAAGCCATAGAGTTCAATCTTGGTTTCATCAGACCAGAGAATCTTGTTTCTCATGGTCTGAGGGTCTTTAGGTGCCTTTTGGCAAACTCCAAGCGGGCTGTCATGTGCCTTTTGCTGAGAAGTGGCTTCCATCTGGCCAATCTA
Source organism: Salvelinus fontinalis (assembly GCF_029448725.1). Classification (NCBI taxonomy): domain Eukaryota; kingdom Metazoa; phylum Chordata; class Actinopteri; order Salmoniformes; family Salmonidae; genus Salvelinus; species Salvelinus fontinalis. The sequence goes on along the minus strand of NC_074665.1, from coordinate 89,732,703 downwards.
CCATAAAGGCCTGATTGTGGAGTGCTGTGGAGATGGTTGTCCTTCTGGAAGGTTCTCCCATCTCCACAGAAGAACTCTGGAGCTCTGTCAGAGTAGCCATCAGGTTCTTTGTCACCTCCCTGACCAAGGCCCTTTTCCCCTGATTGCTCAGTTTGGCCGGGCGGACAGCTCTACGAAAAGTCTTGGTGGTTCCAAGCCTCTTTCATTTAAGGATGATGGAGGCCACTGTGTTCTTGGGGACCTTCAATGATGCAGCATTTTTTTATGTAAATATGGTTTTCCTGTTCCACATTTCTTATAAATGTGCAAAAAACTCTAAAAACGTGTTTTCGCTTCGTCATTATGGCGTATTGTGTGTAGACTGCTAAGGATTTTTTTTTAATTTAATCCATTTTAGAATAAGGCTGTAACGTAACAATATGTGGGAAAAGTAAAGGGGTCTGAGTACTTTCCGAAGGCACTGTATGTATGTACAATATTTGGTACTGAGAAATAGTCCGATTAAGAACCATGGTGTCTGGCATTCTTTGTTTTGGTGTTTTTAATTTGTAGAAGTAGAAATTACAAACTTCAGAAGCCTTTTAAACCTCAAATACACTACAAGTTTAAAATGTCCTTCATTGAAGTAAAGTTCTCCTGCAAGAAGGTGATCAAAAAAAGATCCTACATCTGTGGGTGCATCACAAAGGGCACCCTATTCCCTACTAGTGCACTGCTTTTGACCGAGTCCCTTAAAAGTAGTGCACTATGTAGGGAATAGGGTGCCATTTGGAATACAACTTATGTGTTCTGTTTACAGAGAGAGGACAACACTGTATTGTACGGTGTCAACCATGACAACCAGATATACAATAGTTAACGACGTGATAGTATGCAAGAGGCGAGGAGAGCTCTTTATAGTGCCCCGTTAGAGTCCATCAGAGCCAAAGGGGATTCAACTCTATCCAATGATGTGTCCAACCAATGAGATAGTGGAAATAACTACTGGCATTGTGTCAGTATCATAATCTCATACTCAGCTAAAGTAAAATCGGACCCTATCCCTCAACAAGGCAAAGAAGAAAATAAAACTTCGGAACTTAAGCAGGAAAAATATGTGACATTCGTCTGAAGAAGTGGACCAAGATGCAGCGTGGGGTAGGTTAATCATATTCTTTAATGATAACCAGCAAAACCAAGAAAGAAAAAACCAATGAAACGTCCAGCCTTGTAGGGCTCAACAGCAACAATACAAGAACAAGATCCCACAACATAGGTGGGAAAAAAGGCTACCTATGTCACGATCTATCACAAGGATGACGCTGGAGAGACGAAGCAGGTACGGGGAGTAACATTTAATAAATAACGGACATGGAACGAGACATAAACAGCTTAGCAAACAGAAAAACAATCAATGCAGAAGCGGGGAACAGAGCTGGGGAACTGACACATTTGGGGGAGGGAATGAACAGGTGATAAGAGAGTCCAGGTGAGTCCAATAACGCTGATGCGCGTGACGAGGAAAGGCAGGTGTACGTGATGGATGGCAGGAGTGAGTGATGCAAGGCATTCTGGCGCCCTCAAGCGCCAGGGGGAGGGGAAGAGCGGGAGCAGACGTGACAATACCCCCCCACTAGGGGCGCCACCCGGCGTCCCACCTGGGCAAACCGGCCGAGACATGGGCGCTGGGCAAGCCGGTTGAGGCGTGGAAGCCCGACGAACCAGCTGGAGCGTGAGAGCCTGGCAAGCCGGCTGAGGCATGGGAGCCTGACGATCCGGCTGAGTCCAGACGCCTGTCGATCCCGCTGAGGAAACCCGATGATCCGGTGGATTGTGACGTGGGATGGGAAGCCACCGAGCCAACCGAGGCAATGAAACCTCTCGAGCCAGCCAGGGCATGAAAGCTCGACGGGCTGGCTTAGGCACCCCCGGTTCCATCGGCGGCAGAATCCACCCCCGACGTCACCGACAAAACAAAAAACAAACAAACAAAAAAACTCCTGGACAGGCTGGGCAGACAAGAACTGACGATCCAGCTGAGGCCCGACGTGGGATGGGCGCCATCCGAGCCAACCGGGGCAAGGAAACCTCTCGAGCCTGCTAGGGCGTGGAAGCCCGACGAGCAGGCTAGGCACCCCCGGTTCCATCGGTGGTGACCCAGAGCCGATGCCACTATACCAACCAGAACGCCAGTACTCCCCGATGCTTCGTGTGATGGCTTCTGCATTCTGTCACGATCTATCACAAGGATGACGCTGGAGAGACGAAGCAGGTACGGGGAGTAACATTTAATAAATAACGGACATGGAACGAGACATAAACAGCTTAGCAAACAGAAAAACAATCAATGCAGAAGCGGGGAACAGAGCTGGGGAACTGACACATATAGGAGAGGAAATGAACAGGTGATAAGAGAGTCCAGGTGAGTCCAATAACGCTGATGCGCGTGACGAGGAAAGGCAGGTGTACGTGATGGATGGCAGGAGTGAGTGATGCAAGGCATTCTGGCGCCCTCAAGCGCCAGGGGGAGGGGAAGAGCGGGAGCAGACGTGGCAACCTAAGTATGATTCCCAATCAGAGACAACCATAGACAGCTGCCTCTGATTGGGAACAACACTCGGCCAAACACAAAGAAATACAAAACATAGAACGCCGCAGGCCCCGGACTGAGGACCCTCGCCGCAGGCCCCGGACTGGGGACCCTCGCCGCAGGCCCCTGACTGAGGACCCTCACCGCAGGCCCCGGACTGGGAACCCTCACCGCAGGCCCCGGACTGGGAACCCTCGCCGCAGGCCCCGGACTGGGAACCCTCGCCGCAGGCCCCGGACTGGGAACCCTCGCCGCAGGCCCCGGACTGGGGACCCTCGCCGCAGGCCCCGGCTTAATTATTATACTTTTTTTTTACACCTTTATTTAACTAGGCAAGTCAGTTAAGAACACGTTCTTATTTTCAAAGACGGCCTAGGAACGGTGGGATAACTGCCTTGTTCAGGGGCAGAACGACAGATTTTTACCTTGTCAGCTCGGGGATTCAATCTTGCAACCTTACAGTTAACTAGTCCAACGCTCTAACCACCTGCCTCTCATTGCACTCCACGAGGAGCCTGCCTGTTACGCGAATGCAGTAAGAAGCCAAGGTAAGTTGCTAGCTAGCATTAAACTTATCTTGTAAAAAACAATCAATCAATCAATCATAATCACTAGTTAACTACACATGGTTGATGATATTACTAGTTTATCTAGCGTGTCCTGCGTTGCATTTAATCGATGCGGTGCGCATTCGTGGAAAAAGGACTGTCGTTGCTCTAACGTGTACCTAACCATAAACATCAATGCCTTTCTTAAAATCAATACACAGAAGTATATATTTTTAAACCTGCATATTTAGCTAAAAGAAATCCAGGTTAGCAGGCAATATTAACCAGGTGAAATTATGTCACTTCTCTTGTGATCATTGCACGCAGTCAGGGTATATGCGATAATAATAAACGTTTTGTTTTCGAAATGATAGTTTCCGGATTCGACCATATTAATGACCAAAGACTCGTATTTCTGTGTGTATTTATGTTATATTTAAGTCTATGATTTGATATTTGATAGAGCAGTCTGACTGAGCGATGGTTAGCAGCAGCAAGCTCGTAAGCATTCATTCAAACAGCATTTTCGTGCGTTTTGCCAGCAGCTCTTCACTGTGCTTCAAGCATTGCGCTGTTTATGACTTCAAGCCTATCAACTCCCGAGATTAGGCTGGTGTAACCGATGTGAAATGGCTAGCTAGTTAGCAGGGTGCGCGCTAATAGCGTTTCAAACGTCGCTCGCGTTGAGACTTGGAGTAGTTGTTCCCCTTGCTCTGCATGGGTAACGCTGCTTCGAGGGTGGCTGTTGTCGATGTGTTCCTCGTTCGAGCCCAGGTAGGAGCGAGGAGAGGGACGGAAGCTATACTGTTACACTGGCAATACTAAAGTGCCTATAAGAACATCCAATTGTATATGGAGGTATATATAGGTATATATATAGGTATATATATATATATATATATATATAGGTATATGGAATACAAATGGTATAGAGAGAAATAGTCCTATAAATACTATATTAACTACAACCTAAAACCTCTTACCTTGGAATATTGAAGTCTCATGTTAAAAGGAACCACCAGCTTCCACATGTTCTCATGTTCTGAGCAAGGAACTTAAACGTTAGCTTTTTTACATGGCACATATTGCACTTTTACTTTCTTCTCCAACACTTTGTTTTTGAATTATTTAAACCAAATTGAACATGTTTCATTATTTATTTGAGGCTAAATTGATTTTTATTGATGTATTATATTAAGTTAAAATAAGTTTTCAATCAGTATTGTTGTAATTGTCATTATTACAAATACATTTAAAAAATAGGCCAATTAATCGGTATCGGCTTTTTTGGTCCTCCAATAATCGGTATCGGCATTTTTGGTCCTCCAATAATCGCTATCGGTATCGGCGTTGAAAAATCATAATCGAACGACCTCTTTTAGATACTGTTAAAACATTCACATGGAGAAAAGCACCTGGAATGGATGGCTTTCCCATAGAATTCTATTCAACATTTTGGGACAAAGTGGTCCCCCTATTCACTCAAATCCGTACTTCCTAATTCCATGTATAAAATAGTTATATTTCAGTTATATTAAAACCAGGAAAATCTGTAGATTTCCCTGCTGATTATCGCCCCTTAAGTTTAATAAAATGTGATAAAATAATAACAAAGATATAAGCAATAGAATGGCAAAAGTCTTACCAGACCTGATACATATCAATCAAACAGAGTTTATAAAAAATAGACACAAACAATTACAAGAACATGTTTCAGTTTAATGCAATTGGCAAAAAATAATACATATATAGAGATCTATAATGGCTGTTGACAACTAAAAGGATTTTGACCGTCTTGAATAGCCTTTTCTATTCACCTGGAAGCTTTTAACTTTCCAGGTGAAATAATACATTTTATAAAAAATAATGTATAAATGGTCTAAGGCACTGCATTGCAGTGCTAGCTGTGCCACTAGTGATCCTGGTTTGAGTACAGGCTCTGTTGCAGATGGCCATGACCGGAATACACAGGGGAGGCGCACAACTGGTACAGTTTTGTCCAGGTTAGGGGAGGGTTTATCCGGCAGTGATGTTCTTGTCCCATTGCGCTCTAGCGACTCCTGTGGCGGACCTGGCACAATGCATGCTGACATGGTCGCCTCTTTCGAATGGAATGGCTCCCAAAGTTTTTGTATTTATTTTCGGTAATACCAATTACCCCATCAAAGACATTCTTTAAAAAAGTATACTCGGTCATAAAATCAAATCAAACTTTATTTGCCACATGCACCGAATACAACAAGTGTAGACTTACCGTGAAATGCTTACTTACAAGCTCTTAACCAACAGTGCAGTTCAAGAAGAAGAAAATATTTACCAAGTAGGCTAAAATAAAAAGTAATAATAAAAAAAAGTAACACAATAAGAATAAGGAGGCTATATACAGGGGGCACCGGTACAGAGTCAGTGTGCAGGGGTACAAGCTAGTTGAGGTAATCTGTACATGTAGGTGGGGGTGAAGTGGCTATGCACAGGTAACAAACAAACAGTGAGTAGCAGCAGTGTACAAGAGGGGGGCAATGTAAATTCTCCGGTGGCGATTTTTATGAATTGTTCAGCAGTCTAATGGCTTGGGGGTAGAAGCTGTTGAGGAGCCTTTGGGTCCTGGACTTGGCGCTCCGGTAACACTTGCCGCGCGGTAGCAGAGAAAACAGTCTATGACCTGGGTGACTGGAGTCTCTGACAATTTTATGGGCTTTCCTCTGACACCGCCTATTATATAGGTCTTGGATTGCAGGAAGCTTGGCCCCAGTAATGTACTGGGCCGTTCGCACTACCCTCTGTAGCGCCTTACGGTCAGATGCCGAGCACTTGCCATACCAGGCGGTGATGCAACCGGTCAGGATGCTCTCGATGATGCAGCTGTAGAACCTTTTGAGGATCTGGGGACCCATGCCAAATCTTTTCAGTCTCCTGAGGGGGAAAAGGTTTTGTTGTGCCTTCTTCACGACTGTCTTGGTATGTTTGGAACATGATAGTTTGTTGGTGATGAGGACACCAAGTAACTTGAAACTCTCGACCCGCTCCACTACAGCCCCGTCGATGTTAATGGGGGCCTGTTCGGCCCGCCTTTTGCTGTAGTCCACGATCAGCTACTTTGTCTTGCTCACATTGAGGGATAGGCCGTCTCATCGTTGTCGGTGATCAGTCCTACCACTGTTGTGTCGTCAGCAAACTTAATGATGGTGTTGAAGTCGTGTTTGGCCACACAGTTGTGGGTGACCAGGGAATTCAGGAGGGGACTAAGTACACACCCCTGTGGGGCCCGTGTTAAGGATCAGCGTGGCAGACGTGTTGTTGCCTACTATTGCCACCTGGGGCGACCTGTCAGGAAGTCCAGAATCCAGTTGCAGAGGGAGGTGTTTAGTCCCAGAGTCCTTAGCATAGTGATGAGCTTCGTGAGCACTATGGTGTTGAACGCTGAGCTGTAGTCAATGGTGTTCCTAACTGATTTTATATGGGCTCATAAAATTCCTATAATAAAAAGGAACGTTTTACATCTTCCTAAATGTGAGGGTGGTTTTAACTTTTCAGACTTGTTATTGTATCAACTCACTACCCAAGGCTTTTAACCTCACTACCCTATACAGTTAAATGCACTAAAGAGGAACAATGGGTACATATTGAAGATGCACATGCTCATCCCCAGAATCTTTTACGTGTCTATTTTCAAAGGGTAAAGATAAGAACATGAACAAATTCCTACAGTAGTTAAGAACACTATAACAATATGGTAGAAAATGCAATGTATTCCACAATAACCAATATCACTCCCAAAAAAGACAACCGTATGGAAAAATACTTGGATAGCTTTTCAGAATTCACCGATAAATTGCTCCACATGGAACACTAAAGGCATAGAAATATCCTGAACAAAAATATAAAAGCAACATGTAAATTGTTGGTCTCATGTTTAATGAGCTGAAATAAAAGATTCCAAAAATGTTACATGTGCGCAAAAATCTTATTTCTCTCAAATTTTGTGCACAAATGTATTTACATCCCTATTGGTGAGCATTTCTCCCTCGCCAAGATAATCCATACACCTGACAGGTGTGTCATATCAAGAAGCTGATTAAACAGCATGATCATTACACAGGTGCACCATGTGCTGGGGACAATAAAAGGTCACTCTAAAGTGTGCAGTTTTGCTACACAACACAATGCCACAGATGTCTCAAGTTTTGAGGGAGCGTGCAATTGGCATTCTGACTGCAGGAATGTCTACCAGAGCTGTTGCCAGAGAATTTAATGTTAATTTCTCTACCATAAGCCACGTCCAATGTATTTTTTTAGAATTTGACAGTAAGTCCAACCTGCCTAACAACCGCAGACCACATGTAACCTTGCCAGCCCAGGAACTCCACATCTGGCTTCTTCACCTGCAGGATCGTCTGAGACCAGCCACCCGGACAGCTTATGAAACTGAGGAGTATTTATGTCTGTAATAAATCCCTTTGTAGGGAAAAATTCCTTTTGATTGGCTGGGCCTGGCTACCCAGTGGGTAGACATGGCTTCTAAGTGGTTGGGCCTATGCCTTCTTAGGTCCACCATTGGCTGCGCCCCTGCTAAGTCATGTGACATCCATAGATTAAGGGCCTAATTAATTAATGTCTTTATATGATCTGTAACTCAGTAAAATGGTTGAAATTGTGGCATGTTGCATTCATATTTTTGTACAGTATACATTTATTTCCATGACAGAATTGAAAAGTAATATTGGACTCACCAAAGTAGATAGTTTCAAATACAAGCAACATAAAAGTTACATATCATGACATTTCTATTTGAAATCTTTTGGACATCAGAGCAACTTTGAGGGAATCTTATTTGAGTCAGAAAAGGATTGGAAGTCAATTAATCCGACCATCATTAACACAATGGATAACTCAAATGATTTATTACTGAAATATTGAAATAGCATTGGTGACTGAGAAAAACAAATTGGTACAACTTAAGGCCATGTGGCAAACAATAATGCAAGCAATAAGGATGTGAGTGTGAGCATGTGGGTCTTGGCAGAGGGGATGTAGTCATTGTTTTTATGTTTGTATTTGGTGTAAAAAAAAAAAGAGAGAGAAGGAAATGACAAACAATTAAGATTTAAAAAATGAAGTATGGGCATGATATACACTGCTCAAAAAAATAAAGGGAAAACTTAAACAACACAATGTAACTCCAAGTCAATCACACTTCTATGAAATCAAACTGTCCACTTAGGAAGCAACACTGATTGACAATAAATTTCACATGCTGTTGTGCAAATGGAATAGACAAAGGGTGAAATTATAGGCAATTAGCAAGACACCCCCAAAAACGGAATGGTTCTGCAGGTGGTGACCACAGACCACTTCTCAGTTCCTATGCTTCCTGGCTGATGTTTTGGTCACTTTTGAATGCTGGCGGTGCTCTCACTCTAGTGGTAGCATAAGACGGAGTCTACAACCCACACAAGTGGCTCAGGTAGTGCAGTTCATCCAGGATGGCACATCAATGCGAGCTGTGGCAAAAAGGTTTGCTGTGTCTGTCAGCATAGTGTCCAGAGCATGGAGGCGCTACCAGGGGACAGGCCAGTACATCAGGAGACGTGGAGGAGGCCGTAGGAGGGCAACAACCCAGCAGCAGGACAGCTACGTCCGCCGCGAAATGACTCTGAAGGCTGGCCACTAAAGCCACGCCCCTAATAAACCACGCCTCCTAAAAATAAGATGAGGATTGCATTAAAAAGGCCCAGCTGCTGGGCCAACCCAGCATGAAAGTGAATAAAAACCCAACGGATTGTTAAATTAACCCATGTTTGGTAATCCAAACAACTCAATTTATTGGGTCAAAATAACCCAGTGTGTGTTTTGTCCAATATTTACCCAGCGTGTGTTTTGTCTAATATTTACCCAGCATTGTGTTACCAAATAACCCAGCGTGTGTTTTGTCCAATATTTACCCAGCATTGTGTTACCAAATAACCCAGTGTGTGTTTTGTTCAATATTTACCCAGCATTGTGTTACCAAATAACCCAGTGTGTGTTTTGTTCAATATTTACCCAGCATTGTGTTACCAAATAACCCAGCGTGTGTTTTGTCCAATATTTACCCAGCATTGTGTTACCAAATAACCCAGCGTGTGTTTTGTTCAATATTTACCCAGCATTGTGTTACCAAATAACCCAGTGTGTGTTTTGTCCAATATTTACCCAGCATTGTGTTACCAAATAACCCAGCGTGTGTTTTGTCCAATATTTACCCAGCATTGTGTTACCAAATAACCCAGCGTGTGTTTTGTTCAATATTTACCCAGCATTGTGTTACCAAATAACCCAGTGTGTGTTTTGTCCAATATTTACCCAGCATTGTGTTACCAAATAACCTCAATTGGGTTGTTTTTAACCCATCTTTTTTTAGAGTGCAGTATGAGCAGGGGGGGCTTTAGTAACCCTAAAGGGGTGTCTCGTTCTGTTAAAGTACATACTATAAACTGTTGACTGAGAAAACACGTTTGAATGTTTGTTGTTCTGTTTGACCATGTGGTGTGAGGTGCTGATCCCAAACAGGTTATAGCCATTAGTGTGTCCAACACTCGTTACGCCATTAACCCATTCATCACTGTAGTCGCAACATTGACAGAGGATTAACTGTGTGGTGGGGTGGTGGGGCACCCTTTCCGCCTCATCTGTGATTGAGGCACTGGCCTTGTTTTGGGAAGGGTGACCTAGGCCCCTCTATTATTTATTTTATTTTTATTTAACGAGGCAAGTCAGTTAAGAACAAATTATTATTTACAATGACGGCCTACCCTGGCCAAACCCCGATTACGCTGGGCCAATTGTGCGTCGCCCTATGGGACTCCCGAACACGGTCGGATGTGATACAGCCTGGATTCGAACCAGGTACTATAGTGATGCCTCTTGCACTAGAGATGCAGTGCCTTAAACCGCTGCACCAATCTAGACCTCCAAGCCCCACACTCCTCCTGAGTGACCACACATGACCACATGTTTTCCCCCAAAACAGACCATGGTACACTGTCAATACCATGCAGCTGTGGTGTGATATTGTTTTTTCCTAGAGTTTAAACCAGTTTCTCTACTGATGTGGATCTACAGCTACCATCCTACAGTGCCATGCTACAGCACCATACTATAACACCATACTACCATGTTACAGCACCATGCTACCATGTCACAGCACCATGCTACCATGCTACCATTCCACAGCACCATTCTACAGCACCATCCTACAGCACCATTCTACAGCACCATACTACCATGTTACAGCACCATGCTATAGCATCATGCTACAGCACCATATTACCATGTCACAGCACCATGCTACAGCAACATGCTACCATTCTACATCACCATTCTACCATGCTACAGCACCATGCTACAATTCTACAGCCCCATTCTGCACCACCATTCTACAGCACCATGCTACAGCACCATTCTACCATTCTACAGCACCCTTCTACAGCACCATTCTACAGCACCATTCTACCATTCTACAGCACCCATTTACAGCACCATGCTACCATTCTACAGCACCATTCTCCAGCACCATGCTACCATTCTATGGCACCATGCTACAGCAACATGCTACCAATCTACAGCACCATGCTACAGCCCGGGCCTACAGCACCATTCGACCATGCTACAGCAACATGCTACAGCCACATGCTACTGTGTTACAGCACCATGTTAAAATACCATGCTACCATGCTACAGCACCATACTACCATGTTACAGCACCATCCTACAGCACCATGCTACCATTCTACAGCACCAGGCTACAGCACCATTCGACTATTCAACAGGAACATTCTACAGCATCATCCTGTAGCACCATGCTACACAACCATCCTACAGCACAATTTTACAGTACCATGCTACCATGGTACAGCACCATGCTACAGCAATATTCTACAGCACCATGCTACAGCACCATGCTCACATAGTACAGAACCATATTACAGCACCATACTACAGCAACATGCTACAGAAACATTGCAGATGGAAAGAAAACGAAAGACAGATCAAAATAATGAGCACTGTAAGTGGTGGGAGCAGGAAGAGCGGGCAGCCAATCAAAAACCAGGATTATGCCAACTGTATCTCTCAGAGATTGGGTAATAGAACAAACCATCCAATCAGATTCATTTTAAACAAAGAAAGCTGATCATCCAATGAAATGTGGGTCACCAAACCATTTTTATTCACATATTTTTATAGGCTGAAAAAGTTAATGATATGGATTCTGGCCCATTGTTGAGTCCAAAAAGAATATGAGTCCCACTGAAGTATTAATACACAGAGAGTGTCTCCTGTAATGATAATGGCATGTGTCATGTGCATAAAAGTAGTAAGAACAATAGCTCAATCATTACTACTGGCAGAGGGAAATATGATTTTGGTCTGTTATGTTCCACTGAGTGTTCTATGAGCGGTCTCTCTGGTCTCCCATTGGTCAGAGCCAGGTTCTACCTCCAGGAGAGAGGCTAGGCAGCAACACGGGGTAGAACATTTAGCTAACACTCACCACAGTCATCAACACGTTCTCTCCATTCGCTCATTCTCATCAACTGAAGCGGAACAATGGCATATTATGATGACTGAGGGAAACTTTTTGTAATGATTTTAGAAAAAATATTATTTTCAATGGAATACAAATGAATTAGGATAGGGATGTAAATGAGCTGGAGAGGAGGGGCATCGACCATAGAAATGGATTAGAATAGTGATGTAAATGCACTGAAGAGGAAGCGCATCGACCATGGAAATGGATTAGAATAGGGATGTAAATGAACTGAAGAGGAAGGGCATCGACCATGGAAATGGATTAGAATAGGGATGTAAATGAGCTGGAGAAGCATCCACACTGGCCCACCTTCACATCACAATGACGTCTTGACATCTACACTGGCCCCTCCACATCAACATGATGTGTTGACATCTACACTGTCCCCTCCACATCATCATGATGTGTTGACATCTACACTGGCCCCTTCCACATCATCATGACGTGTTGACATCTACACTGCCCCCCTCCACATCAACATGATGTGTTGACATCTACACTGTCCCCTCCACATCATCATAACGTGTTGACATCTACACTGGCCCCCTCCACATCATCATGACGTGTTGACATCTACACTGCCCCCCTCCACATCATCATGACGTGTTGACATCTACACTGGCCCCCTCCACATCATCATGACGTGTTGGCATCTACACTGGCCCCCTTCACATCAACATGACGTGTTGGCATCTACACTGGCCCCCTCCACATCAACATGACGTGTTGGCATCTACACTGGCCCCCTTCACATCATCATGACGTGTTGGCATCTACACTGGCCCCCTCCACATCAACATGACGTGTTGGCATCTACACTGGCCCCCTCCACATCAACATGACGTGTTGGCATCTACACTGGCCCCCTCCACATCAACATGACGTGTTGACATCTACACTGGCCCCCTCCACATCATCATGACGTGTTAGCATCTACACTGGCCCCCTTCACATCATCATGACGTGTTGGCATCTACACTGGCCCCCTCCACATCAACATGACGTGTTGACATCTACACTGGCCCCCTCCACATCATCATGACGTGTTGGCATCTACACTGGCCCCCTTCACATCATCATGACGTGTTGGCATCTACACTGGCCCCCTCCACATCAACATGACGTGTTGACATCTACACTGGCCCCCTCCACATCATCATGACGTGTTGGCATCTACACTGGCCCCCTTCACATCATCATGACGTGTTGGCATCTACACTGGCCCCCTCCACATCAACATGACGTGTTGACATCTACACTGGCCCCCTCCACATCATCATGACGTGTTGGCATCTACACTGGCCCCCTTCACATCATCATGACGTGTTGGCATCTACACTGGCCCCCTCCACATCATCATGACGTGTTGACATCTACACTGGCCCCCTCCACATCATCATGACGTGTTGACATCTACACTGGCCCCCTCCACATCATCATGACGTGTTGGCATCTACACTGGCCCCCTTCACATCATCATGACGTGTTGGCATCTACACTGGCCCCCTTCACATCATCATGACGTGTTGGCATCTACACTGCACCATTGTGGGCCCCCTCCACTTTCCTCAGTAAGTCAATAGAATATGGGGCTGGTGCAGATAAGATGGACCCAGTCATATTGTGGGCTCTGAGAGGATAGACAGTGTTGATGTTTCCAGCAGCTAAATTAATAGGAGACCTCCCGAAACCCTGCCTCTGTTTTGACACTGAACATTAACCCCTCTGTCGGAGATAACGGATACACACACACACACACACACACACATCCGCAGGCTAGTCCATGGTTTACGGTAGCATGATATAAAACAATAGTAGAAATGAATGATTTGTATGTTGAACCATGATGCAACTCATCATGAAAAGTGTATAATTGTATAAATGAGGGTTTAACTACTTTAGTTTAATCTGGCACTGATAAAGTGAGCATGCACCTAAAAGCAGATCTTACATGTAAACAGCAAAGCTTCCAGATCCTACTCCCTCCAGAGCCCATTTCACTGCTCCACTACTGGTTCCAGTTGGCCACCGCAGCCTGGGTGGTGAGTATACCCCCTCACTCTCCCTTCCCTTCTGCTTCACTGTTACAAACACACATATAGTATGCCTGACCACATAGGCTACATGAGGATAACTCTCGTATCTGATAGTAAATGCTTGATAATGTTGAAATCCACTCTATTTGTTGAATGATTGGATTAGGGGAAGAAGGGTAGAGATTAATGATTTCAACATTTATTTTTCTTCACAATTGTTTTACTTTACACACATACATAACTGTATTGTGGTGTAGAGGTCTTCAAGTATCCACCTGTACCCAAATACCCGAGAGACAATCTGGGACCCAAGCACATCCAGATCCAGAATTCTAAACAATGTCACAGGTCTGGGTTGGATCTGATTGTCACAGGTCTTGGGTATGTGTAATTTGAACTGAATTGAATTGTCCGGTAGGGCCCGTACAGATCCTAACAGACTGCTGGAGTAGAGAGAGAGATGTTATAATTGATGCTGCTGCTCTTGCTTTTCATGACAGTGGAGCATGGCGTGTGTCGCTTGTTGTTGTTGGCCAATCAGAAGACATCAAAGAGGCAATAGGCTACAGTCATAGAGCCTCCATGTGGCAAAAGTTAGGATATATCTAATCAATGGAATATGAAATTAAAATGCTGAAATTAAAAGTTAAAAGGAGAAGGATAGTTTACAACGACCAGGTAGGCTGCTACTTAATATTCAGAATGGAGTTGTTGTTATTTGTAACTGTAGGATGAGAAAGCGCATGCTACACTGTAGCCTCAATTAGCCTAGCTAGCTAACATTAGCTAGCTCAACTAGCTTTTGCTGGTTTGATGCAGTCAAGACAGGCACTAAGTAATCATATTGGATGATAAATAACCTAGCTATGGCAGCGATTAGTCTAGTATAGCGCGAGTCGGCTTGGTTAGCTGCTGTCTCCCGTCTCTCCATCCGTCCTCCCTGCTCCCCTTGTCACTCCCTCACAGTATGGCCCCCCGCCTGCTAGAGCGGCAACTCTCTTTCCCTCCTGTCACACTTTATCAGCTCTGGTTCATAAAGTAGCTTAAAAAATGGCTTTTCTTCTGCTTCCCTGACTACGATCGGATCGGACCAGGTCTGGATCTGACCAAGTCTATAAGGAGGGGGCTCGTTGTCCTCGGTCCGTTCGGAACGGGTATCTATATCAAAACTATATATTTATGCATATCGGGTCCGGGTGGGAAAGCCCCAGGTCTATTTCGGAACGGGTTCTACTTTTTGGACCCGTGAAGACCTCTAGAATGGTGCCTCCAGTTCAGCACTTGTCAGTCAGATTTATACACTAGTATCACCATACTATACTATCACCATACTATACTATAATATCACCATACTATACTATCACCATGCTATACTATCACCATATGACACTATCACCATACGATACTATCATCCAGTATTATCACCATGCTATACTATCACCATATGACACTATCACCATACGATACTATCATCATACAGTATTATCACCATACTAAACTATCACCATGCTATTCTATCACCACATGACACTATCACCATACGATACTATCATCATACAGTATTATCACCATACTATACTATCACCATGCTATAATATCACCATATGACACCATCACCATACGATACTATCATCATACAGTACTATCACCAAGCTTTACTATCACCATGCTATACTATCACCATGCTATACTATCACCATGCTATACTATCACCATGCTATACTAGCATCATACTATACTATCACCATGCTATACTATCACCATACAATACTATCATCATCCAGTATTATCACCATACTATACTATCACCATGCTATACTATCACCATACTATTCTATACTATCACCATATGATACTATCATCATACAGTATTATCATCATACAGTATTATCACCATACAGTATTACCACCATACAGTATTATCACCATACATAGGTGCATTTATTGTAATACTTCACTATACCACAAAACCAGAAACATCACAGGCCTACTCATTGAAGGAATAAAGGTGCTCTGTTTCATTTACATTTTAGTCATTTAGCAGACACTCTTATCCAGAGCGACTGACCGGAGCAATTAGGGTTAATAAGTGCCATGCTCAAGGGCACATCGACAGATGTGTTCATCTTGCCAGCTCGGGGATTCAAACCAGCAACCTAGCCCAACACTCTTAACCGCTAGGCTACCTGTTGTCCTACTTCCAGCTATTTGTTGAAATCAAAGAATTTGTAGAGTTCAGAGCCCCATCAGCAGCTGGAACCAGGGAGACCAACACATCAACGACTGTACAGGGAGCAGCTGGAACCAGGGACACCAACACATCAACGACTGTACAGGGAGCAGCTGGAACCAGGGACACCAACACATCAACGACTGTACAGGGAGCAGCTGGAACCAGGGACACCAACGACTGTACAGGGAGCAGCTGGAACCAGGGAGACCAACACATCAACGACTGTACAGGGAGCAGCTGGAACCAGGGACACCAACACATCAACGACTGTACAGGGAGCAGCTGGAACCAGGGACACCAACGACTGTACAGGGAGCAGCTGGAACCAGGGACACCAACACATCAACGACTGTACAGGGAGCAGCTGGAACCAGGGACACCAACACATCAACGACTGTACAGGGAGCAGCTGGAACCAGGGACACCAACGACTGTACAGGGAGCAGCTGGAACCAGGGACACCAACACATCAACGACTGTACAGGGAGCAGCTGGAACCAGGGACACCAACACATCAACGACTGTACAGGGAGCAGCTGGAACCAGGGACACCAACACATCAACGACTGTACAGGGAGCAGCTGGAACCAGGGACACCAACAAATCAACGACTGTACAGGGAGCAGCTGGAACCAAGGACACCAACACATCAACGACTGTACAGGGAGCAGCTGGAACCAGGGACACCAACGACTGTACAGGGAGCAGCTGGAACCAGGGACACCAACACATCAACGACTGTACAGGGAGCAGCTGGAACCAGGGACACCAACACATCAACGACTGTACAGGGAGCAGCTGGAACCAGGGACACCAACACATCCACATCAAGCAGCTGGGACCGAACACATTAAGACACTTACATTACACATAAAACAAAATATAAAACAGTACATCATATAACATTATTACACCACTAGAAAATGTATAATACCACCATACGACAATATTACACCACTACATATCTACAATACAACATGTATAATACCACCATACAACAATATTACACCACTACATATCTACAATACAACATGTATAATACCACCATACAACAATATTACACCACTACATATCTAAAATACAACATGTATAATACCACCATACAACAATATTACACCACTACATATCTACAATGCTGTCACGACTTCCACCGAAGTCGGCTCCTCTCCTTGTTCGGGCGGCTTTTGGCGATCGACGTCACCGGCTTTCTAGCCATCGCCGCTCCATTTCTCACATTCCATTGGTTTTGTCTTGCTCCATTACACACCTGGTTTTCATTCCATAATTACTGCATGTATTTAGTCCTCTGTTTCCCCTCCATGTCTTTGTGTGTAATTGTTTGTTTGTGATGTGGATTATTGTCGGAAGCATTACTTTTGTCATGTTCCGTGTTTTTGGCACGTTATTGTTTTTATGTGCTGTAACGGAATTGTTTTTTTGTGGAACGGAATTAAAGTGTGCCTGTTCACTACACTCTGCTCTCCTGCACTTGACTTCGCCTCTCGTACACACCCTTGACAGAATTACACACCAAACTATGGAGTCAGCAGGAGCAGGAACCCTGGTTAGAGGAGTCGAGGAGGGCGTCCAGGAACATTCTGCTATGTTACATCATCTTGGGACCATGATGGATCACGTTGTCCAGACTATGGACCGCTGGGAGAGACAGGAAGTCTCCCCAGTGCCTCGACCAGCGCAACCGGGGTTACCTCTACCCATCCCGTCCGGATCCAGTTCCAGTGGGATGCGTCTCTCCCTTCCCAGGGAGCATGATGGAACGGCAGCACAGTGCCAGGGGTTCCTCTTACAACTTGACTTATACCTGGCCACTGTGCACGCAGCTCCCTCGGAAAGGGAGAGAGTGTCTGCCCTCGTCTCATGCCTCTTGGGGAGAGCTCTGGAGTGGGCAAACGCCGTGGGGGAGAAGAAGACGCGGCGTTGGACCACTTCGGGGAGTTCACCCGTCACTTCCGGGCCGTCTTTGACCATCCACCCGAAGGTAGAGCGGCGGGGGACCTGGAGTACATCCGTGCAGCGAGGAGACTGAATCCTCGTCAGGCAAAGTGGGCCATGTTCTTTACCCGTTTTGTGTCTACCCTGTCTTACAGAACAGGTTCCCAGAATACGAAGGCACTATCCCAGAATACGACGCACTATCCCGGCTGTATGACACAGAGGAGCGGCCCATGGATCAGACTCCCATTCTCCCGACCTCTTGCCTGGTAGCGCCGGTCGTGTGGGAGTTGGACGCGGACATAGAGCAGGCGTTGCGTACAGAGCCTGCTCCCCTCCAGTGTCCTGTCAGGCATATGTACGTTCCGTCTGCTGTCCGTGACCAGTTGATCTATTGGGCCCACACATCACCTTCCTCTGGTCATCCGGGGATCGGCCGGACGGTGCGCTGTCTGACTGGGAAGTACTGGTGGCCCACCTTGGCTAAGGACGTGAGGGTTTATGTTTCCTCCTGCTCAGTGTGTGCCCAGTGTAAGGCTCCGAGACACCTGCCCAGAGATAAGCTACATCCCTTACCCGTTCCACAACGATCTTGGTCACACCTATCTGTGGATTTTTTAACCAATCTACCTCTTTCACAGGGAAACACTACTATCTTGGTCGTTGGGGATCGTTTCTCTAAGTCCTGTCGTCTCCTTCCTCTGCCCGGCCTTCCTATGGCCCTACAGACTGCGGAAGGCATGTTTACTTACGTCTTCCGGCACTACGGGGTGCCTGAGGATATAGTGTCTGATCGGGGTCCCCAGTTCACTTCGAGGGTCTGGAAGGCGTTCATGGAACGTCTGGGGGTCTCGATCAGCCTTACCTTGGGTTTTCACCCCGAGAGTAACGGGCAGGTAGAGAGAGTCAACCAGGATGAGGGCAGGTTTCTGCGGTCCAATTGCTAGACCGGCCAGGGGAGTGGCCGGCGCTCGTGCCCTGGGCCGAGATGGCACAGAACTCGCTTCGCCACTCCTCCACAAACCTCTCCCCCTTTCAGTACGTATTGGGGTACCAGCCGGTTCTGGCGCCATGGCATCAGGGTTGTGTCATCAGCAAACTTGATGATGGTGTTGGAGTCGTGTTTGGCCACGCAGTGGTGGGTAAACAGGGAGTACTGGAGGGGACTAAGTACACACCCCTGAGTGTCCCCAGTGTTGAGGATCAGGGGCCCCAGTGTTGAAGTCTAGGATCCAGTTGCAAAGGGATGTGTTTAGTCCCAGGGTCCGTAGCTTAGTGATGAGCTTCGTTGGCACTGTGGTGTTGAACGCTGAGCTGTAGCCAATGAACAGCATTCTCACATTGGTGTTCCTTTTGTCCAGGTGGGAAAGGGCAGTGTGGAGTGCGTTTGTGATTGCGTCATCTGTGGATCTGTTGGGGCGGTATGCGAATTGGAGTAGGTCTAGGGTATCCGGGAGGATGCTGTTGATGTGAGCCATGAACAGCCTTTCAAAGCACTTCATGGCTACCAACGTGAGTGCTATGGGGCTGTAATCATTTAGGCGGGTTACCTTCGCTTCCTTGAGCACAGGGACTATGGTGGTCTGCTTGAAACATGTAGGTATTACAGACTCAGTCAGGGAGAGGTTGAAAATGTCAGTGAAGACACTTGCCAGTTGGTCTGTGCATGCTTTGAGTAGTGGTCCTGGTAATCCATCTGGCCCCGCAGCTTTATGAATGTTGACCTGTTTAAAGGTCTTGCTCACATCGGCTACCGAGAGCGTTATCACACAGTCATCCAGAACAGAATAATGTAGTGGTAACTACACCAACAACGGTCACCTTAAAGCTCATTAGAGGTGATTAGGGGTCTTAACCCAGCTAAAGCCTCCTTGTCATATATATATATATATATATATATATATATATATATATATATATAGCGAGAGAGAGAGAGAGAGAGAGACCAAACCACCATGAACAACTGAACATGGCAGCTAGCCAGAGTAAGGCAGGTAACCAACTGGCCTCTAAACCAAACTAAACTATATTCTGAGAGATGTCGGTGAAGAAAGGGGAATAAGAATCAGGTCAAATTCACTTGTCTACATCCCAAATGCCACCTTTTTCCCTTTATAGTGGACTAAATAGGGAATTAGGTGCCATTTGGGATACACACCTTGTCTCTCAGCTCCTTGAAGGAGATCCAACTGTGTCCTGGCTGCTGCTGTCCAGGCCTGGGCCTCTGTTGCTCAGTAACCACCACCCTCCTCAGTGGGAGATCTATTTTTATGGGATGTGTTTCAAACAGAAACAACACTTGGCATTTCTATACAAACAATGTTTTCAAAGATTTGATTTACCACAATACATGGGAGTGGTCCCAAGATGACGCGGCAGCCCTTCTCTATCTCTCAATGTAAAATAAAGGAACATTCATCACAACTTCTCCCTATAAGAAGTCTTCCCTGACCCACCTCCGCTCAACATACGGCACGGTAAGGGTTAGGGGAGGCGGCACACTTGGATTGGTAAAAAAAGTTAGATAAAAAAAGATATAGTATATTATATAATTCACAGATTATATTTTAAATGCTCAAAAGACACTCCATTTAGTATGATATGTTACGTTTCAAATGGTATGTATTAATCTGTGGATGTCTATCACCCATTTGGTACGATACGTTACGAATTACAATTTGTATTATAAGTTTAAATTGAAAAACGTGCAATATGTTACAAATTCGCTGAACGTATGAAATGTTACGAATTCTAGCTAGTTGGCTAACGTTAGTTAGCTGGCTATCGTTTTCTAGGCTAGGGATTAGGGTGAGAGGTAGGAGAAGTTTTAGCTAAAAGGATTAAGGTTAGGGTTGGGGGAAGAGTTAGCTAGAATGCTAAGTCATTGCAAAGTAGCTAAAAAGTTGAAAAGTTGCTAATTAGCTCAAATGCTGTCCGTGATGAGATTCAAACTCGCAACCTTTGAGTTGCTAGACATTCACGTTGTACACCCACCCACCTCGACCAACCAACCACCCTACTTTTGTTTTTGACTTAAGTAACCATCTGTCTTACGTAACCATACCAAACGTAACATATCATACTAATTTGAGTGTCCCAGATTTACAATTACTTTGTTATGTCTAGTCTATGAGACCAGGTTTTCCCAGCTATTTGCTATGAGGAAGAACTGCCCCAATGAAATCGCAGGATTTCATAGCATATATTATAACAGCACAAAGTAAATGGACCATCCTGGGCCACTTAAATGTGCGTTCAGTCAGAACTTCTGTATCTGCTCTAGTCTCCCTCCCAGTCTCTCGCGCCAGACGACTTACTTCTGGAAGCGAGACTAGATCTGCTCTATCAGGTGGTGCTAATTGTAATTAACTTGTAAATAACAGTCATGGGAGCCTGGGACCTGATAAACCGGACATCTACATCCAACAAGAGTTGAAGGAAAGAGAGATACACTAGCTAGAACCTTCTCATCGGGGATCTGGTAGGACAAAAAAGCATAACTGTGGCTGGCCAATTTTATTGCTTCCCCCCATGTTCATCTGGTTCTACTGTAGGTGATAGGGCAACATGTTGTGTGGACTAAAACAGCATGCTCCCCATGACAATTTCAAGATGATCTAAGCTAATATCTGACTAATTCGGAAATATGAAGTTATTTCAGAATGAAAGTTAACTGGCTAGTGCGTCATACTTTGTGACATTGTGTTAGCTATCCCTAGTTAGATCATGTATTTTCAAAGGTAGATAACTGGTTCATTTGACCAATGAATCAACCAAATGTTTCTCAAACTTGCTAAAGCTAGCCATTGAATGAGCGTGTGGGGAGTGGTTCAGACAGACACCATAAAAGAACCCTCAATACAAATGATTCATACATAACAGTGAGTGAATAATCTAATAGCACAGTCATTCAATAGGTGTCTCTTATGGGATTGAGTATTTGTAGTTGAGTGAGGGAAGAATTAAAATCATCTGCGACTTTGGCAGTTCCTAGTTTACATGTGAGCAAGGCTGAGAGAGACAGGCAGGGAGCTGGTGTTACTGGTTGGTACTGAAAACACAGCTTAGAGGGGATCATGGCAGGCAGGCTGGCCGGCCAGGCAGACTGGCTCAGTTGGAGCAGCAGACCGTTGACAGGTTGACATCCTGGCATGCAAGAGCCACAGGAGCCAGCTCAATGTCACAGAGAATATGGATTACCAACCAATGTCACAGATTGCTCTGGAACTTTCACCAGAGGGAGACCCATGAGGTTGTTGGGGTTTTGTACTGAGAGTGTAGGCCTATGAATTAGGCCTATTCTAAAGTGAAGGAGAAAAGTATAGGCCTAGGACTCTGAGGTGTCTATGTCCCACCTGGTCCACTGTCACTACATAACCTACTACTGGCAGTTGGTAGTGTCATAGCAGTGTCACCAAGCATCAGGCTAATTATCCCCATGAACTACATCACATGCACAAAAAATAAATAAGAATAACTTCTATGGTGCCAATAGATTTAAATTAACGATGTTTATCATATTAGCAATTCAGCACGAGAAAAAAGGTCTGATAACATCATGATCACCATTGTTTCATGACGATAATGTAAAATGATGTCTGTCACTCACCTGCAGCTCGCACCATGCCACTTCCACAGTAGTCTCTGTGTCCAGTCCTTTATAAACGGTCTTAAACGAACCCCTCCCAATCTCAATGTTGAATTTCAGGTATCTTCCATCAGGTGAGGTGGCCACAGCTTTGGTCTCAATGTCCTCCCTCTCCTCCTGTTCCCATTTGCGTTCATACGGACTGCGTGACAACACGTCGTGTGGTTTGTTTTGAACAAGCTCATTGTCTGAGTCCGAGCTGGCATCTTGTCTGTTGGGGCTCAGGATCGAGCTCCAGTTGTTCACCAGAGGGGTGACCGGGTCCTTGACTTGGGTACAGGGGGACTTGCTGCCGGTGATGCTCGCGCCCGGGATGGAGACCGGAGATGGAGACGCCAACGGAGTCTCCGTTTTGTGGTCCTCAACTCTGGCCTCCGTTAAAGTTAAAATATTCTCCGCGGACCCGGAAAGAGCCTTTGAAAGCGCTCCACCATAGAGTTGTGGGTCGATGTCCATGTTAATTTTGTGAAGTCCATAAGAGTTTCTCCTGGCACCCAAGTTGTTCCTCCGTGTCATCGACGGGACCCGGCCAGATAAGCAGTCATCTTTCAGTTCGACGGAAAGGCTTGGGAAGCCGCGTCCAGCTACCTCAAACTCCGTGTGTGACATTGTAACGGTTCGTATTCTGATTTCCGAGACTTAAAAAAAGAAATAAGAAAATTAAACCCGGCCGTTACCTTAATAAAACAGCATGCTATTTTACACATATCTTTCAGCAATTGACGCTACTTTCCATTGTAGCCTAGTTATACATTTTTACACATTAGTTTAGTTGTGGAACATAGGGTAAAATGTGTGGCACGTAGCCTAGTACAAGACAATTAGGTCAATATAGACTGACAAAAACAAGTTCTCAATTTTGCAATTGAATTAAAATAGCTTACCTGAAAAGATGTTCAAATTCGGAAAATTCACAAAATGCGTCTCCGATAATCCGAGTCGACCGGACCGTTCATTGCTCTTGTATGTGAGTCGTCAACTCAGCTGTAACCTCTAGTGAAGAAATGAAAGCCTCGGTCTATATCGACCGAGACCCGCGCGCGCTCTCAACTCCGCCCCCATAAACAGTCTCCTGTAGTTTACCTGGGCAATGTGACGCAGCATACAGCGCTTGATTCACAAACAAGAGCCTCTTCTCAATGCCTCTTCTAAATGACTTCATGAGGTATATGTCCATTCGTGTGTATATTCCTTATTTTCTTTGGAATCTTTGATAACATGATTTTCCTGTTCTGAGTTAGGTTATGTGGGTAAAAAGCATTTAAATTACAATACTGTTATCTCTGTCTGTGTGCATGTAAGGTGTTAAACAACAACCCCAAACACAGAGCTCCTATGAATCAGTTATGTAATTAATGAATCAGTTATGTAATTAATGAATCAGGTATGTTATTAATGAATCAGTTATGTAATTATATTACCAAATACCATAGAACCAAGTAAACATGGTGAGGGGAATCAGAGCAGCATGGGATTAACCTCATAGCCTAATGGAGGTCAGTAATGGCACAGGGGCATGTCTCCCTTTCTTGCATCCCAAATTGCACTATATTCCATATAAAGGGCTCTCTCTAGCTGCTACTTTTACACTGAACAAAAATATAAACACAACATGCAACAATTGTTAAGATTTTACTGAGCTACAGTTCATATAAGGAAATTAGTCAATTGAAATTAATTAATTAGGCCCTAATCTATGGATTTCACAGCTGGGAATACAGATATGCATCTGTTGGTCACAGTTACCTTAAAAAAAAGGTAGGGGAGTGAATCAGAAAACCAGTCAGTATCTGGTGTGACCACCAATTGCCTCATGCAGCACGACACATCTCCTTCCCATAGAGTTGATCTGGCTGTTGATTGTGACCTGTGGAATGTTGTCCCACTGGAGACTTATATCTCCCTCACTAACTTTAAGCGGCAGCTGTCAGAGCAGCTTACCGATCGCTGCAGCTGTACACAACCCCAGCTGTACACAACCCATCTGTAAATAGCCCATCCAACCAACCAAACCCATATTTGTTTTTCTGCTCTTTTGCACACCAGTATTTCTACTTGCATATCCTCATCTGCACATATATCACTCCAGTGTAAATTGCTGAATTTTAATTACTTTGCCACTATTGGCCTATTTATTGCCTTACCTCCTTACTTCATTTGCACACACTGTATACAGATTTTTCTATTGTGTTATTGACTGTACGTTTGTTTATCCCATGTTTAACTCTGTTGTTTTTGTCGCACTGCTTTGCTTTATCTTGGCCAGGTCACAGTTGTAAATGAGAACTTGTTCTCAACTAGCCTACCTGGTTAAATAAAGGTGAAATATATATATTTAAAACTCCTCTTCAATGGCTGTGCGAAGTTGCTCGATATTGGCGGGGACTGGAACACGCTGTTGTACTTGTCGATCCAGAGCATCCCAAACATGCTCAATGGGTGACATGTCTGGCGAGTATGCAGGCCATGGAAGAACTGGGACATTTTCACGTTCCAGGAATTATGTACAGATCCTTGCGACATGGGGCCGTCCATGCATTATCATGCTGAAACATGAGGTGATGGCGTTGGATGAATGGCACAACAATGGGCCTCAGGATCTCGTAACGGTATCTATTCAAATTGCTATCGATAAAATGCAATTGTGTTCATTGTCCATAGCTTATGCCTGCCCATACCACAACCCCACCGCCACCATGGGGCACTCTGTTGACAACGTTGACATCAGCAAACCGCTCAATCACACACCGGTACGGTTGAAACCGGGATTCATCCCTGAAGAGCAAACTTCTCCAGCGTGCCAACGGTCAGGTAAAGACCCTGGTGAGGACAACAAGCACGCAGATGAGCTTCCCTCACACAGGTTTTGACCATTTGTGCAGAAATTCTTTGGTGCGGGTGGATGGTATCAGACGATCCCACAGGTGAAGATGCCGGATGTGGAGGTCCTGGGCTGGCAGGGTTACACTTGGTCTTCGGTTTTGAGGCCAGTTGGACATACTGCCAACTTCTCTAAAATGGCATTGGTAGAGAAATTAATATTAAATTCTCTGGCAACAGCTCTGGTGGACATTCCAGCAGTCAGCAGGCCAATTGCACGCTCCCTCAAAACTTGAGACATCTGTGGCATTATGTTGTGGAACAAAACTGCATATTTTAGAGTTGCCTTTTATTGTACCCAGCACAAGGTCCACCTGTGTAATGATCATGCTTTTTAAATCAGATTCTTGATATGCCACACCTCTCAGGTGGATGGATTATCTTGCCCAAGGAGAAATGCTCACTAACAGGGATGTAAACAAATTTGTGCACAAAATCAGAGAGAAATAAGCTTTTTATGCATATGGACAATTTCTGGGATCATTAATTTCAGCTCATGAAAACATCGGACCAACACTTTACATGTTGTGTTTATATTTTTGTTTAGTGTATTTACTGTAGCTCTGTAGAGGAAACATGGATTGTCTGGATTCTTCCCATGCCCTCACAGGCTTCCACAGTCCACCACATAGGCACAGACAGGGTGTACTGGGCAAGTTCCAAGATGCGGTGTTCTGTTAATAAGGTTGTTTTGGATCAAACTGATAACTCATATGAACAATAATGTGTTCATAAAATATGCTTCAACTCTCTTCTAATAAGGAATGCTTGACTATGAGGGCACAACATGGTTCTGGCAATGAATTCTTCCCTCATGCAGTTGTCCTTCTTGGTCTCATCATAAACAGTGAAAGAAAGGCAGAGTGAGAGCCATGGGGTGTGTCCCAAACAGCAGTCCCTATAGTGCACTATGTTTGACCAGAATCCCACTATATAGAGAATACGGAGCCAATATAGACGCAGATGAAACACTGAGCCATGATGATAGTAGAGTGGGAGACAGAGCTTCTCTCCCATAGGCTGAAACAAGACACTTATCACCAAGGCCACAGTCAGCCACACTACAGTGAGTTATCAGCAAACACGCACAAGAGTCAGCTCAGCTGGACCAAGGACCAAGCCTATGGAGACATTCCACATGATCAGCTGGTGATTGTAATAAGTGCATTCAGAAAGTATTCAGACCCCTTGACTTTTCCCACATTTTGTTACTTTACAGCCTTATTCTAAAATTGATTAAAATCTACACACAGTACCCCACAATGACGAGGCAAAAACAGGTTTTTAGAAATGTTTGCTAAAATATTAAAACTAAACAAAAACATCACATTTACATAAGTATTCAGACCCTTTACTCAGACTTTGTTGAAGCACCTTTGACAGCGATTACAGCCTCGAGTCTTCTTTAGTATGACGCTACAAGCTTGGCACATTTGTATTTGTGGAGTTTCTCCCATTCTTTTCTGCAGATCCTCTCAAGTTCTGTCAGGTTGGATGGGGAGCGTCGCTACACAGCTATCTGTGTAGGTCTCTCCAGAGAGGTTCGATCGGGTTCAATTCCAGGCTCTGGCTGGACCACTCAAGGACATTCAGAGACTTGTCCTGAAGCCACTCCTGCATTGTCTTGGCTGTGTGCTTAGGGTATTGTCCTGTTAGAAGGTGAACCTTCGGCCCAGTCTGTCCTGAGAGCTCTGGAGAAGATTTTCATCAAGGATCTCTCCATTCATCTTTCCCTTGATCCTGACTAGTGTCCCAGTCCCTGCCACTGAAAAACATCCCCACAGCACGTTGCTGCCACCACCATGCTTCACCATAGGGATGGTGCCAGGTTTCCTCCAGATGTGACAGTTGACATTCAGGACAAAGAGTTCAATCTTGGTTTCATCACACCAGATAATCTTGTTTCTCATATTCTGAGAGTCGTTAGGCGCCTTTTGGCAAACTACAGGAGGCCTTTCATGTGCCTTTTACTGAGGAGTGGCTTCCATCTGACCACAAAGGCCTGATTGATGGAGTGCTGCAGAGATGATTGTCATTCTGGAAAGTTCTCCCATCTCAACAGAGGAACTCTGGAGCTCTGTCAGAGTGACCAGCGGGTTCTTGGCCACCTCCCTGACCAAGGACCTTTTCCGCCGATTGCTCAGTTTGACCGGGCAGCCAGCTCTAGAAAGAGCCTTGGTGGTTCCAAACTTCTTCCATTTAAGAATGATGAAGGCCACTGTGTTCTAGGGGACTGTCAATGCTGCAAAGATGCTTTGGTACGCTTCCCCTGATCTGTGCCTCGACACAATCTTGTCTCGGAGCTCTACGGTCAATTCCTTCGACCTCATGGCTTGGTTTTTGCTCTGACCTGCACTATCAAGTGTGGGACCTTACATAGACAGGTGTGTGCCATTCCAAATCATGTCCAATTAATTAAATTTACCACAGGTGGACTCCAATCAAGTTGTAGAAACATCTCAAGGATGATCAGCGGAAACAGGATGCACCTGAGCTCAATTTCTAGTCTCATTGCAAAGGGTCTGAATACTTATGTAAATAAGTAGTTTTTTATTTGTAATACATTGGCAAAAAATTATAGAAATCTGTTTTCACTTTGTCATTATGGGGTATTGTGTGGATGTTGATGAGGGAAAACATTTATTTAATAAATTTTATAATAAGGCTGTAACGTAACAAAATGTGAAAAAGGTAAAGGGGTCTGAATACTTTACGAATGAACTGTAGGTAAACACAGTAACATCCCAGTCAGTCTGTCTAGTGATTCCTGGGAAATTACTACCAACACGGTTGTGTAAGGCAGGCTATATCTTTCTTGGTTATGTAGAGTCTCTGGGCTTGATCAACATTGCAGACGACTTCCAACTAACTGATCTACAAATCACTGCATAACCACTCATTATCATTTGTAGATCAGTCAGTCAGAATTGTCCCACAAAACATCACTGATTTGATGCTCTCAAACAACCTTTAGTATTACTTTAACTAAATAATGTTCTTCCCTATATAAGCCTGGTGCCCATTCATAAAGTTGTATTAAAACTGTAATACAGAAACTGTATTTATCTTTTGACACTAGGGGGCACTACTATAATACAACAAATTCATCCAAGCTCCCCTGAGCAGAGATTTGGTATGTTGCCACCATAGACATTCATATATACAAAATTGAATGGCGCTCAAATCAGACCTTGACGTACAACATTGTCCTCAATCATAACTACAAGTAGGACTCAATATCTATTCCATTTATTTTCTTAGAGTATACCACTAGTTTAAAAAAAAAAGGTTCAAAAGAACAGAGACAGTGTACAGGAGTGTCATAGGTTCTGTACTAAGGGTTTACAGCAGTCAGTCTGTACATGAGACATCCAGCACCATTATAACAGCTGAACTAAAACAAGATTCTGTTTCCTCTTCCGGGGGTTTTCAAACTCCCCAAATGTTTCTAGGGTGTCTTGCCTGGGATTTCTGGTAAAGAGGAACAGCAATAAAACAGGCGGGCAGAATCCCCAGCACTGCTGCACCACCACATCGCTGCCAGTATATTCGTTATTAACCAGGAAGGTCAGAATAAAAATGAGTTCTAAATACAAAACAGAAGAAAACAGTAAGGGGAAGATAGATTGTGGGGAAAGTCTCTCTCCAAGAATACCTAAACATGTATAGGACTGGCTCCCCTGAATTATTTGACACGTGTCAGAACACCTGCCCACATCAAAAGTCCCAGGTGACTACCACAGTAGTCAAACTAAAGTCATCTCCTAAACTGCTCCTGCAAATGGATAATAGCGTCAGCTAAATTACTAAAATGTAAATTGACTATCTAGATTGGTTCTTTTCCAATAAGAAAATGCTTTAAACTTATGAGGAACCAAAAAAGGCAACTTCCTAAACCAAAAATGTACTATTATTCTCATCAAGCAAGTGGATTGGGTGCTGAGGTGCAAATAATAGCCTTTTAAACAGCAGTACCCCTATTAACATGGTCCCAGATCTGTTTGCACTGTTTTGCCACATCCTGAGCACATGCTGTGTCACACCAACGACCACATGAGTTAGCAGGACAACACAAACAGATTTGGGAACATGCTAGCAGAATCCCTCACAGTCTATAAGGATTAAAGGTTCCCAATCTGAGTTGAGCCCTTGATCAATCCCACAATGCAATGCTACTTCAGAAGAACTTGACCCCCTTCCCGTCATCCATGGTGATGACCTCTGCCTTGCCGTCCGTCTGCAGGACCTGCAGCGAGCGAATCAGCATCCACTCCTCCAGCCCATGGAATTCTGGGGGAAATGTGTTACAGCTATTTACTTAAGCTGTACAGCTCAGATGGTATGTATAAAACAGTACAAATGTTTTGTGGTAGGGATGAATAGCAGGAAATACAGTATATTCGGAAAGTATTCACACCCCTTGACTTTTTCCACATTGTTACGTTACAGCCTTATTCTAAAATAGATTAAATTGCTTTTTTTCCTCAATCTACACACAATACCCCATCATGACAAAGCAAAAACAGTTGATCACATGACAAAGTAAAACACAAAATATCACATTTACGTAAGTATTCAGACCAGTTCACCGGACGTGGTACCTTGTCCCAGACCTGCTGTTTTCGACTCTCTCTCTACCGCACCTGCTGTCTCTAACTCTATAGTCAGGATCTGAATGCTCGGCTATGAAAAGCCATTTATTAATATTATTATTATTATTAGACCCTGCTGGTCATCTATGAACGTTTGAACATCTTGGACATGTACTGTTATAATCTCCACCCGGCACAGCCAGAAGAGGACTGGCCACCCCTCAGAGCCTGGTTCCTCTCTAGGTTCCTACTTTTCTAGGGAGTTTTTCCTAGCCACCGTGCTTCTACATCTGCATTGCTTGCTGTTTGGGGTTTTAGGCTGGGTTTCTGTATAGCAATTTGTGACATCGGCTGATGTAAAAACAGCTTAATAAATACATTTGATTACTCAGTACTTTGTTGAAGCGCCTTTGGCAGCGATTACAGCCACAGGTCTTCTTGGGTATGACGCTAAAACATTGGTACACCTATATTTGGGGAGTTTTCCCCATTCGTCTTTGCAGATCCTGTCAAGCTCTGTCAGGTTGGATGGGTAGTATCGCTGCACAGCTATTTTCAGGTCTCTCCAGAGATGTTTGATCGGGTTCAAGTCCAGGCTCTGGCTGGGCCTCTCAAGGACGTTCAAATCAAACTTTATTTGTCACTTACAGCGAAATGCTTACTTACAAGCCCTTAACCAACAGTGCAGTTCAAGAAGAGTTAAGAAAATATTTACCAAATAAACTAAAGTAAAAAATAATAAAAAGTAACACAATAACGAGGCCATATACAAGGGGTACCGGTACAGAGTCAGTGTGCGGGGGTACAGGTTAGAGGTTATTTGTACATATAGGTAGGGTGGAAGTGACTATGCACAGATAATAAACAGTGAGTAGAAGCAGTGTACAAAACAAATGTAGGGGGGGTCAATGTAATAGTCCGGTAGCCATTTGATTAATTGTTCAGCAGTCTAATGGCTTGGGGGTAGAAGCTGTTAAGGAGCCTTTTAGTCCTAGACTTGGCACTCCGGTACCGCTTGTCGTGTAGTAGCAGAGAAAAGTCCATAACCTGGGTGACTGGAGTCTCAGACATTTTTATGGGCTTTCCTCTGACAATGCCGATTATATAGGTCCTGGATTGCAGGAAGCTTGGCCCCAGTGATGTACTGGGCCGTACGCACTACCCTCTGTCGCGCCTTACGGTCAGATGCCGAGCAGTTGCCATACCAGGCGGTGATGCAACCGGTCAGGATGCTCTCGATGGTGCAGCTGTAGAACTTTTTGAGGATCTGGGGACCCATGCCAAATCTTTTCAGTCTCCTGAGGGGGAAAAGGTTTTGTTGTGCCCTGCTCACGACTGTCTTGGTGTGTTTGGACCATGATAGATCATTGGTGATGTGGACACCAAGGAACTTGAAACTATCGACCCACTCCACTACAGCCTTGTCGATGTTAATGGGGGCCAGTTTGGCCCTCAATTTCTTGTAGTCCACGATCAGCTCCTTTGTCTTGCTTACATTGAGGGAGAGGTTGTTGTCTCTGACCTCCTCCCTATAGGCTGTCTCATCGTTGTCGGTGATCAGTCCTACCACTGTTGTGTCATCAGCAAACTTGATGGTGTTGGAGTCGGGTGAACAGGGAGTACAGAAGGGGACTAAGTACACTCCCCTGAGGGACCCCAGTGTTGAGGATCAGTGTGGCAGACGTGTTGTTGCCTACCCTTACCACCTGGGGGTGGCCCGTCAGGAAGTCCAGGATCCAGTTGCAGAGGGAGGTGTTTAGTCCCAGGGTCCTTAGCTTAGTGATGAGCTTCGTGGGCACTGTGGTGTTGAACGCTGAGCTGTAGTCAATGAACAGCATTCTCACATAGGCGTTCCTTTTGCCCAGGTGGGAAAGGGCAGTGTGGAGTGCCATTGAGATTGCGTCATCTGTGGATCTGTTAGGGCGGTGTGCGAATTGGAGTGGGTCTAGGGTACCCGGGAGGATGCTGTTGATGTGAGCCATGACCAGCCTTTCAAAGCACTTCATGGCTACTGACGTGAGTGCTATGGTGCAGTAATCATTTAGGCGGGTTACCTTCGCTTCCTTGGGCACAGGGACCATAGTGGTCTGCTTGAAACATGTAGGTATTACAGACTCGGTCAGGGACATGTTGAAAATGTCAGTGAAGACACTTGCCAGTTAGTCCGCGCATGCTTTGAATAGGCATCCTGGTAATCCATCTGTCCCCGCGACTTTGTGAATGTTGACCTGTTAAATGTTTTGCTCACATCGGCTACTGAGAGTGTTCACACAGTCATCCAGAACAGATGGTGCTCTCGTGCATGCTTCAGTGTTGCTTGCCTTGAATCGAGCATAAAAAGGTATTTAGCTCGTCTGGTAAGCTCGCGTCACTGGGCAGCTCGCGCCTCTGGTTTTCACTTTGTAGTCCGTAATAGTTTTCAAGCCCTGCCACATCCGACGAGTGTCAGAGCCGGTGTAGTAGGATTCAATCTTAATCCTTTTTTGACACTTTGCTTGTTTCATGGTTCGTCTGAGGGCATAGCGGGATTTCTTATAAGCGTCTGGATTAGTGTCCCGCTCCTTGAAAGCAGCAGCTCTAGCCTTTAGTTCGATGCGCATGTTGCCTGTTATCCATGGCTTCTGGTTGGGATATGTACGTACGGTCACTGTGGGGACGACGTCGTCGATGCACTTATTGATGAAGCCAATGACTGAGGTGGTATACTCCCCAACGACATTGGATGAAACCCGGAACATATACCAGTCTGTGCTAGCAAAACAGTCCTGTAGCGTAGCATCCGCGTCATCTGACCACTTCCGTATTGAGCGAGACTTGTTCCAAAGCCACTCCTGAGTTGGCTGTGTGCTTAGGGTTGTTGTCCTGTTGGAAGGTGAACCTTCACCCAAGTCTGAGGTCCTGAGCACTCTGGAGCAGGTTTTCATCAAGGATCTCACCGTTCATCTTTCCCTCGATCCTGACTAGTCTCCCAGTCCCTGCCGCTGAAAAACATGCCCACAGCATGATGCTGCCTCCACCATGCTTCACTGTAGGGATGGTGCCAGGTTTCCTCCAGACGTGACACTTGGCATTCAGGCCAAAGAGTTCAATCTTGGTTTCATCAGACCAGAGAATATTGTTTCTCATGGTCAGAGTCCTTTAGGTGCCTTTTGGCAAACTCTAAGCGGTCTATGTGCATTTTATTGAGGAGTGGCTTCTGTCTGGCCACTACCATAAAGGCCTGATTGGTGGAGTGCTGCAGAGATGGTTGTCCTTCTGGAAAGGGTCTGAATACCTATGTAAATAAGGTATTTCAGTTTTTATTTTTAATAGAATTGCAAAAATTTCTAAAAACCTGTTTTCGCTTTGTCATTATGGGGAATTGTGTGTAGATTGAAGAGGGGGAAAAAACGATTTAATAATTAGGCAGTAACGGGGGAAAAAATGTGGGAAAAGTCAAGGTGTCGAATACTTTCCGAATGCACTGTACGTCAGAAATGCACATTTCTGTTGTTGTACCTTCGCTTTCTGTGTCGTCACCGTTGGCGAGCTCGTAGAGTGTAAACACCGTATTGACCATACCGTTTTTAGAGACCTGAAATGATAGGGAGAGGAAACACAAACTTCATAAAGAAGTATCAATAATAGCATACTGAGGTCATCAGGATTTAGACTATTACTAGGAAATCTACTAGACCACAGCACATCTTCTATAATGATACTACATTACAGTATTCTTCCAACAATGTAAAAGGAGATCTAGGCTACGTCCAGAGAAGCACCCTACTCCCTATATAGTGTATTCCTTTAGACCAGGACCCATAGCAGACCTACTCACCCACTGGTAAATCAGTTTGCCCCATTCCTCTGGCCTCCTCCACATGACTAGACACTGTGTCTTGTTCTTGTCTAACCATTCCAGGTTCCCTGCAAGCAATATCCAGTTAAATTATTGTTAGTGTCATAATAAGTATCCAAATACATCTTTCAATGAAAGCAGTCCTGTTACCTTTTTTCCTCAATTCCTCAAAAACAATTAGTATGGCCTCCGTTGATAGTTTTCCTGCAAGATCAGTTAAGGTTTCTAGCAGATATGAGGGGAAATATTCAGGGAGTATATTTTCAAAGAACATCCTTATAAAGTTTCTAAGTTATTACCTTTCCATAGCCTCAAAGTCACTATCCAACAACAAATAACAGGACAGTAGATCCAGAGATGGCCTCTTGTGTTTTTTTCAGGTTGGTTAGATCTATGACGTATGTCAGTAAGTGAAACTTAGAACATGGTGAATAAAAGGATACTATCAATATTCTTGTGGTTGAACACAGGGCACTCTTGGACTTCCATGATGTCCAAAGTGTAGAGCTTGTGATGGCGGCAGTAGGACAGAGCAAGGGAGCACCATGCTGCAAGTTGTTTCTGTCTGGTGTCAACATTGGGCTGTAACCTGTCAACAATCAAAAGCAACCATTGCATCAACTTATATTGGCATGTAGCTAAGTTAAGAGACTGAAGTACCCAGATAATCACTCACTAACGGCTAAGTAAGTTTGATTAAGCTGGAGAGATGAATAATAATCATAAACGTTAGCTGGGAACAACCACATCATACATTAGTTGTTGCAAATTAGAAAATGTAATGCAATGCATCTAGACAATTGACCATCTTAGCTAACAAGCTTTACTAGACAGCTAGCTAATATATCATAGGTAGCTAACGTTAACTATACTTATAAACGAAGTAGTTATAACATCAAGAAGCATGGCTATCTAGCTAGCTACATATCGAGCAAAGCACTGTAATCATTCATTGCATCGAAACCTTGAATCGAACCTAAAATATGTTCGCCTTGGATGGCTAAAGCTAACTTCCCTAGCTAGCTTCAGCTAGCATTATTTTAAAGCAGGTAAACAATTTTATTCGCAAACACAATCCACACAATACTTATTTATACCTGGAATCACATTATAGTTGTGAAAAGTGTTAACTTACGTAAAAAACGGAGGGAAATTATACTGCCAAGGCCACTCAAAACTCATTGCAAAAGATGTTCGCACAGCTGACACCCGGAAGTAAGTGGAACCTATAAATCTTCTTCTTCAATGCGATAACGGCGGTTGGCATCCAATAAATGTTGCATTACCGCCACCTACTAGATTGGAGTACAACTTCCTTATACTTTGCTTGAAAAATCTATAAATAAATAAACAAATACACTACCATCTAACACCACACTTACCAAAATAAAAATAAAAAATATTAATAAAATATAACACAACCCTACTCCACTATTGATATATTTGGTCCTACCTCAGGCCAACAAACTGAAAGGATGGGACACCAACACTTAACACACTTTGTAACTCTTCTGATGTCAAGTCTCGCAAACCCAAATACCTTAACTGCAGCTTCCACCACAACCTCAATTTTCTGTGACTTACGTTCCATCCCTACAGTACAGTTGATAACCATTGCTATAAATGCTAATAAACCCAAACTCACTGAAATCACTTGTTGGCTATTCCTCTGTACTGGTA
Organism: Salvelinus fontinalis; assembly: GCF_029448725.1. Taxonomy (NCBI): domain Eukaryota; kingdom Metazoa; phylum Chordata; class Actinopteri; order Salmoniformes; family Salmonidae; genus Salvelinus; species Salvelinus fontinalis. The sequence continues at coordinate 89,697,157 of NC_074665.1, read as the reverse complement.
CAGATCTACTTCCACCACTCCTCTCAGGATCCCTCCCCCTTGACCCATCTTCCTCTACTTTCTTCACTGCCTCAGCATATGACAACTTCTGCACTACTCTAAATCAAATCAAATTTATTTATATAGCCCTTCTTACATCAGCTGATATATCAAAGTGCTGTACAGAAACCCAGCCTAAAACCCCAAACAGCAAGCAATGCCGGTGTAGAAGCACGGTGGCTAGGAAAAACTCCCTAGAAAGGCCAAAACCTAGGAAGAAACCTAGAGAGGAACCAGGCTATGAGGGGTCGCCAGTCCTCTTCTGGCTGTGTCGGGTGGATATTATTACAGAACATGGCCAAGATGTTCAAATGTTCATAAATGACCAGCATAGTCAAATAATAATAATCACAGTGGTTGTCGAGGGTGCAACAAGTCAACACCTCAGGAGTAAATGTCAGTTGGCTTTTCATAGCCAATCATTGAGAGTATCCCTACTGCTCCTGCTGTCTCTAGAGAGTTGAAAACAGCAGGTCTGGGACAGGTAGCACGTCCGGTGAACAGGTCAGGGTTCCATAGCCGCAGGCAGAACAGTTGTAACTGGAGCAGCAGCACGGCCAGGTGGACTGGGGACAGCAAGGAGTCATCATGCCTGGTAGTCCTGAGACATGGTCTAGGGCTCAGGTCCTCCGAGAGAGAGAAAGAAAGAGATAATTAGAGAGAGCATACTTAAATTCACACAGGACACCAGATAAGACAGGAGAAATACTCCAGATATAACAGACTGACCCTAGCCCCCCGACACATAAACTACTGCAGCATAAATACTCTAACTCTGGAAACCTCAACCTGCCTCTCTTGCATGGAACATTTCTGATCCCCAGCACCATGGGCACCCCTACAATTAACACATACCACTACTTTCCCCGATGCTACACATTCCTTTGTCTCATGCCCTTCTGCGCACCTCTCACATCTAGGAACCTCCCTCCTACACACTGCTGCCACGTGCCCATAAGCTTGACACCTGTAACAACATAATGTATTTGGCACAAAAGCTCATACAGGATATATTATACATCCTAACATCACTTTGTCGAGCAACAACTCAACATCAAAACAGTAGCACCCACCCGTAGCACGCGCTCCAGCAGGTAAATTTCACTGGTCATCCCCAAAGCCAACTCCTACTTTGGCCACCTTTCCTTCCAGTTCTCTGCTGCCAATGACTGGAACGAATTGCAAAAATCACTGAAGCTGGAGACTCATATCTCCCTCACTAACTTTAAGCATCAGCTGTCAGAGCAGCTTACAGATCATTGCACCTGTACATAGTCCATCTGTAAATACCCCACCCAACTACCCCATCCCCATATCGTCATTTTTTTGCTCCTTTGCACCCCAGTATCTCTATTTGCACATTCATCTTCTGCACATCTATCACTCCAATGTTTATTTGCTAAATTGTCATTATTTCACCACTACCTCCCTAATCTTACGTCATTTGCACACACTGTATATAGACTTTTTCTATCGTGTTATTGACTGTACGTTTGTTTATTCCATGTGTAACTGTGTTGTTTGTGTCGCACTGCTTTGCTTTATCTTGGCCAAGTCGCAGTTGTAAATGAGAACTTATTCTCAACTGGCCTACCTGGTTAAATAAAGGTGAAATACATTTTTTTTAAATAAAAAAAGCTCAAAAGAACAATGACTCTTCTGTTTCACCACTCATGCCACCCTGTCTGTGTCGCACCAAACAACAAGCATCACAAACACAGGGAATTTTCCGCTTCAGTTGGTCAACTTTTACATTTACTGCTACCCCAGAAATCACTCCTTTCAAATGGTGCCTTTTTCTTGAGAGCAAAACAATTCACATTTCTTGCCCCCATTAGTTTAACGAGGAGCGCCTTCTCTCTTTGACCATCAGAAACACAAACAATTATCACAAGACCACTTCTGGTTACCTTCACCGATTCCACAGCAGCCAACTCTGTTGTCACCCACCCTGAAACCACAAATGGATCTGCCAAAGGCAAGTGTCCACATTTTCCAAAAACGTCACTCCTACTGTCACAGACTCATCTTTATCCTGACCCTTGGTGCAAGCATCAGGCTCCGAGAACTTCACCACACCTACAACCTCCAATACTTCAACCTCATTCACATCCTTTTCTCCTCCTGTCTTCAGCTCATTCTGCTTACACTTTCTACCATTCTTCTTTAACAAACCATCTCCCTTTTATCCGGCATTTTTAACCGACTCAAGCTCACCCTCTTCCTCCCTCTCTCTCTTAGACCTCCTCTGCCTCTCTTTTTCCTGCCATTCCTCCTCTGTATTCCAAGTCTCCTTATGATAATACTGCACTTCTCCTGACGTACATCTTGTTCTTGCATTCTCAAGGGATGCATTTAACCGGCTGTCACAATCTCCGTACAATGTAACGCTCAACGCTCTACCGCAGCGCTTTTGCGTTTCAAACAGGCGTGCTCTTCCCGTCGTTTGTCATCGGATGATATTATTCCTTAACTCATCCAATGACAAATGACGTAAAAGGAATATTATAAACTGGGTGGTAGGAGCCCTGAATGATGATTGGCTGACAACCGTGGTATATCAGACCGTATACCACGGGTATGACAAAACATACATATTTTTACTTCTCTAATTACATTGGTAACCAGTTTATAATAGCAATAAGGCACCTCAGGGGTTTTGTGGGATATGGCCAATACACCATGGCTAAGGGCTGTATCCAGGCACTCCGCGTTGTGTCATATCCCACATGCTTATTGCTTAAATAGCGCAATCTGGCGGCCGGTTGGGCTATATATCACACATCAGTGGATAAGTTACATTATGTCATGAAAAACTGGTTTATATTACAAGACATATTGAGAAAGGAGTGAGTCATGTTACTTGACACGTTTTACTGTTATTTTATTAAAGAAACACATTGTGCAATTTCAGTAATTTACAGCATAAATATGATATTTATGTACAGAACAAAAACCTAATGTCATGCTTATCATACCTGTCTTTTCATTTTGGTCTTTCTCGACTCTATTAAGGCTAACAAACATCCTTAAATAGTACCTCCATACATTATTATCATTCTGTGTTAATTAAACAAATTCTCATTGTAAGTTAAAACTAAATGTATTTAAAAAAAAGATGTCATCTGATTATCCAGTACATAATCTAGAGAGGCTGTACAAGGGAAGTCAGTGTCACAGCATATATTTTATAAATGTCTAAATGAGTTATATACATTGACTGAATAAGACACATTCATAACATAGGACTTCTGAGCTATACAGCAACATCAGATCCACCTTTAAACATTTCAATGGAATCTTTAGAAATCCATCTGAAATGGTTTGTCTGATCTGTGGTAAAAACAAAGTATCAAAGTGTCTTTCCAGGTTGCCTTGGGGATTGGGGTGTTAGATAAAATCATGTTATTGTGATGTTACATTTCTACATGAAAGGAAGATTTCAAAGTAGGCCTATAGCAACCCACATGTCTTTTTAGATTGCACATAAGTGATGCCTTGAGCAGGTGTGCTATTTCACAATGAGGAATGCAATGAGTTGCAGAAATTCAGAGAACAATCTGAATTGGTTAATGATTATCCAATGAAGATATTACAATAAATGCAGTGCAAATATTTGACATCCCCTTCAACTAGCTTCTCCGTGGTTGCCTCCCAATCTCTCTTCTCCTGTAGTGTGCGCTTGTTCCCTTCCTTCATGGATTTGAAAGGAAATGACAGGTAGGCCTATATTTAAACTCCCTCTAGTCCATGCTATACCAATCCAATTTGTGAGGAGTAGTGAACAAGTGCACACTTTAGAAAGAAGGAAAGGTTAATTGGATGCACCCTCTGTGCGGTAGTGATTGTGTTTTTTCCCCTCCTGCAATATTGCTTAATTTGACCCGTCCTCTGACTGACAGATGCTTACCATTGGTTCAACTGGAATGGAAGATGTATTCGTATTGGTTGAGGATTAGCTCCACTATCTGGTTCTGGAAAACCATGTGCATGGTGATATTGGCTGACTCCATCTCTGGCCGGAGCAGCGTGGGACCAAAGACAATAGCCACGTTCTGCACAGTCATACGGTTCTCCTCTCCATACTCTACCACTCTAAGAGGGGCAAGGGGAGAGAGAGAGAGGGTGGGAAGAGAGCGAAAGCGAGAGAGAGCAAGTGAGAGAACGAGCAAGAAAGAGAGCGAGAGTGAGAAAGAGGGACGATAGGGGGGAGAAAGAGAGGGGAGAGAGAGACAGGGAGGGGAGAGAGAGAGCAAGAAGACAAGAGAGAGAAGCAGAATACAACCAGTTATCATTAGTTATCATAATATCATCAATACAATAGGGCTCTGGTAAAAAATAGTGCTGTTTATAGCAAATATGGTGCCATTTGAGACACAGGCTAAATGTGAGTGTGTGAAAGACATACTTGCGTAAATGGCTGAAGAGGAGTTCCATGGTATCATGGTTTGGCCGAGGGAGAGACTCAACAAGCTCTCGCATGAAAGACACTTTAAGGTGGTAATCAACAGTTCCTGTAAACAAGACAGGATAGAACAATACACATTTTACTAATGTATAGATTCAAGGGCACAAGTGTGTTACAAATCTCCAATGCTTATTAAAAAGGGAAGTGAGGTGGTAAACACAATTAGTCCTTCCTTGATAGTGAAGTAATAGCTTAACAGTTTCAGACTGTTAACTGAGGTGGCATTGTGGGTCTAATGCTTAACACAGTTTCAGACTATTCTACACTGTGTGAGGAAACTGAGTTGGCATTGTGGGGCTAATAATTAACAGTTTCAGACCATTCTACACTGTGTGAGGAAACTGAGTTGGCATTGTGGGTCTAATGCTTAACACAGTTTCAGACTATTCTACACTGTGTGAGGAAACTGAGTTGGCATTGTGGGTCTAATGCTTAACACAGTTTCAGACTATTCTACACTGTGTGAGGAAACTGAGTTGGCATTGTGGGACTAATGCTTAACACAGTTTCAGTCTGTGAGTAAACAGGTGGCATTGTGGGTCTAATGCTTAACACAGTTTCAGACTACACGACATTGAATGAGGAAACTGAGGTTCCATTAGGGGGCAACAGCACAGCGTCCGGCCTGCTGCTTACTGATGGCCTGGATGAAGCGGCTGAAGTGACTGAAGGGGAAAAGGGGTTCAGGAAGCTCCCTGAAGAACAGCTTCAGAGCCCCTGTGATAACGTGGATGTCCTCCCACTGGCCATCCTCCAGGTCCAGCTCCTCTGTGGAACACAATTACTTTTTTGATATGTTTTATTTGTCCATTTTAAACAATATCCAGCCACACCAGTGGAACCCATAAAACAATATCCAGCCACACCAGTGGAACCCATAAAACAATATTCAGCCACATCAGTGGAACCCATAAAACAATATTCAGCCACACCAGCGGAACCCATAAAACAATATTCAGCCACACCAGTGGAACCCATAAAACAATATTCAGCCACACCAGCGGAGTCCATAAAACAATATTCAGCCACACCAGCGGAGTCCATAAAACAATATTCAGCCACACCAGCGGAGTCCATAAAACAATATTCAGCCACACCAGCGGAGTCCATAAAACAATATTCAGCCACATCAGTGGAACCCATAAAACAATATTCAGCCACACCAGCGGAACCCATAAAACAATATTCAGCCACACCAGTGGAACCCATAAAACAATATTCAGCCACACCAGCGGAGTCCATAAAACAAAAATGTAGAACGACCCTCTGGACGTCACAGAACACAGTCACAGAACACAGTCTCTCACACACACAGTAAATGTAAAGGCATTACCATGATCTGCCTTGAAGCGTAGTTTCTGAATGACAGCTAGGTTCCCACTGACTCTGTAGAGTCCATCCATGTCCAGACCTGTGAAGTCACACACACATCAGCATATGGGTCAATCAACTACTGTGGTAACTTTTTTTCTATTACCATATACACTGTGCTGAATAATACACTGCTATTATAATGTTATTGCTGGCATTTAACAATCATCATCAGTGTGATTACTAATCATTACCTCTCTTTTCCACTGCTCGAATACATTTCTCCACAAAGCTGGGGATTGTAGTTTTCTCCTGGGCACACAGTGCAGCCAGATGACAGCAAAACACATTGTCTGAGGGAAAGGATGATGGAGGTTAGTGTGTACAGTGTATATATATGATGCTGACCCGTATCAGGGTTGGGGTCAATTCCATTTAAATTCCAGTCAATTCAGGAAGTACATTGACATTCCAATTCCTTCAATGATTCAATTCTCTTGACCCCAACCCTGACCCATCACAACCACAACAGAAGATATGAACATATAATCTCTCTCTGGATTAGTAACATCGTCGTGACAAATCCTGACAGTAAATGTTATGTAGCCTGATTTGGAGCCAGTTAGGCATGTGCTGCTTTGTAGGAATGAAGACCCTATGAGCCCACCTCGGATGTAACCCTTCTCCTTGACGAACTGCAGTGTGGGTCGTTTCAGGAGGAACTTCATCAGCTTGGTACGAACCTTCTTCTGTTCGGTCTCTCCCCCAGAGGAGGTGGCCGTGCTCGGTCTGGAAGCTGGGGAGGAGAAGGAAGAGAAGGAGGAGGAAGAGGAGGGGGGGGACACAGTCACGAAACATGAGCAAGTTGACCTGGCGGAGGCTATTGCAGCTGAAACGTCTGCTACAGTGTATTTGAAGCAAGGAGAACTTACACCTCCTCCTGTCCATGGTACCTGGTGACCTCTGATCTCTGGCTATACTGTAGGACTTCTCACTGACGTCCCCATCCTCCTCCTCAGATTCGTGGTGTTCCTGGTCCTGCAATGTCATTGACTAACATGCATGATGTTTGAACCAGCAGCCATTAAGTTAACCGACCTAAATTGACCTTCATCAGGAAGTTTTTCTTTTTTCCCAGTACATATTTGTCTCCATGCACCTGGTAGCACGTTAAAGTGTGCGAGTTAATTTACTTAAAGAAACATACCAGCTGTCGTATGCTGTCCATTAGAACTTTGTGCCAGTCGTTGATGATACTCTCAGTGTCATACTGTAGCAGAAACTCAACGCCATTTCTGTCTTTCAACTGAAGACAACATAGAGAGGTTATTATGACGTTAAACATTTGCTTTACAGATGTATAAAGAGGGTAACAGTATTGGATTAATGGCAAATGTATTCTCACATGATGTTGCTTCCCAGATTCACTTATCACAATGGGCAGGGAATCGGTATGCTTGAATTAAGTCTATCCTGTCAGGATTGTCTTTGCTGTATCTAGTACAACTCCTATTATGATTCCATAGCAACCAACTGTCAACTCACTTCTACAACATTCTTTTTGCTGGATTTATCCCTGGGAGCCCAGCCAATCTTTGCCCCTCGTAGATCCACCGTGACCTCTGGGACGATCTGATTGGTCTTGATCTGTGAAGAGAGAAAGACATCATGGAGGACCAGTTGATGAAAACTGACAGCACTGCATTCCATGAAATCAGAAAGCTGGACAAATCTTTGACTGTCATGCCTCCTTGAGCCTTCAGGGCTTGTCTGTGCTGAGCCGTCACTCTGTCATGGCTTCAACATCCTGTATGTTGTATTCTAAGATGTTCACAGCATTTTCTTTCATTACTTCTAATAAGACACAGTGAAACATTCTACTGTAGATGTTTCTGATACCATGTCTAGGTGTTCAGCTCAGTGCTAATGTCTCAAAGCTGTTAGTTCCCTCACTCCCTCAGAAATGTTCTGAATGTCCCAGAACAGGAATGTAGAGTTCCCACACAGTCAGGTGAGGGAATGTGTAACCAAGGAGATGTTAGAGATATTTTTCTGTGCAGGTAACACATGTACACCTCTCACTCACAGAGGCTCCCGTGGCTGCAGACTTGGGCTCTTTATGGAAGGTCAGAACCCCTCCGTGAAGAACCGTCCATGACTGGGCCCAGTTTTTCCTACAGGAAGGTCACTGAGTGTGAGCTGTACTGTACTTCAGGGAATGTTGCAGTGTAGAAAGTAATTTGGTAATGTAATAGATGTAATGGATAATGGATGACTATACATTCAAGTAGATGGCTGATTATTTCATCACTTGTTTCCATGTCTTTCATGTCAGCAATTATGCCCAGACTTTGGATGAGGTCAGAATTACCTTACTCTTTTCCCGTTCTCTGACACTTTAGTTTTGTTGAGTATTCCAACTTTTTCCAAACTCTGCACCTGAAAAAGGATCCACACATAACATGCTTTAATGATGTGAAGCCAAGTGTTCAAGTGAGACATCATTATTGGTGCCTTGATACTAACCTTAAGCTCTACTAATAGAAATGCACAAAAAAGCAAAAGGTGGATTTGACAACTATGGCTAAACTCTCACAACAAGCTACTTTGTCTTAGCTTGTGAACAGACACCTGTAGCTCTATGTTTTATAATGAACAGCATGGAGGGGATGAAAGCACAGACATTTTCGACTAGTGCATGCTTTCTTTCAGGGTGTAGTGAGGTGTGATGAGGGGGTGGGTGTGGCAGTTCGTGGTTTTGGCTGACAATTTGCCAATGGTGATGGCAAACAAACTCTCCCTGGGAGAGTGGAAATCAGCTGTCCTCGAAAGGGAAATCAATTAATATACCAGGAAATATTACATTTCCCAAGTGACATCTGTTTTCCACTCTCCCAGGGGTAGCTATGCCATATCAGAATAGTCCCAAGCAACTACTACTCTACAAGTACAACACACCATTAGTATGTCACACCATTAGTACGTCACACCATTAGTACGTCACACCAATAGTACGTCACACCAATAGTACGTCACACCAATAGTACGTCACACCAATAGTACGTCACACCAATAGTACGTCACACCAATAGTACGTCACACCAATAGTACGTCACACCAATAGTACGTCACACCATTAGTACGTCACACCATTAGTACGTCACACCATTAGTACGTCACACCATTAGTACGTCACACCATTAGTACGTCACACCATTAGTACGTCACACCATTAGTACGTCACACCATTAGCCCTTAGATAGATAGCATGCATGTATTACAGTAACAGTCAAAAGTTTGGACACCTACTCATTCTAGGGTTTTTCTTTATTACAATGTAGAAAATAGTAAATACATCAAAAACATGAAATAACACATATGGAATCATGTAGTAACCTAAAGTGTTAAACAAATAAAAATTGATTTTATATTTGAGATTCTTCAAAGTAGCCACCCTTTGCCTTGCTGACAGCTTTGCACATTCTCAACCAGCTTAACCTGAAATGCTTATCCCAAACCATCTCAATTGGGTTGAGGTTGGGTGATTGTGGAGGCCAGGTCATCTGATGCAGCACTCCATCACTCTCCTTATTGGTCATATAGCCCCTACACAGCCTGGCGGTGTGTTGGGTCATTATCTTGCTGAAAAACAAATTCTAGTCCCACTAAGCCCAAACAAGATGGGATGGTAGCCATGATGGTTAAGTGTGTCTTTAATTCTAAATACATCACTGACAGCGTCACCAGCAAAGCACCCCAACACCATCAAACCTCCTCCTCCATGTTTCACAGTGGGAACCACACATGCAGAGATAATCCGTTCACCTACTCTGCGTCTCACAGACACTGTGGTTGGGAACAAAAATCTCAAATTTGGACTCATCTGACCAAAGGACAGATTTCCACCAGTCCAATGTCCATTGCTCGTATTTCTTAGCCCAAGCAAGTCTCTTCTTATTGGTTTCCTTTAGTAGTGGTTTCTCTGCAGCTATTTGACCATGAAGGCCTGATTCACGCAGTCTACTCTGAACAGTTGATGTTGAGATGTGTCTGTTAATTGAACTCTGTGAAGCATTTATTTTGGCTGCAATTTCTGAAGCTGGTAACTCGAATGAACTTATCCTCTGCAACAGAGGTAACTCTGGGTCTTCCTTTCCTGTGGTGGTCCTCATGAGAGACAGTTTCATCATGTCGCTTGATGGTTTTTGCGACTGCACTTGAAGAAACTTTAAAAATTCTTGAAATTTACCAAATAGGGCTATCTTCTGTATACCACCCCTACCTTGTCACAACAGAACTCATTGGCTTAAAATATATATATAAATTATATATACACTGCTCAAAAAAATAAAGGGAACACTTAAACAACACAATGTAACTCCAAGTCAATCACACTTCTGTGAAATCAAACTGTCCACTTAGGAAGCAACACTGATTGACAATACATTTCACATGCTGTTGTGCAAATGGAATAGACAAAAGGTGGAAATTATAGGCAATTAGTAAGACACCCCCAAAAAAGGAATGGTTCTGCAGGTGGTGACCACACACCACTTCTCAGTTCCTATGCTTCCTGGCTGATGTTTTGGTCACTTTTGAATGCTGGTGGTGCTTTCACTCTAGTGGTAGCATGAGACGGAGTCTACAACCCACACAAGTGGCTTAGGTAGTGCAGTTCATCCAGGATGGCACATCAATGCGAGCTGTGGCAAAAAGGTTTGTTGTGTCTGTAAGCGTAGTGTCCAGAGCATGGAGGCGCTACCAGGAGACAGGCCAGTACATCAGGAGACGTGGAGGAGGCCGTAGGAGGGCAACAACCCAGCAGCAGGACCGCTACCTCCGCCTTTGTGCAAGGAGGTGCACTGCCAGAGCCCTGCAAAATGACCTCCAGCAGGCCACAAATGTGCATGTGTCTGCTCAAACGGTCAGAAACAGACTCCATGAGGGTGGTATGAGGGACCGACGTCCACAGGTGGGGGTTGTGCTTACAGCCCAACACCGTGCAGGACGTTTGGCATTTGCCAGAGAACACCAAGATTGGCAAATTCGCCACTGGCGCCCTGTGCTCTTCAAAGATGAAAGCAGGTTCACACTGAGCACATGAGCACATGTGACAGACGTGACAGAGTCTGGAGACGCCGTGGAGAACGTTCTGCTGCCTGGAACATCCTCCAGCATGACCGGTTTGGCGGTGGGTCAGTCATGGTGTGGGGTGGCATTTCTTTGTGGGGCCGCACAGCCCTCCATGTGCTCGCCAGAGGTAGCCTGACTGCCATTAGGTACCGAGATGAGATCCTCAGACCCCTTGTGAGACCATATGCTGACACATGCACATTTGTGGCCTGCTGGAGGTCAATTTGCAGGGCTCTGGCAGTGCACCTCCTTGCACAAAGGCGGAGGTAGCGGTCCTGCTGCTGGGTTGTTGCCCTCCTACGGCCTCCTCCACGTCTCCTGATGTACTGGCCTGTCTCCTGGTAGCGCCTCCATGCTCTGGACACTACGCTGACAGACACAACAAACCTTTTTGCCGCAGCTCGCATTGATGTGCCATCCTGGATGAACTGCACTACCTGAGCCACTTGTGTGGGTTGTAGACTCCGTCTCATGCTACCACTAGAGTGAAAGCACCGCCAGCATTCAAAAGTGACCAAAACATCAGCCAGGAAGCATAGGAACTGAGAAGTGGTGTGTGGTCACCACCTGCAGAACCATTCCTTTTTTGGGGGTGTCTTACTAATTGCCTATAATTTCCACCTTTTGTCTATTCCATTTGCACAACAGCATGTGAAATGTATTGTCAATCAGTGTTGCTTCCTAAGTGGACAGTTTGATTTCACAGAAGTGTGATTGACTTGGAGTTACATTGTGTTGTTTAAGTGTTCCCTTTATTTTTTTGAGCAGTGTATATATATACAGTGGGGGGGGGAACAAGTATTTGATACACTGCCGATTTTGCAGGTTTTCCTACTTACAAAGCATGTAGAGGTCTGTAATTTTTATCATAGGTACACTTCAACTGTGAGAGACGGAATCTAAAACAAAAATCCAGAAAATCACATTGTATGATTTTTAAGTAATTAATTTGCATTTTATTGCATGACATAAGTATTTGATCACCTACCAACCAGTAAGAATTCCGGCTCTCACAGACCTGTTAGTTTTTCTTTAAGAAGCCCTCCTGTTCTCCACTCATTACCTGTATTAACTGCACCTGTTTGAACCCGTTACCTGTATAAAAGACACCTGTCCACACACTCAAACAGACTCCAACCTCTCCACAATGGCCAAGACCAGAGAGCTGTGTAAGGACATCAGGGATAAAATTGTAGACCTGCACAAGGCTGGGATGGGCTACAGGACAATAGGCAAGCAGCTTGGTGAGAAGGCAACAACTGTTGGCGCAATTATTAGAAAATTTAAGAAGTTCAAGATGACGGTCAATCACCCTCGGTCTGGGGCTCCATGCAAGATCTCACCTCGTGGGGCATCAACGATCATGAGGAAGGTGAGGGATGAGCCCAGAACTGTGGTCCCAGCTCTCTTCAGGTCATTGACCAGGTCCAGGTCATTGACCAGGTCTACCTGGACCTGAAGAGAGCTGGGACCACAGTCTCAAAGAAAACCATTAGTAACACACTACGCCGTCATGGATTAAAATCCTGCAGCGCACGCAAGGTCCCCCTGCTCAAGCCAGCGCATGTCCAGGCCCGTCTGAAGTTTGCCAATGACCATCTGGATGATCCAGAGGAGGAATGGGAGAAGGTCATGTGGTCTGATGAGACAAAAATAGAGCTTTTTGGTCTAAACTCCACTCGCCGTGTTTGGAGGAAGAAGAAGGATGAGTACAACCCCAAGAACACCATCCCAACCGTGAAGCATGGAGGTGGAAACATCCTTCTTTGGGAATGCTTTTCTGCAAAGGGGACAGGACGACTGCACCATATTGAGGGCAGGATGGATGGGGCCATGTATCGCGAGATCTTGGCAAACAACCTCCTTCCCTCAGTAAGAGCATTGAAGAAGGGTCGTGGCTGGGTCTTCCAGCATGACAACGACCCGAAACACACAGCCAGGGCAACTAAGGAGTGGCTCCGTAAGAAGCATCTCAAGGTACTGGAGTGGCCTAGCCAGTCTCCAGACCTGAACCCAATAGAAAATCTTTGGAGGGAGCTGAAAGTCCGTATTGCTCAGCGACAGCCCCGAAACCTGAAAGATCTGGAGAATGTCTGTATGGAGGAGTGGGCCAAAATCCCTGCTGCAGTGTGTGCAAACCTGGTCAAGTACTACAGGAAACGTATGATCTCTGTAATTGCAAACAAAGGTTTCTGTACCAAATATTAAGTTCTGCTTTTCTGATGTATCAAATACTTATGTCATGCAATAAAATGCAAATTAATTACTTAAAAATCATACAATGTGATTTTCTGGATTTTTGTTTTAGATCCTGTCTCTCACAGTTGAAGTGTACCTATGATCAAAATTACAGACCTCTACATGCTTTGTAAGTATGAAAACCTGCAAAATCGGCAGTGTATCAAATACTTTTTCTCCCCACTGTATATATATTTAAAAATAATCCTTTATTTAACTAGGCAAGTCAGTTAAGATAAAATTCTTATGCATTAAGAAGGAAAGATATTCCAGAAATTAACTTCAACAAGGCACACCTGTTCATTGAAATGCATTCCAGGTGACTACCTCATGAAGCTGCTTGATAGAATGCCAAGAGTGTGCAAAGCTTTCATCAAGGCAAAGGGTGGCTACTTTGAAGTATATTTTGATTTGTTTAACACTTTTTGGTTACTACATGATTCCATGTTTTATTTCATAGTTGTAATGTCTTCCCTATTATTCTACAATGAAGAAAATCGTAAAACAAATTAGATTTTTTTTTTTTAAACACATTGTGCCGCTGAGACTCTGGGCTCTGATTGGAGAGGCTTCTTTGGAGTCTCAACCAATTAGCCTTCAGGAAAAGACACAAAACAGTGCTCTAGCTGGGGCATCACAGAACTGTAATTTTAGCTAGAACAGGACTGATCTAATCTGATGAGGATCAGCAGGGGGGGGGGGGGGCAGGTGAGGAGGACAGGAGAGGAGAACAGGTGAGGAGGAGGAGAACTCACATGGTGCTGCCCCATCTCTGGAGAGTTGTCCGCACTGGAGCCGTAGTCTGAGGTATTTCTTCTGTGAGTCGGGAATAACTTTTGCCCAACAGGAGAAGAATAATGGATGCTTTACTTTTACTTAATTCCTAACTTCTTAGCGTCTGCAATCACTTAATCTTACTCCAGAGTACACGGTCTACACTATTGTGGTACGCTGTCTACTCTGTTGTGGTACGCTGTCTACTCTGTTGTGGTACACTGTCTACTCTGTTGTGGTACACTGTCTACTCTGTTGTGGTACACTGTCTACTCTGTTGTGGTACACTGTCTACTCTGTTGTGGTACACTGTCTACTCTGTTGTGGTACACTGTCTACTCTGTTGTGGTACACTGTCTACTCTGTTGTGGTACACTGTCTACTCTGTTGTGGTACACTGTCTACTCTGTTGTGGTACACTGTCTACTCTGTTGTGGTACACTGTCTACTCTGTTGTGGTACACTGTCTACTCTGTTGTGGTACACTGTCTACTCTGTTGTGGTACACTGTCTACTCTGTTGTGGTACACTGTCTACTCTGTTGTGGTACACTGTCTACTCTGTTGTGGTACACTGTCTACTCTGTTGTGGTACACTGTCTACTCTGTTGTGGTACACTGTCTACTCTGTTGTGGTACACTGTCTACTCTGTTGTGGTACACTGTCTACTCTGTTGTGGTACACTGTCTACTCTGTTGTGGTACACTGTCTACTCTGTTGTGGTACACTGTCTACTCTGTTGTGGTACACTGTCTACTCTGTTGTGGTACACTGTCTACTCTGTTGTGGTACACTGTCTACTCTGTTGTGGTACACTGTCTACTCTGTTGTGGTACACTGTCTACTCTGTTGTGGTACACTGTCTACTCTGTTGTGGTACACTGTCTACTCTGTTGTGGTACACTGTCTACTCTGTTGTGGTACACTGTCTACTCTGTTGTGGTACACTGAACACACGGATGACTGAAATGTCCCCGGTGCTGGGAGCTCTCTCGTTTAGGAAGCGGTGTCAGGGTGGCTCAGTATGAGAGCAGAGGGTCAGGGGTTTCATAAGGAGCTCAGTCACTTCACTCTGCCTTACTGAACACTGTGGTCAGAGCCAGCTGACACACCTACTCTACCTCATAGCTCTACTGTGGTGGGCTCTGGTTAGGGGGACGTGAGTTATGTTAATGCTCCAGTATGTGTTATTAGTCCTCACCACCTCCTGCAGGGCTGAGCTGACATAAGTTGCACCCATGGTGTGTCTCCAGTTCTTCATGACCGTTAAAGAGACCCTGTCCAGCTTAACACCGTTCCCCACCTTGGACTGGCCTGACACTACAGGGGCCTTGGTTGGTCAAATGATAACGGAGAAATGCATGTTCACAGTGGAGAAACCTTTCACATCTACATGAGGAAAATACTGATCTAAACCGTGTGGACGAGCTGGCCAAGATGAACCTCTCTTTAAGCCATGCACAACATGTTGCTGAGGACATGAAGAAGGGGAGGAGCTCACTGTGGCCTTGTGTTCCAATGGGAATGAAGAGGAGTAATAATAACAGAATGCTCTCTTTGCTATAGGCAAATTTAGATCAATCTGTTCACATGAATGAGATCTTCCATTTCATACTCGCTATGGGTGTTTTCTAATCTTGATCTCTACCTCAGGCAGGTTCCACTGGGATCTGGAGCCATCACTAAGGTAGTAGTACGTCAGTCCTCTGTCATCCAACGATTTGATCCACTGTTACCACACACACAATGACAAAGACTTCCGGTTAAATATTGACTTTATTGAACCTTTCTGGAGAAAACGTAGTGCATAGTACGTAGTGCATAGTACGTAGTGCATAGTACGTAGTGCATAGTACGTAGTGCATACACTTACGACATCTTCTAGTCTAATAGCATAACGGTGCATTTAGCCGTGATATTCCTTCAAGCTGAGTGGCACGGTTTACCCCTAGACTGCATTCCTGGACAGCCCTCGCTTGAAAAGTACATTTTTATCTCAAATGAGACTAACCAGAATAAATCAAGTCTACATAAAGGGCCAATAAGACTAACCAGAATAAATAAAGTCTAAATAAAGGACCAATAAGACTAACCAGAATAAATCAAGTCTACATAAAGGGTCAATAAGACTAACCAGAATAAATCAAGTCTACATAAAGGGTCAATGAGACTAACCAGAATAAATCAAGTCTACATAAAGGGTCAATGAGACTAACCAGAATAAATCAAGTCTAAATAAAGGACCAATAAGACTAACCAGAATAAATCAAGTCTACATAAAGGGTCAATGAGACTAACCAGAATAAATCAAGTCTACATAAAGGGTCAATGAGACTAACCAGAATAAATCAAGTCTACATAAAGGGTCAATGAGACTAACCAGAATAAATAAAGTCTAAATAAAGGACCAATAAGACTAACCAGAATAAATCAAGTCTACATAAAGGGTCAATAAGACTAACCAGAATAAATCAAGTCTAAATAAAGGACCAATAAGACTAACCAGAATAAATCAAGTCTACATAAAGGGTCAATGAGACTAACCAGAATAAATCAAGTCTACATAAAGGGTCAATGAGACTAACCAGAATAAATAAAGTCTACATAAAGGGTCAATGAGACTAACCAGAATAAATAAAGTCTAAATAAAGGACCAATAAGACTAACCAAAATAAATCAAGTCTACATAAAGGGTCAATAAGACTAACCAGAATAAATAACATCTAAATAAAGAGTCTGTGTACCTGATCAGGTGAGTGTCTGTTGGAGAACACCCAAGTCCCATCAGGGTCTATGTTGAGGTTCCAGCCCGTTGGGGCGCTCCTGTCCAGGCTGGCCCTGGGGATGACTGCCCGGGTCACATGGCTGGGGGTGTAGTCCTTAGGGAAGGAGTGAGGGGTCACAGGGGACATAGCCAACAACTCCTCTTCTGGTAGGTCAACCTCGGCTGTGTAGTCATCTGCTTGGTAGTTATCTGCTTGGTAGTCCTCCTCTGGCAGGGGAGGCTGGACACACACACACACACACACACATTATGCATTGCACAAACATCATGTCACACACACACACGCATGCAGGTGTGTAAACAGACACATGCACACACCCATACGCATGTACACAGACAAACACACACGTTGTGATAATGTTACATTCAGTGTTCTACTTCAAAACAGATGGAGATCAGGACAATGGATGACTTACCTTCTAGCTTCCTTTTACCTTTTCAAAGTTTTTTCTTTCACAAGCCTCTTTAGAATGGTGAAAACTCAACAATGCAGTTTGCAAAAACTTCACAATGAGGTCAATGTATGTACAGAATGCCTACTAGTTTGAGGATAATTACATAATCTATGAAAACCAACTGTCTGCTATGTATGGTAGGTGTAGGACTTAGCAGGAGGATAATTACATAATCATGAAAAACAACTGTCTGCTATGTAATGTAGGTGTAGGACTTAGCAGGAGGATAATTACATAATCATGAAAAACAACTGTCTGCTATGTAATGTAGGTGTAGGACTTAGCAGGAGGATAATTACATAGTCATGAAAACCAACTGTCTGCTATGTAATGTAGGTGTAGGACTTAGCAGGAGGATAATTACATAATCTATGAAAACCAACTGTCTGCTATGTAATGTAGGTGTAGGACTTAGCAGGAGGATATTTACATAATCTATGAAAACCAACTGTCTGCTATGTAATGTAGGTGTAGGACTTAGCAGGAGGATAATTACATAGTCATGAAAACCAACTGTCTGCTATGTATGGTAGGTGTAGGACTTAGCAGGAGGATAATTACATAATCATGAAAAACAACTGTCTGCTATGTAATGTAGGTGTAGGACTTAGCAGGAGGATAATTACATAGTCATGAAAACCAACTGTCTGCTATGTAATGTAGGTGTAGGACTTAGCAGGAGGATAATTACATAATCTATGAAAACCAACTGTCTGCTATGTAATGTAGGTGTAGGACTTAGCAGGAGGATATTTACATAATCTATGAAAACCAACTGTCTGCTATGTAATGTAGGTGTAGGACTTAGCAGGAGGATAATTACATAGTCATGAAAACCAACTGTCTGCTATGTATGGTAGGTGTAGGACTTAGCAGGAGGATAATTACATAATCTATGAAAACCAACTGTCTGCTATGTAATGTAGGTGTAGGACTTAGCAGGAGGATATTTACATAATCTATGAAAACCAACTGTCTGCTATGTAATGTAGGTGTAGGACTTAGCAGGAGGATAATTACATAATCTATGAAAACCAACTGTCTGCTATGTAATGTAGGTGTAGGACTTAGCAGGAGGATAATTACATAATCATGAAAACCAACGGTCTGCTATGTACTGTAGGACTTAGCAGGAACTTAAACTTCATTAAAAAGATGAGCGTATTATTTGTAGACGTCCCATGATGAAACTAAAATAGACTGGGTGTCTAAGTGGAGCAGGCCTTACCGGCCCTTCCTCCAGAGACCGGAGCCCACTCAGAGGCTCCATCAGGGGGGGGTAGGGGCACTGTGGCCCTGGGGGCTCCCAAGACGTCTCCCCCGATGCTGGGTTGTAGAAGTACTGGCGGCCGCTAGTCACATCCAAACACTGCTTCCAGTCAGAGGTCCATGCAGGGGGGGAGGCGGAGGTGGGGGACAGGGAGGGGAACTGAAAGGAGGGCGAACACACAGACACCTCGGCGGGAGCCTCAAGGTCTATGTAGGGGTTGTCCCAGGTGGTCTGCCCCGATTCGGGGTGGTAGTAGTACTCCCGTCCGCTCTCCTGGTCAGTGTGCACCTCCCATCCCTTAGAGTCCAGGTATGGAGGAGTGCAGGGAGGGTTGAAGGCTGAGGGAGGGGACTCAGAGATGTTTCTGCCGAGCTCCGCTACATTGACGTACACGGCGTTCTGGACACTCTCCTTGACCTATGGGAAGAGCAGATAATATGGGGCCAGAGGTCAGCTGGAATAGTTTCAAACTACAGTGTGACACCAAGTAGGTAGAACACTATCTGATGCCAGATGGGTTTGCACTGTCTTAACAATAAACTTACAGCAGGAACACAAACTGATCTGGGACCAGGTTGAGGCTAAGTGACACTGAGTCACGGTCAAAATGCTTCATGCAACAGAGAGCCAAGCCTGTGAACAACATAACCAACATTAACTTTAGTCTATCACCTCTACAGACAGTCAGTTGGTTCTGTGTAGATAAAAGTAGTTGTTTTTTTCTGGAGGAACAAGAGGCTTATAGCACTCAGTAAGAGGGTGACAGAGCAGAACAGAGACAGTCTTCCGGAGCAGTCAGCTCAGGAAGTAAATTCTAAAGCTGAAGAGAGAGCATCAAGCTCCAGACCACAAACCAACGCCTCATTTGTGTCTAAATTTACAGACGCCCACTATTACTACACCTATTCCCCCTCAGGAGCCTGAAAACAATTTGACATGGGTAGTCAGATCCTCAAAAAGTTATACAGCTGCACCATCGAGAGCATCCTGACTGATTGCATCACCGCTTGGTATGGCAACTGCTCGGCATCCGACAGCTTCTAATCCCAAGCCATTAGACTGCTAAATAGTTAATCAAATGACTACCCAGACTATTTGCATTGTTCCCATTTTATACGTTGCTGCTACTGATTGTTTATTATTTATGAGTAGTCACTTCACCCCTACCTACATGTACATATTACCTCGACTAACCTGTACCCCCGCACATTGACTCGGTACACCCTGTATACAGCCTCGTTCTTTTTATTTTATTGTGTTGCTTTTTATTCTTACTTTATTTATTTTTTAGCAAATATTTTCTTTAATTTAAAAAAATCCTTCATTGTTGGTTAAGGGCTTGTAAGCATTTCACGGTAACAGGTGAATACCTGTTGTATTCAGCACATGTGACAAATAAAATGTGATTTGATAGATTACCCAGTTAGCTACAGACACTGACTCTGCATTGCCAAAACTGGATGTGCAACAAGGATGTACAAAGTTCACCAACAAACTCAAACTGTACTGCTTCACAATACTGCCGAGGCATTCATATGTGACATTGTCTTCCATTTAGGTTGGCTTTTCCAGTGAAAAGAAAGATTAATGACAGCTGTCCACAAAGAAATATGCAAGCAGAGTTGGGTAGGTTATTTTCCAAAGTAATCCGTTACAGTTAACAGTTACTTGTCCAAAATTGTAAATCAGTATATGTAACTTTTGGATTACCCAAACTAAATAAGATAATCGTATTACTTTTCCCTTAAATGGCATTAGAAGAAGAAGACAAAAAATATCCATCAAAAGCATTTTGTGTGCCATCATAGAGGTCTCTGACTTCTGGTCGACTCTCTCAGGTGGAATACATTTTAACTTGCGCCTTTGTTTGATGCTGATTTGAATATCATTGAGAAAACAGAAAGGTGTCATGGTATTTCTCAAACATCCTTTCTGAATTGAACCGTAATCCAATAAATAATCATGTCGTTTTTCAAAAGTATCTAATCTGATTACAGTAGTTTCATTTTTTTTGTAATCAGATTACATGTAATCAGTTACTCCCCAACCCTGTATACAAGGCCAATATTCAGGTTTCATGCAACAGTTTCACAATGGTTACTGACACAATGGTTACTAATTGAAGCCAGTCAAAAAACTATGTCAAGAATGCTTACATGACTCAAACAGCTGACTGAATATAACTTCAAATACCTTTTATTCTCTCTCTTATCTGGAACCCACAGCTATAGAAAGTTCCAGTATTCTACCGTATGAAGAACAAAACGCAATTCAGAGTATGTAAATATAGACCTAGTCAAAGCCAATACACATGGTAAGGATTGTCAAGTTAATCTTGTTAGCCTAAATGTTAGTCTTGTTGTCATTGTTGCAGCTGCCTTAAGTAATTGCTCCTTTGGGATAAATAAAGTTGTTTTAATTTAATAAATGAGAGAAGTAAATGAGTGTCCATCCTTCCAGTAAACATTGGCACACTCACTCACTGATACTACAATGCCAGAGTCTCACCTGTTCCAGAGGCCAGAGTCTCACCTGTTCCAGAGGCCAGAGTCTCACCTGTTCCAGAGGCCAGAGTCTCACCTAGAGACTCATCTGTTCCAGAGGCCAGAGTCTCACCTGGAGTCTCATTTGATCCAGAGGCCAGAGTGTCACCTGGAGTCTCACCTGTTCCAGAGGCCAGAGTCTCACCTGTTCCAGAGGCCAGAGTCTCACCTGTTCCAGAGGCCAGAGTCTCACCTGGAGTCTCACCTGTTCCAGAGGCCAGAGTCTCACCTGGAGTCTCACCTGTTCCAGAGGCCAGAGTCTCACCTGGAGTCTCACCTGTTCCAGAGGCCAGAGCCTCACCTGTTCCAGAGGCCAGAGTCTCACCTGGAGTCTCACCTGTTCCAGAGGCCAGAGTCTCACCTGGAGTCTCACCTGTTCCAGAGGCCAGAGCCTCATCTAATCTAGAGGCCAGAGTCTCACCTGGAGTGTCACCTGTTCCAAAGAACTAGAGCCTCACCTGGAGCCTCATCTGTTCCTTAGGCCAGAGCCTCACCTGGATTCTCACCTGTTCCAGAGGCCAGAGCCTCACCTAGAGTCTCATCTGTTCCGGAGCCCAGAGTCTCACCTGGAGTCTCATCTGTTCTAGAGGCCAGAGTCTCATCTGTTCCAGAGGCCAGAGTCTCACCTGGAGTCTCATCTGTTCCAGAGGCCAGAGTCTCACCTGGAGTCTCATCTGTTCCAGAGGCCAGAGTCTCACCTGGAGTCTCATCTGTTCCAGAGGCCAGAGTCTCACCTGATCCAGAGGCCAGAGTCTCATCTGTTCCAGAGGCCAGAGTCTCACCTGGAGTCTCATCTGTTCCAGAGGCTCACCTATTCTAGAGGCCAGACTCTCACCTGGAGTCTCATCTGTTCCAGAGGCCAGAGTCTCACCTGGAGTCTCATCTGTTCCAGAGGCCAGAGTCTCACCTATTCTAGAGGCCAGACTCTCACCTGGAGTGTCACCTGTTCCAGAGGCCAGAGTCTCACCTGGAGTCTCATCTGTTCCAGAGGCCAGAGTCTCACCTATTCTAGAGGCCAGACTCTCACCTGGAGTGTCACCTGTTCCAGAGGCCAGAGTCTCACCTGGAGTCTCATCTGTTCCAGAGGCCAGAGTCTCACCTATTCTAGAGGCCAGACTCTCACCTGGAGTGTCACCTGTTCCAGAGGCCAGAGTCTCATCTGTTCCAGAGGCCAGAGTCTCACCTGGAATCTGACCTGGAGTCTGACCTGTTCCAGAAGCCAGTGTCTCATCTGGAGTCTCACCTGGAGTCTCATCTGTTCCAGAGGCCAGAGTCTCACCTGGAGTCTCACCTGTTCCAGAGGCCATAGTCTCACCTGGAGTCTCACTTGTTCCAGAGGCCAGAGTCTCACCTGGTCCAGAGGCCAGAGTCTCACCTGGAGTCTCACCTGGTCCAGAGGCCAGAGTCTCACCTGGAGTCTCATCTGTTCCAGAGGCCAGAGTCTCACCTGTTCCAGAGGCAAGAGTCTCAACCGAGCCAGAGTCTCACCTGGAGTCTCATCTGTTCCAGAGGCCAGAGACTCACCTCCTGTATCGCATGAGAGGTCTCTGCCTGACTTTTTTGACTCCTGGGAGATCCCCCTGGGAACACTGCTGCCTTTGATATACTCATCATGGCATTGTGAGAGTGCTCTCCCTCTCCATCTCCAACCTCCCTCCCTCAAATTCAAAGGGATTTATTGGCATGGCAAACGTTACCACAGCAAATGGAATAGACAAGAAACAAGGGAAATAAACAAAATGAACAGTAAATATTACACACTAAAAGAATAGACATTTCAAATGTTATATTATTGGCAATGTACAATGTTGTAACAATGTGCAAATAGTTGAAGTATGAAAGGGAAGATAAATTAACAGATAAATATAGGTTGTATTTACAATGTTGTTTGTGCTCCACTGGTTGCCATTGTTGCAACAGATCACAAATCTTGCTGCTGTGGTGCACACTGTGGTATTTCACCTAATAGATATGGGAGTTTACCAAAATGGGGTTTGTTTTCAAATCCTTTGTGGATCTGTGTAATTTGAGAGAAATACAGTGCATGCACTTGGAAAGTATTGAGACCTCTTGACTTTTTCTACATTTTGTTACAGCCTGATTCTAAAATGGATTAAATTAATTTTGTTCCACGTCCATCTACACACAATACCCCATAATGACAAAGCAAAAACAAGTTTTTAGAAATTTTTGCAAATGTATTAAATTTGTAAAACAGAAATACCTTATTTACATAAGTATTCAGACCCTTTGCTATGAGCCTCGAAATTGAGCGCAGGTGCATCCTGTTTCCGTTGATCATCCTTGAGATTTTTCTACAACTTGATTGGAGTCCACTTGTGGTAAATTCAATTGATTGGACATGATTCGGAAAGGCACACACCTGTGAAGATGGTAGAACCTTCCAGAAGCACAACCATCTCTGCAGCACTCCACCAATCAGGCCTTTATGGTAGTAGTCAGACAGAAGCCACTCCACAGTTAAAGGCACACGACAGCCCGTTTGGAGTTTGACAAAAGGCACCTAAAGGACTTTGACCATGAGAAACCAAGATTGAACTCTTTGGCCTGAATGCCAAGTGTCACGTCTGGAGGAAACCTGGCACCATCCCTACGGTGAAGCATGGTGCTGGCAGCATCATGCTGTGGGGATGTATTTCAGCGGCAGGAACTGGGAGACTAGACAGGATTGAGGGAAGGATGAACGGAGCAAAGTACAGAGATCCTTGATGAAAACCTGTCCAGAGCACTCAGGACTTCAGACTGGGGCGAAGGTTCACCTTCCAACAGGACAACGGCCCTAAGCACACAGCCATGATAACGCAGGAGTGGCTTCGGGACAAGTCTCTGAATGTCCCTGAGTGGCCCAGCCAAAACCCAGACTTGAACCCGATCGAACATCTCTGGAGAGACCTGAAAATAGCTGTGAAGCGACGCTCCCCATCAAACCTGACAGAGCTTGAGAGGATCTGCAGAGAAGAATGGGAGAAACTCCCCAAATACAGGTGTGACAAGCTTGTAGCGTCATACCCAAGAAGACTCAGGGCTGTAGTAGTGTGTCTGAAAGTGTCTGAAAACATATGTAAATGTGATCAAGCAAATTTTTTTTTTAAAGTGCTTTGTCATTATGGGGTTTTGCGTGTAGATTGATGAGGGAAAAAACTATTGAATCCATTTTAGAATAAGGCTGTAATGTAACAAAATGTGGAAAAAGTCAAGGGGTCTGAATACTGTCCGAATGCACTGTATGCGTCTCTAATATGGTCATACAGCTGGCAGGAGGTTAGTTTTCACCTCATTTTGTGGGCAGTGTGCACATAACCTGTCTTCTCTTGAGAGCCAGGTCTGCCTACGGTGGCCTCTCTCAATAGTAAAGCCATGCTCACCGAGTCTGTACATAGTCAAAGCAGTCAGGTATTCTGCCACTGTCTACTCTCTGTTTAGGGCCAAATAGCATTCAAGTTTGCACAGTGTTTTTGCTAAATATTCTCCCTGCTCAACCAACCACTGGATTGAGGAATGGTGACAGGTCGGAAACCTATTTAGGTCAATGGTCGGAAGGCAGATATGTATAGTAATGGGTAAATTTGACCATTTCATGTTTTGTGGTGATCAGATATGGACTCGATACACCATCTAGTTTTTTAAATGTTTTAATATTTTTTTTTATTTAACCCTTATTTAACTAGGCAAGTCAGTTAAGAAAAAAATCTTATTTACAATGACGGCCTACCCCGGCCAAACGCTGGGCCAATTGTGCGCCGCCCTATGGGACTCTCAGTCACGGATGGATGTGCTACAGCCTGGATTCGAACCAGGGACTGTAGTGACACCTCTTGCACTGTGATGCAGTGCCTTAGACCGCTGCACCACTCGGGAGCTCAATAACATCCTTATTGATCTCATTATCACCACAAGGTAATCAATACACATGACTAGACAGACAAGAGAGAGGAAATGAGAGCTGCATCATTGATCTGTCTGATTGTGGAATGCCCCCTCCCCTGTCCACTGGAAAGAGATATCTACCCACAATAAGCACACACTGACCAGATGTTTGTGGCGTAAAATGTCAGTGTCACCAATAAAAATAAACTACAGGCTTAACCCTCAATCTACCCATTACACCAACAATAAGCAGCCCACAGTAAATGCAATACCTATATGTGAGAAACTATGGTTTTGTGTTGGCAAATGTGTCAACTAACAACTAGCAAAACTCTAACCTCAAGTCTACATCAAGAGTGCTTAACGGAGATATGTGCTAAACATGCTGAAGCAGGCATTGCTTGTGTTATTGAGCATGCTCTCTGGGGTTGACTTACACTGCAGCACAGGAAAATAAAGTTGAGCTGAAGCAATATATCCTCAGTGGGGTGAGACTAAGTAGACTAAACAGGAAGTAGGAAGGTGATAACAAGGTAGACGTAAATACTGTCAATGTTATATATACTGAACAAACCCAACACACTCTGATCTCTATTCTGGACAGCTTAATTAAACTCAACACACTCTGATCTCTATTCTGGACAGCTTAATTAAACTCAACACACTCTGATCTCTATTCTGGACAGCCTAATTTAGCCATAGTTTTACTGAGGCTGTACTGTTGCATCTAGATATACAGTATAGTGTACAGTTAGTTCTGGACCTACCTGGGCTGGTATTGGGAGAGCCAAGCTCCCCCGGACCCGGTACCCATGCCGGGGCTTTGCATAAAGATCCACCATGTTTATGTAATCCCAATGAGTAGAGCCATATAATCCTACAGCTGAATAGAGCACAGCTACACTAGCTATCACAGGACTGAACTGACACGAGCTGAGGCAGGCGGGCAGGCAAACACACCCTAACTTACACATCCTCTCAGACCAGCTGTGTCTGCTGGTGACCAATGACAGTTAGAGATTCCTTGAAAAAAATAACAGCCTTTTCTGTTACAATGACAGGGGGAGGAGGTTCAGAGAGAGAGAGAAAGCTAAGATAATAGTGAAAAAAAAAACTTGGTTTATCTTCTTTCCGAAAAAAGAAGGAACTTTATCTAGTCCACTGTCCTCACAGCTCATGTGTTCACGGCTACAACTCTGGTTTGGGTTACATCTTCTCTTTGAACATCACGTCTGTAATCACCCTGAAAGTAACTATAACATTAGTACTAAAGTATGGTTTTAAAATCAATGACAACAAATCTGAAATGTACACAGCAAAACACAATTGTGCACTGGAGAGAGGTGAAATGTACACATTTCAGGGGAAAACATCTCTGTAAAAGTACACAAGGATGAACCCAGATTATCTGAAGTTCTGCAGAGTTGGTGAGTGCTTGACTTGACACAGGAAACGGTAGTGAAGGGATGGGATCAGACTGTTGTATCCGCTGACTGTCTGATGCCTTTGGCCAAAATGAACCACCCCAACCAATAGTATCATAAAAACACCCCAACCAATAGTATCATAAAAACACCCCAACCAATAGTGTCATAATAACACCCCAACCAATAGTGTCATAATAACACCCCAACCAATAGTATCATAAAAACACACCAACCAATAGTATCATAATAACACCCCAACCAATAGTGTCATAATAACACCCCAACCAATAGTATCATAAAAACACACCAACCAATAGTATCATGATAACACACCAACCAATAGTATCATAAAAACACACCAACCAATAGTGTCATAATAACACACCAACCAATAGTGTCATAATAACACACCAACCAATAGTGTCATAATAACACACCAACCAATAGTATCATAAAAACACACCAACCAATAGTATCATAAAAACACACCAACCAATAGTGTCATGATAACACACCAACCAATAGTGTCATAATAACACACCAACCAATAGTGTCATAATAACACACCAGCCAAAAGTATCATGATAACACACCAACCAATAGTGTCATGATAACACACCAACCAATAGTGTCATAATAACACACCAACCAATAGTGTCATAATAACACACCAACCAATAGTGTCATAATAACACACCAACCAATAGTGTCATAATGACACACCAACCAATAGCATCCTAACGACACACCAACCAATAGTATCATGATAACACACCAACCAATAGTGTCATAAAAACACACCAACCAATAGTATCATAAAAACACACCAACCAATAGTATCATGATAACACACCAACCAATAGTGTAATGATAACACACCAACCAATAGTGTCATAATAACACACCAACCAATAGTGTCATAATAACACACCAACCAATAGTGTCATAATAACACACCAACCAATAGTATCATAAAAACACACCAACCAATAGTGTCATAATAACACACCAACCAATAGTGTCATAATAACACACCAGCCAATAGTATCATGATAACACACCAACCAATAGTGTCATGATAACACACCAACCAATAGTGTCATAATAACACACCAACCAATAGTGTCATAATAACACACCAACCAATAGTGTCATAAAAACACACCAACCAATAGTATCATAAAAACACACCAATCAATAGTATCATGATAACACACCAACCAATAGTGTCATGATAACACACCAACCAATAGTGTCATGATAACACACCAACCAATAGTGTCACGATAACACACCAACCAATAGTGTCATGATAACACACCAACCAATAGTGTCATGATAACACACCAACCAATAGTATCATAAAAACACACCAACCAATAGTGTCATAATAACACACCAACCAATAGTATCATAATAACACACCAACCAATAGTGTCATGATAACACACCAACCAATAGTATCATAATAACACACCAACCAAGTGTCATGATAACACACCAACCAATAGTATCATAATAACACACCAACCAAGTGTCATAATAACACACCAACCAATAGTATCATAATAACACACCAACCAATAGTATCATAAAAACACACCAACCAATAGTGTCATAATAACACACCAACCAATAGTGTCATAATAACACACCAACCAATAGTGTCATAATAACACACCAACCAATAGTATCATAAAAACACACCAACCAATAGTATCATAAAAACACACCAACCAATAGTGTCATGATAACACACCAACCAATAGTGTCATAATAACACACCAACCAATAGTGTCATAATAACACACCAACCAATAGTGTCATAATAACACACCAACCAATAGTGTCATAATAACACACCAACCAATAGCATCCTAACGACACACCAACCAATAGTATCATGATAACACACCAACCAATAGTGTCATAAAAACACACCAACCAATAGTGTCATAATAACACACCAACCAATAGTATCATAAAAACACACCAACCAATAGTGTCATAATAACACACCAACCAATAGTGTCATAATAACACACCAGCCAATAGTATCATGATAACACACCAACCAATAGTGTCATAATAACACACCAACCAATAGTGTCATAATAACACACCAACCAATAGTGTCATAAAAACACACCAACCAATAGTGTCATAAAAACACACCAACCAATAGTGTCATAAAAACACACCAACCAATAGTATCATGATAACACACCAACCAATAGTGTCATGATAACACACCAACCAATAGTGTCACGATAACACACCAACCAATAGTGTCACGATAACACACCAACCAATAGTGTCACGATAACACACCAACCAATAGTGTCATGATAACACACCAACCAATAGTATCATAAAAACACACCAACCAATAGTGTCATAATAACACACCAACCAATAGTATCATAATAACACAACAACCAATAGTATCATAATAACACACCAACCAATAGTGTCATGATAACACACCAACCAATAGTATCATAATAACACACCAACCAAGTGTCATGATAACACACCAACCAATAGTATCATAATAACACACCAACCAAGTGTCATAATAACACACCAACCAATAGTATCATAATAACACACCAACCAATAGTATCATAAAAACACACCAACCAAGTGTCATAATAACACACCAACCAATAGTGTCATAATAACACACCAACCAATAGTGTCATAATAACACACCAACCAATAGTATCATAAAAACACACCAACCAATAGTATCATAAAAACACACCAACCAATAGTGTCATGATAACACACCAACCAATAGTGTCATAATAACACACCAACCAATAGTGTCATAATAACACACCAACCAATAGTGTCATAATAACACACCAACCAATAGTGTCATAATAACACACCAACCAATAGCATCCTAACGACACACCAACCAATAGCATCCTAACGACACACCAACCAATAGTATCATGATAACACACCAACCAATAGTGTCATAAAAACACACCAACCAATAGTATCATAAAAACACACCAACCAATAGTATCATGATAACACACCAACCAATAGTGTCATGATAACACACCAACCAATAGTGTCATGATAACACACCAACCAATAGTGTCACGATAACACACCAACCAATAGTGTCATGATAACACACCAACCAATAGTGTCATAATAACACACCAACCAATAGTGTCATGATAACACACCAACCAATAGTATCATAAAAACACACCAACCAATAGTGTCATAATAACACACCAACCAATAGTATCATAATAACACACCAACCAAGTGTCATAATAACACACCAACCAATAGTATCATAATAACACACCAACCAATAGTATCATAAAAACACACCAACCAATAGTGTCATGATAACACACCAACCAATAGTGTCATAATAACACACCAACCAATAGTGTCATAATAACACACCAGCCAATAGTATCATGATAACACACCAACCAATAGTGTCATGATAACACACCAACCAATAGTGTCATGATAACACACCAACCAATAGTGTCATGATAACACACCAACCAATAGTGTCATAATAACACACCAACCAATAGTGTCATAATAACACACCAACCAATAGTGTCATAATGACACACCAACCAATAGCATCCTAACGACACACCAACCAATAGTATCATAATAACACACCAACCAATAGTATCATAATAACACACCAACCAATAGTATCATAATAACACACCAACCAAGTGTCATAATAACACACCAACCAATAGTATCATAATAACACACCAACCAAGTGTCATAATAACACACCAACCAATAGCATTATACCACCCCAACCAATAGTATCATAATAACACCCCTGACCCTGTATCCAGTATACTTACCCCGATACATATCTACCTCTATCACTCCAGTATCCCTGCACATTGTAAATATGGTATTGGAACTGACCCTGTATGCTGACTTACTTTCTCATGTTCTTCTTATTTTTTATTTCTCGTGTGTTTTTGTTCTACCTCCTTATTTTTAGTATTACATTGTTATTGATTACTGAATTGTTGGGGTTGGAGCTTGCAAGAAAGGCATTTCCCTGTACTTGTGCATGTGACATTAAAACTAGAAACCCCAACCAATAGTATCATCATACCACACCTTACGGAGAAACCACATGAATTTCACATGTGAACGTGATCTCATGTGAAGCAATGTGATAACATAAAACTACACTAACTAACATGTGAGCACATCTGCGAACACGACCTCATGTTAAATTAATGTGAAATAAATGTGACATGGTGATCCAAAACTTCAACATACTGTATTAGAACACGTGACAACTTTTGAGCACATAGGTTTCTTCCTAGGTTTTGGCCTTTCTAGGGAGATTTCCTAGCCACCTTACTTCTGCTTGCTGTTTGGGGTTTTAGGCTTGGTTTTCGTATACAGCACTTTGATATATCAGCTGATGTAAGAAGGGCTATATAAATACATTTGATTACCCTAACTCTGTTTATACAGGTTCCTCAATTATGAGGCTTGCATCTAATTCTTGTATAAAATGACTGAGTAAAGCTTAAACTATTTGCGAAATGATGTAAAGTGATGTTAACCTTTAAAATGAGAGAATTGGCCTTCCATGTAAAGTTGAACTAAGTCAGTAGCCACGCCCAAGTGAATAGACATTGGTTGGAAATGATGAACCAACCCCCTTTCCACTCTTGAATAAAAGCCTCTGTGACAAAAAGTCACCTCAGTTCCAAATACCGCGAGGGTTTAAAAAGGGCTAATTAGAATTTCAACCCTACAGGCCAAAAAATGTGAGAGCTTGCTCCACATGTGAAATGGTATGAACTCTGAACTATTGATCACCTAGAGAAGAGATGCATACTAAACTAGCATATATCAGACTGCAGCTGAACATATGCGCAAATCTAGTACGAGAACACTGACCGACGAGGAAGCATCTCCAGAGTGAGCTGAACCTCTCAGACCACGTGAACTTCTCACACGACGACCTGGAAGATTCCACCAAGGATGAGGGCGACATCAACTGGGCAAACCAGAGCCTCACATCACCAGCTCAACTATCGAAGCCAGCTTCACGTAAATATTGTTTTTGCTTTTCCCGAATGAGCAATCGTTAGTGGCATATGTAGTTAAGTGAGAATAGCTTCCCAGGTCTGAAAGAGACCCATGTTCCTTAGTCTTACTTCCAAAAAACCCTTCTCCTCTCTCTGAATCTATTGTGTTATTTTAATTTTTTATTTAAATTGTCAAGTCAATTAAGAACAAATTCTTATTTACAATGACAGCCTAGGAACTGTAGGTTAACTGCCTTGTTCAGGGGCAGAATGACAGATTTTTTACCTTGTCAGCTCGGGGATTCGATCCAGCAACCTTTCGGTTACTGGCCCAAAGTTCTAACCACTAGGCTACCTGCCGCCCCGAACAGTTTTTGTTTAGTCCACTAGGGACAGTATTTACAATATTTACTGTATAATGTATTGTATATTCTGTAATTGTTTAATTGGTTAGTAAATAAATAATTGAGACAATTTGTGTATGGATGATTCATAAGTAAAGGCTGGGTTTGTGCAGATAACTAAGAATTTTACGATGTTCAGATGAGACTGATATCAGGTAAAGAATTATTAATGACTGATTGAATGCTATTGATATAAAAGATCTTGGGATCTTTAAGAGTGGATTTGCGAGATAGCTGCTCTATATAAATGAACGCTTCCGTGGTGGCCCAGGATAATGTTTTAATTGTTGCATGGTTGAATTCAATCAAGTAATCAATTAAACATTATGTAATCAATTTGAAACTGGCATGTCATCTCATTAAAGAAGTCAGAGACACGACAGCAGTTACACCTCCGACATCGCCAAAACGCCAGATAGGCTCCTAAGTGGCGTAGTGGTCTAAGGCACTGTATCTCAGTGCTAAAGGCGTCACTACAGACGCTGGTTCGATTCCAGGCTGTATCCCAACCAGCTGTGATTAGGGGTCCCATAGGGCGGCGCACAATAGGCCCAGCGTTGTCCGGGTTTGGCCGGGGTAGGCCGTCACTGTAAATAAGAATTTGTTCATAACTGACTTGCCTGGTTAGATAAAGCTTAAATAAAAAATGCAGGTTTCTGCAATCACTTGTTTGATTGATCTGATTGAATTTAGGCCTTGATGTCAAATTTCCCTGAGCACTGCTACTTGTTCGTTGGTGTTGTCAGATAATCACACAATCATTGAGTTGATTCTGGAAAACTTTTAGCAAAGTACAGAAATGTATTCTTGACAATAAATGTGGTCGATCTCTGACATGGAGATACCTGGTGGTGAAGCAGGAAATTCAGGTTGCTGGCATCCAAAAGATTGTGAGTTCAAAACGTAGGAGTGGTTGCATTCTAAGTGTGCAAACCAATGTTGAGGTAAATTCCATTTTACTCTCAGTCAATTCAGAAAGTGAACCAAACTCCAATTCCTAATTTTTCAAAATATTTAGAATTAGAATTTCTTTGTATTTCCAGAATACAGTATATTTCATGTAAAAACACAGTTCAGCTGTATAAATTACACTATTAGCTATTTCTCTTCATTTTGGAACACTTCACATGTGAAATCATGTGTTTTTGGAAAACTTCATATATGACATGTGAAATATCAAATGTGAAAACGTGCTTTTGAAACACTTCACATATTTATTTTACCTTTATTTAACTAGGCAAGTCAGTTAAGAACAAATTCTTATTTTCAATGATGGCCTAGGAACAGTGGGTTAACTGCCTTGTTTAGGGGCAGAACGACAGATTTTTACCTTGTCAGCTCGGGGATTCAATCTTGCAACCTTTCGGTTACTGGTCCAACACTCTAACAACTAGGCTACCTGCCACCCCACATATGGCATTTCATATGTGAAAACTTTTTTTTCCCAACACTTCACATGTAACATTTCACATGTGAACACGTGTTTTTGGAACACTTCACATGTGAAAAGGTGTGTTTTTGAAATTTCATGTGATCACGTTTCCGCATGTGCTATTTCATGTGTTATTGCTGTTCAGCTAAAATATGACCTCACCTGGGATTTGAACTCACAACCTCTGAATTTGAGGTACACTGAACTTTCTGCTGCACCACAAAGTCTGTAGCATTCCCAGACACATTCATTACCTATACTACGTCTTTGCACTTAGCAAAAAAGTGCCATCTGCACTGTTATTTTAGTTATCAGTCATTCCAACTATTCATTGATTTAATTGACTTATTTCAGCAATTGAAGAGTTTCTGTATAGTTGGTGGGTCATATTATTCTGTTTTAATGATACTCCTGAATCCCTATGATAAATATAATAATTTTCACATTTTTAAGTCCAAAGTGTAGGAATACAGGTGAAATCAGTCAGTCATTGATACAGACATGGTGGCATAGCATGAAGATAGGAATGCCATGAATCAAGAGGTTGTGTGTTCAAATCCCAGGTAATGACATGTTGAATAATAATTACTGTATAAATAAACATACACAATGTAGTCATGTGTGTCAAATATGTCAGTTGAAAACACTGTTAAAAGCACTGTGTGTGCATCATAACGACTCACACATGTGAAAGGTTATGTGATCACATGTGAAAATCCTCATGTGAAACTTCGTGTGAAATAACATCACATGAAGTGTTCCAAAAACACATGGTTTCACATGTGAATCTTCTTGTGAAATGTCACGCATTTCAAAAAAGCACATGGTTTACATGTGAAATCATGTGATTTTTCCCATAAGGGACCACAATCAATAGTATCACAATAACTCCCAACACCCCAACCAATAGTATCACAATAACTCCCAACACCCCAACCAATAGTATCACAATAACTCCCAACACCCCAACCAATAGTATCACAATAACTCCCAACACCCCAACCAATAGTATCATAATAACACCCCAACCAATAGTATCACAATAACTCCCGACACCCCAACCAATAGTATCATAATAACACCCAACAGTATCATAATAACACCCCAACCAATAGTATCATAATAACACCCAACAGTATCATAATAACACCCCAACCAATAGATTTTCAAATTAGTGTTTCAAATTAAAATATCATCCCTTATAATGAATAACGTTGACTAAAAGAGGGACAGCAAAGTACTGCGGAAAAGGTAACATCGTTGTGATGTTGAACTAGCTCCTGAAGAAGGAGATGGTTGAAGAGGAAACATCGTTGTGATGTTGAACTAGCTCCTGACGAAGGAGATGGTTGAAGAGGAAACATCGTTGTGATGTTGAACTAGCTCCTGAAGAAGGAGATGGTTGAAGAGGAAACATCGTTGTGATGTTGAACTAGCTCCTGAAGAAGGAGATGGTTGAAGAGGAAACATCGTTGTGATGTTGAACTAGCTCCTGAAGGAGATGGTTGAAGAGGAAACATCATTGTGATGTTGAACTAGCTCCTGAAGAAGGAGATAGTTGAAGAGGAAACATCGTTGTGATGTTGAACTAACTCCTGAAGAAGGAGATGATAGCCATATTTTGTATAGCCTCTAATTGCCCTAAAGGAGAATAATCAGAACTTTCTCTTATAGCCTTGAGCAATGCTACAAACCAGCAATCTGCCTGATTACTTCACTGCTTTAGCAATCAACCAATAAAACAATGGAGAAGCAAATTGGGGCTCAAAATCAGGCCACAAAAACACAGTCGGCCTATTAATGGAGTCTGATTCCTGCCCGTTACATCACTCCTCATGGCCCAGAATCCTGGATTACCCCAGAGACGGCAATTATGGCTCCATTTACAACCTACATACAGCACAGCAGCCTTATCACTTCCCTACCCATCTCCTCACTTCACTTTACCTCAGGCCAGGCTGATTGACACTTTATTGACATGTCTCTTCTGACTGCCCCGCATATGAAGCAGGAGAACATAGAGTTTCGAGAACATAGAAATTCTAGAACATAGATGGAACACAGAGCTGTATACATTCTACAGTATACATGTATGGATAGAGGAAAAAGAGAAGATATGCTAATCTCTGAACATACTGCAGTGTCTGAAACATAAGACACTGAAACTGACTTAGGTGTGGGGTAACAACTGCTGTCCAAGAATGCCTACGGTACTGTACACACCCTTACGGAAAAAACATACATTTCACATGTGAAGTGTTCCAAAAATCCATGTTTTCATGTGAACTTATGTGAAGTTAATGTGATAACATTAAAGCAACACGTGATAAAATGACACTACTTGATCACATGTGAAGTGTTCCGAAAACACATTTCACATGTGAACTAATATGGTTTTTCTGCATGGGCAATAAAGCCACTTAGTCATTTTAACTATTTACAGATATGTAGATCTCAAGAGCTTTGATAGTGAAGTCCCAAGCAGTTAACCCTATTATTACAAACAGAGTACATAAAAAAGAACCATGCATCAAGATAAAATTAAAAGACATTCTGGATCTAATATGATTCTATGACTAAGGAGACAAGATACTTTAGACCAGTGGTTCCCAAACTTTTTATAGTCCCGTACCCCTTCAAACATTCAACCTCCAGCTGCGTACCCCCTCCAGTACCAGGGTCAGCACACTTTCAAATGTTTTTTGCCATCATTGTAAGCCTGCCACACGCACACTATACATTTATTAAACATAAGAATGAGTGTGAGTTTTTGTCACATCCCGACACGTGGGAAGTGACAAAGAACTCTTATAGGACCAGGGCACAAATAATAATAATAAATCATTTTTCTCTTTCTTTAACCATCTTACATATAAAACCTTATTTAAATAACTCACCACAAGTTAATGAGAAGGGTGTGCTTGAAGGATGCACGTAACTCTGCAATGTTGGGTTGTATTGGAGAGAGTCTCCGTCTTAAATCATTTTCCACACACAGTCTGTGCCTGTATTTAGTTTTCATGCTAGTGAGGGCTGAGAGTCCACTCTCACATACTGTAGGTACGTGGTTGCAAAGGGCATCAGTGTCTTAACAGCGCGATATGCCAAGGCAGGATACTCTGAAAATGTGAAGATTTTTTTTTTCAAAAACTTAATATTATGATTTATTTTTTAAATGTGAATCACATTTTTATTTGGGGTACCCCCGACGGCATTACACGTACCGTACCCCAGTTTGGGAATACCCTCTTTAGACAATGGTTCCGTTCCCCTGCTCAGATGTTGCATGCATCAACCAAAGATTGCATGTATCAACCAATGGTTGCGTGCCATGTCATCGACTGACAGATTGCTATATCATATGTGGTTAGCTAAAAAAATAAAATACCTTCCCAGGTATTGTAAGATCTGGCAGGCATCAGCAGCACCTAGGCAGAGGAAAGTGGCCGAAGGCTGCGTTTAGACAGGCTGGCCAAATCTGATAATTTTTCCCCATTAATTAGACTTTTGACCAATAACAGATATTTTTCAGAGCTGATCTGAATGAGTGAAAAAAAGATCAGAATTGGGCTGCCTGTGTAAACACAGCCATGAAATAGTCTCATTACAGCTGAGGAACGGTCATTGGGAGCCTCTAGAGGAGATTTGCACAACAAGCACAGAGAAAAATGCTGAATTTCCATTTCTCTCTCAAATGGTGTGTGTACATTTACTAAATAAAATCAAACTTTATTTGTCACATGGGCAGAATACAACAAGTGTAGACCTTACCGTGAAATGCTTACTTACAAGCCCTTAACTAACAATGCAGTTCAAGAAAGAGTCAAAAAAATATTTACCAAATTAACTAGAGTAAAAAATTATAAAAAGTAAAAAAAAACGAGGCTATATACAGGGGGTACAGGCACGGAGACAATGTGCGGGGGCACAGGCCAGCCGAGGCAATCCGTACATGTAGGTAGGGATGAAGTGACTATGCATAGATAATAAACAGCGAGCAGCAGCAGTGTACAAAACAAAAGGAGGGGGGATGGGGGGGTCAATGCAAATAGTCCGGTGGCCATTTGATGAACTGTTCAGCAGTCTTATGACTTAGCGGTAGAAGCTGCTAAGGAGCCTTTCGGTCCTTGGCAGTTACAATTTACCAGTACTAATGCAAATAACATAGTGATCTGGTGAAGTATGCATGAACATGATGATATCAACAAGATCACAACTGTTTTTTACATTCATATTTTGTTTATAATAATAGTTAAGGAATTTATGGTTCATTTGATCATGTAAGAAAACCATTCCTACATTAATTTTCATATCTAATTGAGTTAATTTAACTAGGGTAGTCCACTCCACTCGATAGTCTAACCATCACTATTTTCCACAGAGTCTTGGGATCATGACATCCGGTGTTACCCTAAATGTTGGATTCATCTAAATGTATTCACCCATCCTTACTCTCAAATAACCTCCCAATGATTTCAGTAAGAACCCACTGGGCGGGGCCTCCCGGGTGGCGCAGTGGTCTAGGGCACTGCATCACAGTGCTAACTGCGCCACCAGAGTCTCTGGGTTCGCGCCCAGGCTCTGTCGCAGCCGGCCTCGACCGGGAGGTCCGTGGGGCGACGCACAATTGGCATAGCGTCGTCCGGGGTAGGGAGGGTTTGGCCGGTAGGGATATCCTTGTCTCATCGCGCTCCAGCGACTCCTGTGGCGGGCCGGGCGCAGTGCGGGCCAGCCAAGGGGGCCAGGTACACGGTGCGGCTGGCTTCCGGGTTGGAGGCGCGCTGTGTTAAGAAGCAGTACGGCTGGTTGGGTTGTGCTTCGGAGGACGCATGGCTTTTGACCTTCGTCTCTCCCGAGCCCGTACGGGAGTTGTAGCGATGAGACAAGGTAGTAATTACTAGCGATTGGATACCACGAAAATTGGGGAGAAAATGGGATAAAAATAAAAAATAAAAAAAAGAACCGACTGGGCACACACTGGTTGAATCAATGTTGTTTGAATCAAAGAGGAATAGACATTGAATTGACGTCTGTGCCCAGTGAGAAGCCAAACCTAGTATGTGTCCCAAATTACTCTCTATTATCTATATAGTGCACTACTTTTGAACAGGGCCCATAGGGAATGGCCCATAGGGCTCTGGTCAAAAGTATTAAGTGCACCATATAGGGAGTAGGGAACCATTTGGACCAGACTAATAAGATGCACCATATAGGGAATAGGAAGTCATTTGGGCCAGTGTTGCTGCTTAGGAGGAGAACAAAACAGACAGTGTTCAGTGTTCTTTTCTGTCAGAGAGCAGGATCAGATAGATAGGTCACACACACAATCTGTTGGAGCAGTTTCCTGGCATTTGATTTTGGCAGGCAGAGGTCAATATTCAATCAAAACTTTGAACTCTGATCAAATGCATGCATTCTTTTTGCCAGTAAATTTAATTAGAAACAGAAAAAGCTTTTTTTTAACCTGGTTCATTCCAAAGCTGACATATTTTGCATACCGTACCCTAATTCATGTTAAATGTTATACAATGACACAAAATACCAGTCAAAAGTTAGGA
This sequence comes from Salvelinus fontinalis, assembly GCF_029448725.1. Taxonomy (NCBI): domain Eukaryota; kingdom Metazoa; phylum Chordata; class Actinopteri; order Salmoniformes; family Salmonidae; genus Salvelinus; species Salvelinus fontinalis. Next base: position 89,658,360 of record NC_074665.1, on the reverse strand, counting down.
CATACCTACTCATTCCAGGGTTTTTAGTTTTGTATTTTCTACATTGTAACTATGAAAAAACACCTAAGGAATCATGTAGTAACCAAAAAAAACTTAAGCAAATTCTTGAAAGTAGCCACCCTTTACCTTGATGACAGCTTTGCATACTCTTGGCATTCTCTCATCCAGCTTCATGAGCCACCTGGAATGCATTTCAATTAACAGGTGTGCCTTGTTAAAAGTGAATTAATGCCTTTGAGCCAATCAGTTGTGTTGTGACAAGGTAGGGGTGGTATACAGATAGCGCTATTTGGTAAAAGACCAAGTCCATATTATGGCAAGAACAGCTCAAATAAGCAAAGAGAAATGACAGTCCATCATTACTTTAAGACATGAAGGTCAGTCAATCCGGAATATTTCAAGAACTTTTAAAGTTTCTTCAAGTGCAGTCGCAAAAACCATCAAGTGCTGTGATGAAACTGGCTCTCATGAGGACCGCCACAGGAAAGGAAGAGCCAGAGTTACCTCTGCTGCAGAGGATAAGTTCATTTGAGTTACCAGCCTCAACATTTGCAGCCCAAATAAATTCTTCACAGAGTTCAAGTAACAGACACATCTCAAAATCAACTGGTCAGAGGAGACTGTGTGAATCAGCCCTTCATGGTCAAATTGCTGCAAAGAAACCAATACTAAAGAACAGACTTGCTTGGGCCATAAATCACAAGCAATGGACAATAGACTGGTGGAAATCTGTCCTTTAGTCAGATGAGTCCAAATTTGAGATTTTTGGTTCCAACTGCCATGTCTTTGTGAGATACAGATTAGGTGAACGGATGATCTCTGCATGTGTGGTTCCCACCGTGAAGCATGGAGGAGGAGGTGTGATGGTGCTTTTCTGGTTACAGTACCAGTGATTTATTTGAAATTCAAGGCATACTTAACCAGCATGGCTACCACAGCATTCTGTAGCAATACGCCATCCTATCTGGTTTGCGCTTAGTGGGACTACCATTTGTTTTTCAAACCCAACACACTCCTGCAAGACTGTTGGAAAAGCATTCCAGGTGAAGCTGGTTGAGAGAATGCCAAGAGTATGCAAAGCTGTCATCAAGGCAAAGGGTGACTACTTTGAAGAATCTCACTTTCTTGGTTACTACATGATTCCATATGTGATATTTCATAGTTTTTGATGTCTCCACTATTATTTTATAATGTAGAAAATAGTAGAAAAAATTAAGAAAAACCCTTGAGTGAGTAAGCGTCCAGACTTTTGACTGGTACTGTAGATGTTTATTTATTGTATACTTTTTTTCAAGAAATCAGAGTAGTTTGACAAAACTTTTTGTAAGCTTTCAAATGATATCAAACTCAACCGTTGATATTTTCCAGTGATGAAGATATTGTAATGAAACAGCAGGGAGCAGGTCTCGAACCCTCAACCTCCTAGCCCGAGGTCCGGCGCGCTATCGACTGTGCCGCAAAAGCATGCTCAAGCGGCAGAGTCGATTTCCGCGCTTATAAACCCAGGGTCGTTACACTACTCCCTCCTTTCAAAGAGCGCGTCCTCGCGCTAGCTTGCGACTTTACGTCTTACAGGAACGCGCTCACCGGCCAAGCACACGCACTGTCGTGGATGCGAGGTCCGATCACTTCTGACACCAATGTAATGAAACAGCAGGGAGCAGGTCTCGAACCCTCAACCTCCTAGCCCGAGGTCCGGCGCGCTATCGACTGTGCCGCAAAAGCATGCTCAAGCGGCAGAGTCGATTTCCGCGCTTATAAACCCAGGGTCGTTACACTATGGATGTTTCATGATAGGCTGGGGTATGCAAAATGGGTCAACTTTGAGCACCTCTATCTCCTGAATGTTTTGACATTCAGGTCTAAAAAGTAACTTTCTGACCATGGGCAAACACGTATCGAAGGTTTTGTTAAAATCAAAAAGGGGTGCTGTCAGAAAGGGATTGAAATCAAGGTCCAAATGGTGTAACAGTATAACTTTACGTCGTCCCCTCGCCCCGACACGGGCGCGAACCAGGGACCTTCTGCACACATCAGCAACTGACACCCACGAAGCGTCGTTACCCATCGCTCCACAAAAGCTGCAGAGCAAGGGGCAACACTACTTAAGTCTCAGAGCAAGTGACGTAACTGATTGAAATGCTACTAGCGCGTACCCGCTAACTAGCTAGCCATTTCACATCCGTTACACTCACCCCCCTTTCAACCTCCTCCTTTTCCACAGCAACCAGTGATCCGGGTCAACAGCATCAATGTAACAGTATAACTTTACGTCGTCCCCTCGCCCCGACACGGGCGCGAACCAGGGACCTTCTGCACACATCAACAACGGTCGCCCACGAAGCATCGTTACCCATCGCTCCACAAAGGCCACGGCCCTTGCAAAGCAAGGGGCAACAATACTTAAGTCTCAGAGCAAGTGACGTAACTGATTGAAATGCTACTAGCGCGTACCCGCTAACTAGCTAGCCATTTCACATCCGTTACAATGGCACCCTAGTCCCTACATAGGGCTCTGGTCAAAAGTAGTGCACTGTGATAAAGTGTGAGACCAGAGCCCTTATTGCACAGCGTAAGTGAAGGCTACAGTTACAAGATATGTAAAGGTGATGGGCATTTCCATCGAATAGGAGCATATCAAATTGGTGTCATATGAAAGCTAAGAGTCTATCTTTTTGGGAAATGAAGGCATAGAAGGCACCATTTCCCAAGAAAATAAATTGCCTCTGAAAGCAACGTCAGCCCAGTGACTAGAGCACAGCAGAGTACCGTGAGTAGAACACAGTGAGTAGAGCAGTATGTAAAGCACAGTAGTGTACTGTACAGTGAGTAGAGCACAGTAGAGCATAATGAATAGAGCACAGTGAGTAGAGCAGAGCACAGTAGAATAGAGCACAGTGAGTAGAACACCGTGAGTAGAGCACAATACATTGAGTAGAACACAGTGAGTAGAACACCGTGAGTAGAGCACAATACATTGAGTAGAACACAGTACTGCAAAGTCTAATAGTACAGTAAAGAAAGGTAGAGTACATTGTACTGTAATCTACTCTGCTGTGATGTCATTCTCCTCATGTTTCACAAGGTTGGACATTCATATCCATAATTATGCATTTCTGTGTAGTACAGATTAGGGACATTTACATTTACATTTAAGTCATTTAGCAGACGCTCTTATCCAGAGCGACTTACAAATTGCAATTCTGTTACCGTAATTCCATTATCGGATGTACAGTTGAAGTCGGAAGTTTACATACACCTTAGCCAAATACATTTAAACTCAGTTTTTCACAATTCCTGACATTTAATCCGAGTAGAAATTCCCTGTTTTAGGTCAGTTCGGATCACCACTTTATTTTAAGTACGTGAAATGTCAGAATAATAGTAGAGTACGATTTATTTCAGCTTTTATTTCTTTAATCGCATTCCCAGTGGGTCAGAAGTTTACATAGACTCAATTAGTATTTGGTAGCATTGCCTTTAAGTTGTTTAACTTGGGTCAAACGTTTTGGGTAGCCTTCCACAAGCTTCCCACAATAAGGTGGGTGAATTTTGGCCCATACCTCCTGACAGAGCTGGTGTAACTGAGTCAGGTTTGTTGGCCTTGCATGCACATGCTTTTTCAGTTCCGCTCACACATTTTCTATGGGATTGAGGTCAGAGATTTGTGATGGCCACTCCAATACCTTGACATTGTTGTCCTAAAGCCATTTTGCCACAACTTTGGAAGTATGCTTGTGGTCAATGTCCATTTGGAAGACCCATTTGCGACCAAGATTTAACTTCCTGACTGATGTCTTGAGGTGTTGCTTCAATATATCCACATGATTTATTTCCTCATGATGCCATCTATTTTGTGAAGTGCACCAGTCCCTCCTGCAGCAAAGCACTCCCACAACATGATGCTGCCACCCCCGTGCTTCACGGTTGGGATGGTGTTCTTCGGCTTGCAAGCCTCCCCCTTTTTCCTCCAAACATAATGATGGTCATTATGGCCAAACAGTTCTAATTTTGATACATCAACCGAGAGGGCATTTCTCCAAAAAGTACGGTCTTTGTCCCCATGTGCAGTTGCAAACCGTAGTCTGGCTTTTTTATGGTGGTTTTGGAGCAGTGGCTTCTTCCTTGCTGAGCGGTCTTTCAGGTTATGTTGATATAGGACTTGTTTTACTGTGGATATAGATACTTTTGTACCTGTTTCCTCCAGCATCTTCACAAGGTCCTTTGCTGGTGTTCTGGGATTGATTTGCACTTTTCGCACCAAGTACGTTCATCTCTAGGAGACAGAACGCATCTCCTTCCAGAGCAGTATGACGGCTGCGTGGTCCCATGGTGTTTATACTTGCATACTATTGTTTGTACAGATTAATGTGGTACCTTCAGGCGTTTGGAAATTGCTCCCAAGGATGAGGAGGTCTACAAAAAAAACATTCTGAGGTCTTGGCTGATTTCTTTTGATTTTCCCATGATGTCAAGCAAAGAGGCACTAAGTTTGAAGGTAGGCCTTGAAATACATCCACAGGTACACCTTCAATTGACTCAAATTATGTAAATTAGCCTATCAGAAGCTTCTAAATCCATGATATCATTTTCTGGAATTTTCCAAGCTGTTTAAAGGCACAGTCAACTTAGTGTATGTAAACTTCTGACCCACTGGAATTGTGATACAGTGGGTTATAAGTGAAATAATCTTTCTGTAAAAAATTACTTGTCATGCACAAAGTAGATGTCCTAATCGACTTGCCAAAACTATAGTTTGTTAACAAGAAATTTGTGGAGTGGTTGAAAAACTAGTTTTAATGACTCCAACCTAAGCGTATGTAAACTTCGACTGTAAATCCACTTCACTTACTGTAGTTCAATAACCAAAAGAAACTTTTTCGAACTCATGTTGCCATGATGTTTAACAGTTATTTGGAAAACGTGATTGCATGATTTTACTGTAATTTCTTTACCAAAGTTTGAATCTGCACAGTTCTTCCACTAAATTCAATGTTGTACATTTTTCTGTGGAAATTGTTAAAAGTAGTCCTTGTGCATAGAGTTGTATGGTTTGATAAACTTTGAAATCAATGGTTTTTGTTAGCATACATTTTAAAATGAAAAAACTGAGTCAAAATGTAAAACCCCTTGTCATTCACTCCTGAAAAAGCCTTCAGGACTGATATCTAGCTGCACCAAAAATTCGACTTATTTCAGGAATCTGTAGCACATGGCACATCATTACAGCTGGAGAACACAGTGAATACAGGTTGAAGGCTCTCTGTACATTCTGTTTGATTAAAGCCTCTTCATCAGAATTTAGAATGCAGCCACTGTACTGTACACAACTTAAATGTTTCAAATGTTTGTTTTTTTAGCATATGTTGATTTGGATGCATGAAAATAATGACATAGCTGGGAGAAGAAATGTACAGAATGTGCAAATAGCTGGCACTAACACATGAACTGTGGATGGATCCCATGCCAGAAAGGACAGAACTATATAGTGCACTACTTTTGACCATAGGGACCGAATCCCTATGGGGTACTAAATAGAGTGCAATTTGGAATGCTGCCCTTGTTGCTGCATAGCAGGGGTACCACAAGGTCATTCAATTATCAGATTTGTTTTATTTCACCTTTATTTAACCAGGTAGGCTAGTTGAGAACAAGTTCTCATTTACAACTGTAACCTGGCCAAGAAAAAGCAAAGCAGTGCGACACAAACAACAACACAGTTACAAGTAAGCAAACTAGTTCAAGTTCTGTTATAGCAAATGTAACAACAATGTAGGCCTACTTTACAGACTACGAGCCTACTTTACAGACTACTTTCAAACTTTGCACACTAGTTTAGTCAGAAATTTAAATGTTTACACATTGCCACCTGCAAGCGCAAAAATGTAACAAATTAATTCTCAGCATTGAGAAGGATATAAAATGTTCGTTCCATGCTTGACTACATCCTGATACTAGGAGCGGCCTACGTCACTTTACCTCGGAACAGGTGAACCAACGATGGAAAGCAGACTCGCGGAATCTTTCAGGTTTCTCCAAAAAACGATGTTGCTTCACGGTGACGCCTGTCAAACCAACCAACTGTAGTCAATGTAATTTGCGTTTGCAAAATGTTAATATTTTTTACGGCGGTATAGTTCTCGTCAACGTCACTGGTGCTCTGGCAACAGGTAGCAGCTGGAAGCTACAGCCAGTCGTTTGGGAGTGGTTTGTTGGTAGCCTAAGTTTCTGATTAACTCTTTCTTTTCTGGTTACAGTAGGTATGTATTCGAACCAGCCGAACTAACCGGTTTCTAACTTGTTCTGTGGTTGCCCCACCAACTCCCCTAACCCCCACCCACATTCACGAAAGTAAAAAGAAGAGGAAAGAAAAGGTAGAAAGAGGATTCCACTTTTGGGAAATCTCAAATGTTACAATCAAATTGCATAGGTCCATACACCTAACAGTGATTGTGTCCTGCGTATCGTATTCCAGACAGTTGTACGGAACGGACCAGATAGAGCACTTGAATCAGCTGGACCTGACCGTCCTGACTCTACTGTTGCATTCTAAGGGCAGTGGCACCCCTTACCCCTTTGGACTGGCACACAAAAGCAAAAGGGCTTGTGTATATGAGCTGCCACAGAATAACACATGGCGTCTACTATAGCGAGTATATGCTATGTTAGGAATCTTTCCATACATTAGCAGGAATTTGACCCTTTCATGGATAACTTGTACATGTCTGTACAAGACAACAGCACAACCTTCAATCAAACTCACTGCATTCTGTTATCCATAAACTCACCATGTATCTTTAATGCAGATCACAAGGCTCACTTACTCAAATCATCTTTTGAGTCATGTTTTTGGATCCCAGATGGTAGAACTATTTTCCTGAATGTGATATAGTTTGTGATTCATTAGCTGAGTCCTGTTGACCATATTAACTTTTGGGAAATCTGACAGAATAAGTCATATGCCTAGTTCTCATCTGTGTTTGTGACTCATTTGTGCATCCCAAATGGCACCCTATTCCTTAAAAGGGCACTACTTTTGACCAGAGGCCCAGGTTAATAGTAGTGCACTGTATAGGGCCCTCAAACTCAACTCTGGACCTCGAAGCCAGTTCCACTACGTTTTTTCATTGTTCCCCTCTAATCAGTGACTGATTTAGACCTGGGACACCAGGTGCATGCAATTAGTTATCAGGTAGAACAGAACGCCAGCAGCCTCTTGACCACTGGTAAGAGTTGAGTACCCCTGATATTTAAGGAATAGGGTGCCATTGGGGATGCAACCATTGAGTATTTCCCAGAGTATAACAATAATTCCTCTGTGAATTTTTTTATAAAATCTCTCCTTTTCTTAAGACAAACACAACAGGGTAGCGACAATGAACAAACCAAATAGTGAACATAGTGATTCCCAACCTCAGTAATAATTTCTTCAAAAAGCTGAGAAAAAAAGCATGACAGAGCATTGCAAGGCTTGATTACTTCTGTGCTTATCCATCAGACCTCGAATGCTTGTCGGGATGCCAGTTCTACCATGACTGAACAGCACCCTCTGATGTCAGAAGTTAGTAATACCGGTTATTTTCTCTGACGTTCCCATCCAACTCACATCCTTTACAAATGGCTTCATGTATCTCATTATAAAGTCAAATAAAATACTTGCATATTATACATTTATGTAGGATGTTATGAATGTCTACAGTGAAACTTAATCTTACCTGAGCTGTAGGGGAAGGGGCTGTAACGTCAATCGGACCAGAAGTTCGATCCAGGCTCTGCTGTTGTTCTGCTGGTGTTTCAGTTGAACTCAAAGATCCAGCCAGTTCTGTTCCCACAAAGTCTGTCAACTCTGAGTGCTGGGTATCTGATATAGTCTCATAGATATCTGAGTCCTGAGATAAATGAGATAGCCCACTAGGATCCCCTGGCAGTGTTTTCGTTATCCGGCCATCTGAGATCTGCTGTTTATCTTGATCCTTGATACGTGTAGGAGGGCTTGACTGCAACTGGGGAAGTTCGCTTGTGGGCTCAGGTGAGACATGGAGCTTTAGGGAACAGTGCTGTAGCATATCACCAAGACCTTGAGCGTCTGAGGCTGAGGTGAATGAGAAACCTGGAGCTAAACTTCGCCTCTTCAGATCATGTGGCGGGATATCTCTAGTCTCGTTATTGGAGGTCTGCAGTCCCACCATGGTCTTCATGTGCTCATAATGCTTGATTTCATCAATGTCTTGTGATACCCCGAACGTGGACATCCTGTGAGTGGTGGCTCTCGCAGAGTGATCCGTGGACATGCGGACCTTCGTCACAGCGTCTGACCTTTGACCTTTGTTAGACATGTCCAGTGGCTCTCTGTCAGTCGTTGACTGCAAGAATGTGCGACTCTGAGTCCCAGAATTAGTGAGGTCTAGTGGGCCCTGGGTCTTCACAGAGAGCTCCCTCACATACTTGGCAGGGATATAGAAGGGTTTGGTCCTCTGGTCCTTCTGGACATGCCACCAGTAGTCATTGGTCCTGGAGACCAGGATGTACCTGTGAACATTAGAGGCCCAGAGAGGCAATGTGAAGAATGTGTTTGGGCTGTGCAATGACGCGTGTACTGTGCATGTATTGTTAAGTTCTATCATCTATATCATGTTGTCTGATCTGTTCCTTTGTAATTTTACTTTTTTAACTAAAGACTAATTTCCATTTTGTGAAATATTTTCTGGATAATAAAGATTTTCAATTCAATTACCTCTCGTTGGGCTTGATGGAGACCAGAGCCCCGTCCTTGGCTGTGTACTCATACTCAAACTCCACCTGCACCAACGCCATGTTACTGTAGTTAGGCCTACAGTTACTGTAGTTAGGCCTAGTTAGCCGCTCTGCTGGCTGGAGCCTCTGTGTTGAAATGCAGATAGTCACTTTTCAAAAGAGTTCATCTTGGAGCTGTAAACATTCAAAACAGTACATTTAAAATCGGCATATCTGACTTTGTGCTTCTCAAACGGCACCCTATTCCCTTTATAGTGCACTACTTTTTAACCAGAGCACATAGAGAATAGGCTGGGCATTTGGGACATACACACATAAAAAACATATTCAGATCCAGTAAACTGAGACAGGACTCCGGCCATACAATAGTAGACATTTGGAAACCTCAACATTATCGGAGTCATTGAATTATATACATGTATTGTAATAGGATCTCTGAGGTGGGAGTACTCAGTTACTAACGTCATAGTTGTCCTCAATCAACATGATCCACTTCTGCCTTACAGATTATCATCATAAAGAATGCAGTGACCAGTATGGCTGTTTCTGTTTCATGATTTGAACCTGAACAATAGGCAGGCAGACATCAGTAAAGGTTGTCTCCCATCGCTGTGCATAAAAATACTGCTACAGGAAGTTGCTGCCAGCAGTCACTACAGTTCAGAATGTCCTAACCCAAAACTTAAAGAGCTCTATAGACTCACAACACAGAGCCCACAGAACAGGAAGCCTGTAGCCCAGCACCAACTTGGGTCGACGATGCACAGCTCACTCCATTGTCAAGCTACAATCTCAGTTTGCCATATAAGGCCTCCAGAAACACGGGGAGAACTTCCGAAAACAAAGGACTCAATTCCTTCTTCTAATTTCAGTAGTGACATTATTGACAACCAGGACCAATAACTGGTCAGAAGTCCAAGTCTATTCCCTCTCCATACTAACCCATTCAAAGTGAGTGTACCATCTGATCTATGTCAACATGACAGTTGTTTTTTTGTTGTCAACTGACATAATACTTAGTCCAATTGTTCTAGTAAGAGTCCATTTTAAATATTTTCTTAAAGAAAGGGTAACTTTTTGAAAGTTTTGAACTTGATATAGCCTACAGTAACAATCCAACCCTAAGTTATAAGGAGTCAGAGAGGGGTGGCAGGTAGCCTAGTGGTTAGAGCGTTGGACTAGTATCCGAAAGGTTGCAAGATCGAATACCTGAGCTGGCAAGGTTAAAATCTGTCATTCTGCCCCTGAACAAGGCAGTTAACCCACTAAGCCGTCATTGAAAATAAGAATTTGTTCTTAACTGACTTACCAAGTTAAAAATAAAGGTAAAATAAAAAATAGTGCATGTAAAACAGAAGTTAAACATGATTTAATCCCCACTAAGGGGGTCTAGCATGAGTTAAACATGATTTAATCCCCACTAAGGGGGCCTAGCATGAGTTAAACATGATTTAATCCCCACTAAGGGGGCCTAGCAGAAGATAAACATGATTTAATCCACATTAAAGGGGGACTAGCAGAAGTTAAACATGATTTCATCCACACTAAAGGGGGACTAGCAGAAGTTAAACATGATTTCATCCCCACTAAGGGGGACTAGAATACATTAAACATGATTTAATCCACACTAAAGGGGACTAGCAGAAGTTAAGCATGGTGTATTCCACACTAAGGGGGTCTAGCAGAAGTGTTGTTCAAAGGGAATCTCATGTTACAATAATAATGCACACTAACAGTACATCAAACTTTTACAATAAAACCAATGTAATTCAAGGCTTGACAATAAAGTAGGTATTCATACCTGGAGGTGGGCATACAGCCAGAAGACTTGTACCAATTCTGTCCTCTACTCTCTGAATGTTCAGTGGATCCCAGACGTTAGAGTGAGTTTAATAAATCTACCATTTGCATTAATTCCCATCATATTACACCTGGTAAATCTTTCTCTTTCAGCATCTATTTTACATCACATTACAGTTCACTTGTCCAAGAATGTTTTGAGCTCCTGTAGTGTCGGTTATCAAGCCTAGTTGTCTACGCACAGGGCTGTGTGTGTGTGCGTGCACAGGTTTCAACTTGCCTGACTGCCTCTGTATCATTTCCTGTTCTACTGACTGTGTATAGGAACAACACTGAGAGAATGGAGACTGGGGGACAGGAACACACACACAGAGAGCTATGAAAAATGGGAGTGACTCAATATATAGTTCTATTCAGTCCCTCATGAAACATCATCTGGTTTCCTAGGAGTCTGTGACCAATCTGACCGTTACTTCCCTTTAGAACTACAGTGGAGAATATTCTCTGGTTATAGGCTAACAGCCATGTGAAATTGATCAATTACAAACAAATATGTGTGCGTCTCCTATGGGCACTGGTCAAAAGTAATGCACTATATAGGGAATTAGGTACTGTTTGGGATGCAGTAATTGTCAATGAGTGTTGTCAATAAATACCCTCTAGCCTACATGCCAGTGTGAGTTTCTGCTGGTTTAGCATTACATGGCAGTTGGCCAAAAAGGGGAAGCAAACACTGGTATCAAGATTATTTCAGATCTTGGTTTTGTTAGGAATAACATTAATTTAGCCTCATAATATTTTCATCTGGTGTAAAGTAAAGCAAGTCAGTAAATTGTACAGTAAAACCATGCCTCGCCCATTCTCTATAGGAGTGTTTCCCAACAGCACACGTTGTTGTTGTTCCGGACAAGCACACCTGATTCAACTTGTCAAATAATCATCAAGACCTTGAGTTTTTTTAGTTACCTTTATTTAACTAGGCAAGTCAGTTAAGAACAAATTCTTATTTTCAATGACTGCCTTGTTCGGGGGCAGAGTGACAGATTTTTACCTTGTCAGCTCGGGGATTCAATCTTGCAACCTTTCGGTTACTAGTCCAACACTCTAACCACTAGGCTACCTGCCACCCCAGTTGAATCAGGTGAGTTTGTCAGGGGCAACAACAAAAATGTGTGCTGTTAGGAATACTGGAAGACTGGAGACACTGGAGGATGTGACAGAGGTTTGATCCCTGAATTTCCCTCTGTGGGGATTTTAAGACATAATATTTAAAGAAACAAGACCAATGTATATTTGGTTTGTCACAGAAACTTTATTCCTGCATTCCTGCTGCTCTGTCCTTCAGTATAGACTACCCACCAAAATTATGCACTTTAGTGACTACATTACAGACAACCCCCAGCCCTGTAACCTCTGACCTTAGTGATGACAACATCTTTCTTCTGGCTGTGGCGGTGTCAGGGGTCCACACACTGGTCCCCTGCTGCTGGGTTCCAAGCCTGGTACACACGCACACACACACACACACATCTCAGAGTGTCTGTTACTGCATGTTACACACATCTCAGAGTGTGTATGTCTGTTACTGCATGGCACACACACTTACTGGGTCCATGAGAAAGACGCGTGAGGCGGCAGTGAGGTTTACCTCCACCCCTCCGGCTTTGAGTGACAACAGCATGATAAATGGGCTCCCCGGTGCGTCGCTCTGTATCTCCTAGATGACCTGAGCCTGCCTCTTCTGGCTCATTGTGCCATCCAGACACAAACGGGAGAGCGAGTTAAAAAGGCCAGCTCTTATTGAGCAGTTTCAGCACCTCTGAACCATTAGTTTGTTGTAATTGCCCAACACCCCTTATATCTTATTAGTGTACCTGCAAGTCACACCACTTGTATTGGCCATAGTTCGCCATTCCCCATCACACCTGACTCAACCCAGCTCCTGCCGTCAGAGTGAGATCGAGGTCAAATAAGAATGGACTGACTGGACTATTCCTCATGTTTATTTTATTTGACCTGTGTTTAGTGTGGGCATATATTTGTAAGTACTCTCCAACATGTCATGGGGTTTTAGTTGGGTGTTTCTAAGGCAGAAAAGTATTTACCATATTCATAAGGTTTATAAAGTTATTCCGTTTCCATGTGAGTCATGCTGCTTCTAGCCTGCTAGCCAAGATATTAGCCAGTCATGCTTGCTCGGAATGTTGTGTACCACATGCCTCGTTAAGGATAGCACGCACGCATACACGCACGCACGCACAGACGGACACACACACACACACAGTGCATTCGGAAAGTATTCAGACCCCTTCACTTATTTTTCCATTTTGTTACAGCCTTATTCTAAAATGTATTGAAAAAATTGGCCTTCCGAGTGGCGCAGCGGACTAAGGCACTGCATCGCAGTGTTGCGCCGTTACTACAGCCTGGGGTTCGAGCTGTCACTACAGCCCAGGCAGTGTCATTACCAGCCGTGACCGGGAGTCCCATAGGGTGGCGCACAATTGGCCAGGCATCATCTGGGTTAGGGAAGGGTTTGGCCAGGGGGGCTTTACATGGCTCATCGTGCTCTAGCGACTACATGTGGCGGGATGGGCGCCTGCAGGCTGACTTCAGTCGTCAGTTCAACTGTGTTTTCTCTGACACATTGGTGCACCTGGCTTCCGGGTTAAGCGAGCGGGTGTTAAGAAGCGCAGTTTGTCGGGTCATGTTTCAGAGGACGCATGACTCAACCTTCACCTCTCCCGAGCGTGTTGGGGAGTTTCAGCGATGAGACAAGATTATTATCACGAAATTGGGGAGAAAAAGGGGAGAAAATTACACAAAAAATATATAAATAATAATAATAAATCCTCATCAATCAACACACAATGCCCCATAATGACAAAGTGAAAACAGATTTTGAGACATTTTTGAAAATGTATTACAAATAAAAAACAGAAATACCTTATTTACATAAGTATTCAGACCCTTTACTATGAGACTCGAAATTGAGCTCAGGTGCATCCTGATCATCCTTGAGATGTTTCTACAACTTGATTGGAGTCCACCTGTGGTAAATTCAATTGATTGGACATGATTTGGACCTGTCTATATAAGGTCCCACAGTTGACAGTGCATGTCAGAGCAAAAACCAAGCCATGAGGTTGAAAGAATTGTCTGTAGAGCTCTGAGACAGGATTGTGTCGAGGCTCAGATCTGGGGAGGGGTACCAAAACATTTCTGCAGCATTGAAGGTCCCCAAGAACACAGTGGTGTCCATCATTCTTAAATTAAACAAGTTTGGAACCACCAAGACTCTTCCTAGAGCTGGCCCCCGACCAAACTGAGCAATCGGGAGTGAAGGGCCTTGGTCAGGGAGGTAACCAAGAACCTGATGATCACTCTGATAGAGGTGTAGAGTTCATCTGTGGAGATGGGAGAACCTTCCAGAAGGACAACCTTCTCTGCAGCACTCCACCAATCAGGCCTTTATAGTTGAGTGGTCAGACAGAAGCCACTCCTCAGTAAAAGGCACAACAAACAGCTTGAGGTTTGCCAAAAGGACTCTCAGACCATGAAAAACAAGATTCTCTGGTCTGAAGAAACCCAGATTGAACCCTTTGTCCTGAATGCTAAGCGTCACATCTGCAGGAAACCAATTGAATTACAGTATTATCATACATGTAAATCCATGTCGGCTCAATTATTATTTCTTTTTTTGATAGGAAATAGTTGATGAACCAACAGTTGAGATGTATTCATAAAAGAATGCAGGTAATCATTGCTGATGATAAACACGGGCAGCGTGACTTTCAGATTTAAAAAAAATGATTTTCTGTTACTGCATACAGGATGAGGGTTTGACTTGAATCGAGCACTAAGAGGAGTACCACAAACAGTCTACTGGCTATGTTACATTCAGATTGTGTTTTATATAGGATATTGTTTCAGATGGCTGATTCTCACAACAGCTGGTTGGGGATGTTCATCAGAACACCGATGTGGTAGAAGAAAACACCTAGGCCCAATGTGTTTAAGGAACATTCCATTTGTTTATACCATTAACTTCACCATAGCCAGATGAGAAGATTTAGGAGTAGATAATGGTAAAGGGTATCTGGTTAATGTATGACATCTTTGTATCGGATTTTATCTGTTGCATATCTTGAAAATCTAAGATGAAGATTGAATGGTATGGAAATTCCATTTACTTTTGGATACCAACATCAAAACTTTGTTCAAGTAAAATAAACTAATCTCACTAGTATTTTGGGAACAGTAGTGCCAACTGGCCTGTGTACCAGTCAGTTTGTGCTTTCATTCCACTCCTTGATGGCGTAGAATGATCGCATAAACAGGCTAGTTCCAAACCATTTATTTGTTAGGTATGAAACTATTGGCATGATGCTTTAGTGCTTTGCTACATGATTGTGCAACCTTGCCATATTCATCACTGATTAAATAGAAACAAAATTACAGGTTTGTCAACTTTATTGATTTAGGGAGGGGGAAAAATATTCTTGTGATTTTTCATGTGCAACTCACAATGTTCTCTGAAAGTAATAAATGTACTAAAATATATTTTAGTATCCCTTTAACTGAGTGGACCTTTTAGTCCAGCATACAAACAGATTAAGTAATGAGCCTCTGTCCCTTGAATAGTTTATTCACTAACAAAAGCATTTGCTAAACCTGGACCATAATCGAGTAATGCAAAGTTCAAGGCATAGTTAGAGAAACCAAGGTAGGATGTGCAAACCAAGGTATGAGAGACATTTAAATAGCAAGTGGCCTTAACTCAGCAGGTTGGCTATGTTCTGGGAATCAGTGAGTGCAAGGAATGTAAAATGTATTCATTAAAATACAGCTAGTATAAAATGTTACATAAATGTAATCATTTTGTTTAAATCTATTTAACTGTTGAGTAGTTTCTCAGTGTTCTGTCAGGGGACATGTGCCCAATTCAAACAGGGATTGTCCTGGTAAAGTAAGTAGACAAGATGTCCCTCATCACATTTAAAATGTATTTGTAATTACAATGGTGTCAGAAGTATGCACCAAATGTCACATTGATCCATAATTAAAGAAAATGCATTTATTCAATTAACAAGTATATACATAAAGGGTGTGGTGACAAACAGTACACTAGGAGTCACGTTTCCAATGGGGCAGATAAGCAAAATCAATTACACACCAAGAAAATGTTTCTGTTTTCCATTTATTCTTGTATCTTGGGACATTAACTAAAACTCATCCTATTCCAGAGACCACTGTCTTTAAAAGTTTCCAGAGAAAAAGTCCTGGCTTGTGAAAAGGACTGGAGCTATTCTACTTGTTGGCAGTTCTATTCGCTTTTTGACTTCTTGCTGTCATTCCCGTTCTTCTCTGGGATAATCTCTTCAGGCTTTCTCTTATTGGTGATGTCGGCCATGCTGTTGCCAGGGTGAGCGCCGAACGTGATGATGATGCAGGTCATGTTGTCACAGCCTGTACCATCTCCAGACGTATCAGGTGCAAGGCAATGGTCAAGTAGCTACGGAGACCAAATAAAAAGTTCATAGTTCATTGTTAAAGGAAGAAAAGTGTTATGCGTACAGGGGACTGATGGATCGAGTAAAAAAATAAATAAAAAAGCTATATCTCTTACCTCTTCAACTATGGAGGACAAAGGCCTGGCAACGCCACTGACATCAGGCTTTATTTTCTGACTGACAAAGTCCACAACATCCTGACTGCTCATGACGTTCCTGTGGATGACACTCATTAAGGAGGAATTCAGAGGTGGTTCCATTTCACAAATTGATTATTGAAGTACGGCCTAATTTAAGAGAAAACAGTACTATAAAATGCTAGAATCAAACAAGCTCTACCAGATTCCGTCGCATGCAATGACCATGAAGTCATGCTCCGGGTTGAGGGTGAGCACTTTGACGTCAGGCATTGAGGAGATCATCTGCTCCTCTGGGCCAAGGGCCTTGTTTCGTTTGTAAAAGTGATCGCCTGAAAACACAAAGGCCATTCAGTTATGTCCTTTCAGTCTGATGCCCGTTCTTCAACAGCAAGGCCATTCTTTACTGGAAACTATGCCTGATACTTCAATCGAAACACCAATGCCAGGGCTAGGATATACAGGAGGAGGATCCATTTACCGATGGCCCTGGAGAGGTTGAGTCCTCCGTTGACGCGGCCGTCCATGGTGACCTTTCCCCCGGCATTCTTTATCCTGGCCAGCTCCAGCTCATCCTCTGGCTTGTGGTCGTAGGACATGTCTATGGCCTTGCCCTTCTCAGACACCACACAGCGGGAGTCCCCGGCATTTGCCACAATCAGCTGTTTCCCTCTGATCAGAGCCACCACCGCTGTAGTGCCACTGTCTGAGCCAGGCTAGGAGGGATAGAGACACAGAGCTCTTATCGGAGAATAGCCGCCTTCAGTTTAATCCAGGTCAAAACACAAAGGTAGGATAAAATGTTGCATTTACTGAGACAAAGTGACCACTACTACAGATAGACATGAATAGCCCCATTACAACAACCAGGGCTACTCAGGCTTTCCATTCAGGTTTAGGTTTCCTTTAGGGTTATGGCAGGATCTAAATTAAGCTGTGTATTCTACCTCTTCTTTTCCATCCATTCCGGGGTAGCACATCTCTTCCTCCTCATCCTCTCCCTCTTCAGTGTCTTCCTCATCACTGCTTTCACCTTCACTGCCATCCTGTAGAAGCATAATTACATCATTAACCCACATACGATTCTTTCAAAAAATTATAAAAAGCTTAGACTGTTTAATTGTTCAAATCCAGTGGGGGAAATCTGATCCAGCAGAGGTGGCCAACCCTCCTCCTGGAGAGCAGTCCTGCAGACATTTTCTTCAACCAGAATCTCAGACAATAGCTGCTCACCAGGACCATGATTATCATAACCAGGTGAGTAAGAATTGTTGGCAAAAGCCTACAAACCCAGTAGCTCTTCAGGTAGAGGGTTGGCCAGAGTTACAGTAATTCCTGAAGGCTTGTTCTTCCACCTCACCTCCTCTTCACTTCCCTCATCTTCCTCTTCCCCAGACTCGTCACTGTCCTCAAAGAACTTTGAGCTGGTGTCTCCCGGAGCTGGAGCCGCTGAGGAAGAGCAGGAAGGCCCGGTGTCCTTCTCTCCTTCACAGGACCCTGCTGCTCCTGTTGCTGAAGAGCTGTCCCCTCCTGCTCTCCTGCAGGCCCGCAGCTTGGAGAATCCTGCACCACCACCCTTGGCCTTCCCATTGCTGTCCATCTCACCCTCCACTTCTCCATTGATGCCCTTCTCCCCATAGGAATGTGGTTCACCTTCCCCAGACTCTTTGTTGCCCTCCGGACAGAGCTTCTTGTGTTTGAGTGCATTGCGGTTCTGTCCGTAGCGAACGAGCAGCTCTTCAATGGTCAAGGTGGCCTCCTCATGCAAAAGTTCTGCCTCCTCATTGTCCACTAACAGAGGGAAAGGAACACAAGGGTTTGAATTACAAATTATTTGTTTTTAATTATGGTTTACGATTCCAGCCACAGGAATGTCTTTAACTACATATGAAGCATTTTGCTACACCCGTTAAACACGTATGTGACCAATCATTTTACTAGATCTTGGGCAGTTGCTGGAGTCTACTCACAATCATCTTCTTCAGCAACCTTTTCATTTGGTGCTTCCTCTTGTGGGCGGCCAGCTATCTGAACAAGCTCTTTGATCACTTCCTCTGTGGTCACCCTGCTATCAATTGCCAGAAATGCATCCTCCAAAGCCTGAAACACATCGACATGCATCCACCCAGTAAGACAACGTATGCTCCTATGGAGGAGTTTGACAAAGAGCACAAGATCTACAACCAAAGTTGGTAGGTACTCACTTCTAATATCGTTTAAAGATGCAATATTGCAGAAATCGCTCCACCATTTCCTAGTTGCGACTCATTGTACCATCTATCATTGTATAAAACAAAATCATAGTACCATCTAAACCGCTGTGAAATATATTTTCCATAACCAAAAATCTCGTATATTTACAGCTGATGGACTAAAGACACAATAACAAAACTTTACGGGAAGCATAGAAATAGAGCACATAGAACATACACCTCTTCGACTTGCTTTAATGACTGACATATCTATAAAACACATTTCTACGCATATTTCAAAAAAATAAAAAAATATGTTACACGCGCCGAACCGTGAAATGCTTACTTACAAGCCTTTAACGAACAATTCCGTTCAAAAAGAGTTAAGAAAATATTTACTAAACAAACTAAAGCAAAAATATTTTGGTCATGTCGCCCAAAA
The DNA here is from genome assembly GCF_029448725.1 of Salvelinus fontinalis. NCBI lineage: Eukaryota > Metazoa > Chordata > Actinopteri > Salmoniformes > Salmonidae > Salvelinus > Salvelinus fontinalis. Next base: position 89,639,522 of record NC_074665.1, on the reverse strand, counting down.
AGTTACATTGTAGCTTTAAGGGTGCCCAAAATGCATTATTTATTGGTAGGCCCGCTTAATTATTACATATCCAACAGAAGGTAGCCTAGTGGTTAGACCTTTGGGCCAGTAACTGAAAGGTTACTGGTTCGAATCCCCGAGCTGACAAGGTAAAAATCTGTCCTCCTGCCCCTGAACAAGGCAGTTGGCCTACTGGGGAACAGTGGGTTGTCATTGTAAATAAGAATTTGTTCTTAACTGATTTGCCTAGTTAAATGAAGGTTAAATTGTAATTTTTAAACTGCCCATGTCAAAAGGATTCCTTTCCCTGGCCCAAATGCATTATTCCACTCACCTTTTGCAGTTTGCCATCTTTGTAAGCCTTTTGTTCTTTAATGATATCAGGTAGGTACTTAGAACAGTACAATGCAACTTCCTCACCTGTGAAGGCAAAAACATTTTAAGTCTTGATTACTTAAATTAAAGTAACTAGCTTAATAGTCTCCGGTATTAACGAAAACAAGTTCATGGCATGCTCAAAAAAGTTTCTCGGGGATAGTAAGAATACACAGTACCTCCATGTCCATCATACACAGAAAACATGGCCGTTTCATCATCCAGTTCTAAAATGCAGTTGTGAGCATCCTGTTGCAAGAAACAAAAACATTTTACTCTCATGGAATACCAAATTCCTTATCTGATCCGCAGCATACCGAATCAGTGGTGTAAAGTACTTAAGTAAAAATACTTTCAAGTACTGAATTAGTTTGGCGTTCCTTCACTACATTCCTAAAGAAAATGAACTTTCTACTCCATAAATTCTCTGACACCCAAAAGTACTTGTTACATTTTGAATGCTTAACAGTCCAATTTACACATGAACCTAACATCCCTGGTTATCCCTACTGCCTCTGATCTGGCAGACTCACTAAACACAAATTCTTTGGTTGTAAATGATGACGGAGTGTGCCCCTGGCTTTCAGCCCTTTCTGTAAATAAAAAATTAAATGGTGCCATCTGGTTTGCTTAACATAAGCAATTTGAAATTATTTACACTTACTTTTGATACTTAAGTATATTTTAAACCAAACACTTTTACTTAAGTAGAATTTTACTGGGTGACTTACTTTTGTTATTTTCTATTAATGTATCTTTACTGAAGTTTGACAGTTGGGTACTTTTTCCACCACTGTACCTAATCATCAGCAGCTTCCAATTGACTCAATCCTCCCCCTACCTTTCTCCAGTAACTATTCCCCAAGTAGTTGCTGTAAATGAGAATGTGTCAGTCAACTTACCTGGTAAAATAAATAGACAAATGAGCCTTCCACCAGATTTTAAAAATCACTAATCAGACAAGTGCCATTTGAATGTGAAAATGTAATGGGATGCATTTGCTGGCACAGTCTTAATTGTATGCACATCTAAACGACGTGGCTTTAAAGCGTGGAATCTCCAAATCAGTACATGCAGGAAAGTTAGCTACATAGCTAGCTAGTTAGCTTTGTAGCTAGCTAACAATTTAGCTACCCAGCTAACGTTCGCTACAAACAAAGTCTTCCTGCACAACAACGTTGACTTTCATATGTAAGCCTCAACTAAGTTAACACTATGACACATTAATGGTTGGAATCATATAGTTAGTTACCTATGATGCCACACTTTATAAAGTTATATAAGGACTACCTATCTCTTACAGCCAGTTAGATAAAGCTTTTTATTGTCGTCTAAACCAAACCATGTCATTCGCATTCTGCTAGGTGGTAACTAGACAACATTGGCAAAGAATTACTGCTGAATCCAATAAGCAATGTTTTTAGATAATCTTACCTCCATAGAGACACGCCAGCCCTGCATGGCTGCAAAGCCGAAGCTCATCTTTTGGTTTCCACCATTGGAAGAGGACTTCACTGTGTTGGGTTGCGATAAGTAAGCTCCCATGATGTAGCTACCAACAAACAGTGAGTTTCAATCTGGTTGGTGTTGGAAAATCCGATTTAACGTAAGCAGGACAAAAACAAGGTGATCCATTAAATTACACAGATGCTCCAACTTCATCTTACAATTCCTTATATCATGCAGTGGAGTATAAACATTGCAATTGTCGCAAAGGGCTTCCTTACTATTATTGATAGCTAACGTTAGCTAGGCTAACCAACGAGCATATCTAGCTACAGTTCTTACTCGCAAACGAGTCATTTCCTTTAAAGAGAAGCCAAATGGGAAACTTCAAACACCATCAACCGGAAGATTATAGTTGCTATCAAAACAGTTCTGGCCTAAAAGTGAGTCACAATTAGAACATTGTACGGGAAAATAACAGCACGTGTAACTGCAAACGTTAACAACATAGCTAGCTAGCTATAAACATACCTCTCAAAAAGAACGTGAGACTTAAAGGAAGCGGAAACGCTGTGATGAATGAGAAATACGCATGCCTATTTGTGAGCAGGGGCGTTCAGAAAGAGTCCGTTCAGAAAGTGCGCCAAAACTTTAGCTGCAATTAACAAAGATGTCCATGTGGTGTCGCCAAAGCTACCGATTCTAGTTTGGCCAACAAACGTGGGAGTAGATCCCTATTTCCCAGTGGTGTAATGTACTTACGTAAAAATACTTTAAAGTAGGTTTTGGGGTATCTGCACTTTACTTTGTCATTTATATTTTTGACTACTTTTACTTTTACTTCAATAAATTCCTAAACAAAATGATTGTCATTTTACAAATATACATTTTCCCTGACACCCAAAAGTACTCGTTACATTTTAGGACAGGAAAATGGTCTAATTCACACTTATCAAGAGAACATCCCTGGTCATTCCTACTGCCTCTGATCTGGTGGACTCACTAAACACATGCTTCATCTGTAAATGATGTATGAGTTTTGGAGTGTGTCCCTGGCTATCAGTAAATAAATAAAAACTAGAAAATGTGGCCATCTGCTTTGCTTAATATAAAGAATTTGAAAATATTTATACTTGTACTTTTAGTTTTGATACTTAAGTATATTTTAGCAATTACATTTACTTTTGATACTTAAGTATATTTAAAACCAAATACTTTTAGACTACCACTTTTACATGAGTCATTTTCTATGAAGGTATCTTTACTTTTACTCAAGTATGACAATTGGGTACTTTTTCCACCACTGCTATTTCCTTTCCTCGTTTCTTTTCCTTTTAACATTTTAACAAGTTATTTAATCAGTAGACATGAAATAGAGGCTAAATACGCAATCAGTGGTGTAGTGGAGGGTTTACGCAAGTATACGTTGTATACCCACGTATTTTTCAATGTCCATTGTGTATAGGCCTGCTAACTTCTTTATCTCCACGATGCATATCAAAGTAGTGTAGTGGAAGTAGGCTATACGCCATATGAATTAATAAGGCTGATGGAACAGATCAGGGCCCGGTTTCTCAATGGCATGGAACACTTATGAGTGTTAACGATGTATCTTTCCTACAACCGCTGAATATGTAGGCCTAACATGCATTTCCCAAAACACCACACAAAAAGAATGTTCGCTAAGTGCTAGTTGGAGCATGTGTCGATAGGGTTACTGATAGGATCAAAATAAAGGCTCTCTGATCAACTTTCTCCATTCAAATCTTACCTTAACATTATAATTATTTCACAATACTGACAAGACCTAGAGAGATATTACCACCTATGACTGCAAATACTGAGGCTGCCTATTATGAAGCTTATCCAATGAAAATGCACAAAATCACTAATTTGGCACATCATTGTGCACGTTAGGCTACACATCATGAAATATATTGAGACAAGTTTCAGATAGAGCCTACAAGTAGCAAAGTATAAGTCAATTGATTGATCATGACATATATTTCAATATGATTGAAATAGGCTATATAGCCTAGGGTACTGTTTATATTTTAATGCAGTCTTCTCGATTTTCATTTAAAGCTTTTTTTTATATGTGGCTTGTTTGTATCAATTGTAAAGATATTGGCAATGTTGTATCTGTAGTCAACTTTGTTCTGAAGTTATCAGTGGTCAAATCTAACAAAGCACTTTGCTGTTCTATCAGTGGTCTGAAGCGGGTGTTAGATTTGATCCTTTTCAAGCGCAACTTTAATAAGGATGGTTTTGGGAAACAGCTTGGAGATTAACGATGCTCCTATAAAGGTTTTAATGATGAACCTAGCCTTAAGATGCCTTTGAATGTTTAGCTTAAAATGTTGATGAACTATTATTTATTCACATTTAAGGGGCAGCAATGTGCTCATGGCGGTAATGCAACTTGAGGGAAACATGTTCTAAAATGTGCACCATACATGCGAGAGGTTTCATGGACAGGTTTGGAAATATCCATTAGAAATGTAGAAAGAGGGGAGATCTAAAGATGCAATAACTATCATGGGTTGCTAATGTGAGTAGGATAATGGCTTTGGCTGCTAGACAATGAAAGAAAGTTGAAAGAAAACCAATTGAACAGAATGCATATAAGGAAGTCATTATAATATAATTGCCTCCAAGTTTCTATGGTGGAATTTTGGCTATAGGCTACTTTGAAGCAAGGTAAGACATGCCTCAAGTCAAATGTTTAGGTTTCAAACAATTGAGGAACAGGAAAACTATAGCAATGCTAATGATAGGCCTAACCATCTTATGGTAGATAGAAAGGCTTTCCCCAATAAACTTCTCAATTAAATGTTAACTAGCTACAAAGTAGCCTATTCCTATCTAGCATAATGATATTATGATTATTTGCTTCAATCCAGTGGCCATTTTTTTACTCAGTTGAAAGCCTCATTTATCTGTTTCAATATTAGGCCTACTGTTAGCCTACTTCCACAGTACAGTTTGGGTTGGCCTGACTGTGAAAGACCAATATGGGATTTATCATTTTAGGTCATTCAGAGTCACTGTTCTCAAATTATTTTTCCCACAGGGTGCCTTTCCTTCCCCGGGCGGGTCATTTGGGAAATGTTTTACAAAATTAGAGTATGCCCACTTCTTCACTGTACCCAAGCATACATAACAGTAGATGGGAAAAAACAAATTCGATTTTTAGTGCCAATATCTTGTCCTGTGCTGTTGGTATTGCTCCTATTGTTTAGTCGAACTATTCTAACTCCCGTTTTCTTGTCATTCTGTAATACCATTGCAACATTTGAGATTCCCCTTCTCTTGGTGTAGATTGTTCTGTCCTGGGAACGGGAACAGAATTAGTGGAGCCTGAAAGGGTTGCCTAGTTCATCATTAAACACAAGGGGGGAGACACACACCAGTACTCAGGTTGTTTTTGCCAGAATGCCAAACGCCTGCTGGTGGCCAATAACACCTCAAAGCCTTTCATCGTGTTGGAGTGAGATATGTCTGAATAACACATACTAATATTCTGATTCTGACAGGCTACAGGCTCTTCAAATAATGTACGTTTGTCAGAGTCAATCCAATCTGACTATACTGAACAGGTTGAATCTTATGGTAAAATAAAGCTGATGGGTCTCTGTAGGCTTATGCCCTGTACCTTATCATTGATCGATATACTGTAGCAGGTGGCACATATAACTCACAGATTCACACAGAAAAGGCTGAGTTGATCTGGTCCCAGTGTGCTTTATCATGGGTCAAAGTTTAGCATAGGTGTTTAAAGACCATTGTTTTATCTCTAGGCAAGAACAACACAAAGTTTTAAACGTGGAATGCATGTGTGGTTAGTTTTATAAAAGTACGTATATAGTCTTATAAATGGTCCTGTAACGTATACTAATTGTCTAAAGTTTTGACACAGTGTAACTTGATGTGGACATTGTTGTTGACGATTGACAAAAGTTGATGATTGACATCCTAGAAAGTGAATCTAGAAAGTGACGACCAAAAAACAACACCCCCCCCCCCCCCCCCCCCCCCCCGCAAAAAAACAGCAGTTGTTTACCCCCAAAGTGTTCTAAAGAGAGTTGTTCCTGATGTAGGTTAAAAAATGAGGGTCCCTGCTGTGATTAACATTTGGAAAGGGGCCTGTCCAGATGGAGGGGTGTGATTCTGTGAGAACCTCTCTTTCTCTCTCAATTTCAACTTAACGGGCTTTATTGGCATGGGAAACATATGTTTAAATTGCCAAAGCAAGTGAAATAGTTAAACAAAAGGGAAATAAACAATAAAACATTTCACTCACAAAAGTTCCAAAAGAATAGCCATTTCAAATGTAATATTATGTATATATACAGTGTTGTAATGATAAACAGTTATAGTACAAAAGGGAAAGTAAATAAACATAAATATAGGTTGTATTTACAATGGTGTTTGTTCTTCACTGGTTGCCTTTTCTTGGGGCAACATCTCACAAATCTTGCTGCTGTGATTGCACACTGATATTTCACCCAATAGACATGGGAGTTTATTAAATTTGATTTTTTTTCTATATCTTTGTGTGTAATCTGATAGAAATATGTGTCTCTAATATGGTCATACATTTGGCAGGAGGTTAGGAAGTGCAGCTCAGTTTCCACCTCATTTTGTGGGCAGTGAGCACATAGCCTGTCTTCTCTTGAGAGCCAGGTCTGCCTTAGTCGACCTTTTTCAATAGCAAGGCTATGCTCACTGAGTCTGTACATAGTCAAATATTTCCTTAAGTTTGGGTCAGTCATAGTGGTCAGGTATTCTGCCACTGTGTTCTCTCTGTTTAGGCCAAGTAGCATTCTAGTTTGCTCAGTTTTTTTGTTGTAAATTCTTTCCATTGTCTCAAGTAATTATCTTTGTGTTTTCTCATGATTTGGTTGGGTCTAATTGTGTTGCTCTCCTGGGGCTCTGTGGGGTCTGTTTGTGTTTGTGAACAGGGCCCCAGGACCAGCTTGCTTAGGGGACTCTTCTCCAGGTTAATTTCTCTGTAGGTGATGGCTTTGTTATGGAAGGTTTGGAAATCGCTTCCTTTTTGGTGGTTGTAGAATTGAACGGCTCTTTTCTGGATTTTGATCATTAGCAGGTATCGGCCTAATTCTGCTCTGCATGCGTTATTTGGTGTTTTACGTTGTACACGGAGGATATTTTTGCAGAATTCTGCATGCAGAGTCTTAATTTGGTGTTTGTCCCATTTTGTGAATTATTGGTTGGTTAGCGGACTCCAGAACTCACAACCACAAAGGGCAGTGGGTTCTATAACTGATTCAAGTATTTTTTAGCCAGATCCTAATTGGTATGTTGAATTTTATGTTCCTTTTGATGGCATAGAAGGCTCATCTTGCCTTGAATCTCAGATCGTTCACAGCTTTGTGGAAGTTTACTATGGCGCTGATGTTTAGGCCGAGGTATGTATCGTTTTTTGTGTGCTCTATGGCAATGGTGTCTAGATGGAATTTCTATTTATGGTACTGGCAAATTGACTTTTTTGGAACACCATTATTTTTGTCTTACTGAGATTTACTATCAAGTCCCAGGACTGACAGAATCTGTGCAGAAGATGTAGGTACTGCTGTAGGCCCTCCTTGGTTGGGGACAGAAGCACCAGATCATCAGCAAACAGTAAACATTTGACTTCAGATTCTAGTAGGTTGATGCCGGGTGCTGGAGACTTTTCTAGTGCCCTCGCCAATTCGTTGACATATATGTTGAAGAGGGTGGGGCTTAAGCTGCATCACTGTCTCACCCCCGGCCCTGTGGGAAGAAATGTGTGTGTTTTTTGCCAATTTTTACTGTACACTTGTTTGTGAACATGGATTTTATTATGTCATATGTTTTCCCCCCCAACACCACCTTCCATCAATGTGTATAGCAGACCCTCATGTCAAATTGAGTCGAAAGCTTTTTTGAAATCAACAAAGCATGAGAAGTCTTTGCCTTTTTTTGGTTTGTTTGTTTGTCAATTAGGTTGTGCAAGGTGAATAGGTGTTCTGTCGTACAGTAATTTGGTAAATAGCCAATTTGAGATTTGCTCAGTACATTGTTTTCACTGAAGAAATGTACGAGTCTGCTGTTAATGATAATGCAGAGGATTTCCCAAGGTTGCTGTTGATGCATATCCCCAGGTAGGTACTGGGGTCAAATTTGTCTCCACTTTTGTGGATTGGGATGATCAGACCTTTGTTTCAAATATTGGGGAAGATGCCAGAACAGAATGATATTAAAGAGTTTAAGTATAGACAATTGGAATCTGTGGTCTCTCTCTTTCTCTCTCTCTCAATTTTAATTTAAGGGTTTTATTGGCATGGGAAATATATGTTGACATTGCCAAAGCAAGTGAAGTAGATAATAACCAAAAGTGAATTAAACAATAAAAATGAACGTTAAACATTACACTCACACAAGTTCCAAAAGAATAAAGACATTTTAATTAAATATCATATTATGTGCAAATAGTTAAAATACAAAAGGATAAAAATAAATAAACATAAATATGGGTTGTATTTACAATGGTGTTTGTTCTCCACTGGTTGCCCTTTTCTTGAGGCAAAAGGTCACAAATCTTGTTGCTGTGATGGCACACTGTGATATTTCACCCAATTGATATGGGAGTTTATTTCAATTGGGTTTGTTTTCTAATTCTTTGTGGGTCTTTGTAATCTGAGGGAAATATGTCTCTAATATGATCATACATTTGGCAAGAGGTTAGGAAGTGCAGCTCAGTTTCCACCTCATTCACCTCAGTCTTCTCTTGAGAGCCACGTCTGCCTACGGCGGACTTCCTCAATAGCAAGGCCATGCTCACTGAATCTGTAGATAGTCAAAGCTTTCTTTAAGTTTGGGTCAGTCACAGTGGTCAGGTATTCTGCCACTGTGTACTCTCTGTTTAGGGCCAAATAGCATTCTAGTTTGCACTGTTCTTTTGTTGATTCGTTATTCTCTCTCTCTCAGAGATGGGGTATGGACAAATTCCTCCTTCAACTGCTGACTCACAGAGATCTCTAGTTTTAATTGAGAAAGCAGCTGATGTGTCTCAACACACACACACGGCTCATACCAGGGATGTAGTGGTCAAGGAATAGCTGAGTAAACTCTGATCGCCGGTCGCAGTGAATTAAGTAATGCTCCCTGTACATTCAAAGCATTTTCCCTCAAAAGGTGGGTAAACTGTCTTGCAAAAAAAAAGTTTGGGTAAAATGCGTTAACTTGCATTTACCCTCCACTACACCACTGGTGTAATGTGGTCTGTGTGTAGCTTGTGTAGAGGAGTCAGGCGCAGGACAGCAGATATGAGTAAATAAATGTAATTTACTCAAAATAGACAAATACAATACAATAAAGCGAGCCCACATAACGGACCGTATTACATACAAACAATTACTCACAAACAAACATGGGGGAACAGAGGGTTAAATAATGAACAAGTAATTGGGGGATTGAAACCAGGTGTGTAAGACAAAGACAAAACAAATGGAAAATGAAAAGTGGATCTGCGATGGCTAGAAGGCCGGTGACGTTGACCGCCGAACGCCACCCGAACAAGGAGAGGGACCGACTTTGGCGGAAGTCGTGACAACTGGCTCCTACATGTTATGAGTGTCAGACAACAGTGTGCCTCCTCCATGGGAAGAGAAGCCATAACTGGAGTGTTGCAGTCTGTTTAAAATTATGATATTGATGCACCACTATTGGTTGCCTTGATTAAGCTGTCTTATATATTTGGGATATGATCGACTTAGCTGTCTTGTTTTTTTGGGATAGGATAGACTTAGCTGTCTAGTATATTTGGGATAGGATAGACTTAGCTGTCTAGTTTATTTGGGATAGGATAGACTTAGCTGTCTTGTTTATTTGGGATAGGATAGACTTAGCTGTCTTGTTTATTTGGGATAGGATAGACTTAGCTGTCTTGTTTATTTGGGATAGGATAGACTTAGCTGTCTTGTTTATTTGGGATAGGATAGACTTAGCTGTCTAGTTTATTTGGGATAGGATAGACTTAGCTGTCTTGTTTATTTGGGATAGGATAGACTTAGCTGTCTAGTTTATTTGGGATAGAATAGAATTAGCTGTCTTGTTAATTTGGGTTTGACTTGCCTGGTCAAATTGAAATAGAAAATACTGCTGGCAGCTGTCAAAAAGACAAGTGGGTAAAATAAGTCTACATGGCTGTCCGTAATTATTCATGGGCATCCTTATCCCTGATAAGATAGAGGCCTAATCAGGGTTGGAGAGAGTCTTAAACCCCTCTGTTTGCATATGCAGAACTCTAAAATGTATTTGCTCAATTTGGGGGATTAAGAGCGAACAAGAGTCACCTCTATCTCCTTCTTCCACCCTCCCCTCCCTTTATCTCTCACTCTCTCCCTCTTCCTTGGTGTGACCAACTGATGACCCAGGGATGCATGATCCCCCTTGGGGGTTAGTTCTCTAAGTCTATGGGTTATGGAACACTGCCATCTGCCACTGGGCACATTCATATACTCAGAAGAGGTCGCGATCATTTGTTGATTTAAATGGATAACTTAAATTTCCCAGGACAGTATGACCTCAGCAGTCGCCTAGAAAAAACGACTGTCTGCACGTGAAGCACTGAACCAGAAGAATCAGGCAGAATTTTAAGTGCCATACTAAAATAAAAGGCACCTTTCCACACAATGATGGATGTCCCTCTGGCAATATGGCGTTCTTGTTGTAGACTCAAAGATCCTGCTGATGAGGGAAATAACATGGATTGTATAAGATAATGATACTTACAGAATTTCACAGCACCAGTGACAATCGTTCATTGTTGTAGCAGGCCTACAATTCATCAGTGATTGATGTTGGTCATGTGCTTTTGAATGCTCCCTCAAACTGATACAAGAGTCCTAGTGTCCCATCATCTCCTTATTGAAGCCTAAATAAGCGTTGCCTGGGCTGAAATAGCTATAAAACAAAGATTAAAAGCTAGAGCACCCTCGATTCACCCTCAGTTTGTCCACTAGCCAGCTGCCTGTGGCCAGAGTGTGAGAAAGAGGGCAGATAGACTAATTTGAATGCATAAGCTCTTAGACACCATAAAGCCGTACTTGGGAAAATTAAATGAACCATAAAAAGCTGTCCATGTCCTTGACCATGCCACAAGGTATTCTTGTCTGGTTTGAAGTGTGGGAGTAAATGCATACATATTGTTATGGTTGGGTGGCCCAGCGGGTTGTCAAGGGGCATGGCAATGGAGAAGTGCTTTTATTATAGGCTTATTCAGTTTAGGACAATCAAACCTTTATGAATTTGCTTTAAACATGATTGTTTTCAAGATATTAAAGTCATAACATTTTCCTTATCTGTAAAAAAGAAAAAAAGATTTGATCAACATTCAATACATTGTCGCGAGCCAGCACACACACACACACACACACACACACACACACACACACACACACACACACACACACACACACACACACACACACACACACACACACACACACACACACGCGTGCGTGCGTGCGTGCGTGCGTGCGTGCGTGCGTGCGTGCGCGCGCGCGCACAAACACACACAGTTACGCTCGTCGATGGAAGGATTGGACCAAGGTGCAGCGTGGTAGGTGTACATCTTTCTTTTATTGATGACACCGAAAAAAATAAATACAAAACGAAACGCACAGTTCTGTAGGGCTGGAAAGCAACAGTACAAAAACAAGATCCCACAAACTAAGGTGGAAAAAAGGCTGCCTAAGTATGATCCCCAATCAGAGACAACGATAGACAGCTGCCTCTGATTGGGAACCATACCTGGCCAACAAAGAAATAGAAAACATAGATTGCCCACCCTAGTCACACACTGACCTAACCAAATAGAGAATTAAAAGGATCTCTAAGGTCAGGGCGTGACACACACACACACACACACACACACACACACACACACACACACACACACACACACACACACACACACACACACACATACACACACACATGTTAGAAGAACCCACCTTGTTTTGGGGGACCAGAACCAGGAACCATTTGTCCTGTCCAGATTCATGCCAATGGTTTATTTTTGGGACAACGTGGCATACGAGGGTGATGATGGAGAGGATTAAAAAGTGACAGACCTGAGTGTCCTACTATCAGACTGAGCTCATGCAAGGAATTCCACTGCAGATGGTGGCTTGGGGCTCAGATAGCATCTCCACTGATCTATTCGTTTGGCATCACATGCACCAAATGACAGCCACCTTGCATAAGATGCTCAATTGGTGTGTACACCCTTTGTGGACCACGTGTCGTGTATGGGTTAATACAGTCCTAGAAAAAAGGGTTCCAAAAGTGTTCTTCGACTGTCCTCAGGATACTCCTTTTCGGTTCCAGGTATAACCCTTTTAGATTCCATGTAGAACCCTCTTTCTAAAGCTTTGGGGCGGCAGGGTAGCCTAGTGGTTAGAGCGCCGGTGTCACGCGGGACTAGGTGGGTGAAAGAACCAGACGCAGAGAGAGAGAGCCGCTTGGGAAAAATATTCCTTTTTACTCTTAACCAAAAATGAATAAGCCCGAACATCCAGGGCGCAGAGAAACACTTGCCAACAACCCAAAATACACACACGTAACAAAAAACAATCCCGCACAAAACAAGGGCGGGTCAAACTCCTAAATATAGGGAAGCTCATTACGAAACCAAAAACAACAGGTACAACTAATAAGACAAAACAAACAGACAAACGAAAAAGGGATCGGTGGCGGCCAGTAGGGCGGTGACGACGACCGCTGAGCATCGCCCGAACAGGCAGGGGAGTCAACTTCGGCGGAAGTCGTGACAGTTGGGCTAGTAACCAAAAGGTTGCAAGTTCAATTCCCTGAGCTGAAAAGGTACAAATCTGTCATTCTACCCCTGAACAAGGCAGCTAGGAACCCACTGTTCCTAGGCTGTCATTGAAAATAATAGTTTGTTCTTAACTGACTTGCCTAGTTAAATAAAGGTAAAATTCTACATGGAACTCAAAAGGGTTCTTCCTGGAACCAATAAGGGTTCTTCAAAAGGTTATCCTACGGGAACAGCCGAAGAACCCTTTTTTCTGCTCTTTTGCTCACCAGTATTTCTACTTGCACATCCTCATCTGCACATCTATCAGTGTTATCAGTTATCAGCTATCAGTGTTAATTGTGTTAATTGTTAAATTGTAATTACTTCGCCACTATGGCCTATTTATTGCCTTACCTCCTTACTTCATTTGCACACACTGTATACAGATTTTTCTATTGTGTTATTGACTGTACGTTTGTTTATCCCATGTGTAACTCTGTGTTGTTGTTTGTGTCACACTGCTTTGCTTTATCTTGGCCAGGTCGCAGTTGTAAATGTGAACTTGTTCTCAACTGGCCTACCTGGTTAGATAAAGGTGAAATAAAAAAATATTTAAAAAGGTTCTAGATAACCCCTTTTTTTCTAAGAGTGTACTAAGCTAATGTGGACTCTTTCTTGGCAGAGTATGGAGAAACTTTATTTAATAAGTTTGCTTTTTTCACCTCTTGTTTAACCGGCAGAGTCGGCATTGTTTTGGAGAAGATTGCTGTGAAAAGTAGCAGGTCAGACGTTTTCCCCCTTCTGTTCCTCTGCTGATAGTCAAGGGCCTATCCAGACTGATGAGAGTTGGAAGAGAGTTGGAGGAGAGGTGTCGTGAAGAGATTTCTACAATTTACATGACATTATTGCCTTACATTTGGATGTGGATTGGTAACGCCACGTTGCTAAGCAGCAATATTTACCGTAAACATCACAGTTACTGTGACAGTAGCCAGTAAGCATGCTTTAACTAACTATTAATCAACTATGTGAGCAACTTCCCATCTTAACCATATTGCAACCATTCACAAGCATGTGCAGACAAATAAAGGGTTTATTTTCTCATCTGTAAAACTCATTAGCTAAATTACAAGACAATAGCACATATAGCACTGCTAGCTGGCTAACAATCAAATAACGTTAGCTGATTAAAAAGGAACGATTACTACCCCTCATATATAAAAGTACAGTAATGTTACCATACCGTGCCATTTATAAAGAGCTAAGAAGCGAACTTAACAAAATTATTTCTGCATCGTCATAGATCATTAGCTACTAGTTAGCTGAATGCTAACATAAGCTACTACTGTAGCTGAACCATAGGTAGATAGCTTTTACAGTACATCTTTAGCATATTTCAGTTAACTTAGAACATCTATAGTGGTGCTGTTATATCAAAGGGGAGTTGGCCCGGCTTGATGTTGCACTGAAATGAAGTGGTCTGAGATTCTCTTATTTCTTTCTTAATCAAAGCTTCAGCGACAAATTCTGAATGTAACAGGCCATTACTGCGATTTCACGTAAAAACTCAATAAAAACAGCATCAAATAGAAGCCTGAGAATAAAGTCTATCAAAGTCCTAAAAATAAGGGCGTATTGGGAGGGGCAGGAAAACAATCAAATGTTGGAGAGGAAAGGGACCGATTTATGGGCCAGTGTGAACAGTCCTTTTGCTCTCTTCCACCCGGGTTTTGTAGTTGTTTTTGTTTTTCTCTCCCCTCTTGTTCGTGGAGAGGGTCAGTCTGCTCAATGGGGTCTGCTGTTGGAGAACAAACAGACGCAGGCTGTGGGAACCCCACTGTTGATCCATCTAAATCAATTACATCCCCTGGGAACACCAGTCTCCAGAGGGAAATATAATAACTGCCATCCACCTTTCCCTGCTCCATTCATAGTCTCTTTTCACACTGTCACTAGGCTCATTTATTCAATCAGTACTTGAAACGCCCGCCCAAGTTTTTGTCTTTGAATGGACAAGGGACTGTTTGCTCTCTTTTCCCCCTCTCTCTTGTTGTCTCTCTCTTCTCTCTTCTCTCTCTCTCTCTCTCTCTCTCTTCTCCTCTCTCTCTCTCATTCTCCTCTCCTCTCTCTCTCTCTCTCTCCCTCTCTCTCTCTCTCTCTCTCACTCTTCTCTCTCCGACGCCTCCCTCTCTCTCTCTCTCTCCTCACGCTCTCCTCTCTCTCTCTTCTCCTCTCTCTCTCTCCATCTCTCTCTCCTCCTCTCTCTCACCTCTCTCTCTCTCTCTCACACACACACACACGCGCACACACACTCACACACACACACACACACACACACACACACACACACACACGCACACACACACACACACACACGCTGAGCTACTAATGTTGTTTAGCCTTTAATCTAACAACTAGCACATCAGGGGTCTCCTTCTTATGAGTTATTCATACTTTTTATTGTTATTTGTGACAGGCGCAGGACACGGGCCAAACCCTCTCTCCAGGATATCCTTTACCTTACTTGTCATATGTAGAGGCTCTCCAGTGTTCCCTAAATACCTCTCTAGTCTACACCAACACATATCTAGACTAGAACTGTCATATCAAGTTAAGAACTGTTTAAAATGTTTTGAATGTCATCAATCAAGTTTTCAAGATATGCTTTAAAGACTGACACTTTCTGTATCTTGAAAACTTGATTGCTGATGTTGAAATGATTTTTGGACTTTATCAACAGTGGACTACTGAAACAAATACCTTAAAATAGTTTTTGAGTGGAATTTTCCTTTAAGGACTGAGTCCCTGGGAATGTTAAATTCACATGAAAAAGTGGGGACAATCTGATTCATTTTCTCTTTTCATGACATTCGGAGTAGGGGGGGTGGGGTAAGTTTATGCATTCAGCATCACTCCATCAAGGGAAATATAGTATTCGTTCTAACAAAGATATCTACTGAACAAAAATATAAACAATTTCAAAGATTTTACTCAGTTACAGTTCATATAAGGAAATCAGTCAATAGAAATAAATGCATTAAACACCTCAATTTGCTCAACTTGCCATTGGCTCAAACCCATGGCTATTGATGCTCAACTTACCCCAACACAAACATTTTGACTATATTAGCCTCCACAGCTACAAGGGTGCACGTTCATGCAAGGTTTAGGACCTCATATTGAAGCCTATAGAGACCTCAAATGATGTTTAGAAACAATCTTAAAATGATCTACATAAAACCTCAAACACAATACATTCATTTGACTTGATGAAAATCACTTTTTTAAACCTAACTTGCTTACCACTTTTTCCATGTGGTTTCTTCCTTAATATCAGACTCCATGAAATGATGACCTCTTCCTAAATATTTGGTCAAATGATTAATTTAGTGTATGGTTTCCTAGAAACAAGGGTGGCTCAACTTGCCCCTTTTGCTCAACTTATCCCACTTGCCCCGAGAGAATGAAAAACAGCTTCTATCTCAAGGCCATCAGACTAGTGGTGTAAAGTACTTAAGTAAAAATACTTTAAAGTACTACTTAAGTAGTTTTTTGGGTATCTGTACTTTACTATTTATATTTTTGCCAACTTTTACTTTTACTTCACTACATTCCAAAAGAAAATAATGTACATTTTACTCCATACATTTTCCCTGACAACCAAAAGTACTAGTTACATTTTGAGAGGAAAATGGTCCACTTCACACAATTATCAAGAGAACATCCCTGGTCATCCCTAATCTTTCTAATCTGGTGGACTCATTAAACACAAATGCTTTGTTTGTAAATTATGTCTGAGTGTTGGAGCATGACCCTGGCTATCTGTCAATAAAAATATAAGGAATTTGAAACGGTTTATACTTTTACTTTTACTTTTGATACTTAAGTACATTTTAGCAATTCCATTTACTTTGATACCTAAGTATATTTAAAACCAAGTACTTTTAGACTTTTACTGAAGTATTATTTTACTGGGTGACTTTTACTTATACTTGAATCATTTTCTATTAAGGTATCTTTACTTTTACTCAAGCATGACAATTGAGTGGAATTGGTCAAAGATGAATGGAGCAAACTTTGGCTTGAATGCCAAGTGTCACATCTGGAGGAAACCTGGCACCGTCCCGATGGTGAAGCATGGTGGTGGCAAAATCATGCTGTGGGGATGTTTTTCAGGGGCAGGGACTGGGAGACTAGTCAGCATCGAGGCAAAGATGAATGGAGAAAAGTACAGAGAGATCCTTAATGAAAACCTGCTCCAGAGCACTCAGTAGCTCAGACTGGGGCGAAAGTTCACCTTCCAACAGGACAACGACCCTAAGCACACAGCCAAGACAATGCAGGAGTGGCTTCGGGACAAGTCTCTGAATGTCCTTTAGTGGCCCAGCCAGAGCCTAAACTTGAACCCGATTGAACATCTCTGGAGAGACCTGAAAAGAGCTGTGCAGCAACACTCCTCATCAAACCTGACAGAGCTTGAGAGGATCTGCAGAGAAGAATGGGAGAAACTGTCCAAATACAGGTGTGCCAAGCTTGTAGTGTCATACCCAAGAAGACTCGAGGCTGTAATCGCTGCCAAAGGTGCTTCAATAAAGTACTGAGTAAAGGGTCTGAATACTGATTTAAATGTCATGTTTCAGTTTTTTATTTTTAATACATTTGCAAACATTTCTAAAAACCTGTTTTTGCTTTGTTGTTATGGGGTATTGTGTGTAGATTGATGAGGGAAAAAACGATTTAATCAATTTTAGAATAAGGCTGTAAGGTAACAAAAGGTGGAAAAAGTCAAGGGGTCTGAATACTTTCCAAATGCACTGTATGTATATACTATATTCTACTGTATTTTGGTTAATGCCACTCCGACATTGCTCGTCCTAATATTTATATGTTTCTTAATTGCATTCTTTTACTTTTAGATTTATGTGTATTGTTGTGAATTGTTAGGCATTACTACACTGTTGGAGCTAGGAACACACGCATTTCACTACACCTGCAATATCATCTGCTAAATATGTTTACGTGACCAATAACATTTGATTTGATTTGAAATATTTTACTCAGCTTTTTTAACAAACCACACATATCTGTTACTTCCCAGACACCATTCTAGGCACCACTCCCTCAACATGATTGTTTAGAAGTATAGACTTTGGTTACAATGGTTCAGGTTGACCTGTAGGCTCACATACACTCCACGCCGAGGCAGACTGGCTGATTGGAGACAGTTATTTGTGGTATTCCTCCACAGCTTCAGGAAGCCCATTGTTGTTGTGGGATGATGGTAAAGGACATTGTGGTCCATACTACAGGTCCACAGCAGAACCTCTTTTGATCTGCATACCGTCTCAGTCCTCCACACACACAAACACACACTTACATGCACTTGCACACACACACACCATTGCTCCCCCCACTTCTCACACTGTATCTGTACAAGGCCACTTTATATTAATCATCCCTGTTTTTGACACTCATTAAAGCGGCACAGGAGATGGCAGTGGAGGCAGAGGGGGAGAGGATGGGGAGGGCTAACACCCTGGTGGCATGAGGCGGGAGCTCAGCCCTGTCTGCTCTAACGGCACCTCTCACCAACCTGCTGGCTGTTATCAGGGCTCTTCTACACTCAGTGACAAAAGAGAGTAACCTTTGACAAGGTCCAGCTACCTTCTCTCAGCTACTGCAGCAGTAGAGCCCTGCTGCAACATGGTCCAGCTACCTTCTCTCAGCTACTGCAGTAGTAGAGCCCTGCTGCAACATGGTCCAGCTACCTTCTCTCAGCTACTGCAGTAATAGAGCCCTGCTGCAACATGGTCCAGCTACCTTCTCTCAGCTACTGCAGTAGTAGAACCCTGCTGCAACATGGTCCAGCTACCTTCTCTCAGCTACTGCAGTAATAGAGCCCTGCTGCAACATGGTCCAGCTACCTTCTCTCAGCTACTGCAGTAGTAGAACCCGAATGCAACATGGCCCAGCTACCTTCTCTCAGCTACTGCAGTAGTAGAGCCAGGATGCAACATGGCCCAGCTACCTTCTCTCAGCTACTGCAGTAGTAGAGCCAGGATGCAACATGGTCCAGCTACCTTCTCTCAGCTACTGCAGTAGTAGAGCCCTGCTGCAACATGGTCCAGCTACCTTCTCTCAGCTACTGCAGTAGTAGAGCCCTGCTGCAACATGGTCCAGCTACCTTCTCTCACCTACTGCAGTAGTAGAGCCCGGATGCAACATGGCCCAGCTACCTTCTCTCAGCTACTGCAGTAGTAGAGCCCGAATGCAACATGGTCCAGCTACCTTCTCTCAGCTACTGCAGTAGTAGAGCCAGGATGCAACATGGCCCAGCTACCTTCTCTCAGCTACTGCAGTAGTAGAACCCTGCTGCAACATGGTCCAGCTACCTTCTCTCAGCTTCTGCAGTAGTAGAGCCCGAATGCAACATGGCCCAGCTACCTTCTCTCAGCTACTGCAGTAGTAGAGCCCGGATGCAACATGGTCCAGCTACCTTCTCTCAGCTACTGCAGTAGTAGAGCCCTGCTGCAACATGGTCCAGCTACCTTCTCTCAGCTACTGCAGTAGTAGAGCCCGGATGCAACATGGTCCAGCTACCTTCTCTCAGCTACTGCAGTAGTAGAGCCCGGATGCAACATGGCCCAGCTACCTTCTCTCAGCTACTGCAGTAGTAGAGCCCTGCTGCAACATGGTCCAGCTACCTTCTCTCAGCTACTGCAGTAGTAGAGCCCTGCTGCAACATGGTCCAGCTACCTTCTCTCAGCTACTGCAGTAGTAGAGCCCGGATGCAACATGGTCCAGCTACCTTCTCTCAGCTACTGCAGTAGTAGAACCCTGCTGCAACATGGTCCAGCTACCTTCTCTCAGCTACTGCAGTAGTAGAGCCCGAATGCAACATGGCCCAGCTACCTTCTCTCAGCTACTGCAGTAGTAGAGCCCTGCTGCAACATGGTCCAGCTACCTTCTCTCAGCTACTGCAGTAGTAGAGCCCGAATGCAACATGGTCCAGCTACCTTCTCTCAGCTACTGCAGTAGTAGAGCCCTGCTGCAACATGGTCCAGCTACCTTCTCTCAGCTACTGCAGTAATAGAGCCCTGCTGCAACATGGGCCAGCTACCTTCTCTCAGCTACTGCAGTAGTAGAGCCCGGATGCAACATGGCCCAGCTACCTTCTCTCAGCTACTGCAGTAGTAGAGCCAGGATGCAACATGGCCCAGCTACCTTCTCTCAGCTACTGCAGTAGTAGAGCCCGAATGCAACATGGTCCAGCTACCTTCTCTCAGCTACTGCAGTAGTAGAGCCCTGCTGCAACATGGTCCAGCTACCTTCTCTCAGCTACTGCAGTAGTAGAACCCTGCTGCAACATGGTCCAGCTACCTTCTCTCAGCTACTGCAGTAGTAGAGCCCGAATGCAACATGGTCCAGCTACCTTCTCTCAGCTTCTGCAGTAGTAGAGCCCGAATGCAACATGGTCCAGCTACCTTCTCTCAGCTACTGCAGTAGTAGAGCCCTGCTGCAACATGGTCCAGCTACCTTCTCTCAGCTACTGCAGTAGTAGAACCCTGCTGCAACATGGTCCAGCTACCTTCTCTCAGCTACTGCAGTAGTAGAGCCCGAATGCAACATGGTCCAGCTACCTTCTCTCAGCTTCTGCAGTAGTAGAGCCAGGATGCAACATGGCCCAGCTACCTTCTCTCAGCTACTGCAGTAGTAGAGCCCGGATGCAACATGGCCCAGCTACCTTCTCTCAGCTACTGCAGTAGTAGAGCCCGGATGCAACATGGTCCAGCTACCTTCTCTCAGCTACTGCAGTAGTAGAGCCCGAATGCAACATGGTCCAGCTACCTTCTCTCAGCTACTGCAGTAGTAGAGCCCGGATGCAACATGGTCCAGCTACCTTCTCTCAGCTACTGCAGTAGTAGAGCCCTGCTGCAACATGGTCCAGCTACCTTCTCTCAGCTACTGCAGTAGTAGAACCCTGCTGCAACATGGTCCAGCTACCTTCTCTCAGCTACTGCAGTAGTAGAGCCCGAATGCAACATGGTCCAGCTACCTTCTCTCAGCTACTGCAGTAGTAGAGCCCGGATGCAACATGGTCCAGCTACCTTCTCTCAGCTTCTGCAGTAATAGAGCCCTGCTGCAACATGGTCCAGCTACCTTCTCTCAGCTACTGCAGTAGTAGAGCCCTGCTGCAACATGGTCCAGCTACCTTCTCTCAGCTACTGCAGTAGTAGAGCCCTACTGCAACATGGTCCGGCTACCTTCTCTCAGCTACTGCAGTAGTAGAGCCCGGATGCAACATGGCCCAGCTACCTTCTCTCAGCTACTGCAGTAGTAGAGCCTGAATGCAACATGGTCCAGCTACCTTCTCTCAGCTACTGCAGTAGTAGAGCCAGGATGCAACATGGTCCAGCTACCTTCTCTCAGCTACTGCAGTAGTAGAGCCCTGCTGCAACATGGTCCAGCTACCTTCTCTCAGCTACTGCAGTAGTAGAGCCCTGCTGCAACATGGTCCAGCTACCTTCTCTCAGCTACTGCAGTAGTAGAACCCTGCTGCAACATGGTCCAGCTACCTTCTCTCAGCTACTGCAGTAGTAGATCCCGGATGCAACATGGCCCAGCTACCTTCTCTCAGCTACTGCAGTAGTAGATCCCGGATGCAACATGGTCCAGCTACCTTCTCTCAGCTACTGCAGTAGTAGAACCCTGCTGCAACATGGTCCAGCTACCTTCTCTCAGCTACTGCAGTAGTAGATCCCGAATGCAACATGGCCCACCGCCATTCTCTTTCCTGCTGACTTATTCATTCCTGTTCGCTAAAATCAAACATCTTTGTGAGTTTTTTAGATTCCATCATTCTTCAGACTACTGCAGTCAAAAGGGGTCATAATATACCAGTTTTGCATATCCATATTGAGATGTATCAGGGGTGTTCCAACTGAATCTTACTGCTTGTTAACTGGTTTGGATGTTCACTGAGGGGCCTGCTATCATACAGTGATAACACTAAATGACTGCATTCATGTAGGGATGTTATTTCTACAATGTGTCAAAGTGCTTTACATTGTGGTAGTGTCACTCACTTCATCCAATAACAATTATGTAAAAACCTCTCTATACCAAGCAGTGGCAAATGTATCATACAAACGTGAAAAAATAAATGTGTTACACAACATCCCCAATAGGTGGCGCATTGGTTCAACTCCATGATTTAAGTGATCCACCAGTTATTTTATTCATTCAAAATGCAGTAGCCAGACAAGATATTCTCTCTGTCTTTCTCTCACCCTCTTCCCAGTCACCCTCCCTCTCTCTGTCTCCCTCTTCCTCCCTGTCTCCCTCTCTCTCTCCTCATTGCAATACACTGAAATTGAATTACCCATTTCAATGGTTTCTCTACCCTGCTAGCTGGATGGCTTTTCCCACAGACAGCTCCAAAGGGAAGGGGCGGGGTTCAAAACATAGACGGAGACAACAGCTTGTGGGAAAGAGATGTATTTAAATCAGAATTTCTTTTCATGGAACAAATCTAAAGAATTGTAAATAGTTAATGCATTACAGAAAAACTAAAGAAACAGATGTACACTTTATTAAGTTAGAATGTTGTATTTTGTGGCAGAATGCTGGGTCACTAACAACCAAATTATGCACTCAAGAAATAAAGAAAATGCTCAGAGAGGACAGGCAAAATCTGTTGATTGCAGCAAAATGACTTAATACATTTAGTAGATAATGGCAACAAAAATGACTTGATACATTTAGTAGATAATGGTAGCAAAATTACTTGGTACATTTAGTAGATAATGGCAGAAAAAATGACTTGATATGTTTAGCAGATAATGGTAGATATATTTGACTTGATACACTAGGTCAATAATGGCAGATAAGTTTGACCAGATACATTTAGTAGATAATGGCAGCAAAAATGACTTGATACATTTGGTCGATATTGGCAGCAAAATTACTTGATACATTCAGTAGATAATGGCAGCAAAATGACTTGATACATTTAGTAGACAATGGCAGCAAATTGACTTGATACATTTAGTAGATAATGGCAAAAAATGACGTGATACATTTAGTAGATAATGGCAGCACATTAAATATCCCAGCATGTATGTCACTTGACTAATGAGAATTATCATCACATATTTCAGATGAGACACAATACATTTTCTTTTCGGTATTTTGAGGAACGCACTACACCAAGACCTTGTAGCTCAACAAATCAAATCAAATCAAACAGTATTTGTCACATGCGCCGAATATAACAGGTTACCATGAAGTGCTTACTTACAAGCCCTTAACTAACAATGCAGTTCAAGAAAGAGTTAAGAAAATAAAAAGTAAAAAATGATAAAAAATAACACAATAAAATAACAATAACGAGGCTATATACAGGGGGTACCGGTACCGAGTCAATGTGCGGGAAAACAGGTTAGTCAAGGTAATATGTACATGTAGGTAGGGGTAAAGTGACTATGCATAGATAATAAACAGTGAGTAGCAACAGTGTAAAAATAAATGGGGAGGGGGGGGGGGGGGGGGTGTAAATAGTCCAGGTGGCCTTTGATTAATTGCTCAGCAGTCTTATGGCTTGGGGGTAGAAGCTGTTAAGGAGCCTTTTAGTACTAGACTTGGCGCGCCGGTATCAACTGCCATGCGGTAGCAGAGAGAACAGCTGTTGACTTCGGTGACTTGAGTCTTTGACAATTTTTGGGGCTTTCCTCTGACCCCGCGTAGTGTTTAGGTCCTGGATGGCAGGAAGGTTGGCCCCAGTGATGTACTGGGCCGTACGCACTACCCTCTGTAGCGCTTTATGGTCAGATGCCGAGCAGCTGCCGTACCAGGCGGTGATGCAACCGGTCAGGATGCTCTTGATGGTGAGCTGAAGAACGTTTTGAGGATCTGAGAACCCATACCAAATATTTTCAGTCTCCGGAGGGGGAAAGGGTGTTGTCGTGCCTTCACGACTGTCTTGGTGTGTTTGGACCATGATAGTTTGTTGGTGATGTGGACACCAAGGAATTTGAAACTCTCGACCCGCTCCACTACAGCCCCATCGATGTTAATGGGGTTCTGTTCGGTCCTCCTTTTCCTGTAGTCCACGATCAGCTCCTTTGTCTTGCTCACATTGAGGGAGAGGTTGTTGTCCTGGTGTCACGATCGTCATAAGAAGCGGACCAAGGCGCAGCGTGAAAAAAAGATGTAGGTGGCTCTGGCAGAGATCCTAACCAAAATACTACAGAAAACAAAGATAACTAAGGCCAGGGCGTGACAGTACCCCCCCCCCCCCCCCCAAAGGTGCGGACTCCGGCCGCAAAACCTGACACAGAAGGGGAGGGTCCGGATGGGCCTTCCTACGGCGGCGGCTCGGGTGCTGGACGTGGCCCCCACTCCACCACAGTTAATACCCGCTTTGGTGGCTCTGGCTGCTCCTGTCTGGCGGACGGCTCTGGCTGCTCCTGTCTGGCGGACGGCTCTAGTGGCTCGGGACAGACGGGCAGTTCTGACGGCTCTGGACAGACGGGCAGCTCTGACGGCTCTGGACAGACGGGCAGCTCTGACGGCTCTGGACAGACGGGCAGCTCTGACGGCTCTGGGCAGACGGATAGCGCAGGCGGCTCTGGGCAGACGGCAGACTCTGGCCGGCTGAGGCACACAGTAGGCCTGGTGCGTGGTACCGGAACTGGAGGTACCGGGCTAAGGACACGCACCTTCAGGCTAGTGCGGGGAGCAGCAACAGGACGCACAGGACTCTGGAGGCGCACAGGAGGCTTGGTGCGTGGTACCGGAACTGGTGGTACCGGGCTGGAGACACGCACCATAGGGCGAGTGCGTGGAGGAGGAACAGGGCTCTGGAGACACACTGGAAGCCTGGTGCGTGGTGTTGGCACTGGTGGTACTGGGCTGGGGCGGGGAGGTGGCGCCGGATATACCGGACCATGCAGGCGTACTGGCTCCCTTGAGCACTGAGCCTGCCCAACCTTACCTGGTTGTATGCTCCCCGTCGCCCGACCAATGCGGGTAGGTGTAATATCACGCACTGGGCTGTGTAGGCGAACCGGGGACACTATGCGTAAGGCTGGTGCCATGTATGCCGGCCCGAGGAGACGCACTGGAGATCAGACGCGTTGAGCCGGCTTCATGGCACCTGGTTCAATACTCAATCTAGCCCTGCCAGTGAGGGGAGGTGGAATAACCCGCACCGGGCTATGCACACGTACAGGAGACACCATGCGCTCTACCGCATAACACGCTGTCTGCCCGTACTCTTGCACTCCACGGTAAGCATAGGGAGTTGGTGCAGGTCTCCTACCTGATTTTGCCACACTCCCTTGTAGCCCCCCCAAGAAATGTTTGGGTTTTACTCACGGGCTTCCAGCCTTGCTTCCGTGCTGCCTCCTCATATCGCCTCCTCTCGGCTTTAGTTGCCTCCAGCTCTTCACGAGGGAGGCGATATTCTCCCGGTTGTGCCCAAGGTCCCTTACCATCCAGTATCTCCTCCCAAGTCCAAGAATCCTGTGTATATAGCTCCTGCTGCTGCTTGACATGCTGCTTGGTCCTTTTGTGGTGGGTAATTCTGTCACGATCGTCATAAGAAGCGGACCAAGGCGCAGCGTGAAAGAAAGACATCTTCTTTAATTCAATGAAGACAAAACAAAACAACAAACAGACGACCGTGAAGCTATATTAAACAAAATAGTGCTGACACTAAACACTACACATAGACATAGACAAAAACACAAACATCCCCCCCTGTCACACCCTGACCTAACCAAAATACTACAGAAAACAAAGATAACTAAGGCCAGGGCGTGACACCTGGCACCACACTGCCAGGTCTCTGACCTCCTCCCTATAGGCTGTCTCAATGTTGTCGGTGATAAGGCCTACCAATGTTGTATCATCAGCAAACTTAATGATGGTGTTGGAGTCGTGTTTGCCCACGCAGTCGTGGGTGAACAGGGAATACAGGATGGGAATAAGTACACACCCCTGAGGGGCCCCAGTGTTTTTTTATTTTTTATTTCACCTTTATTTAACCAGGTAGGCTAGTTGAGAACAAGTTCTCATTTACAACTGAGACCTGGCCAAGATTAAGCAAAGCAGTGTGACACAGACAACAAGTCAATGACACAGTAGAAAAAAAGTTAGTCTATATACAGTGTGTGCAAATGGCATGAGGAGGTAGGCAATAAATAGGCCATAGGAGCGAATAATTACAATTTAGCAGATTAACACTGGAGTGATAAATGAGCAGATGATGATGTGCAAGTAGAGATACTGGTGCGCAAAAGAGCAGAAAAATAAATAAAAACAGTATGGGGATGAGGTAGGTAGATTGGGTGGGCTATTTACAGATGGACTATGTACAGCTGCAGCGATCGGTTAGCTGCTCAAATAGCTGATGTTTAAAGTTGGTGAGGGAAATAAAAGTTTTTTGCAATTCGTTCCAGTCACTGGCAGCAGAGAACTGGTAGGAAAGGCGGCCAAATGAGGTGTTGGCTTTGGGGATGATCAGTGAGATATACCTGCTGGAACGTGTGCTACGGGTGGGTGTTGTTATCATGACCAGTGAACTGAGATAAGGCGGAGCTTTACCTACCATAGACTTATAGATGACCTGGAGCCAGTGGGTCTGGCGACGAGAATGTAGTGAGGGCCAGCCGACTAGAGCATACAGGTCGCAGTGGTGGGTGGTATAAGGTGATTTGGTAACAAAACGGATGGCACTGTGATAGACTGCATCCAGTTTGCTGAGTAGAGTATTGTAAGCTAGTTTGTAGATGACATCGCCGATGTCGAGGATCGGTAGGATAGTCAGTTTTACTAGGGTAAGTTTGGTGGCGTGAAGGAGGCTTTGTTGCGAAATAGAAAGCCAATTCTAGATTTGATTTTGGATTGGAGAGGTTTAACATGAGTCTGGAAGGAGAGTTACAGTCTAACCAGACACCTAGGTATTTATAGTTGTCCACATATTCTAGGTCAGAACCGTCCAGGGTGGTGATGCTAGTCGGGCGGGCAGGTGCGGGCAGCGAACAGTTGAAAAGCATGCATTTGGTTTTACTAGCGTTTAAGAGCAGTTGGAGGCCTCGGAAGGAGTGTTGTATGGCATTGAAGCTTGTTTGGAGGTTAGTTAGCACAGTGTCCAAGGAAGGGCCAGAAGTATACAGAATGGTGTCGTCTGCGTAGAGGTGGATCAGGGAATCGCCCGCAGCAAGAGCGACTTCATTGATATATAAAGAGAAAAGAGTCGGCCCGAGAATTGAACCCTGTGGTACCCCCATAGAGAATGCCAGAGGTCCGGACAACATGCCCTCCGATTTGACACACTGAACTCTGTCTGCAAAGTAGTTGGTGAACCAAGAGAGGCAGTCATCAGAAAAATCAAGGCTATTGAGTCTGCCGATAAGAATACGGTGATTGACAGAGTCGAAAGCCTTGGCCAGGTTGATGAAGACAGCTGCACAGTACTGTCTTTTATCGATGGCGGTTATGATATCGTTTAGTACCTTGAGTGTGGCTGAGGTTCACCCGTGACCGGCTCGGAAACCAGATTGCACAGCGGAGAAGGTACGGTGGGATTCAAAATGGTCAGTGATCTGTTTATTAACTTGGCTTTCGAAGACTTTAGATAGGCAGGGCAGGATGGATACACTGTAGGTCTGTAACAGTTTGGGTCTAGGGTGTCACCCCCTTTGAAGAGGGGGATGACCGCGGCAGCTTTCCAATCTTTAGGGATCTCGGACGATACGAAAGAGAGGTTGAACAGGCTGGTAATAGGGGTTGCAACAATGGCGGCGGATAGTTTTAGAAAGAGAGGGTCCAGATTGTCTAGCCCAGCTGATTTGTACAGGTCCAGGTTTTGCAGCTCTTTCAGAACATCTGCTATCTGGATTTGGGTGAAGGAGAAGCTGGGGAGGCTTGGGCGAGTAGCTGCGGGGGAGGGGGGCGGAGCTGTTGGCCGGGGTTGGAGTAGCCAGGAGGAAGGCATGGCCAGCCGTTGAGAAATGCTTATTGAAATTTTCGATTACCATGGATTTATCGGTGGTGACCTTATTACCTAGCCTCAGTGCAGTGGGCAGCTCGTAGGAGGTGCTCTTGTTCTCCATGGACTTTACAGTGTCCCAAAACTTTTTGGAGTTAGAGCTTAAGGATGCAAATTTCTGCTTGAAAAAGCTAGCCTTTACTATCCTGACTGACTGTGTGTATTGGTTCCTGACTTCCCTGAACAGTTGCATACCGCGCGGACTATTCGATGCTATTGCAGTCTGCCACAGGATGTTTTTGTGCTGGTCAAGGGCAGTCAGGTCTGGAGTGAACCAAGGGCTATATCTGTTCTTAGTTCTGCATTTTTTGAACGGGGCATGCTTATCTAAGATGGTGAGGAAATTATTTTTAAAGAATGACCAGGCATCCTCGACTGACGGGATGAGGTCAATATCCTTCCAGGATACCCGGGCCAGGTTGATTAGAAAGGCCTGCTTGCAGAAGTGTTTTAAGGAGCGTTTGACAGTGATGAGGGGTGGTCGTTTGACGGCGGACCCATAGCGGATGCAGGCAATGAGGCAGTGATCGCTGAGATCCTGATTGAAAACAGCGGAGGTGTATTTGGAGGGCAAGTTGGTCAGGATAATGTCTATGAAGGTGCCCATGTTTACAGATTTAGGGTTGTACCTGGTGGGTTCCTTAATGATTTGTGTGAGATTGAGGGCATCTAAGTCACGACTTCACAGGAGAGCCATTTAAACAATTTTTATTTATTTACATCAAACTGCGTTTCTTTCTGGCAGAAATGCCTTCTGGAACATGTACACTTTCATGTGCTTTAATAACAAACTTGTATGCCATCTGTACATTTTGACAGAAAGTGGTTTCATTTCAAGCTAAAGTGTACTGTTAGCTATCTAGCTAAAGTTAGCTGGCTGGCTCCATAGTTGACGTTATTATTCGTATCCCAGAGCCGTTTGCTTTGCTAGTTAGAGTCTAATGTTAGCTAGTTAACATTGAACCTGGTTGGTTAACTCCCAGCAGAGTCATGCAGGGTAGTAACGACATGATTTGGCACTATGTTCATCGTTGTTTACCTAGCTAGGTTCATTGTTTACCTAGCTAGCTACATGTCTTAAGCTAAAGTGTACAACACCCGTTGAATATGGCCGGTGTCAGGAAACGTTGCCAAAAAAGCCTAATGAAATTCTTGCCACCATAGCAACACTCACCCATAGCACTTGCTCCAGCAGGTATATTCCACTGGTCATCCCCAACGCCAACACTTCCTTTGGCCACCCTTCCTTCCAGTTATCTGCTGCCAATGACTGGAACAAATTGTAAATATTACTGAAGCTGGAGACTTATATCTCCCTCTCTAACTTTAAGCATCAGCTGTCAGAGCAGCTTACCGATCTCTGTACCTGTACACAGCCAATTTGTAAACAGCCCACCCAACTACCTCATCCCCATATTGTTTTTTTATCTTCTTGCTCTACTTGCACATCATCATCTGCACATCTATCACTCCAGTGTTTATGCTAAATTGTAATTATTTCGCCTCCATGGCCTAGTTATTGCCTTGCCTCCCTAATCTTCTACATTTGCACACACTGTACATATATTTTTCTGTTGTGTTATTGACTGTACGTTTGTTTATGTGTAACTCTTGTTTTTGTTGCACTGCTTTGCTTTATCTTGGCCAGGTCGCAGTTGTAAATGAGAACTTGTTCTCAACTAGCCTACCTGGTTAAATAAAGGTGAAATAAAAATACAAAAATAAATACATGTTAAGCTAAAGTGTACTGTTAGCTAGCTAGCTAACGTTTGCTGGCTGGCTCCCTAGCTGATGTTATTATTCGTATCCCAGAGCTGTTTGCATTGCTAGTTAGACCCTAATGTTAGCTAGCTAACATTGAACATGGTTGGTTAGCTCCCAGCAGTCATGCAGGGTAGTAATGACATGATTTGGCACTATGTTCATCGTTGTTTTACCTAGCTAGGTTCATTGTTTACCTAGCTAGCTACATGTCTTAAGTTAAAGTGTACAACACCCGTTGAATATGGCCGGTGTCAGGAAACGTTGCCAAAAAAGCCTAATGAAATTCTTGCCAGCCGAGCTGGTTAGGCTGTTTTCATGTTATCCAGAGGTAAACAAATCGTTGGCCATAGCATCAAGTGTGCTCTCTGAATGTTCCAAGAGCGAAACGAGATGGGTGGGGCTAAAGTTTAAGAGGGTGTGTACGATGCTGAATGGGTGTAGACAAAGAAGAGCTCTTCACTAGGCCATTTTCTCAAAAGTGAGTTTACAAGTTTAACAACTTTCAAAGCAGAAATACTGTCATATTGTTCCTCTACTTTTATCCTATGTAAAAAACACCATTTCAAATATTGCTACAAAAGACCAAATTCAGGTGGTGAGTCACATATGCTGTGATATACACTATGCAGTAGTCATCTAGATAAATAAAGGATTCCTTATAAACCGACAGATGTGCTTCCGACAGCCCTGTTCTTGGAGAGCCCTCTACTAAACCACTTCATCAATAATCTGGGTCAAAATCATGGTCTTCCCTACTTAGCAAAGCATAGGTTATAAGATAAAAACCAATGCCTTAAAAAACTATGGAGGTCTAAGTCATTGTATGCATAACCTTGTGTCCCTGGTGTCCCTCTGGTGTCGCTACCTCCTGGTGTCCCTCTGGTGTCGCTTCTTCCAGGTGTCCCTCTGGTTGGGGTCTCTCTGTCTGTGTTGTTTCTGCCTGGATCTTTCCCAGCAGGCCTATGTGAAGTGGCAGCCCAGCAGGAATCTGTGAAGTGGTAGCCCAGCAGGCCTTTGGCACTTGGAAATGGTCCAAGGTGAAAATGGGGGTTATTCACACCTGCCTGGCAGCAGGGGATGGTCCTCCACCGGGGTTAACGATGCAGCAGCTAGCTCAGGAGTTCCTCCCCATTGACCCCCAACTCACTCACTCACTCACTCACTCACTCACTCACTCACTCACTCACTCACTCACTCACGCACGCACGCACGCACGCAAGCACTCACGCACGCACGCCAGCACGCACACACACACACATACACACACACTCACACACACACATGCACGCACACACACACAGACAGACAGACAGAACCCCACCCACATCACACACACACAAACAGACAGAGAGAACCCCCCCCCCCCACACACACACACACGCACACGGACACACGCACACACACACGCATGCAAACACACACACACGCACAGAAAGACAGACAGACCCCCCCCCCCCCCCCCCCCCCACACACACACACAGACGGACAGAGAGAACCCCCCTCCCCCCCCCACACACACACACACACTGCCTCGTGTATCTTCCAGTCTGCTGCATTAGAGCATGTTTACTGTCCCCTAAAGAACCAGCGGTTCCCTCTAAAAGGGTGGCAGGTAGCCTAGTGGTTAAGAACATTGGTTCAGTAACTGAAAGGTCGCTTGTTTGAATCCCATTCCCTTCAACAAGGCTCTTTACCGTAATTGCTCCTGTAAGTCTCTCTGGATAAGAGTGTCTACCCAAATGACTAAACATTTGTTTTTTAAGTAGGCTCCTCCCTCTAGAAGTATGTAAAATGTAAAAATGTAGAAGTAGGTATTGGGCTCCCTCCCTTTCCCTCGAGGGTACAGTATATTAGCAAATTCCTTCATACAAGTCAGTATTCGACGTCCATCCATGTCGGGAGATTACATGGAAACCGGCCGCTAGGGGCAACAGTGAGCGCTGTTACTTTCAGGTAGGTTTTGGTTTTGCTAGGGTGTTGTGGACAGGGATGGTGGATGGGCGTAAGTCTCCTATAGGACGACGCACAATAGGCCCAGCATCGTCTGGGTTAGGGTTTGGCCGGGGTAGGCAGTCATTGTAAATAAGAACTTGTTCTTAACTGACGTGCCTAGTTAAATAAAAACATAAAAAAATGGGCGTATGCCTCTGGTTCAAAAGGTTTTTGATATTTTTGTATTAAGCCTATCACAAACATTGACCCTTACTTTAACCCTTCGGAGTTAATGCTTAACCAAGAATTTGGAGTTAATGCCTACACGTAACCTTAAACACTTAGAAATTTGACGTTTGGAACAACTTAGAAATTTGACGTTTGAGAAACATGTATGAACGTCTAATTCTGATGTGAGACTGTGAGAGCTTGTTAAATTCCTTGGCAGGATGCTGTTTGGCAAGACCCTGCCAAGGGGAAGCACGTCTTCTTATCAAAGAGACAGGCTGATGGCATGTACCTGACTATTAGGAACGATTCCTGTTTACTGCTCAATTACCCAGCTCATCTACAGGATGTCCTCTGTCCTCAGGATGCTCTGGTAGTTTAGGATGGAATGAGAAACTGACTAAAATGAGAAACTGACTAAATTAGAAACTGACTAAATGAGAAACTGACTAAATGAGAAACTGACTCAATGAGTAGGCCTGCTTTTGACGTGGTAGTATTAGCAGCATACCATGGTTACTGTGTTGCGTACTATATAGGTAGACCTATGTTGCTTGGTTTCCTGTGGAAAGATATATCTGGATCAGAATTGGAAGTTCTCATTAGCACGACTATAGGAGGACAGGAGGACACCATGGCCGACTCCAAGCACTTCCACTGACTCTCATCTAAAAGTAAACAAGGAGGTGATGTCCTGACTCTCACCTAGCAGTAGCCAAGGAGGCCACATCCTGACTCTCACCTAACAGTAGCCAGGGAGGTGATGTCCTGACTCTCACCTAACAGTAGCCAGGGAGGTGATGTCCTGACTCTCACCTAACAGTAGCCAGGGAGGTGATGTCCTGACTCTCACCTAACAGTAGCCAGGGAGGTGATGTCCTGACTCTCACCTAACAGTAGCCAAGGAGGCCACATCCTGACTCTCACCTAACAGTAGCCAAGGAGGCCACTTCCTGACTCTCACTTAACAGTAACCAAGGAGGCCACGTCCTGACTCTCACCTAGCAGTAGCCAAGGAGGACACATCCTGACTCTCACCTAACAGTAGCCAAGGAGGTGATGTCCTGACTCTCACCTAGCAGTAGCCAAGGAAGTGATGTCCTGACTCTCACCTAACAGTAGCCAAGGAGGCCACATCCTGACTCTCACCTAACAGTAGCCAAGGAGGCCACATCCTGACTCTCACCTAACAGTAGCCAAGGAGGCCACGGCCTGACTCTCACCTAACAGTAGCCAAGGAGGCCACATCCTGACTCTCACCTAACAGTAGCCAAGGAGGCCACGGCCTGACTCTCACCTAACAGTAGCCAAGGAGGCCACATCCTGACTCTCACCTAACAGTAGCCAAGGAGGACACATCCTGACTCTCACCTAACAGTAGCCAAGGAGGCCACATCCTGACTCTCACCTAACAGTAGCCAAGGAGGCCACATCCTGACTCTCACCTAACAGTAGCCAAGGAGGACACATCCTGACTCTCACCTAACAGTAGCCAAGGAGGCCACATCCTGACTCTCACCTAACAGTAGCCAAGGAGGACACATCCTGACTCTCACCTAACAGTAGCCAAGGAGGACACATCCTGACCCTCACCTAACAGTAGCCAAGGAGGACACATCCTGACTCTCACCTAACAGTAGCCAAGGAGGACACATCCTGACTCTCACCTAACAGTAGCCAAGGAGGACACATCCTGACTCTCACCTAACAGTAGCCAAGGAGGACACATCCTGACTCTCACCTAACAGTAGCCAAGGAGGCCACGTCCTGACTCTCACCTAGCAGTAGCCAAGGAGGCCACGTCCCTTTAAGATTTAAGATCAAGGCAACAACACCTCCATTCAGGAAAGCAATCTCAGCTTGGAGTCTATTGTGAAACATGGACAGTGCTAAAGCAGCTTCAAAGCTCTTTATTACCATGGAGACAGGATCAAAGGGTCTGCTCTATGGAATAGCGGCCGCCACTTCCCCATGATTTATCATAAGGAATCCATGGGAGGGAGAAAACACCTGAGTGACTCACCTCATGCTGATCTTCCACAGCTCAGGTCATGGAAGAGAGGACCCTGGCCCGTGGTGACCCCTGCGCCTCCCTCTTAACAACGAGCTTCAAGCATGTGATTGACACCAGATCAGAGGAAGTGCATGGCATCTCCATTCCAGGTGCCATCTGGGTGGAATTAGCTAGTCCATTCACAACCCGATGTTCCTGAGTGTGGGGCCGGCTGGCCAGGGCAGAAGTTTCCATGGAAATAACCCAGGAGGAGAAAGACATAGGGGCATCCTGAGGTTGAGGGTGGGAAACCTAGCAGTGATTGTTGGATTTGTTCAGTTCACTGGCTTTTAAATGTACATGTAATTGGCTGTTTGTGGCGTGACAGCTGTTCGGCCCAGGAGGGGGTGATTCCTTGCCTAACTACAAAGCCATATGCTACTGGGAGTCAGTCTCGCAGCTCTTCAGTCACCGGCCCTGCTAAAGACGTGCTAAATGATCCCTGGGCTCATAGGACCCGCAACGCCCCACAGCCTGTTCCAGATGTCATCTACGAGCACAAAGTACACAGCAACATGGCAGTGTTCCTCAAGCTACCCAGAAAACATATTTAGGGGTAATGATGGCCAAGGGAAAGATTCCAATAGCATAAATCTTCGATAAATGTAAGAACCGCAACTTTTACCATTCTGCCAGTATCATTAAGAGTAATTGGGGAATCACAATGGGAAAGAGGACACAGTCCAAATCTTTCTAAAGGGGAGACAATGGCTCCAGTGTTCTATTGACTACATAGCCTACTATCGTCCTCACCATCTTTCTTGTGGCCAAATTCTCCAGAATACAGTAACTCTAAAGAGAAGGGACGGTTAAGTGCAAGAATTTAGGGCACGCTGGCCCTCTGTGACCGGAAGAATGCAGCCTGCTGCAAGCCTGCTGTCCACCCCCGGCTGGCTGTCTGCTGTCCACCCTGTGGCTGGCTGACTGCAGTCCACCCCTGGCTGGCTGACTGCAGTCCACCCCTGGCTGGCTGACTGCTGTCCCCCCATGGCTGGCTGACTACTGCCACAGCAACCTCTGACTGCCTGAATGAGACCAGAGAGAAAGGGCTGCAAGACCTTCTGCCTGCCTGCCTCCGGTAAAGCCGAGCTTGAGTCAACACATTTGTGAAGGGATGCAATTTATAAACACTGACATCTAAATATAGCAGATCTGAATGAGACTTTGCCAAAGCCTTCCTGTTAGGAGTAAAGCTATTTAAATGTCGCTGTGTTGGAACTGGGAGCGAAACGTCCAGAGGGAGATGAAGGAACTTCATAATGACAGGCTTGGTACTGGACTAAGCACCATTATGACCTCCTTGTTACTTTTTATTGTCTTTCCTTGTCCTCTTGGTTGACTCTGTGTGTTGCGTCAAAATATACTTGAGTCTAATGTACAGAAGTCCCTCAAATGTGTTGGGAAATAAGACTGGTTTGGATCAGTTTGCCACCAGAACCCTGATGATTTAGTGGGTAAGCCACCGCATGGAATCTGTGAGGTTTCTTTCTTCAGTTTTTCTAGGGGAGGATCTATGGCTGTGACTGTCTCCAGTAAATCACAACTCTGCTATACTTAATGCTTAGCTTGTCTGAGGACATGCGCAGGCAATTTTGGCAAAATATGAAAGGCCAATGGGGTCGGGGGTGTTTTTTCCCCCAAGTAACAAAATGACCCCCCAACAAGCAAAATTATACACACGCATTTACAGCTACGAAACATTAGGTGTCCTTGTGCCTGTTGCATCAACGCAGTTTATTTCTGAGTGATCTGGTTGATTACAATAAAAATTGTATGCATTGCTAATGTCAACCCCTAAATATTGTATATGATATGGCAATTACTACTGTCTACTAAGATTATGTGTGCTTTAGTTAGCACTGTTGTTGATCCAATCCAGAGGGGGGATATGGGGATGACATTGGTAGAGACCTCCTCAAGCCATTGTTGTCACTATTTGATCATGCTGGTTCAAAATAAACAGATCCAGAGAGAACATAAAACACTGTTGAGGTTTTACTTGACTTCACATTCAGTAAAATCCAGTGAACCTGGACTCCAAACCAGGAGTTGGTGGCTCAATCAAATGTTAGCAGGATGGGTGGATTGGCATGGAGATGAGTGTTTATATAACTGGGTCCTCTATGGGCACCAACCCCCTTACTCCTCATTGATATGCAACCTAGGCACCTCCCTCTGTTTACCTTCAATATAAATCTAGACAAAAGAATGCCAACGAGGGCAATGGTTGGTGGCAGTCCGTGGCACATAAACCCAGATCTAACACAATGCTGTGGGAATGAGTTGCAGACAAATGCTTCTAATATATGAGAGCACATCATCCCACTGGTCACAGACGTCAGTTCAACGTCTAGTTTTGAATTACAATTGGATGAGTTGTCAACTAACATGAATTCAATGTGAAATCAACAACAAATGTCACCATTTCATTGGATTTAGGTTAAAAGTCGTGTGAAAAAAATATGAAATACCCTTACGTTGATGACTTTTTCAGTCCAATCAGTTTTCCACATTGATTCAACATCATCATATAGATTGTTTTGGTTGAAATTATGTGTAAACAACGTTGATAAAACCAATTTTTAACCAGTGGGATGGGAATTGTAGTCACTTGCAGTAGCACTATTATAATAAATAAAGGCCACAGTGGAGGGCGAGGTTTAATATACATGGAGAAAAAAGACCTCTACACCGGCCACATGAATAGGGACATTCTAATTTCTAATAGAATGTGCCTCAGCACTTGCCCTTGGAGACAGTTAAGTGACAGTTAAAAAAGTGTGTGGGTGGGTATTACTGACAGTGGTGGCTAATATTTAATATGATACACATTATTTTTTTTAACTGAGAAAAGTCTGGCCTGAAATTAAAACATTCTAGAGCACACAAAGGTTATACACTGCTCAAAAAAATAAAGGGAACACTTAAACAACACAATGTAACTCCAAGTCAATTACACTTCTGTGAAATCAAACTGTCCACTTAGGAAGCAACACTGATTGACAATACATTTCACATGCTGTTGTGCAAATGGAATAGACAAAAGGTGGAAATTATAGGCAATTAGCAAGACACCCCCCAAAACAGGAGTGATTCTGCAGGTGGTGACCACAGACCACTTCTCAGTTCCTATGCTTCCTGGCTGATATTTTGGTCACTTTGAATGCTGGCGGTGCTCTCACTCTAGTGGTAGCATGAGACGGAGTCTACAACCCACACAAGTGGCTCAGGTAGTGCAGTTCATCCAGGATGGCACATCAATGCGAACTGTGGCAAAAAGGTTTGCTGTGTCTGTCAGCGTAGTGTCCAGAGCATGCAGGCGCTACCAGGAGACAGGCCAGTACATCAGGAGACGTGGAGGAGGCCGTAGGAGGGCAACAACCCAGCAGCAGGACCGCTACCTCCGCCTTTCCTTGTACCTGTCATGTGCAAGGAGGTGCACTGCCAGAGCCCTGCAAAATGACCTCCAGCAGGCCACAAATGTGCATGTGTCAGCATATGGTCTCACAAGGGGTCTGAGGATCTCATCTCGGTACCTAATGGCAGTCAGGCTACCTCTGGCGAGCACATGGAGGGCTGTGCGGCCCCACAAAGAAATGCCACCCCACACCATGACTGACCCATCGCCAAACCGGTCATGCTGGAGGATGTTGCAGGCAGCAGAACGTTCTCAACGGCGTCTCCAGACTCTGTCATGTCTGTCACATGTGCTCATGTGCTCAGTGTGAACCTGCTTTCATCTGTGAAGAGCACACTGTGGGGAAGGCATAGATAGCCTACCTGTCATGTTGATATACTTCACTGTGGGGAAGGGTCACACATAGCCTACCTGTCATGTTGATATACTTCACTGTGGGGAAGGGTCACACATAGCCTACCTGTCATGTTGATATGCTTCACTGTGGGGAAGGCACAGATAGCCTACCTGTCATGTTGATTTACTTCACTGTGGGGAAGGCACAGATAGCCTACCTGTCATGTTGATATGCTTCACTGTGGGGAAGGCACAGATAGCCTACCTGTCATGTAAATATACTTCACTGTGGGGAAGGAACAGATAGCCTACCTGTCATGTTGATATGCTTCACTGTGGGGAAGGCACATATAGCCTACCTGTCATGTTGATATGCTTCACTGTGGGGAAGGCACAGATAGCCTACCTGTCATGTTGATTTACTTCACTGTGGGGAAGGCACAGATAGCCTACCTGTCATGTTGATATGCTTCACTGTGGGGAAGGCACATATAGCCTACCTGTCATGTTGATATGCTTCACTGTGGGGAAGGCACAGATAGCCTACCTGTCATGTTGATATGCTTCACTGTGGGGAAGGGCCACACATAGCCTACCTGTCATGTTGATATACTTCACTGTGGGGAAGGGCCACACATAGCCTACCTGTCATGTTGATATACTTCACTGTGGGGAAGGGCCACACATAGCCTACCTGTCATGTTGATATACTTCACTGTGGGGAAGGGCCACACATAGCCTACCTGTCATGTTGATATACTTCACTGTGGGGAAGGCACAGATAGCCTACCTGTCATGTTGATATGCTTCACTGTGGGGAAGGCACATATAGCCTACCTGTCATGTTGATATACTTCACTGTGGGGAAGGGCCACACATAGCCTACCTGTCATGTTGATATGCTTCACTGTGGGGAAGGCACATATAGCCTACCTGTCATGTTGATATGCTTCACTGTGAGAAAGGCACAGATAGTCTACCTGTCATGTTGATATACTTCACTGTGAGAAAGGCACAGATAGCCTACCTGTCATGTTGATATGCTTCACTGTGGGGAAGGGCCACACATAGCCTACCTGTCATGTTGATATGCTTCACTGTGGGGAAGGGCCACACATAGCCTACCTGTCATGTTGATATACTTCACTGTGGGGAAGGCACACATAGCCTACCTGTCATGTTGATATACTTCACGGTGAGAAAGGCACAGATAGCCTACCTGTCATGTTGATATGCTTCACTGTGGGGAAGGGCCACACATAGCCTACCTGTCATGTTGATATGCTTCACTGTGGGGAAGGCACACATAGCCTACCTGTCATGTTGATATGCTTCACTGTGGGGAAGGCACAGATAGCCTACCTGTCATGTAAATATACTTCACTGTGGGGAAGGGCCACACATAGCCTACCTGTCATGTTGATATACTTCACTGTGGGGAAGGCACAGATAGCCTACCTGTCATGTTGATATACTTCACTGTGGGGAAGGCACATATAGCCTACCTGTCATGTTGATATACTTCACTGTGGGGAAGGCACAGATAGCCTACCTATCATGTTGATATACTTCACGGTGGGGAAGGGCCACACATAGCCTACCTGTCATGTAAATATACTTCACTGTGGGGAAGGCACAGATAGCCTACCTGTCATGTTGATATGCTTCACTGTGGGGAAGGCACAGATAGCCTACCTGTCATGTTGATATGCTTCACTGTGGGGAAGGCACATATAGCCTACCTGTCATGTTGATATACTTCACTGTGAGAAAGGCACAGATAGCCTACCTGTCATGTTGATATGCTTCACTGTGGGGAAGGGCCACACATAGCCTACCTGTCATGTTGATATGCTTCACTGTGGGGAAGGCACACATAGCCTACCTGTCATGTTGATATGCTTCACTGTGGGGAAGGCACAGATAGCCTACCTGTCATGTAAATATACTTCACTGTGGGGAAGGGCCACACATAGCCTACCTGTCATGTTGATATACTTCACTGTGGGGAAGGCACAGATAGCCTACCTATCATGTTGATATACTTCACGGTGGGGAAGGGCCACACATAGCCTACCTGTCATGTAAATATACTTCACTGTGGGGAAGGCACAGATAGCCTACCTGTCATGTTGATATGCTTCACTGTGGGGAAGGCACAGATAGCCTACCTGTCATGTTGATATGCTTCACTGTGGGGAAGGCACATATAGCCTACCTGTCATGTTGATATACTTCACTGTGGGGAAGGCACAGATAGTCTACCTGTCATGTTGATATGCTTCACTGTGGGGAAGGCACATATAGCCTACCTGTCATGTTGATATACTTCACTGTGGGGAAGGGCCACACATAGCCTACCTGTCATGTTGATATGCTTCACTGTGGGGAAGGCACAGATAGCCTACCTGTCATGTTGATATACTTCACTGTGGGGAAGGGCCACACATAGCCTACCTGTCATGTTGATATACTTCACTGTGAGAAAGGCACAGATAGTCTACCTGTCATGTTGATATACTTCACTGTGAGAAAGGCACAGATAGCCTACCTGTCATGTTGATATACTTCACTGTGGGGAAGGGCCACACATAGCCTACCTGTCATGTTGATATACTTCACTGTGGGGAAGGCACAGATAGCCTACCTGTCATGTTGATATGCTTCACTGTGGGGAAGGCACATATAGCCTACCTGTCATGTTGATATGCTTCACTGTGGGGAAGGGCCACACATAGCCTACCTGTCATGTTGATATACTTCACTGTGGGGAAGGCACACATAGCCTACCTGTCATGTTGATATACTTCACTGTGAGAAAGGCACAGATAGCCTACCTGTCATGTTGATATGCTTCACTGTGGGGAAGGGCCACACATAGCCTACCTGTCATGTTGATATGCTTCACTGTGGGGAAGGCACACATAGCCTAGCTGTCAAGTTGATATGCTTCACTGTGGGGAAGGCACAGATAGCCTACCTGTCATGTAAATATACTTCACTGTGGGGAAGGGCCACACATAGCCTACCTGTCATGTTGATATACTTCACTGTGGGGAAGGCACAGATAGCCTACCTATCATGTTGATATACTTCACGGTGGGGAAGGGCCACACATAGCCTACCTGTCATGTAAATATACTTCACTGTGGGGAAGGCACAGATAGCCTACCTGTCATGTTGATATGCTTCACTGTGGGGAAGGCACAGATAGCCTACCTGTCATGTTGATATGCTTCACTGTGGGGAAGGCACATATAGCCTACCTGTCATGTTGATATACTTCACTGTGAGAAAGGCACAGATAGCCTACCTGTCATGTTGATATGCTTCACTGTGGGGAAGGGCCACACATAGCCTACCTGTCATGTTGATATGCTTCACTGTGGGGAAAGCACACATAGCCTACCTGTCATGTTGATATGCTTCAC
The DNA here is from genome assembly GCF_029448725.1 of Salvelinus fontinalis. Lineage (NCBI taxonomy): Eukaryota > Metazoa > Chordata > Actinopteri > Salmoniformes > Salmonidae > Salvelinus > Salvelinus fontinalis. The sequence continues at coordinate 89,598,674 of NC_074665.1, read as the reverse complement.
TGTGGGGAAGGCACAGATAGCCTACCTGTCATGTAAATATACTTCACTGTGGGGAAGGGCCACAGATAGCCTACCTGTCATGTTGATATACTTCACTGTGGGGAAGGCACAGATAGCCTACCTATCATGTTGATATACTTCACGGTGGGGAAGGGCCACACATAGCCTACCTGTCATGTAAATATACTTCACTGTGGGGAAGGCACAGATAGCCTACCTGTCATGTTGATATGCTTCACTGTGGGGAAGGCACAGATAGCCTACCTGTCATGTTGATATGCTTCACTGTGGGGAAGGCACATATAGCCTACCTGTCATGTTGATATACTTCACTGTGGGGAAGGCACAGATAGTCTACCTGTCATGTTGATATGCTTCACTGTGGGGAAGGCACATATAGCCTACCTGTCATGTTGATATACTTCACTGTGGGGAAGGGCCACACATAGCCTACCTGTCATGTTGATATGCTTCACTGTGGGGAAGGCACAGATAGCCTACCTGTCATGTTGATATACTTCACTGTGGGGAAGGGCCACACATAGCCTACCTGTCATGTTGATATACTTCACTGTGAGAAAGGCACAGATAGTCTACCTGTCATGTTGATATACTTCACTGTGAGAAAGGCACAGATAGCCTACCTGTCATGTTGATATACTTCACTGTGGGGAAGGGCCACACATAGCCTACCTGTCATGTTGATATACTTCACTGTGGGGAAGGCACAGATAGCCTACCTGTCATGTTGATATGCTTCACTGTGGGGAAGGCACATATAGCCTACCTGTCATGTTGATATACTTCACTGTGGGGAAGGGCCACACATAGCCTACCTGTCATGTTGATATGCTTCACTGTGGGGAAGGCACATATAGCCTACCTGTCATGTTGATATGCTTCACTGTGAGAAAGGCACAGATAGTCTACCTGTCATGTTGATATGCTTCACTGTGGGGAAGGGCCACACATAGCCTACCTGTCATGTTGATATGCTTCACTGTGGGGAAGGGCCACACATAGCCTACCTGTCATGTTGATATACTTCACTGTGGGGAAGGCACACATAGCCTACCTGTCATGTTGATATACTTCACTGTGAGAAAGGCACAGATAGCCTACCTGTCATGTTGATATGCTTCACTGTGGGGAAGGGCCACACATAGCCTACCTGTCATGTTGATATGCTTCACTGTGGGGAAGGCACACATAGCCTACCTGTCATGTTGATATGCTTCACTGTGGGGAAGGCACAGATAGCCTACCTGTCATGTAAATATACTTCACTGTGGGGAAGGGCCACACATAGCCTACCTGTCATGTTGATATACTTCACTGTGGGGAAGGCACAGATAGCCTACCTATCATGTTGATATACTTCACGGTGGGGAAGGGCCACACATAGCCTACCTGTCATGTAAATATACTTCACTGTGGGGAAGGCACAGATAGTCTACCTGTCATGTTGATATGCTTCACTGTGGGGAAGGCACAGATAGCCTACCTGTCATGTTGATATACTTCACTGTGGGTAAGGCACATATAGCCTACCTGTCATGTTGATATGCTTCACTGTGGGGAAGGCACAGATAGTCTACCTGTCATGTTGATATGCTTCACTGTGGGGAAGGCACATATAGCCTACCTGTCATGTTGATATGCTTCACTGTGGGGAAGGCACAGATAGCCTACCTGTCATGTAAATATACTTCACTGTGGGGAAGGCACAGATAGCCTACCTGTCATGTTGATATGCTTCACTGTGGGGAAGGCACAGATAGCCTACCTGTCATGTTGATATGCTTCACTGTGGGGAAGGCACAGATAGCCTACCTGTCATGTTGATATACTTCACTGTGTGGAAGGCACAGATAGCCTACCTGTCATGTTGATATACTTCACTGTGGGGAAGGCACAGATAGCCTACCTGTCATGTTGATATACTTCACTGTGGGGAAGGCACAGATATCCTACCTGTCATGTTGATAGCCTACCTGTCATGTTGATATGCTTCACTGTGGGGAAGGGCCACACATAGCCTACCTGTCATGTAAATATACTTCACTGTGGGGAATGCACAGATAGCCTACCTGTCATGTTGATATATTTCACTGTGGGGAAGGGCCACACATAGCCTACCTGTCATGTAAATATACTTCACTGTGGGGAAGGCACAGATAGCCTACCTGTCATGTAAATATACTTCACTGTGGGGAAGGCACAGATAGCCTACCTGTCATGTTGATATACTTCCCTGTGGGGAAGGCACACATAGCCTACCTGTCATGTTGATATACTTCACTGTGGGGAAGGCACAGATAGCCTACCTGTCATGTTGATATGCTTCACTGTGGGGAAGGCACACATAGCCTACCTGTCATGTTGATATACTTCACTGTGTGGAAGGCACAGATAGCCTACCTGTCATGTTGATATACTTCACTGTGGGGAAGGCACAGATAGCCTACCTGTCATGTTGATATACTTCACTGTGGGGAAGGCACAGATATCCTACCTGTCATGTTGATATACTTCACTGTGGGGAAGGCAGACATAGCCTACCTGTCATGTTGATATGATTCAGTTTGCTGCCATATGACTGGTTTCACATTTGTCTCCAGCGATCATAAGGTAAAATAGATCTAAAACAATAGTCATTTGTATTTACAATCCACTTATGCAAAAGGATTACTCATTTACCTAGCTCTTATCAATAGCTCTTATCAATTTCTCAATTACAATGCATGGGGAATGGTGTTATTTCAATCGGGAAGCGGCAAGTTGCTAGACCTTATTCAGAGTTCCCTCACACAAAAAGGTGGTTTATTTATCTGGGAATGAAGTCAAGGCGCATATCTGTGACCTGGCTGGCACATGCATTTACCCATGCTTAAGTTCAAGGTCAGAGAGAAAAGTGCATAAAAAGGGAATTAAAGGCATACCATTTTTATGTCTCTGCGACCAGTTTGAAGGAAGTTGCTAACTAGCCCTAGCGCAATGACTGTTAGCATGCTAGCAGATACCATAGACTTCCAGTCATTCCATAAATGCTAGTATTATTGGTTCACAAAACTGCCTCTAACTTCCTTCCATTTACATATGCTTAACTCGGGTCGGAATTCCCCCATACTGATTAATTGACAAAAATTTTGGAATGTGATCATGCCTACAGACAGTTGATTTAAACATGATGCCTTTGACATCAGTAATGCAGTACGTAATATCAAGCTCTTTATGAATGATACCCTTTAGTAGGAATTATGATGCAACATTCACATAAAGCATCACTAACATTTGACTCTAGATAAGACCAAGCTAGAGCTGGGAGTCAATGTAAAAATATCAGTTTTTGTTTTTTAGGAAAGTGCTTTTTCCTAAAAACATTCTACAAGCAGCGGGGATGGTTTGCCAGTCCCTTGAAGACCTGATAGAGATCTCCAGCAGCATGTGAGACTGTAAAAGTCGGTCATGACCGTGTGAGCTAGTGGAAGCCCACGCCCTGCCCTCTGTGCTCGGTCTCACATCTCAGACCTCCATGGCAGCAACTCGCTCCATGTGGTACTTCCATCTGCCCTGCTCTTGGGGGCTGTTCTCATGTGGTCCTCATCCTTGTCATTAAAACGTATTGACATGTGAAGCCCCCTACCACTTCACCGTCCGACATACAGTAATTGCTCACCGTGGCATACACCCATTCACAATTCAACTACATGGAATGTTTTTTTGTGTGATTCTTAGTTGGTATGGGTACCATTATGTTAGTGTGGGGGTACAGAGAGGCCCTCTTGAGGCACTCAAAAATAAACAATTATCTCAGGTGTATTTTTGTTCAGGCTCTCATGATCCTATAAAAAATAGGCCAATTTAGAAGAATCTAAAAGTAGGGTTTAAAAACTGAAGATGTTGTAGCCTCATGTTTGGCTGACCTGTTGTTCCGGGTATTTCACAGAACCTTGTGGTGGTGGTGAGTGGCTGTAGTCACTTATGTGACAAAAATAGCTTATGCTGCAACAATGCAAGTTCTGTCCTTACACTGATCACACTACAGACCACAGTCGAAGGCAACTTTCCTTGACTTTCTGTTTTGTACGTTGAATGACATCCCCACCAGCCTGTCATTTTATCTTGCACTGTTTCATTCAGTTAGTTCACAGCGTTTCAGCAAGCCACAGCTGCAACTCATAGCCATGCCCTTGTATTCATTCAGACAAGGTTACCCAAAGAGTTTGGTGCACTTTTGAGAACTTTTCCCTGGAGATGCTCTGTGACTTTGATACAGTAGTAAGTCACGTGTGGGGCTGACATATGGTCACCAGGCCTGTGGAATGGAGGGTGGAGTAGGGAGTATAGAGGATCCTTCAGTCTTTTGACTGAAGTGAATACAGCATCAGTTAGATACAGTTGAGAGCAAAGTAGACGGCCAAAACGGCAGCATATGTCTTGAGGATTGGGTTTCAAATGCTTTGACTTTCTCCCTGGTCCTTTGTGTTGGGGCGCTCCTCTCCCCTTTGTGTCTCAGGTTGGCTGGAGTGACGGCAGTTGAATGAACAGAAATCAGACACGGCTGGGCTCAACGACACATCACACTAGAGTGTGCACAGCACAACTCTCTCTCTCTCTCTCTGGGCATGGCCTTCCTTGGGGAAATATACCTGAGGTCTATACCCCTGAAAGCCATACCTACATGAACATAACGGAAAACAACAGTAGATAGGCTTTGAATGATACTTTCCATTGGGAGTGACTTAACATGTCTTAAAATAACTGCCCAGTGAAAATCGTACTTTTAAAGTTTATCATCTGTTAACGCATACCCAAATAATATTGTTGACTCATCCTATGCATGTATTTGTGGCCAAATCATACATTTGAGAAAAACACTCAAACCCCACCTCAAACTTGTATCTCAAACCGACCTTTTAAAAAATGCTTGCTTTTTCCTCATAGAACATGATGTCAACTCCCTGAGGAAGATGAGCTGGCCAATCAGCGGCCTAGAGGAAGATGAGCTGGCCAATCAGGGGTCTACTTGCATGAATATTTTTAAATACTATTATACGCCCACACCATTCTGTTGTTGGGGTACGCCTACACCATTCCAACACAGAAAAGCTGATTTTTAACATACTTAATTACCTTTTTTTTTAAAAAGGAAACCTACTTCACTCATATTGGAAGTAATTATAAATCATAATTTGTAGAAATATGGAAACACTGGGCAGTTACTTTCATATCACTAAATGTTAGATCATATTGAAAGCCAAATTATTTTGATGATTGAAATATAGATATTGACATCTCCTAAAAGCAGTTTGGGATTAAGACACATTTTGTTCTGCACAAAATTGTTAGGTTGTTACTTTACAAAAATGTTTATTGTCTTCAAAACCGTTTTCACTGACAAAAGTTGCTCTAGGTAACATGCAGTAGCAAAGACATTCCTATGTACTAGAAACAGGAAATGTTTGTACACAGGGTTGTTTCACTGAATGGTCCCATCACCCTGGCAACAGGATCACTCCATCAGTTCAGCCAACAGATGGTTGGTGTGCAACATGCAGCATATGTTCCAATACGCACCGGCTATTGCTACAGATGGAGAGTGAGGAGGAGGCTGGCACTGAAACATAACCTGACATTTCCTCCTCATTTCGTGCTGCATTGTTCTACTCCACAATGTGAGATTAGCCATAAGAGGTAAATAGCACTGGATGCAAATTAGTGACAGTCCATTGCATTTTCCTCCTTTAAGACAGAACCAAACTGGGACTGACGACTGGCTGTATATCACTAGGATATACAGGATGGGAAAAAGGATGAATGGTTTGCTCATGCTGACTTATATGTGTATAGTTCTCTACTGGCAGGGTTTTATAGCTCTGTAACAAGGGGAGGGAGGGTTTCATGGTACAAATGTAGGATCTTCATTTGATCACCCTATTGCAGAACCTTCCTTGTAGTGTGTTTGAGGCTTGAAAAGGCTTCTGAAGCTTGTAATTTCCACTTTGAAATTTCAGACTTGATTATCCCTTGGGGAAAATGTATCAACCACTACAAATATGTCCATTCATTATAATCCATATAATTCACATTTTCTTTTGCTGCAGGATTATTTTCCAGCTGTAGCAAACTGGCTCAAATTAAGATCCTACATCTGTAGGGTGACTTTGGTCAAAGCAACAGGTGAGTTAGTTAACCAATTCCCATGGTTTGTTAAGAATGTCGTATTTTTTGTTTGTTTCTCGGTCACAATTTATGCACCACTGACATAAATGTAATTCAATGGCAGTAGGGTATCCTGTAAAATGATTGTTGTCACATTAACATCAACTAAACCATGCTTAGTGCTGTCAGTCTGACAGTACAGAACTGTTAAAAGAGCTGGTTTCAAGGTCCTCACTGTTATTACTCAAGCTATTTCTTACTACACTTCATACTTATCTCATCATATAAACTACTGGAGCTACCGGTAATCGTTTTTGTTTTCAATAATGTCTCTAAATGGCCCTAGATTCCAAAAACAAAAAAGATAATACTGAAAGCTATGCGCTATAGCGTTGGCGAGGGCATGGTACTGTTTACTTGACATGCACAAAGGCAGACTAACACTCACACTCACCTCAACCCACTAAACACATGCCAACATCCAGCCAGCACACTGCACGCACCCTCTGTTTGGTTAAGTTCTTTTTTTCTTCCTCTTTGGTTTTTAACTTAGTGGAAGTCCATGCACAAATACAGCATGAACAAATTTTCGGACCGGTTCCACACTTTTTACAGAAAAGTGTCTATAGTTTCAGTTGTAAATATCCTGGGTATAGTTGCTCACTTTGGCATGTATGTGACTATTGTAGTATTGTACAGCAGTCCTATCCCAGAAGCTACTGTGTTTCGACTCTAGGCAGTCCTGAAGGGGCTTAATTATAGAAAACAGATTGGACATTCTATAATTATGATCATCACCACTATGAGTAAACATTTATTTTTACATGGTGATTGTTTATATTTACTAAACATAAACCCACAAAATGTTAAATTTAAGCCACAACTAACGGCTACTTGTAATCAACACCGTGATAATGACGAGAGTAGCCAACCAACTGCAGTAAAGGCCCATTCACAGTTTTTGGCACATGCTACTATCTTCACTATCCCCACCCCCCCCTCTTCCCACACCCAACCGCCAAAACACAAAGCCAAACTGAAAATAGCAGTGTGCAGGCTTTCATTTCTTTGGGTACGGCACAGTCTCGGGGCTCAGGGATGGTTGGCTGTGCCGCCGCGCCTGCAGGCCCCACCCATCCCTCTGTTCCACAGAGGAAACAGAGATGATAGTGTGCCAAGTCATCTGGTTCCTGTGGCAGAGACCTGCCGCTCTTCCCCTCCCCCTGCCTCTCCCCCAGCCTGCCACACAACAGACAACTTGCTCCCTGTTATGGTCATGAGGATGGGTGCGACCCGCCCCTGTCGCACAGTCAGCCACCGTAGCCCCCTCGCGGCACCTCCAGTTCTTGCCCACTTGGCCTTGACAACAACCACAACAACTCTGGGGCAGAGAGACTATATTTACCATTAGGGCACACGAAGCCATGCCACAATTAAATGGCTAATTGGGAACTGTGAAACTCAAAAGAGAAGTGTTGCTGCTGCAGCTCCCTTGCTTCTATCTAGGCTGCTTTTCAACTTACATACCACATATATGCTTCATTTAGCATTGTGTATGCGGGCCATATTTAAAGACCTTGGTACCAAAGTTAATCTTAGTTTGTTGATTTCATGTTGAATTCACATTAGTTGACAACTCAAACAAATGTAAATAAAAACGAAACGTTGAACTGACGTCTGTGCGCAGTGGGAGGCAGTGCAGTAGTGCTCTAACCAGCATAGTTTCCCTTCATGGTGACTTCACAGGACTTTCATTGTATAGTGTCTAAAAGCCCATCTATCTCAGTATCATACACAAACCCATGACATCATCATCACTGTATCAACAACCTGGCCCTTTTCTCATCTCTTCTTTCTGTAGAAATCAATGGGATCTCTTTCCTGCTCAATCTATATGTTGCTCTGCTGCCAAGTTCAAGTCATCTGTTTATGTAGCTTTGTTTTTCATTCCAGCATGTTTCTGCAGATAAACGGAAAGAGCTGTGGTTTGACCACTTGAGCTATGGAACTTTCTCCATATCCTATTTCCGCTTTGGTCCATTTTTTACGACGTCCCGTTGGAAGAATGCTATACTGTATAACTTCACTGACAAAGTACAGGCATCAGTCCTCCTCTTTAGATGGATACAGATGATAAGAGGAACCACATACACCTGATGCAATAGGAACAAGATGAGGTGTTACCACACATTGATGAAGACCTTGCATGTGCTAGATAATCAGACCTAGCCCCTATTCTAAAAAGGTAACAATTTACTTTCACAGAATACTTAACCTTTTAAACTGGGCTATATGGATAGGGCTAAATTGAAATGTTTCTTACAGAAGAAATATGGAAAGAATATTCATAAAGATAATAGCAATTAAAAGGTAACCGTTTGGAGATTATGGGAAAATGATTAGACTAAAGGTGAGAACACAGTTCACCTGACACAAGACTGAATCCAAACATTACACTGTTGATTTGATGTGCATTTTATATTTACTGTACTATTCGGCACATTTGTTGATAACGAAATACATTTAGTAACATAAGAATATTCCTGGAAAATGTGGGGTAGATAAGACCAAAGGCAAGTCAGTTAAGAACAAATACTTATTTACAATTGTGCCCTGCCCAATGGGATTCCCAATCACGCCCAGTTATGATACAGCCTGGAATCAAACCAGGGTCTGTAGTGATGCCTCTAGAACTGAGATACAGTGCCTTAGACTGCTGCGCCACTAGGGATGAGAGGACTAACTGGTGTCTCCAAGTGGCCACACACCTCTCCAATGTGCACAATTCCTAAGTAATTTCAATGCACTTTTATGACTCAGAGAGAGTCTTCAACTAAAAGGTGTTTTTTTTAGCTCTCCTGGCTGTGCCGTTGAGGAACTAGAGCAAGCACACTTGTGGTTGTTTTGTTTGGAACACAGCCCTGCATCCCCGCCGTCACACAATTACTGTTGCTGTTAACGCAATCCAAAAACGATCCATTATAAATCACAATCTGGGTCAGATGGGCATCATTTGAAAGTCTCTTCTTGTAACGTTCGTCGTCTGTAGAAAGAGAGGAGGACCAAGATGCAGCGTGGTAAGTATCCATTTTAATAGAATACGTTAAACAAACAAACAAAATAACGATAAATGAGAACAACACGAAACGAAACAGTTCTGTCTGGTGCAGACACACAAAGACTGAAAATAACCACCCACAAAACCCAACAGAAAACAGGCTACCTAAATATGGTTCCCAATCAGGGACAACGATTGACAGCTGCCTCTGATTGAGAACCATATCAGGCCAAACACAGAAAACCAACACAGAAATAGAAAACATAGATTACCCACCCAACTCACGCCCTGACCACACTAAAACAAAGAAAATACAAAAGAACTAGGGTCAGAACGTGACAGTTCTATTGTCGACATGACTAGATAAGTTATAATATACGATACTAAAGTGTTAGGCTTTCACAATGCAATTCAGGGAAACGGATCATCATTTTGGTGTGCATAGGGTTCATGAGTGCATTCAGGTGCTTCTGCTGCAGCAAATTTCCTTCACAACAGACAAACATTCTGTTCAGAACAACCGAGGGTATGTCGCCATGCCGTCTTGTAACTGTACATCAAACATGGTGATCATAAACGTTGACACTCTAGGTTATATGACATGAGTTTTATGATATGGAAATTACTGCTGCTGTACACACCTTTTCTATTCATATTCTGTCCATACTGTCTATACAGACCATCCTATATAACTACTGCTGTACACACCTTTTCTATTCATATTCTGTCCATACTGTCTATACACACCATCCTATATAACTACTGCTGTACACACCTTTTCTATTCATATTCTGTCCATACTGTCTATGCACACCATCCTATATAACTACTGCTGTACACACCTTTTCTATTCATATACTGTCCATACTGTCTATTATATCTATATATATTTATATTCCGTCTCATTCTGATATTTCCTCATTTTTTTCTTTCTTTCTGGATTAAGTGTGTATTGCATTTGTTTGTATTGCTAGGTATTACTGCACTGTTGCAGCTAGAACCACAAGCATTAGGTTTTACTGCACTGTTGCAGCTAGAAACACAAGCATTAGGTATTACTGCACTGTTGCAGCTAGAAACACAAGCATTAGGTATTACTGCACTGTTGCAGCTAGAAACACAAGCATTAGGTATTACTGCACTGTTGCAGCTAGAAACACAAGCATTAGGTATTACTGCACTGTTGCAGCTAGAAACACAAGCATTAGGTATTACTGCACTGTTGCAGCTAGAAACACAAGCATTAGGTATTACTGCACTGTTGCAGCTAGAAACACAAGCATTAGGTATTACTGCACTGTTGCAGCTACAAACACAAGCATTAGGTTTTACTGCACTGTTGCAGCTACAAACACAAGCATTAGGTATTACTGCACTGTTGCAGCTAGAAACACAAGCATTAGGTTTTACTGCACTGTTGCAGCTACAAACACAAGCATTAGGTTTTACTGCACTGTTGCAGCTACAAACACAAGCATTAGGTATTACTGCACTGTTGCAGCTAGAAACACAAGCATTAGGTTTTACTGCACTGTTGCAGCTACAAACACAAGCATTAGGTTTTACTGCACTGTTGCAGCTACAAACACAAGCATTTCACTTCACCTGCAATAACATCTGCAAATCTGTGTACGTGACCAATAAACTTTGATTTGATCTGAAATGTGAAGTGCACATTTGGACTCACGGCTGTTAGGCTTGCTTGTAAGAAATCAACGCTGTATTTATTATAATATTCAACGTCTCACCTTTCAAAATACATAGTCCTCTTAATTTACAGCATTTCCCTCACTCACACAACAAAGAATTTGCAAAAGTTGCCCAATAGCGGAAGTAATGGGGGAAACTTCTTGTCGCGCACGGTGCTCAAGCTCAGAACGGCTGTCAGTCAAAACCCATAAAGAGATGTGAAGAGGAGACCGTGAGCTCTGACATCATTATAGCATGTTACTGTACACTCACTGAGCTCTGATGTCATGTATTGCATGGGCTCCCGAGTGGCGCAGCGGTCTAAGTCACTGCATCTCAGTGCTAGAGGTGTCACTACAGACCCTGGTTTGATCCCGGGCTGTATCACAACCAGATGTGATTGGGAGTCCCATAGGGCGGTGCACAATTGGCCCAGCGTCGTCCGGGTTAGGGTAGGGTTTGGCAGGGGTAGGCCGTCATTGTAAAATAAGTATTTGTTCTTAACTGGCTTGCCAAGTTAAATAAAGGTAAAAAATATATACTTCTGTTTTACTATACAACCACTGCGTTCTGATGTAGGCATTTATCAGTGTCCAAATCTGCCATTTTCAACCCGTATCCGGTTACGACTGTAAAGGGCTACAAAGTTAAATAAAGAACCTGATGGAGTCTATGACTCCAGTCAGGCAACATATGACATTCCTCTAATCGCCATGATTTGTTTTATCATTCACATCATTATCATTAACAGATTTCTCTCATTCACAACGAGCCTAATTGAAACCAACAACTACCCACTCCCTTTTTCTGTCTGGAAAGCTTTCCATGTTTCAATGGGCTGACAGACAATTGTATGATATGTGTGTTTGGATTGGTTCCAAACCACAAGGTCTGAAAGATAAGAGATCATCAGGGACTAATACGGCCTGGGCTGAATATTCATCACTGGCCGTGTTGGCATGCACTTGAGACAGAAAGAGAAGAGCAGCATGTATTGTCACTGAGCCATACATGGCGTACTTAGAGATAAAACTTTGGAACATAGCAAAAAAAGAAAAGTCCCTTTTCAGGACCCTGTCTTTCAAAGATAATCTGTAAAAATCCAAATAACTTCACATATCTTCATTGTAAAGGGTTTGAACACTGTTTCCCATGCTTGTTCAATGAACCATAAACAATTAATGAACATGCACCTGTGGAACGGTGGTTAAGACACTAACAGGTTACAGACGGTAGGCAATTAAGGTCACAGTTATGAAAACATAGGACACGAAAGAGGCCTTTCTACTGACTGTGAAAAACACCAAAAGAAAGATGCCCAGGGTCCCTGCTCGTCTACGTGAACATGCCTTAGGCATGCTGCAAGGAGGCATGAGGACTGCAAATGTGGCCAGGGCAATAAATTGCAATGTCCGTACTGTGAGACGCCTAAGACAGAGCTACAGGGAGACAGGACTGACAGCTGACATTCCTCGCAGTGGCAGACCACGTGTAACAACACATGCACAGGATCGGAACATCGGAACATCACACCGGCGGGACAGGTACAGAAAGGCAACAACAACTGCGCGAGTTACACCAGGAACGCGCAATCCCTCCATCAGTGCTCAGACTGTCTGCAATAGGCTGAGAAAGGTTGTACTGAGGGCTTGTAGACCTGTTGTAAGGCAGATCCTCACCAGACATCACCGGCAACAACGTCGTCTATGGGCACAAACCCACCGTCGCTGGACCAGACAGGACTGGCAAAAAGTGCTCTTCACTGACGAGTCACGGTTTTGTCTCACCAGGGGTGATAGTCGGATTCACGTTTATCGTCAAAGGAATGAGCGTTACACCGAGCCCTGTACTCTGGAGCTGTCAGGTTCCTGACCTTATTTCCTTTGTTTTGTCTTTATTTAGCTGGTCAGGACGTGAGCTGGGTGGGTATAGTCTATGTTTTATGTTTCTAGGTTAGGTTTGTCTTATTGGCCTGATATGGTTCTCAATCAGAGGCAGGTGTTTTACGTTGTCTCTGATCGGGAACCATATTTAGGTTGCCTGTTTTCACTATTGGTTTGTGGGTGATTGTTCCTGTTCGTGCGTTCATGTGTTCTATGTTCGCTAGTTCAGGACTGTAGCTTCGTTGGTTTTCGTCTGTTTATTGTTTTTGTTCGTATTGAAAAAGTATTCCAATAAATATGGAAACGTACTACGCTGCGCTTTGATCCTCCTCTCTTTCCACCGACGAAAGTCATTACAGAATCACCCACCACAAAAGGACCAAGCAGTGTGGTAACGGGCGCAACAGCAGCAGCAGCAGCGGCCGAAATCTCAGCACTCCTGGACATGGGAGGAGATTTTAAATGGAGAAGGACCCTGGGCACAGGCTGGGGAATATCGCCGCCCCAAAGCTGAGCTGGAGGGAGCGAAAGCTGAGCGGCGGCGATATGAGGAGGCAGCACGGCAGCGCGACAGGTACGAGAGGCAGCCCCAGATTTATTTTGGGAGGGGGCACACGGGGAGTGTGGCTAAGCCAGGTAGCAGACCTGAGCTCACTCCTCGTGCTTATTATAAGCAGCGCGTTACTGGTCAGGCACCGTGTTATGCGGTTAAGCGCACGGTGTCGCCAGTGCGTGCCCATAGCCCGGTGCGCTATAGGGCAGCCCCCCAAAAGTGTCATGTGAGTGTGGGCATCCAGCCAGGGCGTGGTGTGCCTGCTCAGCGTGTCTGGTCTCCAGTACGCCGTTTCGGTCCAGGGTATCCTGCGCCGGCTCTGCGTGCTGGGTCTCCGGGGCGCTGGGAGGGTGCAGTGCGTCCTATGCCTACGCTCCGCTCATGCCTGGCAAATGTGGGAGTGGAGCCTAAGGGATAGGTGCGTGTAGTAGGCAATAGATCTCCAGTGCTCACCCACAGCCCAGTTCAACCTGTGCCTGCACTCTGGAGGGTCCGGGCAAGAGTAGTATTCCAGCCTGGGGGAGTGGTGCCAAGGCTACGCACCAGAGCTCCAGTGCTCCCCAACAGCCCGGTCCTTCAGGTGCCTCCTCCTAACACCAAGCCTCCTGTAGGTCTCCCCAGCCTGATGGGTCGTGTGGCAGCCCCACGCACCAAGCTGTCTCTCCGTCTCCTCTCTACAGGTGTGGGTACAGGTGTACCCTTCCTACAGGCTCCTCTCTACAGGTGTGCCCGTCTGCCCTGCGCCGTCCATCTGCCCAGCGCCATCTGAGCCGCCCGTCTGTCCTGAGCCGTCAGAGCCGCCCGTCTGTCCTGAGCCGTCAGAGCCGCCCGTCTGTCCTGAGCCGCTAGAGCCGTCCGTCAGTCAGGAGCCGCTAGAGCCGTCCGTCAGTCAGGAGCCGCCAGTCAGGAGCCGCCAGAGCCGCCAGCCAGCCAGGAGCTGCCAGAGCCGCCAGCCAGCCATGACCTGCCAGAGCCGTCAGTCAGTCCGGAGCCGTCAGTCAGTCCGGAGCTGCCCCTCAGTCCGGAGCTGCCCCTCCGTCCAGAGGCGCCCATCAGTCCAGTGAGGTTAATTTGGAGGGTCGCCGTTAAGAGGAGGCCACGGAAGCGGGGATTGACTATGGAGGAGTGGGGGCCCCGTCCAGCGCCAGAGCCGCCACCGTGGACAGATGCCCACCCAGATATATAGTTTCAGGTTTTGCGGCCGGAGTCCGCACCTTGGGGGGGGGGGGGGGGGGGGGGTTACTGTCACGGTCCTGACCTTATTTCCTTTGTTTTGTCTTTATTTAGTTGGTCAGGACGTGAGCTGGGTGGGTATAGTCTATGTTCTATGTTTCTAGGTTAGGTTTGTCTTATTGGCCTGATATGGTTCTCAATCAGAGGCAGGTGTTTTACGTTGTCTCTGATTGGGAACCATATTTAGGTTGCCTGTTTTCACTATTGGTTTGTGGGTGATTGTTCCTATTCGTGCATTCATGTGTTCTATGTTCACTAGTTCAGGACTGTAGCTTCGTTGGTTTTCGTCTGTTTATTGTTTTTGTTCGTATTGAAAAAGTATTTCAATAAATATGAAAACGTACCACGCTGCGCTTTGGTCCTCCTCTCTTTCCACCGATGAAAGTCATTACAGGAGCGGGATCGATTTGGAGGTGGAGGGTCCGTCATGGTCTGGGGCGGTGTGTCAGCATCATCGGACTGAGATTGTTGTCATTGCAGGCAATCTCAACGCTGTGCGTTACAGGGAAGACATCTTCCTCCCTCATGTGGTACCCTTCCTACAGGCTCATCCTGACATGACCCTCCAGCATGACAATGCCACCAGCCATACTACTCGTTCTGTGCGTGATTTCCTGCAAGACAGGAATGTCAGTGTTCTGCCATGGCCAGCAAAGAGCCCGGATCTCAATCCCATTGAGCACGTCTGGGACCTGTTGGATCGGAGGGTGAGGACTAGGGCCATTCCCCCCAGAAATGTCCGCGAACTTGCAGGTGCCTTGGTGGAAGAGTGGGGTAACATCTCACAGCAAGAACTGACAAATCTGGTACAGTCCATGAGGAGGAGATGCACTGCAGTACTTAATGCAGCTGGTGGCCACAGCAGATTCTGACTGTTACTTTTGATTTAAACCCCCCCCTCCTTTGTTCAGGGACACATAATTCAATTTCTGTTAGCCACATGTCTTGTTCAGTTTATGTCTCGGTTGTTGAATCTTGTTATGTTCAAACAAATATTTACACATGTTAAGATTGCTGAAAATAATCGCAGTTGACAGTGAGAGAACGTTTTTTTTTTGTTGCGGAGTTTATTACCCATATGCTCTAATTAAACCCATTAGGATTATCAAGGCAAGGGGAGAAAAGCTTAACTGTTAACTATTTCAATGATTAGTATGTGTCACGTTCCTGACCTGTTTTCTGTTAGTTTGTGTATGTGTTAGCTGGTCAGGACGTGAGTTTGGGTGGGCAGTCTATGTTTTCTGTTTCTATGTTGGTTTAAGGGTGACCTGATATGGCTCTCAATTAGAGGCAGGTGGTTTTCATTTCCTCTGATTGAGAGCCATATTAAGGTAGGTGTTTTCACACTGTTTGTTTGTGGGTGGTTGTCTCCTGTGTCTGTATGTATGTTCGTGCCACACGGGACTGTAGCGTTTGTTTGTAGTCGTGTACCTGTTCGTGCGTTCTTCAAGTTATATGTAAGTTCGTGTCCAGGTCTGTTTTCATCGTTTATTTGTTTTGTAGTTTATTCAAGTATAGTTCGTTTTCTGTCTACGTCGTGTTTGTTGTTTTGTCGTGTCTTAAATAAATCATGTCATCATACCTCGCTGCACATTGGTCTTCAGATCCCTCTCTCCTCTCCTCGTCTGAGGAGGAGGAGGATTTAGAGTATCGTTACAGAACCACCCACCAACAAACAGTGTGAAAACACCTACCTTAATATGGCTCTCAATCAGAGGAAATGAAAACCACCTGCCTCTAATTGAGAGCCATATCAGGTCACCCTTAAACCAACATAGAAACAGAAAACATAGACTGCCCACCCAAACTCACGTCCTGACCAGCTAACACATACACAAACTAACAGAAAACAGGTCAGGAACGTGACATAACCCCCCCCTCAAGGTGCGTACTCCGAACGCACCACCAAAAGTCTAGGGGAGAGTCTGGGTAGTATCGCCGCCCCAAAGCTGAGCTGGAGGAAGCGAGTGCTGAGCGGCGGCGATATGAGGAGGCAGCACGGCAGCGGGACAGGTACGAGAGGCAACCCCAGAATTTTTTTGGGGGGGGGCTAGAGAGGAGTGTGGCTAAGCCAGGTAGCAGACCTGAGCGCACTCCTCGTGCTTATTATAAGCAACGCGTCACTGGTCAGGCACCGTGTTATGCGGTTAAGCGCACGGTGTCGCCAGTGCGTGCCCATAGCCTGGTGCGCTATAGGGCAGCCCCCCGAAAGTGTCAAGTGAGTGTGGGCATCCAGCCGGGGCGTATTGTGCCTGCTCAGCGCGTCTGGTCTCCGGTACGCAGTTTCGGTCCAGGGTATCCTGCGCCGGCTCTGCGTGCTGTGTCTCCGGGGCGCTGGGAGGGTGCAGTGCGTCCTATGCCTACGCTCCGCTCGTACCGGGCAAATGTGGGAGTGGAGCCTAAGGGAGAAGTGCGCGTAGTAGGCACTAGATCTCCAGTGCTCATCCACAGCCCGGTTCAACCTGTGCCTGCACTCTGGAGGGTACGGGCTGGAGTAGTATGCCAGCCTGGGGGAGTGGTGCCAAGGCTGCGCACCAGAGCTCCAGTGCTCCCCCACAGCCCGGTCCTTCAGGTGCCTTTTAACATCAAGCCTCCTGTAGGTCTCTCCAGCCTGGTGGGTCCTGTGGCAGCCCCACGCACCAGGCTGTCTCTCCGTCTCCTCCCTACAGGTGTGCCCGTCTGCCCAGCGGTGCCTGAGCTGCCCGTCTGCCCAGCGTCGCCTGAACTGCCCGTCTGCCCAGCGGCGCCTGAACTGCCCGTCTGCCATGAGCCTGCAAAGCTGCCCGTCTGCCATGAGCCTGCAAAGCTGCCCGTCTGCCATGAGCCTGCAAAGCTGCCCGTCTGCCATGAGCCTGCAAAGCTGCCCGTCTGCCATGAGCCTGCAAAGCTGCCCGTCTGCCAGGAGCCTACAGAGCCGTCCGCCAGACAGGAGCCGCTAGAGCCGTCCGCCAGACAGGAGCTGCCAGAGCCTTCCGCCAGACCGGATCAGCCAGAGCCTTCCGCCAGACCGGATCAGCCAGAGCCTTCCGCCAGACCGGATCAGCCAGAGCCTTCCGCCAGACCGGATCAGCCAGAGCCTTCCGCCAGACCGGATCAGCCAGAGCCTTCCGCCAGACCGGATCAGCCAGAGCCTTCCGCCAGACCGGATCAGCCTTCAGAGCCGTCCAGCCAGGACCAGCCTTCAGAGCCGTCCAGCCAGGACCAGCCTTCAGAGCTGTCAGCGAGCCATGACCAGCCAGAGCCGTCAGCGAGCCATGACCAGCCAGAGCCGTCAGCGAGCCATGACCAGCCAGAGCCGTCATCCAGCCAGGATCCGCCAGAGCCAGCCAGCCAGGATCCGCCAGCCAGTCCGGTGTTGTCCCTCAGTCCGGAGCTGCCGTCCCTCAGTCCGGGGCGGCCCCTAAATCCAGCGGGACCCATGTCTAGGGTTCCCAGTCCAAGGTCGGTGGCGAGGGTCGCCACCTTGAGGAAGACACAGAAGCGGGGATTTATTATGGTGGGATTGGGACAGCGTCCGGAGCCGGAGCCACCACCGTGGTCAGATGCCCACCCAGACCCTCCCCTAGACTTTTGGTGGTGCGTTCGGAGTACGCACCTTGAGGGGGGGGTTATGTCACGTTCCTGACCTGTTTTCTGTTAGTTTGTGTATGTGTTAGCTGGTCAGGACGTGAGTTTGGGTGGGCAGTCTATGTTTTCTGTTTCTATGTTGGTTTAAGGGTGACCTGATATGGCTCTCAATTAGAGGCAGGTGGTTTTCATTTCCTCTGATTGAGAGCCATATTAAGGTAGGTGTTTTCACACTGTTTGTTTGTGGGTGGTTGTCTCCTGTGTCTGTATGTATGTTCGTGCCACACGGGACTGTAGCGTTTGTTTGTAGTCGTGTACCTGTTCGTGCGTTCTTCAAGTTATATGTAAGTTCGTGTCCAGGTCTGTTTTCATCGTTTATTTGTTTTGTAGTTTATTCAAGTATAGTTCGTTTTCTGTCTACGTCGTGTTTGTTGTTTTGTCGTGTCTTAAATAAATCATGTCATCATACCTCGCTGCACATTGGTCTTCAGATCCCTCTCTCCTCTCCTCGTCTGAGGAGGATTTAGAGTATCGTTACAGTATGTCCCTAATTATGTTTTTATTCTGGTTTGTGAGCTTTGTCAGCACATTACTGATACATCTGTGCGTTGGGGAGAGGGCCAGGAACTGTGGTGAATTGTTAAGAATAAGGGGCCCTGCTTGGCACCCCATGCATGTCATCCTCCATCTCGGATAGACCCAAACATTCTCTCCCCACGGGCAGCCCCGGAGATGCAAGCGATGCTCGCTGCTTAGCTGCCTTCTCTATGGGAATGTGGCAGCATTCTAAACACTGATAATGGTAGTGGAGTATGGCAGGTGGTTTACATAGCACTGATAATGGTAGTGGAGCATGGCAGATGGTTTACATAGCACTGATAATGGTAGTGGAGCATGGCAGATGGTTTCCATAACACTGATAATGGTAGTGGAGCATGGCAGGTGGTTTCCATAACACTGATAATGGTAGTGGAGCATGGCAGGTGGTTTACATAGCACTGATAATGGTAGTGGAGCATGGCAGGTGGTTTACATAACACTGATAATGGTAGTGGAGCATGGCAGGTGGTTTACATAGCACTGATAATGGTAGTGGAGCATGGCAGGTGGTTTACATAACACTGATAATGGTAGTGGAGCATGGCAGGTGGTTTCCATAACACTGATAATGGTAGTGGAGCATGGCAGGTGGTTTCCATAACACTGATAATGGTAGTGGAGCATGGCAGGTGGTTTACATAACACTGATAATGGTAGTGGAGCATGGCAGGTGGTTTACATAGCACTGATAATGGTAGTGGAGCATGGCAGGTGGTTTCCATAACACTGATAATGGTAGTGGAGCATGGCAGGTGGTTTACATAGCACTGATAATGGTAGTGGAGAATGGCAGGTGGTTTCCATAACACTGATAATGGTAGTGGAGCATGGCAGGTGGTTTCCATAACACTGATAATGGTAGTGGAGAATGGCAGGTGGTTTCCATAACACTGATAATGGTAGTGGAGCATGGCAGGTGGTTTCCATAACACTGATAATGGTAGTGGAGCATGGCAGGTGGTTTCCATAACACTGATAATGGTAGTGGAGCATGGCAGGTGGTTTCCATAACACTGATAATGGTAGTGGAGCATGGCAGGTGGTTTCCATAACACTGATAAAGATAGTGGAGCATGGCAGGTGATTTCCATGGCGTTCGATGTTCCCCTTGTTCAGAGCTTATGACTTTTTTCAAAATGATGACATACTCAATCACATCTGCATGAATAATAATTATGATAATGACATAGTAAATTACATAGGATCGTTTTTATATTTTAAAGTGACACTTTGAATAAATACGTCAACAAAGTCAAGTCAACTCTCACGTATATTTGGAGTTTGCTCTGATTCAGAGTAACTTAAGCCAAGGGAATTGTATCTGCTCCCTCAGGTCGTCTTTCACCTCTTACAATCACTCACCTCCAACAGTTAAAAAAAGAGAACCTACTCAACAAGAGCCCTTTTTCCTATCTGTGTGACCAATATCCTCTCCTATTGCAATCCTATTGAAACCAATGTCTCATATTGTTACTTTACAGGAGCTATATTTCTCCAATCCAACTGATAGTGAAGTTATGGTAAAACAAGTCAGTCTAATCTTAGACGTATCCCCTGTGTGTTGGGCTGGGCTGGTCAACAACAACAGGACAATTCTGTAAGAGGGTCCAGACAAAGCATGATGGATGTAACACATTTCACCGGAGCGGAGGCCCTCCGCTGTCCCTTCAACACTGACCGTCAAGTGAAATCAGGATGGGGATTCTTCCACCTACAATAAAAACAGTGCGGGAAATAAATCATAATTGTTTTCAAGGCAATTCTGAATGAATGAATGCAGCTTGCACATGTAACAGTATAAGAAATGTTGACACTCACCTAGGGGCCAGGTGGTATATCACCTAGGGGTCAGGAGGTGTCTCACCTAGGGGGTCAGGTGGTGTCTCACCTAGGGGCCAGGTGGTATCTCACCTAGGGTCCAGGGGGTATCTCACCTAGGGTCCAGGGGGTATCTCACCTAGGGTCCAGGGGGTATCTCACCTAGGGTCCAGGGGGTATCTCACCTAGGGTCCAGGTGGTGTCTCACCTAGGAGCCAGGTGTTATCTCACCTAGGGTCCAGGGGGTATCTCACCTAGGGTCCAGGTGGTGTCTCACCTAGGGGCCAGGTGGTATCTCACCTAGGGTCCAGGTGGTGTCTCACCTAGGGGGTCAGGTGGTGTCTCACCTAGGGGCCAGGTGGTATCTCACCTAGGGTCCAGGGGGTATCTCACCTAGGGTCCAGGGGGTATCTCACCTAGGGGGTCAGGTGGTATCTCACCTAGGGGGTCAGGTGGTGTCTCACCTAGGGGGTCAGGTGGTATCTCACCTAGGGGCCAGGTGGTATCTCACCTAGGGTCCAGGGGGTATCTCACCTAGGGTCCAGGGGGTATCTCACCTGGGGGCCAGGTGGTGTCTCACCTAGGAGCCAGGTGTTATCTCACCGTCAAGTGAAATCAGTGAAGTGATATGAATAATTAAGAATGATATTATATGATTAATTATGGATGATAGGACTATCATGAAAATCATGCTTGCATACAAGTTTTAAAAAACAGTTAAGGTTTTGGTCAGCTGGTTGAAAGTCATACCAACAACAGAATGGAATTAGGTTGCTACGGCTTTTTTGAATAAACCTCAATGGCACACTGCCCTGGTTGAGACAGCATCCAGCAGCTAGTGGTCCAGACAGCAACCAGCAGCTAGTTGTCCAGACAGCAACCAGCAGCTAGTTGTCCAGACAGCAACCAGCAGCTAGTTGTCCAGACAGCAACCAGCAGCTAGTGGTCCAGACAGCAACCAGCAGCTAGTGGTCCAGACAGCAACCAGCAGCTAGTTGTCCAGACAGCAACCAGCAGCTAGTGGTCCAGACAGCAACCAGCAGCTAAAGGTCCAGACAGCAACCAGCAGCTAAAGGTCCAGACAGCAACCAGCAGCTAAAGGTCCAGACAGCAACCAGCAGCTAGTGGTCCAGACAGCAACCAGCAGCTAGTGGTCTGTGTGTAGCCTACCATGTACCTGTCCTCTGGGATCTCTGCTCTGGGGGTCTGTAGTGTTTAGGAGGGGGACCATGCTGTCCTGACGGACATCTGGTCTGGGGTCTTTAGTGTTGAGGATGGCAACCATGCTGTCCTGACGGGCATCTGGTCTGGGGTCTGTAGTGTTGAGGAGGTGGACCATGCTGTCCTGACCGGGATCTGGTCTGGGGTCTGTAGTGTTGAGGAGGGGGACCATGCTGTCCTGACGGACATCTGGTCTGGGGTCTTTAGTGTTGAGGATGGCAACCATGCTGTCCTGACGGGCATCTGGTCTGGGGTCTTTAGTGTTGAGGATGGCAACCATGCTGTCCTGACGGGCATCTGGTCTGGGGTCTGTAGTGTTGAGGAGGTGGACCATGCTGTCCTGACCGGGATCTGGTCTGGGGTCTGTAGTGTTGAGGAGGGGGACCATGCTGTCCTGACCGGGATCTGGTCTGTGGTCTATAGTGTTGAGGAGGTGGACCATGCTGTCCTGACCGGGATCTGGTCTGGGGTCTGTAGTGCTGAGGAGGGGGACCATGCTGTCCTGACCGGGATCTGGTCTGGGGTCTGTAGTGTTGAGGAGGTGGACCATGCTGTCCTGACCGGGATCTGGTCTGGGGTCTGTAGTGTTGAGGAGGTGGACCATGCTGTCCTGACCGGGATCTGGTCTGGGGTCTGTAGTATTGAGGAGGGGGACCATGCTGTCCTGACGGACATCTGGTCTGGGGTCTTTAGTGTTGAGGATGGCGACCATGCTGTCCTGACGGGCATCTGGTCTGTGGTCTGTAGTGTTGCGGAGGGGTGCTGCCCTGACCGGGATCTGGTCTGGGGTCTGTAGTGTTGAGGAGGGGGACCATGCTGTCCTGACCGGGATCTGGTCTGGGGTCTATAGTGTTGAGGAGGTGGACCAGGCTGTCCTGACCGGGATCTGGTCTGGGGTCTGTAGTGTTGAGGAGGGGGACCATGCTGTCCTGACCGGGATCTGGTCTGAGGTCTGTAGTGTTGAGGAGGGGTGCTGCCCTGACAGGGATCTGGTCTGGGGTCTGTAGTGTTGAGGAGGGGGACCATGCTGTCCTGAAGGGGATCTGGTCTGGGGTCTGTAGTGTTGAGGAGGGGTGCTGCCTTGACCGGGATCTGGTCTGGGGTCTGTAGTATTGAGGAGGGAGACCATGCTGTACTGAATGGGATCTGGTCTGGGGTCTATAGTGTTGAGGAGGGGTGCTGTCCTGACCGGGATCTGGTCTGGGGTCTGTAGTGTTGAGGAGGGGTGCTGCCCTGACCGGGATCTGGTCTGGGGTCTGTAGTATTGAGGAGGGGGACCATGCTGTCCTGAAGGGGATCTGGTCTGGGGTCTGTAGTGTTGAGGAGGGGTGCTGCCTTGACCGGGATCTGGTCTGGGATCTGTAGTATTGAGGAGGGGGACCATGCTGTACTGAATGGGATCTGGTCTGGGGTCTATAGTGTTGAGGAGGGGTGCTGCCCTGACCGGGATCTGGTCTGGGGTCTGTAGTATTGAGGAGGGGGACCATGCTGTCCTGACCGGGATCTGTTCTGGGGTCTGTAGTATTGAGGAGGGGGACCATGCTGTACTGAAGGGGATCTGGTCTGGGGTCTGTAGTGTTGAGGAGGGGGACCATGCTGTCCTGACGGGGATCTGGTCTGGGGTCTGTAGTATTGAGGAGGGGGACCATGCTGTCCTGAAGGGGATCTGGTCTGGGGTCTATAGTGTTGAGGAGGTCGACCATGCTGTCCTGACGGGGATCTGTTCTGGGGTCTGTAGTATTGAGGAGGGGGACCATGCTGTCCTGACAGGGATCTGTTCTGGGGTCTGTAGTATTGAGGAGGGGGACCATGCTGTACTGAAGGGGATCTGGTCTGGGGTCTGTAGTGTTGAGGAGGGGGACCATGCTGTCCTGACGGGAATCTGGTCTGGGGTCTGTAGTGTTGAGGAGGGGGACCATGCTGTCCTGACGGGGATCTGGTCTGGGGTCTATAGTGTTGAGGAGGTCGACCATGCTGTCCTGACGGGGATCTGGTCTGGGGTCTGTAGTGTTGAGGAGGGGGACCATGCTGTACTGAAGGGGATCTGGTCTGGGGCCTGTAGTGTTGAGGAGGGGGACCATGCTGTCCTGACGGGGATCTGGTCAGGGGTCTGTAGTGTTGAGGAGGGGGACCATGCTGTCCTGACGGACATCTGGTCTGGGGTCTGTAGTGTTGAGGAGGGGGACCATGCTGTCCTGACGGGGATCTGGTCTGGGGTCTATAGTGTTGAGGAGGGGGACCATGCTGTCCTAACGGGGATCTGTTGTGTGGTCTGTAGTGTTGAGGAGGGGGACCATGCTGTCCTGACGGGGATCTGTTCTGGGGTCTGTAGTATTGAGGAGGGGGACCATGCTGTCCTGACGGGGATCTGTTCTGGGGTCTGTAGTATTGAGGAGGGGGACCATGCTGTACTGAAGGTGATCTGGTCTGGGGTCTGTAGTGTTGAGGAGGGGGACCATGCTGTCCTGACGGGGATCTGGTCTGAGGTCTGTAGTGTTGAGGAGGGGTGCTGCCCTGACCGGGATCTGGTCTGGGGTCTGTAGTGTTGAGGAGGGGGACCATGCTGTCCTGACCGGGATCTGGTCTGGGGTCTGTAGTGTTGAGGAGGGGTGCTGCCCTGACCGGGATCTGGTCTGGGGTCTGTAGTATTGAGGAGGGGGACCATGCTGTCCTGAAGGGGATCTGGTCTGGGGTCTGTAGTGTTGAGGAGGGGTGCTGCCTTGACCGGGATCTGGTCTGGGGTCTGTAGTATTGAGGAGGGGGACCATGCTGTACTGAATGGGATCTGGTCTGGGGTCTATAGTGTTGAGGAGGGGTGCTGCCCTGACCGGGATCTGGTCTGGGGTCTGTAGTGTTGAGGAGGGGGACCATGCTGTCCTGACCGGGATCTGTTCTGGGGTCTGTAGTATTGAGGAGGGGGACCATGCTGTACTGAAGGGGATCTGGTCTGGGGTCTGTAGTGTTGAGGAGGGGGACCATGCTGTCCTGACGGGGATCTGGTCTGGGGTCTGTAGTATTGAGGAGGGGGACCATGCTGTCCTGAAGGGGATCTGGTCTGGGGTCTATAGTGTTGAGGAGGTCGACCATGCTGTCCTAACGGGGATCTGTTGTGTGGTCTGTAGTGTTGAGGAGGGGGACCATGCTGTCCTGACGGGGATCTGTTCTGGGGTCTGTAGTATTGAGGAGGGGGACCATGCTGTCCTGACGGGGATCTGTTCTGGGGTCTGTAGTATTGAGGAGGGGGACCATGCTGTACTGAAGGGGATCTGGTCTGGGGTCTGTAGTGTTGAGGAGGGGGACCATGCTGTCCTGACGGGGATCTGGTCTGGGGTCTGTAGTGTTGAGGAGGGGGACCATGCTGTCCTGACGGGGATCTGGTCTGGGGTCTGTAGTGTTGAGGAGGGGGACCATGCTGTCCTGACGGGGATCTGGTCTGGGGTCTGTAGTGTTGAGGAGGGGGACCATGCTGTCCTGACGGGGATCTGGTCTGGGGTCTGTAGTGTTGAGGAGGGGGACCATGCTGTCCTGACGGGGATCTGGTCTGGGGTCTGTAGTATTGAGGAGGTGGACCATGCTGTCCTCATGGGGCGCCTCTTTCCTTCCCCGTGCTTCCCTGAGGACAATACCACAAAATATTTTTATGCTCTTTTATAATTATGAGGTCCAGACTCTTGGAATAAATATTTCACTGTGGAGATGAAACATTAAGAATCACTCCAAACACAAACCATGCAATTCTGTGCTCCGCAAAGCGCCACCACCATCTCCCCACAACCCTGGGGTAACCATTACTGGTTGAGTCTAAGACGTAAATTAAAGACATACCTTTTTATGTCTACATTTTTTATTTGCAGCGTATTCGATCTATAAACTCATGACAACTCTTGTATAACAGACAGAGACTTAGAGTAAACAATGACAAGGAGACAAAAAAAGAAGAAAAGACAGTTGTCAACATCTGCCTCACACAGGCATGCAGGTAGACACACATGTACACACACTGACACAAGTACACACACATGTACATGTCACACACACACATACACACACGCACACGCACACACACACTCTGGTAGTTCTGTTTTTGTCTTGTTTTCACTAATGATTAGAGGGGCCTCAATATGTTATCAGGGGCCTCATTATGTTGTTAGGGACCTCGTTATGTTATTAGGGGCCTCAATATGTTATTGGGGGCCTCATTATGTTATTATGGACCTCTTTATGTTATTATGGGCTTCATTAAATTATTAGAGGCCTCATTGTGTTAATAACAGACTCTTTATGTTATTAGGGGCCTCCTTATGTTATTAGGGGCCTCATTACATTATTATGGACCTCTTTATGTTATTATGGGCCTCATTATGTTATTATGGGCCTCATTATATTTATTATCATTATGTTATTATGGGCCTCATTATGTTATTAGGGGCCTCATTATGTTTTTAGGGGCACCATTGTGTTATAATGGGCCTCGTTATGTTATTAGGGGCCTTATTATGTTATTAGGGGCCTCATTATGTTATTTGGGTCAAATTGTTTGTTTCACCTCAGAGGAACTCAATATTTTAGCAGCATAATACAATTATACCACAGTTAGTAAATATACCATAGTAAACCTGTTTTACATAATTGTGTTATGCTGCTAAAATATTGAGTTCCTCTAAGGTGAATCAAACATTTTGATCCTACTAACCATCATATATTTATTAACTATGGTATATTTACTAACTATGGTATATTTACTAACCATGGTATATTTACTAACTGTGGTATATTTACTAACTATGGTATATTTACTAATTGTGGTATATTTACTAACTGTGGTATATCTACTAACTATGGTATATTTACTAACTGTTGTATATTTACTAACTGTGTTTTTTTTACTAACTATGGTACATTTACTAACTATGGTACATTTACTAACTATGGTATATTTACTAACTGTGGTATATTTACTAACTGTGGTATATTTACTAACTATGGTACATTTACTAACTATGGTATATTTACTAACTGTTGTATATTTACTAACTGTGGTATATTTACTAACTATGGTACATTTACTAACTATGGTATATTTACTAACTGTTGTATATTTACTAACTATGGTATATTTACTAACTATGGTACATTTACTAACTATGGTATATTTACTAATTGTGGTATATTTACTAACTGTGGTATATCTACTAACTATGGTATATTTACTAACTGTTGTATATTTACTAACTGTGGTATATTTACTAACTATGGTACATTTACTAACTATGGTATATTTACTAACTGTTGTATATTTACTAACTATGGTATATTTACTAACTGTGGTATATTTACTAACTATGGTACATTTACTAACTATGGTATATTTACTAACTATGGTATATTTACTAACTGTTGTATATTTACTAACTATGGTATATTTACTAACTGTGGTATATTTACTAACTGGTAAATTTACTAACCATTTCGGTTTTGGACAAGTTCCCATTCCCATCTATACTTCAACAGTTATTTTGAGTTATGATAGATTTTGTCTACAGAACTATTTGATACTTTCGAACTGAAGCTCCCTTTCCACACTCAATATCTCATAGTATTTGTGGTCCACTGAAATAGGCTATCATACACTAATTCAAATACTGTGTGTGGACGAAGAGCAGACATTACAAATCATATCATAGTAGCAAAACCAGCAAAAGCTCTACAAAATGTAGGTCATACTTGACGTGTTATTCAACGTCAAGAGAACAAACAGATGGAGAAAATGTTGCCTTCTATGTTCTTTTAATCTCTATAGAGAACCACAGGAAGCAGGATGCAAGTTGAAAGCAGTGGGGTTGAGGCCTTAGTAACAGACTAGTTCTAGGACGTTATAATTTGGTTGTCTTGTTATGTTACTTAATATAGATCACGTCGTATAAAAATAAACCCAGAATTATTCTTGTTATGACAAAGTATCTTGAGGAGCCAAAAGTATCTACCACTGGAACTTTTTCAATGGATTGGAGCCCAGATGGATCATATTATAGACTGTAGAGACTACTGGGTATTGTTCCCCTCAAGGGGCACCAACAGTCCCACATGGTACAGTACACATTCTCTCTCAATCATCATTATTTCCTTTATTCAGAACATATGGATAATAATAATAGGCTGTCTCTATTTGAGCGTGGCAAAGAGTAGCGATGTCTTTGCCTCAGGAATCACATAACTTTGGGGAAGATACTATGAAGACTCCTTTGTTAAGTATTTGTTGCCATGGCCTTTTGAACACTAGCCAAAACAAATAGTATAGGCAGATATAAAAATATTTAGTAAATACATTGAACGGATGGACTCTGTTTCATCTCACTAATAGACTCTGTGTTTGTGTAAATACAGTATGTGTGCCATGTTCAGCAAACTGGGACGTCAACATGTTTCATTAGTGAGATGAATGTGTCTCACCGGGCTGTGTTGTCCGTGGTCTGGCCTGGATGGTCTGGACTAGGTGGTCTGGACTAGATGGTCTGGACTAGATGGTCTGGTCTGGATGGTCTGTACTGGACTAGATGGTCTGTACTGGACTAGATGGTCTGATCTGGATGGTCTGGACTAGATGGTCTGGACTAGGTGGTCTGGACTAGATGGTCTAGACTAGATGGTCTGGACTAGGTGGTCTGGACTAGATGGTCTAGACTAGATGGTCTGGACTAGATGGTCTGGTCTGGATGGTCTGTACTGGACTAGATGGTCTGTACTGGACTAGATGGTCTGGTCTGGATGGTCTGGACTAGATGGTCTGGACTAGATGGTCTGTGCTAGATGAGCTGGACTGGATGGTCTGGCCTAGATGGTCTGGACTAGATGGTCTGGACTAGATGGTCTGGCCTAGATGGTATGTACTGGACCAGATGGTCTGGACTGGACTAGATGGTCTGGACTGAATGGTCTGGACTGGATGGTCTGGACTGGACTGGATGGTCTGGACTAGATGGTCTGGACTAGATGATCTAGACTAGATAGTCGAGACTGGATCCTCTGGACTAGATGATCTGGACTAGATGGTCTGTACTAGATGGTCTGGACTGGATGGTCTGGCCTGGATGGTCTGGACTAGATGGTCTGGACTAGATGGTCTGGACTAGATGGTCTGTGCTAGATGATCTGGACTGGATGGTCTGGCCTAGATGGTCTGGACTAGATGGTCTGGCCTAGATGGTCTGGACTAGATGGTCTGGCCAAGATGGTCTGAACTAGATGGTATGTGCTAGATGATCTGGACTGGATGGTCTGGACTAGATGGTCTGGACTAGATGGTCTGAACTAGATGGTCTGGACTAGATGGTCTGAACTAGATGGTCTGGACTAGATGATCTGGACTGGATGGTCTGGCCTAGATGGTCTGAACTAGATGGTCTGTGCTAGATGATCTGGACTGGATGGTCTGGACTAGATGGTCTGGACTAGATGGTCTGGACTAGATGGTCTGGCCTAGATGGTCTGAACTAGATGGTCTGTGCTAGATGATCTGGACTGGATGGTCTGGACTAGATGGTCTGGCCTAGACGGTCTGAACTAGATGGTTTGTGCTAGATGATCTGGACTGGATGGTCTGGACTAGATGGTCTGGACTAGATGGTCTGGACTAGATGGTCTGGCCTAGATGGTCTGGACTAGATGGTCTGGACTAGATGGTCAGGCCTAGATGGTTTGGACTAGATGTTCTGGACTAGATGGTCTGGCCACACCAGCTGCAGGTTCCCAAGACCAGCTCTCTGAGGGAATGGAACAGGAACATCCAGGGGGTCTAGACAAGAGGATGAGCAAGTTACAGTAAGATAAACACTCCCCCCTAGAGTGTACACCCAAGGTAGGGCTTCCCTTGCAATATATTAACTTCTATTTGTTTCAAATAGAGAACTTTGGAGCCACAATGCCTGGATGTTGCTTTTAGGGCCTCATCTTGAAAATCAAATTGGGGAAAGACTGACTCAAGTTAGAGGAGCCAGCCACCACAGTTACAGTATCTAATAGCTATAATCAATCTTACTACCACTGTTACAGTAGCTAATAGCTATAATCAATCTTACTACCACTGTTACAGTAGCTAATAGCTATAATCAATCTTACTACCACTGTTACAGTAGCTAATAGCTATAATCAATCTTACTACCACTGTTACAGTAGCTAATAGCTATAATCAATCTCACTACCACTGTTACAGTAGCTAACAGCTATAATCAATCTTACTACCACTGTTACAGTAGCTAATAGCTATAATCAATCTTACTACCACTGTTACAGTAGCTAATAGCTATAATCAATCTTACTACCACTGTTACAGTAGCTAACAGCTATAATCAATCTTACTACCACTGTTACAGTAGCTAATATCTATAATCAATCTTACTACTACTGTTACAGTAGCTAATAGCTATAATAAACCCTACTACCACAGTTTACATTTTTTTTTACATTTTATTTAACTAGGCAAGTTAGTTAAGAACAAATTCTTATTTACAATGACGGCCTACCCCGGCCAAACCCTAACGACGCTGTTCCAATTGTGCGTTGCCCTATGGGACTCCCAATTACGGCGGGTTGTGATACAGCCTGGAATCGAACCAGAGTCTTTAGTGACGCCTCTAGCACTGAGATGCAGTACCTTAGACCGCTGCGCCACTCGGGAGCCCTGTTACATTAGCTAATAGCTAGAATCAATCCTTCTAGCACTTTTACAGTAGTTAATAGCTATAATCAATCCTACCAACAGTTATAGTAGCTAATAGCTATAGTCAATTCTACTACCAGTGTTTCCACTTACTCACATTGCCCTCCAGCAGCTCCCCCTGTGGCCTCCATGAGTGACCCAGCAGGTACTCTGAGTGGAAGAGCAGGCCGTCAAAGGTGTTCAGGGCACCAGCTGCTACATGGGGAAGGGGCAGCCGCAAGCGCTCTTGGCAGCCGCCAGGTGGGTCAGCCCTTGAACAAACAGAGCCCAGCTCAACCGCTCGGGGCTCCACATGAGAGACCTGCAGAGAAGATATAAATGGAATGAACAGAGCTGACATGATTCTCTATTCTACATGACATACAATTATATTTGTTCGACACCAAATGTTTCTATGGGAATGTTCTGTAATGTATGGTCCTAACTGTATGGCATGATGACAATAGAAGAGTATGTGCTATAGCACATACAGCATGGAACCAGGCTAGTTACAGTAAATAAACTCTGTCCCAGAGAGTTGATGTGCAGCAGCACAGAGAGAGGAGAGCCAGGGGTCGCAGCAGGACAGGAGTGGTAGCTAGCTAGCCAACAGGCAGATGTCCCCTGTATTTACCCTCAGGTCTCACCTGGGCCCTCAGCGCATAGGAGATAAAATAGGGCTGATTAGGCCCTGTCAAACACATGGGCCCAGAGACCTGCCTGCCACCTGCTCCCCACTCAACCACAGCTTCAGCTAAAGCAAAGAGAGAAGAGAGATCAAGTTAAAGAGGCTGCAGCCAGCAGCAGGCGCCTTCCAGGCACACCGCCCCTAAACAAAGCACTCATCTCACATTTAAACACACATACAGGCAAGCAAGGGAAGCAACTACTTTGGGGCTAATTCAAAACGGACTATCTCTGAGCATGCACAAGTAGTAATTTGACAATGTGTGGCTACACTTGTCCTGTTCATTGGTTGAAAGTGGCAGTTCAAAGTAGGAAACACATGCTTGTGTGTGGGATCCCTGGCCAATTAGCATACCAGTTACAATTTTCATTTTTCTAAACATAGTCAGGCCTCCTTTCCATAATTTGTTGTGTTTTTCTCGAAACCAAAATGCTAATCTCCAGCCATGGAGCCACCCTCAATGAAGAAGGTATACGTTAGGAAGGCCCACGTCTTTAAGTACAGGAGTGCAGCTGTCCCCACAGTAGCTTCACCAAAGCATAAACATTCAAATCTTGTCCAACCAGGTGCCTGAGACAGTTGATACCCCTGGGGGCAACCCTCTGTGTTTTGGACAACCGTCTCCCCGTCCATTACACGACGGAGGATCTTACCAGTGAAAAACAGGTCTCTTTGAAACAGCACCACAATTCCCATTCTGCTGAACAAGCTTAGATGATCAGTGGCTCATGACTAGGGTTCCAAAATTACGGTAACATTCAATAAAATCCCGGTTGGTGAGTTCCCAAAATCAGGAATGAATAAGCAGGAAATCCGGTACCCTCCAAACAGGATTTCTGGAAAACCAGGGAATTTATTGAAAGTTCCATGAATTTTGCAACCCTACTCACAACACTAGTAGGAACTAGGACTGGTCTAATCTGTAGTCCTTGCCATTGAATAAAAAGGTTTATTTGTGTGTGTGGATGGCTGAATGCTGGCTCCCAGCAGCTTCCTGATGCAGTGGCATCCCCTGATCCACAGCCCTAGGCTTAATGGACATTCCCCCAGTATGAGAAAGCACTGCAGGGGGAGAGAGATTAGAGAGAGGGGGAGGGGGGGCGAGAGAGAGAGAGAGAAAAAAAGCATCAGTGCCCCTGGAGAGTCTCCTGCCATCTGTCTCCCCCTTCTCCTCTCTCTACCCCTCCCCTCCCCTGGCTTTCTGAGATTTCAGGCAGATGTGACAATATCCTTCCTGATGGGATGCAACAATGGCGTGGGGCAACAGGTGCGTGTGGAGCCCTGGAGTAGGAGGCAGACACAAGTCTACACACACTCTAATCTGTCCAGCAGCAGGCTGTCACCACTCCGCCCTCCCTCCCGCCCAGCCTCTCTCTCTCTCTCTCTCTCTCTCTCTCTCTCTCTCTCTCTCTCTCTCTCTCTCTCTCTCTCTCTCTCTCTCTCTCTCTCTCTCTCTCTCTCTCTCTCTCTCTCTCTCTCTCTCTCTCTCTCTCTCTCTCTCTCTCTCTCTCTCTCTCTCTCTCTCACACACACACACACTTACACACACACTTGTACACACTTGCACACACACACTTTCATAATAACCTCCTCCTGCCCACCCATTCAACACCTGCTGCTACTGTGCACTCACTAAACAGAAATCTCCCCAACACAAACAATTCTTATTACCTCATATATTCTGGGATCTAGGGTTACACTAGCTGGAGTTTACTGAAGTTAGTTGTTACAGTAGCTGGAGTTTACTGAAGTTAGTTGTTACAGTAGATGGAGTTTACTGAAGTTAGTTGTTACAGTAGCTGGAGTTTACTGAAGTTAGTTGTTACACTAGATGGAGTTTACTGAAGTTAGCTGTTACACTAGCTGGAGTTCACTGAAGTTAGCTGTTACACTAGCTGGAGTTTACTGAAGTTGTTATATAAACAAACACACACAAAAACCGTTCGATGATTACAACAAACATAACTTTTAAAATAAGAGAAAAACGACCGCAGAGTAATATGTACAAATAGTTACGATGCTAGGCTAACTTATACCTCTCCATAATTAGGATACCAAAAAAGAGTTACACACTCTTGGCATTCTCTAAACCAGCTTCACCTGGAATGCTTTTCCAACATTATTGAAGGAGTACCCAGATCTGGGCACCCGAGTGGCGCAGTGGTCTAAGGCACTGCATCTCAGTGTTACAGGTGTCACTACAGACCGTAGTTCAATTCTAGGCCGTATCACAACCGGTTGTGATTGGGAGTCCCATAGGGCGGCGCAAAATTGGCCCAGCGTCGTCCGGATTTGGCTGTCATTGTAAATAAGAATTTGTTCTTAACTGACTTTCCTAGTTAAATAAAGGTTTAAATGCATATATTTATCACCTGTTGGCTGCTTTTCCTTCACTCTGCGGTCCAACTCATCCAAACCATCAATTGGGTTGAGGTTGGGTGATTGTGGAGGCTGATGCAGCACTCCATTATTCTCCTTATTGGTCAAATATCCCTTACATAGTCTGGAGGTGTGTTGGGTCATTGTCCTGTTGAAAAACAAATGATAGTCTCACTAAGCGCAAACCAGATAGGATGGCGTATCACTGCAGAATGCTGTGGTAGCCATGCTGGTTGTGTGCCTTGAATTCTAAATAAATCACTGACAGTGTCATCAGCAAAGCACCATCACACCTCCTCCTCCATGCTTCACGGTGGGAACCACACATGCGGAGATCATCCGTCACCTACTCTGCGTCTCAGACTGACACGGCGGTTGGAACCAAAAATGTCAATTTTGGACTCATCAGACGAAAGGACAGATTTCCACCAGTCTGATGTCCATTGCTCGTGTTTCTTGGCCCAAGCAAGTCTCTTCTTCTTATTGGTGTCCTTTAGTAGTGGTTTCTTTGCAGTAATTTGACCACGAAGGCCTGATTCACACAGTCTCCTCTGAACAGTTGATGTTGAAATGTGTCTGTTACTTGAACTCTGTGAAGCATTTATCTGGGCTGCAATTTCTGAGGCTGGTAACTCTAATGAACATATCTTCTGCAGCAGAGGTAACTCTGGGTCTTCCTTCTCTTGTGGCGGTCCTCATGAGAGCCAGTTTCATCATAGCGCTTGATGGTTTTTGAGACTGCACTAGAAGAAACTTTCAAAGTTCTTGAAATTTCCATATTGACTGACCTTCATGTCTTAAAGTAATTATGGACTGTCATTTCTCTTTGCTTATTTGAGCTTTTCTTGCCATAATATGGACTTGGTCTTTTACCAAATAGGTCTATCTTCTGTATACCACCCCTACATTGTCACAACACAACTGATTGGCTCAAAGGCATTAAGAAGGAAAGAAATGCCACAAATGTACTTTTAACAAGACACACCTGTTAACTGAAATGCATTCCAGATGACTAGCTGGTTGGCTCCTTTGAAGAATCTCAAATATATTTGTATTTGTTTAACACTTTTTTGGTAACTACATGATTCCAGATGTGTTATTTCCCAGTTTTGATGTCTTCACTATTATTCTACAATGTAGAACATTGTAAAAATAAATAAAAACCCTGGAAGGGTTTATTGTGTATTTCCCAGTTTTGATGTCTTCACTATTATTCTACAATGTAGAACATAGTAAAAATAAATAAAACCCCTGGAAGGAGTATGAGTGTCCACCCTTTTGACTGGTACTGTTTATGGCAGAGGCTCAATCAAGGTGGCTGTCTTGACTATTTTCTTATGTCATTCTCGCTGGCACCAAACGTTTCAAAAGTTTGATAGGGGACAGAAAGCGGTCGGACCATAAAATAATTGGCATATACATTACTCTTATAGAATTTCCACGTTGGCGAGGATATTGGAATTAAATCAAAGCCTATTGGATGACAACTTGTTTTTAACTAAGACAGAAGAATGTATAACTTACTTTTTCCTACATAACATACAGTGGCAAGAAAAAGTATGTGAACCCTTTGGAAATACCTGGATTTCTGTATAAATTAGTCATAAAATTTGATCTGATCTTCATCTAGGTCACAACAATAGACAAACACAGTCTGAGTAAACTAAAAACACACAAACAATTATACGTTGTCATGTCTTTATTGAACACACCGTGTAAACATTCACAGTGCAGGGTGGGAAAAGTATATAAACCCTTGGATTTAATAACTGGTTGACCCTCCTTTGGCAGCAATAACGTCAAACAAATGTTTTCTGTAGTTGCGGATCAGACATGCACAACGGTCAGGAGGAATTTTGGACCATTCCTCTTTACAAAACGGGTTCAGTTCAGCAAAATTCTTGGGATAACTGGTGTGAACTGCTCTCTTGAGGTCATACCACAGTATCTCAATCGGGTTGAGGTCAGGACTCTGACTGGAATTTTCTTCTGTTGAAGCCATTTTGTTGTTGATTTATTTCTGTGTTTTGGGTCGTTGTCCTGTTGCGTCGGCCAACTTCTGTTGAGCTTCAATTGGTGGACAGATAGCCTAACATTCCCCTGCAAAATGTCTTGATAAACTTGTGAATTTATTTTTCCGTCGATGATAGCAAGTTGTACAGTCCCTGAGGCCGCCCTAAAACATGATGCTCCCTCCACCATACTTTACAGTTGGGATGAGGTTTTGATGTTGGTGTGCTGTGCCTTTTTTTCTTCACACATAGTGTTGTGTGTTCCTACCAAACAACTCAAACTGTAGTTTCATCAGTCCACAGAATATTTTGCTAGTAGCGTTGTCGAACATCCAGGTGCACTTTTCCAAACTTCCGTGGTGTCCTCCCATGATTACCATTCTTGTTTAGTGTTTTACGTATCATAGACTCATCAACAGAGATGTTAGCATGTTCCAGAGATTTCTGTAAGTCTTTATCTGACACTCTAGGATTCTTCTTAACCTCACTGAGCATTCTGCACTGTGCTCTTTGCAGGATGGCCACTGCTAGGGAGAGTAGCAACAGCGCTGAACTTTCTCCATTTATAGACAATTTGTCTTACCGTGGACTGATGAACATAACGGCTTTTAGAGATACTTTTGTAATCCTTTCCAGCTTTATGCAAGTCAAAAAGTCTTCATCTTAGGTCTTCTGAGATCTCTTTTGTTCGAGGCATGGTTCACATCAGGAAATGCTTCTTGTGAATAGTGTTTTTATAGGGCAAGGCAGGTCTAACCAACATCTCCAATCTCGTCTCATTGATTGGACTTCAGGTTAGCTGACTCCAATTAGCTTTTGGAGAAGTCATTAGCCTAGGGATTCGCATACTTTTTCCAACCTACACTGTGAATGTTTTAATGATGTATTCAATATAGACAAGAAGAATACAATAATTTGTGTGTTATTAGTTTAAAACACACTATGTTTGTATATTTTTGTGACTTAGATGAAGATCAGATCAAATTTGATGACCAATTTATGCAGAAATCCAGGTAATTCCAAAGGGTTCACTTACTTTTTCTTGCCACTGTAGGTACTGCAGATCCCCTTATTGTATGAAACACTTTTAAATGTGCCTTTAGAGGCAATACAATTTAATACTCAACTTTAAAACAACAGCAATTAGGTCAAAAGAGTTCATATTAACAAAGGAAATAGAGGGACTAACAGTACAGATAGATAGCAATTGAAACTGTACCATTGAGGCACAGAATAAATTACAGGAAAAATTAAAAGAACTGGAGGAACATATTCAAGAAAGATCAAGTGAAATATATATTATACAAATAAAGTGAACTGGATGGAATATGGAGACAAATTCACCAAATAAATGTGTAATCTTCAACGTAGAAATGCTACTATGATTCACCAAACAATATTTTGAAAGAGGAAGCAAAGTACTTTAAGCATATGTCTTCATTTCAGTCTCCCCCATCTCCACTAACCAAAGTTAATTGTAAGAATTTTGTTTCTATTAATAATGTCAAATGAACAGCTGTACAGAAAGACTCACGTGAAGGTGAAATTACAGAGGGAGAACTTCTTGATGCCTTAAAGCCTTTAAGTCCAGGAAAACTCCAGGGATGGATGGCATACCAGTTAAGGTATATCAAACCTTTTTTGATGTACTCAGAGGACTGTTATTAGCATGTTTTAACCACTTCTATAAAAATGGTAGATTATCAGATACTCAACAAGAAGGTCTGATTTCACTATTCCTGAAACAGGACCCAGGTGGTAAATACACTGCTCAAAAAAATAAAGGGAACACTTAAACAACACAATGTAACTCCAAGTCAATCACACTTCTGTGAAATCAAACTGTCCACTTAGGAAGCAACACTGATTGACAATAAATTTCACATGCTGTTGTGCAAATGGAATAGACAAAAGGTGGAAATTATAGGCAATTAGTAAGACACCCCCAAAAAGGGAATGGTTCTGCAGATGGTGACCACAGACCACTTCTCAGTTCCTATGCTTCCTGGCTGATGTTTTGGTCACTTTTGAATGCTGGCGGTGCTTTCACTCTAGTGGTAGCATGAGACGGAGTCTACAACCCACACAAGTGGCTCAGGTAGTGCAGTTCATCCAGGATGGCACATCAATGCGAGCTGTGGCAAAAAGGTTTGTTGTGTCTGTCAGCGTAGTGTCCAGAGCATGGAGGCGCTACCAGGAGACAGGCCAGTACATCAGGAGACGTGGAGGAGGCCGTAGGAGGGCAACAACCCAGCAGCAGGACCGCTACCTCCACCTTTGTGCAAGGAGGTGCACTGCCAGAGCCCTGCAAAATGACCTCCAGCAGGCCACAAATGTGCATGTGTCAGCATATGGTCTCACAAGGGGTCTGAGGATCTCATCTCGGTACCTATTGGCAGTCAGGCTACCTCTGGCGAGCACATGGAG
This sequence comes from Salvelinus fontinalis, assembly GCF_029448725.1. Classification (NCBI taxonomy): domain Eukaryota; kingdom Metazoa; phylum Chordata; class Actinopteri; order Salmoniformes; family Salmonidae; genus Salvelinus; species Salvelinus fontinalis. The sequence continues at coordinate 89,560,686 of NC_074665.1, read as the reverse complement.
GGCTGTGCGGCCCCACAAAGAAATGCCACCCCACACCATGACTGACCCATCGCCAAACCGGTCATGCTGGAGGATGTTGCAGGCAGCAGAACGTTCTCCACGGCGTCTCCAGACTCTGTCACGTCTGTCACATGTGCTCATGTGCTCAGTGTGAACCTGCTTTCATCTGTGAAGAGCACAGGGCGCCAGTGGCGAATTTGCCGATCTTGGTGTTCTCTGGCAAATGCCAAATGTCCTGCACGGTGTTGGGCTGTAAGCACAACCCCCACCTGTGGACGTCGGGCCCTCATACCACCCTCATGGAGTCTGTCTCTGACCGTTTGAGCAGACACATGCACATTTGTGGCCTGCTGGAGGTCATTTTGGGTCCTGCTGCTGGGTTGTTGCCCTCCTACGGCCTCCTCCACGTCTCCTGATGTACTGGCCTGTCTCCTGGTAGCGCCTGCATGCTCTGGACACTACGCTGACAGACACAGCAAACCTTTTTGCCACAGTTCGCATTGATGTGCCATCCTGCATGAACTGCACTACCTGAGCCACTTGTGTGGGTTGTAGACTCCGTCTCATGCTACCACTAGAGTGAGAACACCGCCAGCATTCAAAAGTGACCAAAACATCAGCCAGGAAGCATAGGAACTGAGAAGTGGTCTGTGATCACCACCTGCAGAATCACTCCTTTTTTGGGGGTGTCTTGCTAATTGCCTATAATTTCCACCTTTTGTCTATTCCATTTGCACAACAGCATGTGAAATTTATTGTCAATCAGTGTTGCTTCCTAAGTGGACAGTTTGATTTCACAGAAGTGTGATTGACTTGGAGTTACATTGTGTTGTTTAAGTGTTCCCTTTATTTTTTTGAGCGGTGTATATTGCAAAATAGTTGAGAAGAGATTTTCGATGTACCAATTCCATGGCACACGGTTTATGAGCTGATACGCAAAACGACACCGGATTCAAAACTTACAATTGTTCAATTTGAATTATTATACAAAATTCTTGCAACCAATAGAATGTTAAATATATGGGGGATACAACCTTCCCAGCTCTGCAGATTTTGCTGTGAAGAGACAGAATCATTCGATTATTTGTTTTGGTACTGTCCATATGTAGCCTGTTTTTGGTCACAGGTTCAGGAATGGCTAAAGAATTGCAACATTTACCTGGAGCTAACTAGCAAATAGCACTGCTGGGTGATTTGAAAAGTCATAGTCAATCAATCAGTAATATAATAATACTCTTAGCAAAAATGTTTATCTTTAATTTACAATCTGTAGAAACTATGAGATTAGAAAGGCTCAGAACTTTTGTGAAACATCACAGCACAGTTGAAAAATATATGGCAAATAGAAATCAAAACTGGATGGTGTTCAGAGATAGATGGGAGGGGTTGAGGGGAGCTGAAGGGTGGAACTAAAAACAACACACAAAAAACAAGATAACTCATGTAAAGTATAGATTGTCCGTAAACTATATATACTGTAGGTTCAGAAATTTGTGAAACATCACAGCACAGTTGAAAAATATATGGCAAAAATAAATAAAAACTGGATGGTCTTCAGAGATAGATGGGAGGGGTTGAGGGTAGCTGAAGGATGGGACAAAAAAGATAACTAATGTCAAATATACTGTGTCCATAAAGTGTATATAGTATGTATAAGCTGGAAGTGGAAGTCTAAGTGTTGTTGTGCATTAGTTTACTCCAATTAGGGAGGGGTGGTAGGGTTTGGATGAAAATAATAAATAATAATAAATAAATATCTATTTCAAATAATATATATACATTTACAAAAAATATATATGGGGAATTGAAAATGATGCAGACAATTACATTGTTAGAAACCACAATCTGAAATATTAAAGCTGATCTACCCTAAAACAAACAACAACAAACAACACAACAAAAACATGCAGTGATTTGGCAAGAGCAGAGAAACTGACTGACGTGAGCTTTAGGGGGGACGCTGGGAGGATGCTATGGAAGCACCGTAAATCAGGATGTGGCTTTCTGGATGTCTCCCACCAGGCTCTAATTTGTCGCTGCTATCATCCATTATCTCTACCGTAGGGAGCCGCTATCAACCCGGGCCCAGGATAACCGCCGGCCGCTCTGGGCGGCTGGGGCAGAAATAGCAGGCGTAGTTGGGTTTAAAGTAGGGTGGGGAGGTGCAAATAGCCACTGTGGTCAGTGTCGGGGACAGCTTGGAGTCCGTCGCCAGAGCATCACTCTCAGGTTCAGACCACAGTTAGAGCAGTTTGAGCAGGAATGTTGCAATGCGCCCCAAAATTATCCCCTCTCAGCAGTTTCTGCTGCTGCATCTTCTTGCATATTGAGAAAGAGTCAACTGAGTTTCTTCTGCTGGACTTACTATATTGTATATATATATGTATATATATATATACAATATATGTATATATATGTATATATATATATATTTTTATATATATATATATATATATATATATAATATATATATATATATTTTTCTTCGCATATCTTTTTTATATATATATTATTTTCTTCTTAAAAACTCAACTTCAAAACACTCTCCTGCAACCCACCTCACCAAATGTGGTGCGGATCTGTTTTTTTTTCTTCCTCAAAAGTATTATTCACCTCGTATCCGAAATCTACAACAGAAGCTAACAAGCTAACCAGAAGTTAGCCAGCTCACAAGCTAACGTTAGTAGCTAACGTTAATAGTTCAGCTAACCACAGCTAGCGCTCATCAGCTATCCTTTAGCTCGGAAAACTATTGCCAGTTTTGTACAACGCGACTCAGACCAGAGCATACCAGACCTATTTTTCTCTCCATATCCCCGGATTTTTACCTCAAGCTCTGGACATTTACACCTGGATCTTGCAGCTAACTAGCTGCTATCCGAGTGACTATCGGCTAACACCAATTCCGGAGCAAACACCAATTATCCCGGAGCTAGCCAGCTGAAGAGTGCCATCAGCCACTCCTGGGCTACAATCACCTATCCGGACCCGTTTTACTGCCGATGCGGAGCCCCACCGGGCCTTCACGACTGGGATACCGACATTATCTGCCCGAGGGAGTATTTCAACCGGCCCCTCCATCGCGACGTAACCTGAACGTCCATATACTAACTGCGGCCCGCTAATCGTTAGCTGTCTTGAGCATATCGGCTGCTATCTGAACAGGTCTATCGAACAATCTTCTTAGGCCACTATAACTATTTTGACAACTGGATTGGTCCCCTCTACCACACGGAACCCCACTAATCTACCGACGGAATTGCACGGCGTGGCTAAAAACAGACCTCCATCTTCTGCTAGCTTGCTACCCATGACTAGCTGTCTGAATCACGAAGCTAGCACCAGTTAGCAAACACAATTCTACAACTCACAACCTCTCTTTCGCCACCGCCATCCGGCTTGGATTCTCTGTCGACACGACCACGTCTGGTCTGCAGACAAATACCCCATCCGCTGTGCCCTCAACCGGCCTCCGTCTGAGCAGACCCCCTCCGTCTGAGCAGACCACCCCCCGGGCTACTAACTTTAAACGCCGCGGGCTAGCTTAGTGGAGGCCTCACTACTTCATCTACGGCTGGCCCCTGGACACTATGATCACTTGGCTACATAGCTTATGCCTGCTTGACTGTCCATTAATTCACGGTACTCCATTCTGTTTATTTGTGTTTTATCTGTCGGCTCTGTGCCTTAACTCAGGATCTGTGTGTAGTTAATCCGACCCTCTCTGCCCAGTCGTCGCCATTTTTACCTTCTGTTGCTGTGTTAGCCGACTAGCTGCTGTTATCTGACCTGCTGTTTTAGCTAGCTCTCCCAATCATGACCTGCAATCACTTTATGCCTTATTGTATGTCTCTCTCAAATATCAATATGCCTTGCATACTGTTGTTCAGGCTAGTTATCATTGTTTTGGTTTGCAATGGACCCCGTAGTTCCACTCTCCGTACCTCTGATACCTCCTTTGTCCCACCCCCCACACATGCGGTGACCTCACCCATTGAGACCAGCATGTCCAGAGATACAACCTCTCTTATCATCACCCAGTGCCTGGGCTTGCCTCCGCTGTACCCGTGCCCCACCATACCCTGGTCTGCACATTATGCCCAGAATCTATTCTACCACGCCCATAAATCTGCTCCTTTTATTCCTTGTCCCCAACGCTCTAGGCGACCAGTTTTGATAGCCTTTAGCCGCACCCTCATCCTACTGCTCCTCTGTTCCTCGGGTGATGTGGAGGTAAACCCAGGCCCTGCATGTCCCCAGTCACCCTCATTTGTTGACTTCTGTGATCGAAAAAGCCTTGGTCTCATGCATGTCAACATCAGAAGCCTCCTGCCTAAGTTTGCCTTACTCACCGCTTTAGCACACTCCGCCAACCCTGATGTCCTTGCCGTGTCTGAATCCTGGCTTAGGAAGGCCACCAAAAACTCTGAGATTTCCATACCCAACTATAACACTTTCCGTCAAGATAGAACTGCCAAAGGGGGAGGAGTTGCAATCTACTGCAGAGATAGCCTGCAAAGTTCTGTCATACTTTCCAAGTCTATGCCCAAACAGTTTGAACTTCTAATTTTAAAAATTAATCTCTCCAGAAATAAGTCTCTCACTGTTGCCGCCTGCTACCGACCCCCCTCAGCTCCCAGCTGTGCCCTGGACACCATCTGTGAATTGATCGCTCCCCATCTAGCTTCAGAGTTTGTTCTGTTAGGTGACCTAAACTGGGATATGCTTAACACCCCGGCAGTCCTACAATCTAAGCTTGATGCCCTCAATCTCACACAAATCATCAAGGAACCCACCAGGTACAACCCCAAATCCGTAAACATGGGCACCCTAATAGACATTATCCTGACCAACTTGCCCTCCAAATACACCTCTGCTGTCTTCAATCAAGATCTCAGCGATCACTGCCTCATTGCCTGTATCCGCCACGGGTCCACGGTCAAACGACCACCCCTCATCACTGTCAAACGCTCCCTGAAACACTTCTGCGAGCAGGCCTTTCTAATCGACCTGGCCCGGGTACCCTGGAAGGATATTGACCTCATCCCGTCAGTTGAGGATGCCTGGTCATTCTTTAAAAGTTACTTCCTCACCATATTAGACAAGCATGCTCCGTTCAAAAAATGCAGAACCAAGAACAGATATAGCCCTTGGTTCACTCCAGACCTGACTGCCCTCGACCAGCACAAAAACATCCTGTGGCGAACTGCGATAGCATCGAAGAGCCCCCGTGATATGCAACTGTTCAGGGAAGTCAGGAACCAATACACGCAGTCAGTCAGGAAAGCAAAGGCCAGCTTTTTCAAGCAGAAATTTGCATCCTGTAGCTCTAACTCCAAAAAGTTCTGGGATACTGTAAAGTCCATGGAAAACAAGAGCACCTCCTCCCAGCTGCCCACTGCACTGAGGCTAGATAACACGGTCACCGCTGATAAGTCCGCGATAATCGAAAACTTCAACAAACATTTCTCAATGGCTGGCCATGCCTTCCACCTGGCGACTCCAACCTTGGCCAGCAGCCCCGCCCGGCCCGCTGCTACTCGCCCAAGCGTCCCCAGCTTCTCCTTTACCCATATCCAGATAGCAGATGTTCTGAAAGAGCTGGAAAACCTGGACCCATACAAATCAGCTGGGCTTGACAATCTGGACCCCCTATTTCTGAAACTGTCCGCCGCCATTGTCGCACCCCCTATTACCAGCCTGTTCAACCTCTCCTTCGTATCATCTGAGATCCCCAAGGATTGGAAAGCTGCCGCTGTCATTCCCCTCTTCAAAGGGGGAGACACCCTGGACCCAAACTGTTACAGACCTATATCCATCCTGCCCTGCCTAGCTAAGGTCTTCGAAAGCCAAGTCAACAAACAGATCACTGACCATCTCGAATCCCACCGTACCTTCTCCGCTGTGCAATCCGGTTTCCGAGCCGGTCACGGGTGCACCTAAGCCACGCTCAAGGTACTAAACGATATCATAACCGCCATTGATAAAAGACATTACTGTGCTGCCGTCTTCATCGACCTGGCCAAGGCTTTCGACTCTGTCAATCACCATATTCTTATCGGCAGACTCAATAGCCTCGGTTTTTCTAATGACTGCCTTGCCTGGTTCACCAACTACTTTGCAGACAGAGTTCAGTGTGTCAAATCGGAGGGCATGTTGTCCGGTCCTCTGGCAGTCTCTATGGGGGTACCACAGGGTTCAATTCTCGGGCCGACTCTTTTCTCTGTATACATCAATGATGTTGCTCTTGCTGCGGGCGATTCCCTGATCCACCTCTACGCAGACGACACCATTCTGTATACTTCCGGCCCTTCCCTGGACACTGTGCTATCTAACCTCCAAATGAGCTTCAATGCCATACAACACTCCTTCCGTGGCCTCCAACTGCTCTTAAATGCTAGTAAAACCAAATGCATGCTTTTCAACCGTTCGCTGCCTGCACCCGCACGCCCGACTAGCATCACCACCCTGGACGGTTCCGACCTAGAATATGTGGACATCTATAAGTACCTAGGTGTCTGGCTAGACTGCAAACTCTCCTTCCAGACTCATATCAAACATCTCCAATCCAAAATCAAATCTAGAGTCGGCTTTCTATTCCGGAACAAAGCCTCCTTCACTCACGCCGCCAAACTTACCCTAGTAAAACTGACTATCCTACCGATCCTCGACTTCGGCGATGTCATCTACAAAATAGCTTCCAACACTCTACTTAGCAAACTGGATGCAGTTTATCACAGTGCCATCCGTTTTGTTACTAAAGCACCTTATACGACCCACCACTGCGACCTGTATGCCCTAGTCGGCTGGCCCTCGCTACATGTTCGTCGTCAGACCCACTGGCTCCAGGTCATCTACAAGGCTATGCTAGGTAAAGTGACGCCTTATCTCAGTTCACTGGTCACGATGGCTACACCCACCCGTAGCACGCGCTCCAGCAGGTGTATCTCACTGATCATCCCTAAAGCCAAAACCTCATTTGGACGCCTTTCCTTCCAGTTCTCTGCTGCCTTCGACTGGAACGAATTGCAAAAATCTCTGAAGTTGGAGACTTTTATCTCCCTCAACAACTTTAAAAATCTGCTATCCGAGCAGCTAACCGATCGCTGCAGCTGTACATAGTCCATCTGTAAACTACCCACCCAATTTACCTACCTCACCCCCATACTGCTTTTATTTATTTACTTTTCTGCTCTTTTGCACACCAGTATCTCTTCTTGCACATGATCATCTGATGATTTATCACTCCAGTGTTAATCTGCTAAATTGTAATTATTCGATTTATTGCCTACCTCATGCCTTTTGCACACATTGTATATAGATTCTCTTTTTCCTACCATGTTATTGACTTGTTTATTGTTTACTCCATGTGTAACTATGTGTTGTTGTCTGTTCACACTGCTATGCTTTATCTTGGCCAGGTCGCAGTTGCAAATGAGAACTTGTTCTCAACTAGCCTACCTGGTTAAATAAAGGTGAAATAAAAATAAAAATAAAAAAATAAAATATTGTGGAAAAATGTCTTCTTGACTATTCTCCCAGCCCCGTTCTCTTGTTGTTGTCCTGGGTGTGGTTGCATTTGGGCAGGTAGCATTCTCCTGTCATCCACCAAACCCAGATTTGTCCGTTGGACTTCCATATGGTGAAGTGTGATTCATCACTCCAGAAAATGTTTAACTTGGATGAGTAAGATACAGATGCAGTTCCTATACCAGAAAGCTTTCCAAAAGCTTTCCAACTATCTTCAGTTTTTCCACAAAAGAAAGGTCAATCAATCAATCAAATTTATTTATAAAGCACTTCTTACATCAGCTGATGTCACAAAGTGCTGTACAGAAACCCAGCCTACAACCCCAAACAGCAAGCAATGCAGGTGTAGAAGCACGGTGGCTAGGAAAAACTCCCTAGAAAGGCCAGAACCTAGGAAGAAACCTAGAGAGGAACCAGGCTATGAGGGGTCCTCTTCTGGCTGTGCCGGGTAGAGATTATAACAGAACATGGCCAAGAAGTTCAGATGTTCATAGATGACCAGCAGGGTCAAATAATAATAATCACAGTGGTTGTAGAGGGTGCAACAGGTCAGCATTTGCTACACAAATGATTTCTAAGAAAATATACAACTACATAAGTAACAGGTCTTTATATATGACACTTTCCCAAATATGATATAACCACTTTAGGAAGCTTCTATAAACCCCATATAACGGGTTTATGTCAGAGACACTAGTGTATCTCACTCACCCTTGCATAGGATATGTACTGACGCAGATAGCTTGGCTGAGATATGCATCTATGTCTTCCAAGGAGAGCCCACATAAAAACAAGCATGAGCAGTGTTCTAGTCTAAGGGTAATGGAAACAAGGTCTCGTATAAAAAAATGAACATCCAACATTGAGAAATCACTGAGAAAACATGAATTGTGCATTATGCATAGAGCACCCTAAGTGCAGCAGTAGACATAGCTATTGTTCCTTCGCAGACACTGACAAACTACCTTACCAAAAGTATGTGGACAGCTGCTTGAACATCTCATTCCAAAATCATGGGCATTAGTATGGAGTTGGTCCCCCCTTTGCTGCTATAACAGCCTCCACTCTTCTGGGAAGACTTTCCACTAGGTGTTGGAACATTGCTGCACTGACTTGCTTCCATTCCGCCACCAGAGCATTAGTAAGGTTGGGCACTGATGTTGGGCAATCAGGCCTGGCTCGCAGTCGGCGTTCCAATTCATCTCAAAGGTGATCGATGGGGTTGAGGTCAGGGTTCTGTTCAGGCCAGTCAAGTTCTTCCAGACCGATCTCGACAAACCATTTCTGTATGGACCTCGCTTTGTGCACGGGAGTATTGTCATGCTGAAACAGGAAAGGGCCTTCCCCAAACTGTTGCCACAAAGTTGGAAGCACAGAATTGTCTAGAATATCATTGTATGCAGTAGCGTGAAGATTACCCTTCATTGGAACTAAGAGGCCAAGCCCGAACCATGAAAAACAGCCCCTGACCATTATTCCATCTCCACCTAACTTTATAGTCGGCACTATGCATTTGTGGCAGGTAGCGTTCTCCTATCATCTGCCAAACCCAGATTTGTCCTTCGGGCTTCCACATGGTGAAGTGTGATTCCTCACTCCAGAGAACGCGTTTCCACTGCTCCAGATTCCAATGGCGGTGAGCTTTACACCACTCCAGCCAACACTTGGCATTGCACATGGGGATCTTAGGCTGTGTGCGGCTGTTCAGCCATGGAAACCCATTTCATGAAGCTCCCGACAAACAGTTATGCTGACGTTGCTTCCAGAGGCAGTTTGGAACTCGGTCCTGAGTGTTGCAACCGAGGACAGACGATTTTTTTAGCATGTGTGGCCGAACTTCGTGGCTGAGCCATTGTTGCTCCTAGATGTTTCCACTTCACAATAACCACACTTACAGTTGACCGGGTCAGCTCTAGCAGGGCAGAAATTTGACAGACTGACTTGTAAGAAAGGTGGCATCCTATGATGGTGCCACGTTCAAAGTCACTGAGCTCTTCAGTAATGCCAAGGTTTGTCTATGGAGATTGCATGGCTGTGTGCTCGATGTTATACACCTGTCAGCAATGGAAATAGCTGAAATAGCCGAATCCACTATTTTGAAGCGGTGTCCACATACTTTTGTGTACAGTCGTGGCCAAAAGTTTTGAGAATGACAAAAATATTAATTTTCACAAAGTCTGCTGCCTCAGTTTGTATGATGGCAATTTGCATATACTCCAGAATGTTATGAAGAGTGATCAGATGAATTGCAATTAATTGCAAAGTCCCTCTTTGCCATGCAAATTAACTGAATCTGTAAAGGTAGTCATTGTTGTTCTCCCCCTTAGACGAGGAGGAGCATGGATAGGACCAAGATGCGGATTGGTGATTAATCATACTTTTAATGAAAACAGCAAACACGACACTACAAAACTACAAAACAACAAACTAACAAACCTTCAACCGTCCTGTGTGGCCCAAACACTGACACAGGAACAACACCCACAAAACACCAGTGAAACCCTGGCTGCCTTTGTATGACTCTCAATTAGAGACAAACAATACACACCTGTCTCTAATTGAGAATCATACCAGGCCGAACACAAAACCCCACATAGAAATACAAACATAGACAAACCCACCCAACTCACGCCCTGACCAACTAAAATGAATACAAAACAAAGGAAAACAGGTCAGGAACGTGACAGAACCCCCCCCTTAAGGTGCGAACTCCGGGCGCACCAGCACAAAGTCTAGGGGAGGGTCTGGGTGGGCGTCTGTCCACGGTGGCGGCTCTGGCGGTGGACGAGGTCCCCACCCCACCATAATCAATCCCCGCTTCTTTATCCCCCTCCCAATGACCACCCTCCCACTAACCCCACCTAAATGAAGGGGCAGCACCGGGATAAGGGGCAGCACCGGGATAAGGGGCAGCACCGGGATAAGGACCAGCACCGGGATAAGGGGCGGCAGGGGGATAAGGACCAGCACCGGGATAAGGGGCGGCAGGTCCTGGCTGAGGGACTCCGGCAGGTCCTGGCTGAGGGACTCCGGCAGGTCCGGGCTGAGGGACTCCGGCAGGTCCGGGCTGAGTGGCAGCTCCGGACTGTAGGGCAGCTCCGGACTGTAGGGCAGCTCCGGACTGTACGGCAGCTCCGGACTGTACGGCAGCTCCGGACTGTAGGGCAGCTCCGGACTGTAGGGCAGCTCCGGACTGTCGGACGTCTCTGGCAGCTCCTGACTGGCGGGCGTCTCTGGCAGCTCCTGACTGGCGGGCGTCTCTGGCAGCTCCTGACTGGCGGGCGTCTCTGGCAGCTCCTGACTGGCGGGCGTCTCTGGCAGCTCCTGACTGGCGGGCGTCTCTGGCAGCTCCTGACTGACAGACGGCTCTAGCGGCTCCTGACTGACGGACGGCTCTACTGGCTCGGGACAGACGGGCGGCTCTAATGGCTCGTGGCAGACGGATGACTCAGATGGCGCTGGGCAGACAGATGGCTCAGACGGCGCTGGGCAGACAGATGGCTCAGACGGCGCTGGGCAGACAGATGGCTCAGACGGCGCTGGGCAGACAGATGGCTCAGACGGCGCTGGGCAGACAGATGGCTCAGACGGCGCTGGGCAGACAGATGGCTCAGACGGCGCTGGGCAGACAGATGGCTCAGACGGCGCTGGGCAGACAGATGGCTCAGACGGCGCTGGGCAGACAGATGGCTCAGACGGAGCTGGGCAGACGGGCCGTTCAGGCACCGCTGGGCAGACGGCAGACTCTGGCCGGCTGAGACGCACTATAGGCCTGGTGCGTGGTACCGGAACTGGAGGTACCGGGCTGAGGGCACGCACCTCAGGGCGAGTGCGGGGAACAGGAACAGGGCACACTGGACTCTCGTGGCGCACTCTAGGCCTGGTGCGTGGTACCGGAACTGGAGGTACCGGGCTGAGGGCACGCACCTCAGGGCGAGTGCGGGGAGAAGGAACAGTGCGTCCAGGGCTCTGGAGACGCACAGGAGGCTTGGTGCGTGGTGCCTGAACTGGAGGCACCGGGCTGGAGACACGCACCATAGGGAGAGTACGTGGAAGAGGAACAGGGCTCTGGAGATGCACTGGAAGCCTGGTGCGTGGTGTAGGCACTGGTGGTACTGAGCTGGGGTGGGAAGGTGGCGCCGGATATACCGGACCGTGAAGGAGGACACGTGCTCTTGAGCACCGAGCCTCCCCAACCTTACCAGGTTGAATGGACCCCGTAGCCCTGCCAGTGCGGCGAGGTGGAATAGCCCGCACTGGGCTATGCAGGCGAACCGGGGACACCACCTGTAAGGCTGGTGCCATGTACGCCGGCCCGAGGAGACGTACTGGAGGCCAGATACGTTGGGCCGGCTTCATGGCATCCGGCTCGATGCCCAACCTAGCCCTCCCAGTGCGGCAAGGTGGAATAGCCCGCACTGGGCTAAGCACGCGTACTGGGGACACCGTGCGCTTTACCGCATAACACGGTGTCTGACCAGTACGACGCCCTCTTACTCCACGGCAAGCCCGGGGAGTTGGCTCAGGTATCCAACCCGGCTTCGCCACACTCCCCTTTAGCCCCCCCCCAAGAAATTTTTGGGTGAGACTCTCGGGTTTCCGTGCTAGCCGCGTACCTTCATAACTCCGGTTCCTCTCTCCGGATGCCTCTGCTCTCCTAACTGCCTCCAGCTGCTCCCATGGGAGGCGATCCCTTCCAGCCAGGATCTCCTCCCATGTGTAGCAACCCTTGCCGTCCAAAACGTCTTCCCATGTCCATTCCTCCTTCTGTCTCTGCTGCTGTCGCTGCCCTTCTCCACTCCGCTTGGTCCTCTGTTGGTGGGTGTTTCTGTAAAGGTAGTCATTGTTGTTCTCCCCCTTAGACGAGGAGGAGCATGGATAGGACCAAGATGCGGATTGGTGATTAATCATACTTTTAATGAAAACAGCAAACACGACACTACAAAACTACAAAACAACAAACTAACAAACCTTCAACCGTCCTGTGTGGCCCAAACACTGACACAGGAACAACACCCACAAAACACCAGTGAAACCCTGGCTGCCTTTGTATGACTCTCAATTAGAGACAAACAATACACACCTGTCTCTAATTGAGAATCATACCAGGCCGAACACAAAACCCCACATAGAAATACAAACATAGACAAACCCACCCAACTCACGCCCTGACCAACTAAAATGAATACAAAACAAAGGAAAACAGGTCAGGAACGTGACAGAATCCCAAAAATACATTTCCACTGCGTTTCAGCCCTGCCACAAAAGGACCAGCTGACATCATGTCAGTGATTCTCTCGTTAACACAGGTGTGAGTGTTGACGAGGCCAGGGTTGGAGATCACTCTGTCATGCTGATTGAGTTCGAATAACAGACTGGAAGCTTCAAAAGGAGGGTGGTGCTTGGAATCATTGTTCTTCCTCTGTCAATCATTGTTAACTGCAAGGAAACACGTGCCATCATCATTGCTTTGCACAAAAAGGGCTTCACAGGCAAGGATATCGCTGCCAGTAAGATTGCACCTAAATCAACCATTTATCGGATTATCAAGAACTTCAAGGAGAGCGGTTCAATTGTTGTGAAGAAGGCTTCAGGGCGCCCAAAAAAGTCCAGCAAGCGACAGGACCGTCTCCTAAAGTTGATTCAGCTGCGGGATCAGGGCACCACCAGTACAGAGCTTGCTCAGGAATGGCAGCAGGCAGGTGTGAGTGCATCTGCACGCACAGTGAGGCAAAGACTTTGGAGGATGGCCTGGTGTCAGGAAGGGCAGCAAAGAAGCCACTTCTTTTCAGGAATAACATCAGGGACAGACTGATATTCTGCAAAAGGTACAGGGATTGGACTGCTGAGGACTGGGGTAAAGTTATTTTCTCTGATGAATCCCCTTTCGATTGTTTGGGGCATCCGGAAAGAAGCTTGTTCGGAGAAGACAAGGTGAGCGCTACCATCAGTCCTGTGTCATGCCAACATTAAAGCATCCTGAGACCATTCATGTGTGGGGTTGCTTCTCAGCCAAGGGAGTGGGCTCACTCACAATTTTGCCTAAGAACACAGCCATGAATAAAGAATGGTACCAACACATCCTCCGAGATCAACTTCTCCCAACCATCCAGGAACATTTTGGTGACGAACAATGCCTTTTCCAGCATGAAGCCATAAGGCAAAAGTGATAACTAAGTGGCTCTGGTAACAAAACATTGATATTTTGGGTCCATGGCCAGGAAACTCCCCAGAACTTAATCCCATTGAGAACTTGTGGTCAATCCTCAAGAGGCGGGTGGACAAACAAAAACCCACAAACTCCAAGCATTGATTATGCAAGAATGGGCTGCCATCAGTCAGGATGTGGTCCAGAAGTTAATTGACAGAATGCCAGGGCGGATTGCAGAGGTCTTGAAAAAGAAGGGTCAACACTGCAAATATTGACTCTTTGCATCAACTTTATGTAATTGTCAATAAAAGCCTTTGACACTTATGAAATGCTTGTAATTATACTTCAGTATTCCAAAGTAACATCTGACAAAAATATCTAAAGACACTGAAGCAGCAAACTTTGTTGAAATTAATATTTGTGTCATTCTCAAAACTTTACTGTGAAATGCCTTCTTACGAGCCCTTAACCAACAATGCAGATCAATGTGGAGCTATATACAGGGAGTATCAGTACCAGATCAATGTGGAGCAATATACAGGAAGTATCAGTACCAGATCAATGTGGAGCTATATACAGGGAGTATCAGTACCAGATTAATGTGGAGCTATATACATAGAGTATCAGTACCAGATCAATGTGGAGCTATATAGAGGGAGTACAAGTGCCATATCAATGAGGTACGAGGTATTTGAGGTAGATATGTACATGAAGGCAGGGTAAAGTGACTAGGCATCAGGATAGATAATAATAAGGTATTTGAGGTAGATATGTACATGAAGGCAGGGTAAAGTGACCAGGCATCAGGATAGATAATAAGGTATTTGAGGTAGATATGTACATGAAGGCAGGGTAAAGTGACTAGGCATCAGAATAGATAATAATAATAATAATAATAATAATAATAATAATAATAAGGTATTTGAGGTAGATATGTACATGAAGGCAGTGTAAAGTGAATAGGCATCATGATAGATAATAATAAGGTATTTGAGGTAGATATGTACATGAAGGCAGGGTAAAGTGACTAGTCATCAACATAGATAATATTAAGGTATTTGAGGTTGATATGTACACGAAGGCAGGGTAAAGTGACTAGTCATCAGGATAGATAATAATAAGGTATTTGAGGTAGATATGTACATGAAGGCAGGGTAAAGTGACTAGTCATCAGCATGTCTGGGTTGGAGCCCCCCCTTGGTTTGTGCCGTGGCGGAGATCTTTGTGGGCTATACTCGGCCTTGTCTCAGGATTGTAAGTTGGTGGTTGAAGATATCCCTCTAGTGGTGCGGGGGCTGTGCTTTGGCAAAGTGGGTGGGGTTATATCCTTCCTGTTTGGCCCTGTCCGGGAGTATCATCGGATGGGGCCACAGTGTCTCCTGACCCCTCCTGTCTTAGCCTCCAGTATTTATGCTGCAGTAGTTTATGTGTCGGGGGGCTAGGGTCAGTTTGTTATATCTGGAGTACTTCTCCTGTCTTATCCGGTGTCCTGTGTGAATTTAAGTATGCTCTCTCTAATTATCTCCTTCTCTCTTTCTTTCTCTCTCTCGGAGGACCTGAGCCCTAGGACCATGCGTCAGGACTACCGGCCATGATGACTCCTTGCTGTCCCCAGTCCACCTGGCCTTGCTGCTGTTCCAGTTTCAACTGTTCTGCCTGCGGCTATGGAACCCTGACCTGTCCACCAGACATGCTACCTGTCCCAGACCTGCTGTTTTCAACTCTCTAGAGACCGCAGGAGCGGTAGAGATACTCTTAATGATCGGCTATGAAAAGCCAACTGACATTTACTCCTGAGGTGCTGACTTGCTACACCCTCGATAACTTCTGTGATTATTATTATTTGACCATGCTGGTCATTTATTAACATTTGAACATCTTGGCCATGTTCTGTTATAATCTCCACCCGGCACAGCCAGAAGAAGACTGGCCACCCCTCATAGTCTGGTTCCTCTCTAGGTTTCTTCCTAGGTTTTGGCCTTTCTAGGGAGTTTTTCCTAGCCACCGTGCTTCTACACCTACATTGCTTGCTGTTTGGGGTTATAGGCTGGGTTTCTGTACAGCACTTTGAGATATTAGCTTATGTACGAAGGGCTATATAAATAAATTTGATTTGATAATATTAAGGTATTTGAGGTAGATATGTACATGAAGGCAGGGTAAAGTAACTAGGCATCAGGATAGATAATAATAAAAGTAAAATATAGAACAGAGTAGCATTAGCAAATGATGAGTGTTGTGTCGGTATGCATGTGTGTGCTATGTTTGTAGTATATGTGCATGTGTGAGGGTTTTGTGTGGGAGTGACAGTGTGTGTGAGTGGGTGTGTATATAAAGTCCAGTGAGTGTGCGTAGGGTCAGTGCAAGATAGAGTCAGGGCAGATAGTTTGGGTACCATAAATTGGCTATTTAGCAGTCTGGCTATTTACAGTGCAGATTTAAATAGATTTTTATTTGGATTTCATGTAATGGGCATACACAAAATAGTCCAAATTGATGAAGTGAAATTAAAAATATTACTTGTTTCAAAGAATTATAAAAAATAAAAAACTGAGAATTGGTGCTGTCACGATCATCCTGGGAAGAAGGAGTGGACCAAAACGCAGCGTGGGAAGTGTTCATGTTAATTTAATAAATAAACTGAACCCTGAAATAACAAAAACACCAAAGAGAGTAAACAAAACGAAACAGTCCTGTCTGGTGCAGACACAAAACAGAAAACAACTACCCACAAACACAGGTGGGAACAGGCTACCTAAGTATGGTTCTCAATCAGAGACAACGATAGACAGCTGCCTCTGATTGAGAACCACACCTGGCCAAACACATAGAAAAGGACAACATAGAACAAAACATAGAATGCCCACCAAAATAGAGACATAAAAAAGGAACTAAGGTCAGGGCGTGACAGTACCCCCCCCCCCCCCCCCCCCACACACACACAAACACACACACACACAAAGGTGCGGACTCCGGCCGCAAAACCTGAACCTATAGGGGAGGGTCTGGGTGGGGATTTCACCGCGGTGGCGGCTCTGGTGTGGAACGTAGACCGCCGACCCCGGACTTGGGACCCTTGCAGTGGGCCCCGGACAGGAGGGAGACTCTGGCAACTCCGGATAGGAGGGAGACTCTGACAGCTCCGGTAGGGGGGGAGACAGGATGTTTTTCATCAGCAGTGACTGAGATACTGGTCAGAATTGAAGGAATGATGGATTGCGCTAAATGCAGGGAAATTCTTGAGGGAAACCTGTTTCAGTCTTCCGGAGGTTCACCTTCCAGCAGGACAATGACCCTAAGCATACTGCTAAAGCAACACTTGAGTGGTTTAAGGGTAAACATTTAAATGTCTTGGAATGGCCTAGTCAAAACCCAGGCCAATTGAGAATCTGATGCATGAATTAAAGATTGCTGTACACCAGCAGGAACCCATCCAACTTGAAGGAGCTGGAGCAGTTTTGCCTTGAAAAATGAGCAAAGATCCCATTGGCTAGATGTGCCAAGCTTTAGAGACATACCCTAAGAGACTTGCAGCTGTAATTGCTGCAAAAGGTGGCTCTACAAAGTATTGACTTTGGGGGGGTGAAAAGTTATGCCCGTTTGCCGGACAGTAGCAGAGTAAACAGTCTATGGCTTGGGTGGGTGGTCTTAAGCAATTTTTCGGGCCTTCCTCTGACACCACCTGATATAGATGTCCTGGACGGCAGGGAGCTCGGCCCCAGTGATGTACTGGCGCCACCCTCTGTAGCGCTTCGCGATCAAGGTCAGTCCATTTTCCATACCAAGCGGTGATGACTGTGTAGGTGTGTGTGGACCATGTTAAGTCCTTAGTGATGTGGTCGCCAAGGAACTTAATCTCTTGACCCACTCCACAACAGACCTGTCGATGTGGATGGGAACTTGCTCTTCCCTCTTTCTCCTATAGCACACGATCAGCTCCTTGGTCTTACTGACTTTGAGGGAGAGGTTATTGTCCTGGCACCACATTGCTAAGTCTCTGACCTCCTCCCTTTAGACTGACTCATCGGCATCGGTGATCAGGCCTACCACCGTGGCGTCGACAGCAAAATTGATGATGGTGTTGGAGTCGTGCTTGCCCATAAAGTTGTGGGTGAACAGGGGGACTAAGCCCACACCCCTGAGGAGCCCCGTATTGAGGGTCAGTGTGGCAGAGGTGTTGTTGCCTACCCTCACTACCCTGGGCTGGCCCCGCCAGGAAGTCCAGGATCTAGTTGCAGAGTGAGGGTGTTCAGTCCTAGGGTCCCTGAGCTTGGAGGGGACTTTGGTGTTGAACTCTGAGCATTAGTCTATGAACAGCATTCTAACATAGTTATTTCCCCTCTTGTCCGGGTAGGAGAGTTCAGTGTAAAATGCAGTTGAGATTGAGTCATCTGTGGATCTGTTGGGGCGGTATGCAAATTGGAGTGGGTCTCTAGGACGATGGTGCTGATGTGAGCCATGACCAGCTTTTCAAAGCACTTCATAATTACAGATGCCATTTTGGCAGGTTACCTTGGAGCTCTTGGAAACAGGGACAATGGTGGTCAGTTTAAAACATGTTGGGATTACAGACAGGGACAAGGAGAGATTGAAAATGTTTGAGCACGCGTCCTGGTATTCCGTCTACTCCGGCCTTGTGATTGTTAACCTGTTTAAAGGTTTAGTTCACATTGGCCATGGTGACCAAGATCACACAGTCATCCGGAAAAACAGGACGTTTAATACAAGGCACAGTGCTATATTCCTTGAAGTGAGAAAAAAAAAGCATTTAGATCATTTGAGAAGTCTGCATCGCTAAGCAACTTATGGCTGGGTTTCCCTTTGTAATCCGTTATTGTCTGCAAGCCCTGCCACATACTGCAGCTGTACACAGCTGCAGCTGTACACAGCCCATCTGTGAATAGCCCATCCAATCTACCTACCTCATCCCCATATTCTTTTTATTTACTTTTTGCTCTTTTGCACACCAGTATTTCTATTTGCACATCATCATCTGCACATCTATCACTCCAGTGTTAATTTGATACATTTTAATTACTTCGCTACTATGGCCTATTTATTGCCTTACCTCCTCACGCCATTTGCACACACTGTATATAGACTTTTTTCTATTGTGTTATTGACTGTACGTTTGTTTATTCCATGTGTAACTCTGTGTTGTTGTTTGTGTCACACTGCTTTGCTTTATCTTGACCAGGTCGCAGTTGTAAATGAGAACTTGTTCCTAACTGGCCTACCTGGTTAAATAAAGGTGACATTTTATTTATTTTTTAATAAACATACAACGAGCATCAGAACACTGAACGAGAGACCTCGGTTTATCGGTTTATTGTTTTTGTAAAGTTGTGACAGTGTGATTTTATATACTTTTTATTTTAATTTTGGATCCCGCAGCACAGTTGGGCTCAGTTACTGTGAACTCAACTATTTGTCCCGGGTTCCCGCAGATTCCATGTAAAGAGAGAAACACGGAAACCCAGCTAGCCTAGCTGGCAGTCTCAAATGGAGGTCGCTATTGAACGTTTTCAATGCTGCAGGAGCTGTGTTAACTTTGCTTTATTCCGGGACAATGTGGACCGCTCTGACTTTCAATGTAGCAACTGTTTGCTTGCAGAGGACTATAGGGGCAAAGTGGCTACTCTTAGCAAACAAGTAGCGAACCTAAACAAGCTACTGGGGAATCCACGCCCGCCTAGTTTTTCTTTTTCTTCTACCCCAGTAGCCGGACGCCGCTCTGGTCTGGTGGAAGTGTCGCAGGAATCCCTCCCCACAGGGGTCTCCCCTTCCCTGGTGAATGGAGCTCGTAGGATGCTCCTGGATGACTTGGGGGATGTTCCTGTTCTCGACCCAACCAACCAGCCTTGGCAATATGTCAGGACGGAGGTAGGACGGGTTTTATGTCGCTCTGCGTTAAGTCTCTGCCCACGAGAAACGCTGCCTCTGGGTGAGCGGTTAGTTGTTTGTTTATAGCCCGATACTGTAAAGGCAGTCAATGTTGTTCTCCCCCTTAGACGAGAAGGAGCATGGATAGGACCAAGATGCGGATTGAGGGAAATAAGCCATCTTTTAATGAAAAAACAGCAAACAAGACACTACAAACTACAAAACAACAAACGTGACTAACCTTCAACTGTCCTGTGAGGACACAGGAACAAACACCCACAAAAGCCTACTGCCTATGGCTACCTTAAATCTGGCTCCCAATCAGAGACAAATGAATGACAGCTGTCTCTGATTGAGACCCAATCTAGGCAGCCATAGACATAACTAGACAACCTAACAAACACTATCCCATACAACACCCATGGACTAACCAAACACACACAACATACAATGCCCACCCCAACTCACGCCCTGACCAACTAAACATAATCAAAGTAACATAAAAATAGGTCAGGAACGTTACAGAACCCCCCCCCTCAAGGTGCGAACGCCGGGCGCACCAGCACAAAGTCCAGGGGAGGGTCTGGGTGGGCAGTTGACCACGGTGGTGGCTCAGGCTGAGGGCGAGGTCCCCACCCCACCATAATCAATCCCCGCTTCTTTATCCCCCTCCCAATGACCACCCTCCCACTAACACCACCTAAATGAGCGACCAGCACCGGGAGAAGGGGCAGCACCGGGACAAGGGGCAGCACCGGGACAAGGGGCAGCACCGGAACAAGGGGCAGCACCGGGACAAGGGGCAGCACCGGGACAAGGGGCAGCACCGGGACAAGGGGCAGCACCGGGACAAGGGGCAGCACCGGGACAAGGGGCAGCACCGGGACAAGGGGCAGCACCGGGACAAGGGGCAGCACCGGGATAAGGGGCGGCAGGTCCTGGCTGAGGGACTCCGGCAGGTCCTGGCTGAGGGACTCCGGCAGGTCCTGGCTGAGGGACTCCGGCAGGTCCTGGCTGAGGGACTCCGGCAGGTCCTGGCTGAGGGACTCCGGCAGGTCCTGGCTGAGGGACTCCGGCAGGTCCTGGCTGAGGGACTCCGGCCTGTAGGGCAGCTCCGGACTGTAGGGCAGCTCCGGACTGTAGGGCAGCTCCGGACTGTAGGGCAGCTCCTGACTGGCGGGCGTCTCTGGCAGCTCCTGACTGGCGGGCGTCTCTGGCAGCTCCTGACTGGCGGGCGTCTCTGGCAGCTCCTGACTGGCGGGCGTCTCTGGCAGCTCCTGACTGGCGGGCGTCTCTGGCGGCTCCTGACTGGCGGACGTCTCTGGCGGCTCCTGACTGACGGACGGCTCTAGCGGCTCCTGACTGACGGGCGGCTCTAATGGCTCGGGACAGACGGGCGGCTCTAATGGCTCGTGGCAGACAGATGGCTCAGACGGCGCTGGGCAGACAGATGGCTCAGACGGCGCTGGGCAGACAGATGGCTCAGACGGCGCTGGGCAGACAGATGGCTCAGACGGCGCTGGGCAGACAGATGGCTCAGACGGCGCTGGGCAGACAGATGGCTCAGACGGCGCTGGGCAGACAGATGGCTCAGACGGCGCTGGGCAGACAGATGGCTCAGACGGCGCTGGGCAGACAGATGGCTCAGACGGCGCTGGGCAGACAGATGGCTCAGACGGCGCTGGGCAGACAGATGGCTCAGACGGAGCTGGGCAGACGGGCCGTTCAGGCACCGCTGGGCAGACGGCAGACTCTGGCCGGCTGAGACGCACTATAGGCCTGGTGCGTGGTACCGGAACTGGAGGTACCGGGCTGAGGGCACGCACCTCAGGGCGAGTGCGGGGAACAGGAACAGGGCACACTGGACTCTCGTGGCGCACTCTAGGCCTGGTGCGTGGTACCGGAACTGGAGGTACCGGGCTGAGGGCACGCACCTCAGGGCGAGTGCGGGGAGAAGGAACAGTGCGTCCAGGGCTCTGGAGACGCACAGGAGGCTTGGTGCGTGGTGCCGGAACTGGAGGCACTGGGCTGGAGACACGCACCATAGGGAGAGTGCGTGGAAGAGGAACAGGACTCTGGAGATGCACTGGAAGCCTGGTGCGTGGTGTAGGCACTGGTGGTACTGACCTGGGGTGGGAAGGTGGCGCCGGATAAACCGGACCGTGAAGGAGGACACGTGCTCTTGAGCACCCTTGAGCACCGAGCCTCCCCAACCTTACCAGGTTGAATGGTCCCCGTAGCCCTTCCAGTGTGGCGAGGTGGAATAGCCCGCACTGGGCTATGCAGGCGAACCGGGGACACCACCTGTAAGGCTGGTGCCATGTACGCCGGCCCGAGGAGACGTACTGGAGACCAGATACGTTGGGCCGGCTTCATGGCACTCGGCTCGATGCCCAACCTAGCCCTCCCAGTGCGGCAAGGTGGAATAGCCCGCACTGGGCTAAGCACGCGTACTGGGGACACCGTGCGCTTTACCGCATAACACGGTGTCTGACCAGTACGACGCCCTCTTACTCCACGGCAAGCCCGGGGAGTTGGCTCAGGTATCCTACCCGGCTTCGCCACACTCCCCTTTAGCCCCCCCCCCAAGAAATTTTTGGGTGAGCCTCTCGGGCTTCCAGCCTCTCATACGTGCTGCCTCCTCATACCAGCGCTCCTGGGCTGTGGCTGCCTCCTTCTCCTCCCGAGAGCGGCGATTCTCTCCCACCTTAGCCCAGGGTCCTTCTCCATTGAAAATTTGCTCCCAACTCCATTCCTCTTCTCTCCATTGCCTTAGTTCTTTTTCTCTCTCCTCAATCCGCTTGGTCCTGTTGTGGTGGGTGTTTCTGTAAAGGCAGTCAATGTTGTTCTCCCCCTTAGACGAGAAGGAGCATGGATAGGACCAAGATGCGGATTGAGGGAAATAAGCCATCTTTTAATGAAAAAACAGCAAACAAGACACTACAAACTACAAAACAACAAACGTGACTAACCTTCAACTGTCCTGTGAGGACACAGGAACAAACACCCACAAAAGCCTACTGCCTATGGCTACCTTAAATCTGGCTCCCAATCAGAGACAAATGAATGACAGCTGTCTCTGATTGAGACCCAATCTAGGCAGCCATAGACATAACTAGACAACCTAACAAACACTATCCCATACACATACAACACCCATGGACTAACCAAACACACACAACATACAATGCCCACCCCAACTCACGCCCTGACCAACTAAACATAATCAAAGTAACATAAAAATAGGTCAGGAACGTTACAGATACAGTTCGTTAAGTGCCAGAGTGGTGTTGGCTTGTGAAAGGATGTAGACAGCTGTGATAATTATGGATGAGAAGGTCTGCAGCTTACCATGAGGTATTCTATATAAGGTGAGCAAAAGCTTGAGATTTCCTTCACACTTGAAGCAGCACACCAATTGTTATTTATGAAAAAACACACTCCCCGTCCTTTTGACTTCCCCGAAGCCGCAGTACGATCCTGCCGCTGCATGGAGAATCCACCGAGAACTATGTGCATAGCATCATCATCCAGCCATGTTTCAGTAAGACATAATATATTGCAGTTCATCAAGTCTCTCTAATAGGAGACCCTCGAACTAAGTTCATCCATCTTATTCTCAAGTGACTGGACATTTGCCAATAGAATGGAGGAGTGAGTCATTCGGTTTTCTCTTTCAATTTTACCAGGACTCCACCTCGTCTCCTGCGTCTACGCCTGCAGTGTTTTGGTAGCCATGGAACAAATGAATATGGTCAGGAATGAACAGTGGAACAGCTGAGTCGCATTTGAAGTGGAAATCGAGGTTAGTAAGTGTCAATCTGATGTCCAGAATTGCTTGGAGGTCATATGTGTTAATAGTATTACCTTTCTGTTAAAAAAAACTAAGATGAACACGATACAAGTCACTATATAGCTAAGTTAGGATGGAACTCATAAGATGTCGCCCTACTTCGTCGGCGCCATCTTTCCTACTGTATGTGATAATGCCAGCCCTCTTGTCATAATAAAGGTCAATAATAAGAGCTAGACCAACGACAACATTGTAAAACCCCAGAGGGGAGACTGCTTCTATGTTGTTCAATCATGATAACACTCTACTGAGACGAGAGGCTGAGGTACAGGTGTTTCTAAATAACCAGACAAAAAAAACACTCTACATTAAAACATAGTATTTTCCTCACCTGCATGGCAGTGTAGGTCGCAAGGCACAGCACAGCCATCAGAGAGCCTTCCATACGACCATGTTCCACTGAGAATGAATCCAATTCAAATACTGCCAAGAAAGTGGAGATGTGGAGGCATATTGTTTCGGAGTCCTTCCCAGACCATAAAATCTTAAAATCTGGTTTTCCACATTGGCAAGGAAAATATTATTTCAAGGTGAAATCCATCTACAGCACTTTGCATCAATATGAAATCACCTATTCCACGTTGTTAAATTAATGTTAAGAATTCACAACATACCAGTGGCATCCAGCAGCAAGGGAGACACTACTTTGGGCTCCTTCAGTGGGTTTCCAAGAAAGACAAGCCATTCCCTCAATGTTTGGGCCCGTCCACCACTGCTGAGAAAAGATGCATGATAAATGTCAAGAAATGTATCCAAAGATGTACAATGTATTTCTGTGTACTTCATAGTGAAACATGTTTCATTAAGATGGTGCCTGGTAGTAAAACTGGCAACAAATAACCATGCAGTGTTTTAATAACCATGTAATATTCAACATGCCATATGTCATTTTGTGATAACCATGAAATAATCATCACGCCGTATGTCATTTTGTAATAACCACGTAATAATATACAACACATGGATTTGTAGGTAACTGAATGCCATAGAGGCGTTCTCTGCAAGGTTGACACACAATTGCCTGTGGAGTTATCTCAGCATCCTTCCTGTCTTCAAGTGTATTACTGCATTCCAGCACAAAATCATACAGTACATTGTACACCATAAAACATTCTGCTCACATGTGCTTTTCTTTGTCTGCCTGTAAAAAAAAAACAGGATTCAAAACAAACAGAACCATCATATTGTTTGGGCTTTTTAACAATTTACATCTGTTTCTTCCCTGGAGGACCACATTTTGGTTTTTGCCCTAGCACTACACAGCTGCTTGAAATAATCAACTAATCATCGAGCTTTGATCATTTGAATCAGCTGTGTAGTGTTAGGGCAAAAAATGAAACGTGCAACTCTTGGTGTCCCGAGGACCGGGTTTGGGAAACGCTGCTGTGAGGACTCAAGCAGCTCTTCTTCAGATAACTCTACGGGGAGAGGTGCCACTAATGTCCCATAGTAGCTTTTGACCAGGAAGTAGATAGTACTGTATTCCTTTGTCCAGAACCTCTCATTCTATTAGAGGCAGAGAGCTAACACCATGTCTTCCCACTCTGGAAAGATTGTTGTTACTGATGAAATCTGCAACAGCATACATTTTCTACCCTTGTGGAGGATGTGGATGTCCTGTAAGCTGCCAGGACATCACTACGCGGCCGCTGCATCTACTGCTCTAGCACCACATCGTTACGAAGGAGACAAACGAGCAGAGGGAGCTGGAGGGCGTGGGACAGTTTGTCTCTGGAAATCAGCATGTGGTCATGGTGTCTAGACTCAGCTGACTCACAGACAGATAGGGGACTGAGCCAAAGATTATGAAGTCTGTGTCCTGTCCCAGGGTGCCCTACAGTTGTGACGGAGGGCAAAGCATAGTCGTCCTCACGGGCAGAACACCAGGTTTCCTGGCCTATAGACTTGAGGGCAAAGCGAGAGAAAGTGGCCAGCCCTGAGGGGAGGCAGAACAGCACCCGGCCAGGCTGTTGATGATGGCACTTTAAATGGTGGAACACCCTGGCAACCTTCTCGTTGACCCTCAATTGCCGTTTCACCAACTCTGCCTGTTTGCCTTCTTCCACTACCCAGTCAAAGAAAAACAGAAGTCAGATACCTGCATTCATGAAGGAACCCACAAACTCCTCCAGGCAATGCATTAACTATTTCCACTGGCCACCATACCAGTCCCTCAGACAGGCCATGCCATCCACCACCAGTGTAGGAGGAGTGGAGCTGCTGCCCTGTTGGTGGCTGTTGACATGCTGCAATGCCATCTCCCTGAGGTCCACAGGTTTCTAGACAACATTTCTCCATGAAATACTGCAAGCCTTTTATACCAACTCATACAAAGACAAATTAAATATATGTTTTAAATAGTGGCTAGGAGCAATACAATACACTGGCTCATACCAGTCAATGTATGTCATGTAATTTAATTAATAACTGACTAAATAGGTTAAATGCTCACAGAATATTCAGAAAAATAGTTTCAAAGCGCACTGAGTGTGACTCTCTGGCCATGCTTTACAGGGAGACGTATTCTAGCTATTGCAACAGAATGTTTGAACTGTTTAATAATAAGAACTAAGCCTAGGGCCTAGGGTATGATTCAGGTTGGCTGCTAAATAGCCTAAAAGTTGTCACACTTCATACCCTAATAATTTGTTGAACGTTTGAAAATAAAGTTGGAGAAATAGTTCAATAGTGAAGTAGGCCTAATAAAAAGTAGATTTCAGCCTACTGCTGTTGAGAAATAGATCATCCAGGAGTTATAATACTGTGCACACAAAGCTTTATCTTCTATTGTGGCCGTGACTAGAAAAGTGTGAATAGGTTGGAGCATACGCAGGCTGTCACCACAGGTGCCTACATCTGGTCATCTCTGGGCAGATGCTCCCAGGGACCTGGGGAGCCATTCTAAAGGGGCACCGCCCCGTTAAATCCTCCATTCAGTGGGATGGCGTTGTGCCGTAATTCAGATTGCCTTGCTCTGGAATTGGGGGTGAGGGGCTCATAATGACGGTCTGATGGTATCCTAGCACTGGAGCTCATCCCCAAGGTGAAATAGTGAAGATGGTTTTATGGGGGTAGGGATGAAGTTTGCTAAAAACTAAAAGCTCTTACATAAAAAATAATCTGCCAATCTGTGCTAAAGCAATCCTGCATATGCCAGACGCTTCAGACCTTTAGTTATTGGGAAGGGGGTTCCAAAGAATTCACATCAGCAGCTACTCTGAATCAAAAAAGACTGGAGCATACAAAATTATTCTCAACGATCTTTCGTGCTAATTTAATGGAGTGAATTAGACCTTTGCCAGCCTACTTTAAACTATAGGTCTCATCCAATGAATCGTGGATTTTCTTAGGATATTATGCCTATAGGTTATGTAGGCATACGGCCTTCTTCTTGTTATTGCCGTTTGGATCACCTCTAACTTTTTATTGATTTTTTCCAACCCCCTCTAGGACCCAAGCTTGACACACAGGGAAAAAGACACCCAAAACAGAAGCAGATGTTCTCCATAAAGCACGCGACTGCCTTCCACTCTGCTAAAGAATTATAGAGGCTCAGCAGTAAACCCCGTCCTGAAGAATGCACACAAATACGCGCACGCGCGCACACACACGCAAAGTTACTCCAATATCCCCCCCATGACCCCAACAACATACAGGGCACAAAGAACGGCCTCTTTGAAATGGGTCCTTGTTCACTCACAGAGCAGCTGGCCGGAGTAATCGGACTTCTTGAAGACAAATTAATCTCGTCTCGTTCATAGGATCACAGGTAATCACACGGGTATTGTCATTAAAATAGGGGCAGGGCCAAAGCGAGCAGATGATTTGCTATCGAGTTTCTGTCGTCATGTGGTGAGGCTGCATTGCTGATATCCATCATCTGGAGGCAGGCATTCGAGCCACGCGACAGATTCTTTATAATTGTAATCAGCACGATTACAGCACAATTACTTTGCAGCATCACACAGGAGGCCGACGAGAAACTCATTGTCCTAAAATAAATCTACGTGGAGATTCAGCGCGCTAAACAAGCTCCGTCCTCTGTCTGAACTCCAGTCCAGTTATATCACTGAGGGAAACGATGGCCTGCATGTCTATTTGGCAAAGCAAAAAGTTAGACATGTACGTTATGTTCACTGGTGTCTGTTTTTTTATAACATGTATTTATTATTTACAACTAATAACATATTTATTCAACACAGTTATAACAGCAGGTCATAATATTGATGACTTTGAATATTGATCCAAATGAACAATTGCGCATACCGCGGTAGAATACTTAAAATTAGGTCGAATTTTAGTGAATGGTAACGTAGGCTATACGCCTGAGTTGCTATCTATCTGGTCGTTATGGTGTGATGTTCACAGTGTTTATGTTCCCACGAGCAATCTATCCGAAAAACTTACATTTTGGCTTCCCTAACCATATGGTCAGCATCATACCGTTGCAGTCTCTTTAACATGCTTCCAGTCCAATTTGGATGAAGATTGTGCAATATGTACAGAACCGCAGAGACATGCAGTTGAGGTTGGGGGGGAAACGCCATTTGGTGTGGAGCAGATGGTTGGCTTGGGAGGCTGTCCGCGTCTAAAGGCGTGTCGTGCCCTTCAGATAAAATCCCCAAGGGCTTCCCCTTGTATTCAAAATCAATGAAAATTAAAGCGCAAAGAAAAGATGAATAGTCAGACCTCGAGTCTCTCTTTTGTTCAATGGAGCTACTGGTGGGCAGGAGTTAAAGTACAACAGCCCCTTATAGAAACACTTAAGTTAAACAGTCTCCCCATAGTCCACCTTCGGAATGAAGGGGGAGTTCGAAGAAGAAGCTTTATGCTTGATTTAGCCAAGACAGAATCTCGAGGCATACATTTTGTTTGAAAATAATACGTGTAATGATCATGATTCTGAAGGATTTCACCATGCCTTTCAGTTATGCTTTGCTGCCATAATCGATAAATGAATGCCACGTCAATAAAATAAATGCCTGATAGTGCAGCGTAGGCCTGCCTATATGTTGATAGAGGGTTGGGAGAAGAGGTGATCGCGTAAACCTCAAGCACGCGGAATTACGTACAGAGCAAAAACCTGCAAAACTGTAGAGGCACATCCTTCGGATTACTGCATTGAGTGTATTGAAGAATCAACTGGTTAAATACAACACGGATCTTTGAATACATATGGCCATGTAAACACATGTATAATGGTATTAGTCATAGTGTTGAAATGTTCTCTCTCCGCCTTTTCCTTTGGGTACAAAGGTAGGCACCTATTCCAGATCTTTATTTGGAAGTGTCATATCTTGACCATTATAATGATTCTAAACATAAAAACATCACTCAGACATTACATCGGCTACACACAATGTCTTAGTAAACCCAAGAGTAGACTAAAACACACGAGGAAAAACGTTGCGTAAATGCGCATGGGATCAATGCTTTTCTTGTTTTGGAACGCCGCTCAAAAATTCAAATGTCGTTGCTGCCACCCGCCAAAAATTGAAATTCCGTTTCAATTAGCGTCCTAATTAAGACCACCCGACCCACCCTCACACACACACACACACACACACACACACACACACACACGCGCGCACGCACACACACACACACACACACACAGTTTAAGTGTCACCAGAGAGGCAGAGTAATCAGCTTAGAACCACCAGTACAAATGATGTCCTCTTTCACAGGACACAAATATGTTTCTAAAAGTTTCACCAATGAAAAAGATTGGACAGTTTACCAAATGTTATAGGCTAGTTTAAAAATCTCTGTTGTTGGTTAATATTGAAATAACCAAACAACTGTTGACTTTTTTCTGGAATAGCAAACTACGCCTTTTTCTTTAAACTGAGGACATTGTTGTAGGGACGGCAGCGTGCGCCGAGGGGAGCTCTTTCTCCCTAGTACATTGTGGAGAGAGCAGGTGCTGCTGCCTGAATTACCATACAGCTGAGAGCAACAAAGAAGAAACGTATTCTTTCCCTGGCCCGCACAATAACAAAGTGCCTTAATGACAGCCATGCGAACGACCCACCAGCTCAGTTTTTACTGCCCAGCATACAAGAATGTAAAATGTTAAATCTATACATATATGCCTAAAGTCAACACAATATTTACAGTTGTAAAAAAAAAAAAAATACAAGAAAAAAAGGATCCACTTGACCTGTTGATGTGTAAAGTTGTCAAAACTCATAATTAACAAAAGAAAGTATATGTTTTTGTACATTTCATTGAATTATATCAAGATAATATCCTTTGGTTTTTGGCAAGATTTTCCAAGAGCTATGTGAAAACCTATTTATAAGTTATTGATTTTCCATTTTGATTCAATTTAAATTCATGTTGACCATTAGTTTTATATTGTGATTAAATACATGAATTGTTGTTTTAAAAAATGAAATAACAAGTTAAGTTTAGGGATAAAGGGTGATGTTGAAAGCTAAAGAATGAAAAATAGTCTTACATTGGAGTACGCGTGGAAGATGTAGGCCTATTTGGAGCGTACCGTAGCCTACATGGGTTTTACAATGCGGATATGTTATGTGATGTAATTTGAGGTTTATATCAGAGAGAGATGTAAAGGATTCTTGAGGTGAAAATTTTGTTGGAATCTAAATGAGAATGTTTTGTTTTGTGCCATGGGGAAGGGTTGTACATTTTACGGCTCAATGACCATTTGGCGATATTTTGAGAGGGAGGTTTTGAAAAGTGTTCCTTTGTGACAGCTCGAGACAGATTGGGGAGTAGACTAGCTCATTTACATCTCATTACCGTAGCAGCGCAGTCTGTATATAACTGGCGGCAGGCTGGCTGGGACGTCAGACACACGCATAGTTACATAGGGCGAAGATCTGAGAAAGCCTTGGGGAAGTGTTTGGATTAGTACATTTTTTTAATCATTGTCAATCAAGGGGAAATAAACAAAACACAAGCAGCCTTAAAACGGGGTTGTCTCATTTGCACCCTCAAGTCTGAAGCTGTGCAGAACTGCAATATCTAATAACTGGATCGGTATTAACACCTTGGCACGGAATTTCGAGTTCATTCCCCATTTTTTCGTCGGGATTTTTCGTCACCGGCACCACTGCTGAGGATTACATTGTATTGTAAACTTTGTTCATGAAGTCACACTGAGAAGCATCGAGATAAACTCCAGTTCCATTCAAGACGTCTGAAGACCGTACGGATTTTTAAGTGGGACTTTTGATTACGGAAAATAACTTTCTCGATATTTTCTGAGCTGGGTTAAACATCAATTGCCCTGGCTCGTGGACATTTTACTATTTATTGAATATCCTCAGCACAATGGGACGCCAGTCGCTTGTGATAGCTGTCGTCCTTTGTGTCTTGATATGCCAGGTATTGCGAATATGACTCTTTTTTGAATTGATTTGTAATTTAAGTGTATTCATTAGTCATGTGTAGGCTACATATCAAAAACATAATAGAATACAACCTTCATGTTTTAATTGTGTTTTTACAGGGTTTTTGTTCAGGGGTTTTCGAGTTGAAGTTGCAAGAGTTTCTCAACAAGAAAGGAGTGACAGGCAATACAAACTGCTGCAAAGGAGCCTCTGCGATTCAGCAGTGTGAATGCAAAACGTTTTTTAGAATCTGCTTGAAGCATTATCAAGTTAATGTATCACCGGAACCCCCTTGTACCTATGGTGGTGCGATGACTCCTGTCCTCGGATCAAACTCCTTCCAAGTGCCGGAAACAACTGCAGAAGCATTCGCCAACCCTATTCCGTTTTCTTTTGGATTCACGTGGCCGGTGAGTATTTAAACAGTTTTGTGTCAAATTATACAATCTTGGTCAGCATGCTCAAGGTTCACCACTTATGGGGCTTTGACAATGTCATTAACGGTCATAGTGAGATGTAGCATATCCCAGGACAGGAGGGGGACTAAGGCACGTTAAACAAATGCTATCAGGGTGGGAAACTTCACATCCTCATAGTTGGAGTATAATTGGCATCTCTGCATGAAACTTTGAGTAAATGGGGAAGTGGTGGAATTAAGTTTGAAGCCTAACGGTGGCACACCTCTATCAGGCCAAACAGAAGCCTAACGGTGGCTCACCTCTATCAGGCCCAACAGAAGCCTAACGGTGGCTCACCTCTATCAGGCCTAACAGAAGCCTAACGGTGGCTCACCTCTATCAGGCCCAACAGAAGCCTAACGGTGGCTCACCTCTATCAGGCCCAACAGAAGCCTAACGGTGGCTCACCTCTATGAGGCCCAACAGAAGCCTAACGGTGGCTCACCTCTATGAGGCCCAACAGAAGCCTAACGGTGGCTCACCTCTATCAGGCCTAAAAAAAGCTTAACGGTGGCTCACCTCTATCAGGCCTAACAGAAGCCTAACGGTGGCTCACCTCTATCAGGCCAAACAGAAGCCTAACGGTGGCTCACCTCTATCAGGCCTAACAGAAGCCTAACGGTGGCTCACCTCTATCAGGCCCAACAGAAGCCTAACGGTGGCTCACCTCTATCAGGCCCAACAGAAGCCTAACGGTGGCTCACCTCTATCAGGCCCAACAGAAGCCTAACGGTGGCTCACCTCTATCAGGCCTAACAGAAGCCTAACGGTGGCTCACCTCTATCAGGCCCAACAGAAGCCTAACAGTGGCTCACCTCTATCAGGCCTAACAGAAGCCTAACGGTGGCTCACCTCTATCAGGCCTAACAGAAGCCTAACGGTGGCTCACCTCTATCAGGCCAAACAGAAGCCTAACGGTGGCTCACCTCTATCAGGCCAAACAGAAGCCTAACGGTGGCTCACCTCTATCAGGCCCAACAGAAGCCTAACGGTGGCTCACCTCTATCAGGCCCAACAGAAGCCTAACGGTGGATCACCTCTATCAGGCCCAACAGAAGCCTAACGGTGGCTCACCTCTATCAGGCCTAACAGAAGCCTAACGGTGGCTCACCTCTATCAGGCCCAACAGAAGCCTAACGGTGGCTCACCTCTATCAGGCCAAACAGAAGCCTAACGGTGGCTCACCTCTATCAGGCCAAACAGAAGCCTAACGGTGGCTCACCTCTATCAGGCCCAACAGAAGCCTAACGGTGGCTCACCTCTATCAGGCCCAACAGAAGCCTAACGGTGGCTCACCTCTATCAGGCCCAACAGAAGCCTAACAGTGGCTCACCTCTATCAGACCTAACAGCCCAATGTTTATGGCCTGTGGGGCCTCAGCACCTTCTAACCCTTTGGCACAGTTGTTCATTATTATAATTGTTTCTTCTTTTTTTCAACAGGGGACATTCTCTCTCATCATTGAGGCCCTACACACGGATTCTGACGATGATCTTTCAACAGGTAAATTCGATACAGAGCAACAGGTCACCAAACAAAACTATTAATTGTAAATATTTATCGGGATATATGTACTAATTACTGTATTCACAATTTTCAGATAACCCTGAAGGTATGATCAGTCTCTTCACCACTCAGAAGCATCTGACAGTGGGCGATGAGTGGTCCTCTGATTTACAGACTAGTGGAAGAACAGAGCTGAAGTACTCCTACCGATTTGTTTGTGATGAGCATTACTACGGGGAGGGCTGTTCTGTTTTCTGCCGTCCACGAGATGATGCCTTCGGTCACTTCACCTGCGGGG
Source organism: Salvelinus fontinalis (assembly GCF_029448725.1). NCBI lineage: Eukaryota > Metazoa > Chordata > Actinopteri > Salmoniformes > Salmonidae > Salvelinus > Salvelinus fontinalis. Next base: position 89,527,643 of record NC_074665.1, on the reverse strand, counting down.
ACCGTGGCGAGATCATCTGCAACTCAGGATGGAAGGGAACCTACTGCACAGAACGTAAGTAGGCTGCATCCTCCTTACTTCTGCTTTGCCCATACTAACTTTTGTTGTTCCGTTTTTCTTTTACAAAAGTTTGAATGTGGTTAATTTGCAGTCATTAGTCAGAATAAATCATGCGTTATTACCAAATAGTTTCACTTATCATTACATTTTACATTTACATTTAGCAGACGCTCTTATCCAGAGCAACTTACAGTAGAGTGCATACATCTTATTACATTTTACATACTGAGACAAGGATATCCCTACCGGCCAAACCCTCCCTAACCCGGACGACGCTATGCCAATTGTGCGTCGCCCCACGGACCTCCCGGTTGCGGCCGGCTGCGACAGAGCCTGGGTGCGAACCCAGAGACTCTGGTGGCGCAGCTAGCACTGCGATGCAGTGCCCTAGACCACTGCGCCACCCAGGAGGTCAAAAATTATCAAAAATGTGGGTTGCACTGTTTAGGCAAATTTAAATAAGAGAAGTTTGCCGAATATTCACACGCAAGCCATAGATTAAATGTAATGCCTGATTGGCTACTTGGCAGTGCACTTGGCGTTGATTGGCTTAGTGAGGTATTGTTGGAAGCGGGCAGCTGCTGAGTGAGAGTAGACAATGGACCAGCTGTCTTGCACTGGCACAATGTACACCAGCTGTCCTACACTGGCACCACGTACACCAGCTGTCCTACACTGGAACCACGTACACCAGCTGTCCTGCACTGGCACAATGTACACCAGCTGTCCTACACTGGCACCACGTATACCAGCTGTCCTGCACTGGCACCACGTACACCAGCTGTCCTGCACTGGCACCACGTACACCAGCTGTCCTGCACTGGCACCACGTACACCAGCTGTCCTGCACTGGCACCACGTACACCAGCTGTCCTTCACTGGCACCACGTACACCAGCTGTCCTGCATTGGCACCACGTACACCAGCTGTCCTGCACTGGCACCACGTACACCAGCTGTCCTGCACTGGCACCACGTACACCAGCTGTCCTGCATTGGCACCACGTACACCAGCTGTCCACATTGTATCTGCACAGACTCAGGGACATTAAGGGGAGGGGCTGTATAAGCAGAAAGAAAAAAGGGATTACTGACCCATGGTTATGGTTAACCCTAACCCTTCTGATTCATAGTTATGGTTAACCCTAACCCTTCTGATCCATAGTTATGGTTAACCCTAACCCTTATGTCCCATAGTTATGGTTAACTCTAACCCTTCTGTCCCATAGTTATGGTTAACCCTAACCCTTCTGTCCCATAGTTATGGTTAACCCTAACCCTTCTGTCCCATAGTTATGGTTAACCCTAACCCTTCTGTCCCATAGTTATGGTTAACCCTAACCCTTCTGACCCATAGTTATGGTTAACTCTAACCCTTCTGTCCCATAGTTATGGTTAACCCCAACCCTTCTGTCCCATAGTTATGGTTAACTCTAACCCTTCTGTCCCATAGTTATGGTTAACCCTAACCCTTATGTCCCATAGTTATGGTTAACCCTAACCCTTCTGATCCATAGTTATGGTTAACCCTAACCCTTCTGATCCATAGTTATGGTTAACCCTAACCCTTATGTCCCATAGTTATGGTTAACCCTAACCCTTCTGTCCCATAGTTATGGTTAACCCTAACCCTTCTGTCCCATAGTTATGGTTAACTCTAACCCTTATGTCCCATAGTTATGGTTAACTCTAACCCTTCTGTCCCATAGTTATGGTTAACCCTAACCCTTATGTCCCATAGTTATGGTTAACTCTAACCCTTCTGTCCCATAGTTATGGTTAACCCTAACCCTTCTGTTCCATGGTTATGGTTAACCCTAACCCTTCTGTTCCATGGTTATGGTTAACCCTAACCCTTCTGTCCCATAGTTATGGTTAACCCTAACCCTTCTGTCCCATTGTTATGGTTAACCCTAACCCTTCTGACCCATAGTTATGGTTAACTCTAACCCTTCTGACCCATAGTTATGGCTAACCCTAACCCTTCTGTCCCATTGTTATGGTTAACCCTAACCCTTCTGTCCCATTGTTATGGTTAACCCTAACCCTTCTGACCCATAGTTAGCCAAAAAAGAAGCCTTTTTATAGGCAGCAACTGTGTTAAGCAGAATGTTGGTCCCCCTGGTGACAAGTGGAGCATATTTTCTAGGTAACGGCTAATGGGGCCACCAGCCCACTGAAATTAATGAACCAGTGTTTACTGAAAGGGCCCATCTGAAAGTAAGCTCTGCTGGTATAAACACATGTTCCAATGAGTTAGATTCCCGTGATTCACTTGTGACGGTCTATCTCATTGCAGCAATCTGCCTTCCTGGTTGTGGTGAGGAGCACGGGTTCTGTGACAAGCCTGGTGAATGCAAGTAAGTCCCAGTGATTTGTCCATCTTCTGTCTGGGTTAAACACCAGTCAACAGGATCACCGTTTGGTATAGTTTCATATATGCTAGATATCTAACCATGAGCATTGTGTGTGGTTACAGGTGTAGAGTTGGCTTCAGTGGGCGTTACTGTGATGACTGCATCCGCTATCCAGGGTGTCTTCATGGCACCTGCCAGCAGCCGTGGCAGTGTAGCTGCCTGGAGGGGTGGGGTGGCCTTTTCTGCAACCAAGGTTAATTCTGTTTATCTCCCATATGCAACTGACTAGTGCTCATCTGTCCTTCTCCACCAGATCCAGACTGTGCTGGTGTTGAGATGACATACAGTATCCCCACTGTGTTCTCTAAGCCACCATGCCAATCATACAGTATCCCCACTATGTTATCTAAGCCACCATACCAATCAGGTTCAGAGAATAGGGCACATCTTGGCCTTAAAACAAGTCATAAAAACATCCTCGATATCACTGTACATTAACTCTCAGAAGACTAATCCACATGTGCCATTGTCTGTTTCAGATCTCAACTACTGCACACACCACAAGCCCTGCATGAATGGAGCCACTTGTACCAATACTGGCCAGGGTAGCTACACCTGCTCCTGTAAACCCGGCTTCTCTGGGGCCAGCTGTGAGATTGAGGTTAATGAATGTTCCGACAACCCCTGCCAAAATGGGGGAAGCTGCACTGTAAGTATTTTTTTGGAGCTGCACCTCATTAGTTACATTAGAAATGATTTCTCAGTGATGTAGTGTCACATAGTGTGTGGTGCTGTCATGCTAGAGCTGGCAGGCATTCCTCATGGTGAATGTAGCATAACAAATTAATAACAAGTCATTAAGGAGTTGTAACTTTTGCTTAGCAAGTGCTTTGTCTCGCCTCTGACAGGATTTAGAAAACACATACACATGTGCCTGCCCCCCAGGCTTCTATGGCAACAGCTGTGAGCTCAGTGCCATGACCTGTGCCGATGGGCCTTGCTTTAACGGCGGACGCTGTGCTGACAACCCAGAGGGAGGATACTACTGCCAGTGTCCTCTCGGCTATGCCGGATTCAACTGTGAGAAGAAGATCGACCACTGCACCTCCAACCCATGCTCCAACGGTAAGCTGAAACAAAGTTCTCTAGTTCTGTGTTTACCAGTTTAACCTTTCTATTCAAAGTCTGAGGACATGAATGAATACTGGAACAGATGGTTTAACATGACTTTTTAATGTCTCCAGGTGCCCAGTGTATGGACCTAGTGAACTCCTACATGTGCCAGTGCCCTGAGGGCTTCTCCGGAGCCAACTGCGAGGACAACATTGACGAGTGCGCCAACTACCCCTGCCAGAATGGTGGCACATGCTTGGATGGCATGAATGATTACACCTGCACCTGCCCACCTGGATACACCGGCAAGAACTGCAGCTCGACCATCAGAAAATGTGAGCACAATCCCTGCCACAACGGAGCCACCTGCCACGAGAGGAATAATCGCTATGTGTGCGCCTGTGTGCCAGGCTACGGCGGCCATAACTGCCAGTTCCTCCTGCCGGAGCACCCCCAGGGACAACCCGGGGTGGAAGGAGCTGGTAAGAGATACTCTGATGAAGAGGACCAAGGCACATTCCCCTGGACCGCAGTGTGTGCTGGGATTATCCTGGCGCTGCTGCTGCTGGTGGCCTGTGCCGTGCTGATGGTTTACATCCGGGTCAAGGTGCAGCAGAGGAGTCAGCAGGGAGACACCCACAGTGAGAGTGAGACCATGAACAACCTGGCCAACAACTGTCAACGGCCTGACAAGGACCTATCTGTCAGCGTGATCGGCACGACAGGGGTCAAGAACACCAATAAGAAAGTGGACTTTCACTCGGACAATGCTGGAGGAGAGCAGAATGGCTACAAGTCCCGATGCTCGTCAACGGATTATAATCTGGTGCATGAGCTGAAGCCAGAAGATGTGTTGAAAGAGGACCAAGAAAAGAGTGAAGCAAAGTGTTCCGAATCAAATTGTTCTGAATCTTTTTGTTCCGACAGTGAGTTTGAAGAGAAACACAGAAAACGTTTAAAGAGGTGAATATCTACACATTTAGATATAAATGATGTGCCACATATGGGAGTAGTCATGCTTGTGTATGAAGAGTGAATGTTGATGTTAATGTATTTATTTTTCTTGTGTTCTCAGTGACGCCTCAGAAAATAAACGTCCAGAGGAGTCGATGTGCAACGAAGCATCGATTTGCAACAACACAAAGTACCAGTCAGTCTACGTCATATCAGACGAGAAAGATGAATGTATCATTGCAACTGAGGTGAGTTGATTTCCTCTTTTTCACTGCTGATGAAATCTCTTTGCAGTTTGCATATTTACTTTTCACTGGTTTGCAAATAGCCAAATACTCTGAAACTAAAGCATCTTTGCCTCTTGTCTTCCCCAGGTGTAACACCACAGCTGAGGTGTAGCTCGTCTTCTCTACAGGAGGTTTTACTCCGGTGAATGCTGCTCAAACCCAGGGGGAAGGTTTCCCTTCGTGTGACTGCTGCTGTGAGACTAAGACATTGACAGTGATATTCAGAATGAGCTGGTTCTCAACTGAAGTAAGCACAGTGGCTGCAGATAAAGGATGTTGGACCACACTGGTCCGTGCTCTCACAATTTATGTTTCCCAGGAACGTGCGTAATATGGATTTGTTGCACTGCCTGTGAGAACAGTTGTACCTCATTGCACTATGGAGGGTTGCTTTTTAATATGTATTTAAACATACACATTTGAGTTAATTACTGTGTATAATGAGTATGCACTGACTGCAGTGTATATTTGTAAAGCCTTTGAGGCAGTCTTCTGAATTAGTTTTAAGATGGGAAAATACTGCCTTTAAATTTGTAAACATACTGTTGTTTTTTTTCAAAGATGTATTCTTTTAATTTAATTGTGTTATGTGTTCCATTTGTTTGTGAATTTGTAGATATCATTTTGATATAATTTATGTCTAATGTATATAAGGCAGTTCAGGTCAATGTGACTTTGTTTTCCAACAAAAATGTATTTAAGAAGCATTGTACAGAAGCTATTGGAATTGTTTTATCACTGTTGCCCATTAAGAAAATCAACTAAATATTTTTGAAAAATAAATAATGTATGAAATAATAGCATATAAGTGTCTTTGTGATTATCCACCTACATAACATGTCACGCAAAACATCCAACATTGAATATTAGAGTGATTTCTCTTTGACATAAATGCATGCGATGTTTCACCCTAAGTTCTGTATGTAGTCTTACTGCAAACTGTGTGAGTATTCTTGGCCTGATGCAACTGTTTCCCTGAGGAAACTCACTAACTGACACAAAGGCACAAACGGTAATCACAAATTACTACCCTCATCTTGATGGCAATTTATTTTTAGGAAGAAAGAACCTTCTGACAAAAAAAGAAACCACCCCTGGAAAATGATCTGGTCAGTGTTTTCTAACTTCCTTTCAACCTTCGTCAATGTCATTTAGTAAGGCCTACAAGCAACTTGCACTTCGTACTCATCAAAGACTCATTTGGTCCTTAAAGAGAATCCAAAACCAGCACGACAAATGGTTAGAAACCTATATGAAAGCAGGAAAACAAACATCATTACAATATGTACTGTACGACTGTCTTCATTCATAATCACTCTTTGAAGCATTGAGGAAGAAGTGGACAGCTGAAATCTACACTGAATAACACATTGACCTGCAGCTGTCCAGATGGAGAGACACCCCATTCCAGATTTGGGGTGCATGAGGCAAATGCATTATGCTGTACCACTGTAGAAGCACAACAGAGCCAAGCATCCAGAATTGTTATATTAATGTTCATAGAACGCTGATCCAGAGTTGTCATGTTTATGTTCATAAACTCAGCAAAAAAAGAAATGTCCCTTTTTCAGGACCTTGTTTTTCAAAGATAATTCTTAAAAATCCGATTAACTTCACAGATCTTCATTGTAAAGGGTTTAAACACTGTTTCCCATACTTGTTCAATGAACCATAAACAATTAATGAACATGCACCTGTGGAACGGTTGTTAAGACACTAACAGCTTACAGACGGTAGGCAATTAAGGTCACAGGTATGAAAACATAGGACACTAAAGAGGCCTTTCTACTAACTCTGAAAAACACCAAAAGAAAGATTCCCAGGGTCCCTGCTCGTCTGTGTGAACGTGCTTTAGGCATGCTGCAAGGAGGCATGAGGACTGCAGATGTGGCCAGGGCAATAAATTGCAATGTCCGTACTGTGAGACGCCTAAGACAGCACAACAGGGAGACAGGACGGACAGCTGATCGTCCTCGCAGTGGCAGACCACATGTAACAACACCTGCACAGAATCGGTACATCCGAACATTACACCTGCGGGACAGGTACAGGATGGCAACAACAACTGCTCGAGTTACACCAGGAACGCACAATCCCTCCATCAGTGCTCAGACTGTCCGCAATAGGCTGAGAAAGGCTGGACTGAGTGTTTGTAGGCCTGTTGTAAGGCAGGTCCTCACCAGACGTCACCGGCAACAACGTCGCCTTTGGGCACAAACCGACTGTCGCTGGACCAGACAGGACTGGCAAAAAGTGCTCTTCACTGACGAGTCGCAGTTTTGTCTCACCAGGGGTGATGGTCTGATTCGCGTTTATCGTCGAAGGAATGAGCGTTACACCGAGGCCTGTACTCTGGAGCGGGATCGATTTGGAGGTGAAGGTTCCGTCATGGTCTGGGGCAGTGTGTCACAGCATCATCGGACTGAGCTTGTTGTCATTGCAGGCAATTTCAACACTGCGTTACAGGGAAGACATCCTCTTCCCTCATGTGGTACCCTTCCTGCAGGCTCATCCTGACATGACCCTCCAGCATGACAATTCCACCAGCCATACTGCTCGTTCTGTGCGTGATTTCCAGCAAGACAGGAATGTCAGTGTTCTGCCATGGCCAGCGAAGAGCCCGGATCTCAATCCCATTGAGCACGTCTGGGACCTGTTGGATCGGAGGGTGAGGGCTAGGGCCATTCCCCCCAGAAATGTCCGGGAACTTGCAGGTGCCTTGGTGCTAGAATGGGGTAACATCTCACAGCAAGAACTGGCAAATCTGGTGCAGTCCATGATGAGGAGATGCACTGCAGTACTTAATGCAGCTGGTGGCCACATGAGATACTGACTGTTACTTATTTTGACCCCCCCCCCCCCCCTTTGTTCAGGGAAACATTATTCCATTTCTGTTAGTCACATGTCTGTGGAACCTGTTCAGTTTATGTCTCAGTTTTAGAATCTTGTTATGTTCATACTAATATTTGCACATGTTAAGTTTGATGAAAATAAACGCAGTTGACAGTGAGAGGACGTTTATTTTTTTGCTGAGTTTAGAATGCTGATCCATATTATGTTTATGTTCATAGAATGCTGATCCAGAGTTGTCATGTTTATGTTCATAGAATGCTGAGCCAGATCATGTTAATGTTTGCTCCATTTTCTATTTGATAAATAGCATCCATCTGTAAAAATGCTAAGATACCTTAGAAATGTATCAGTTAGCTGATATATTGTTAAAACTTTTTTATGTTCTTATTTACATAACTATTTATCCGTGTTTACTATAAAGATGAATTATTTTAGAAAAAATGTGCTCCTCTAGTTTGCCATCTGAACAAAGATTTTACTTCAGCAGGGGTAAATAGGTTTCATATTCAGACCAGAAGTGGCAGGGGTATATAGGTTTTATATTCTGACCAGAAGGGGCAGGGGTATATAGGGGTAGTTGAATGTGTACTATCAGGTTGCTCACTGAAATGATAAACAGGCTCTTGAATCAAACAGCTGTGAGCAACTTTAATCATGGATGAGGAAAGTCAACCTAGTGTTCTGACCATGCTAATGATGTGGCATAGCAAATATTAATCGACCAGACCTGCCTTATACACCTGCTATTTTTATCAGGTTATTGGTAATGTATGATAATCCGTCTTTTTGACAACTCACTTTATAGTCCATGTTGTCTCCTTTTTTTACATAAAAAAGAGATGTTGCTGTCTTGAATGAGGTCCAAATGATGTAGCTACATGGATACATTGGTTAAAGCTGCAGGGTAAAACTAGCAAAATGGATACATTTTTCTACGTTTCAGTGTAAATCACTAAATGGATACATTTGTCAAAGTTTTAAGATAAATGTAGCTAAATGGATATATTTGTCAAAGTTGCAGAGGAATACCTATGTGAGAATGCTGATCATCGACTACAGCTCAGCATTTAACACCATAGTACCCTCCAAACTCGTCATCAAGCTCGAGACCCTGGGTCTCGACCCCGCCCTGTGCACCTGGGTACTGGAGTTCCTGACGGGCCGCCCCCAGGTGGTGAGGGTAAGAAACAACATCTCCACCACGCTGATCCTCAACACTGGGGCCCCACAAGGGTGCGTTCTGAGCCCTATCCTGTACTCCCTGTTCACCCACGACTGCGTGGCCATGCACGCCTCTAACTCAATCATCAAGTTTGCGAACAACACTACAGTGGTAGGCTTGATTACCAAAAACGACGAGGGTATATGTTTTTAAATAGATACATTGGTCAAAGTTGCAGGGTAAATGTTACTAAATGGATACATTTGTCAAAGTTACAGGGTAAATGTAACTAAATGGATACATTTGTCAAAGTTGCAGGGCAAATGTAGCGAAATGGATAACATTTCTCAAAGTTTCAGGGTAAATGTAGCTAAATGGAGACATTTGTCAAAGTTGCAGGGTAAATGTAGTCAAATGGATACATTTGTCAAAGTTGCAGGTAAATGTCGCTAAATGGAGATATTTGTCAAAGTTGCAGGGTAAATGTAGCTAAATAGCAAATGTAGTTAAATTGACACATTTGTCCAAGTTTCATGGTAAATGTCACTAAATGGATACATTTGTCAACGTTTCAGGGTAAATGTAACAAAATGGTTACATTTGTCGACATTGCAGGGTAAATGTTTTTAAATAGATACATTGGTCAAAGTTGCAGGGTAAATGTTACTAAATGGATACATTTGTCAAAGTTACAGGGTAAATGTAACTAAATGGATACATTTGTCAAAGTTGCAGGGCAAATGTAGCGAAATTGATGAATTTGTCAAAGTTGCAGGATAAATGTAGCTAAATGGATAACATTTGTAAAAGTTTCAGGGTAAATGTAGCTAAATGGATACATTTGTCAAAGTTGCAGGGTAAATGTAGCTAAATAACAAATGTAGTTAAATTGACACATTTGTCCAAGTTTCATGGTAAATGTCACTAAATGGATACATTTGTCAAAGTTTCAGGGTAAATGTAGCTAAATGGATACATTGGTTAAAGTTTCAGAGTAATTGTAGCTAAATAGATAATTTTTTTCTAAAATGCAGGGTAAATGTAGCTAAATGGATACATTTGTCAAAGTTGCAGGGTAAATGTAGTCAAATGGATCCTTTTTATGTCTCTATTTTGGTTTGGTCAGGGTGTGAGTTGGGGTGGGTATTCTATGTTCTATGTTGTGTATTTCTTTGTGTTTGGCCGGGTATGGTTCTCAATCAGAGGCAGCTGTCTATCGTTGTCTCTGCTTGAGAACCATACTTAGGTAGCCCTTTTTTCCACCTGTCTTTGTGGGAAGTTGACTTTGTTTAGGGCACATAGCCTTTGAGCTTCACGGTTTGGTTTTGTACGCTCACCACGCTGCACCTTGGTCCTCTCCTTTCACCAGCCGTGACAATACATTTGTCAAAGTTTCAGGGTAAATGTCGCTAAATGGATACATTGGCCAAAGTTGCAGGATAAATGTAGCTAAATGGATACATTTTTCAAAGCTGAGTTGAAAAACAAAAGGTCTGGGACAGGTGGCGGTTCCATAACCGCAGGCAGAACAGCTGAAACCGGAACAGGAGCAAGGCCAGGCGGACTGGGGACAGCAAGGAGCCACCACGCCCGGCAGTCCCGACGTATGGTCCCAGGGCTCAGGTCCTCCGAGAGAAAGAAAGAGAGAAGGAGAAAATTAGAGAGAGCCAAGATTTTCAAAATGTTCATAACTGACAAGCAAGGTCAAATATTAATCAGGAATAAATCTGTTGGCTTTTCATAGCCGATCATTAAGAGTTGAAAACAGCAGGTCTGGGACAGGTAGGGGTTCCGTAACCGCAGGCAGAACAGTTGAAACTGGAATAGCAGCAAGGCCAGGCGGACTGGGGACAGCAGGGAGTCGTCATGCCCGGTAGTCCTGACGTATGGTCCTAGGGCTCAGGTTCTCAGAGAGAGAGAAAGAAAGAGAGAACGAGAGAATTAGAGAAAGCATACTTAAATTCACACAGGACACTGGATAAGACAGGAGAAGTACTCCAGGTATAACCAACTGACCCTAGCCCCCCGACACAAACTACTGCAGCATAAATACTGGAGGCTGTAACTACATGGATGCATTGGGCAAAGTTGCAGGGTAAATGTAGCTAAATTGATACATTGGTCAAAGTTGCTGGGTAAATGGAGGTAAATGGAAACATTTGTCAAGGTTGCAAGGTAAATGTCGCTAAATGGAGACATTTGTCAAAGTTGCAGGGTAAATGTAGCTAAATGGATACATTTGTCAAAGTTGCAGGTTAAATGTAACTAAATGGTAAATGTAGCTTAATGGATACATTGGTCAAAAGATACAGGGTAAATGTCATTAAATGGATACATTGGTCAAAGTTGCTGGGTAAATGTAGCTAAATGGATATATTTGTCGAAGTTGTAGGGTAATGTAGCTAAATGGATACATTGTCACAGTTAAAGGAAAATGTAGCTTCATTGGTAAATTTGTCAAAGTTAAAGGATAAATGTAGATACATAGATAAATGGATACATTTGTAAAAGTTGCTGGGTAAATGTCACCAAATTGATATATTTGTCGAATTTGTAGGGTAAATGTAGCTTAATGGATACATTTGTCAAAGTTGCAGGGTAAATGTTTCTAAATGGTACACTTTTTGAAGCTGCATGATAAATGTAGGTAAATGGATACATTTGTCAAAGTTGCAGGATACATTTTGTAACGTAATAGCTACATTGTCAAAGTTGCAGGGACCAATCTGATTCCACGCTTTAAGATTGCTTCGATCACGTGGACCGGGATATGTTCCGGATAGCGTTGAACAACAACATTGATGAATACGCTGATTCGGTGAGCGAGTTATTAGCAAGTGCATCGATGATGTTGTACCCACTGCGAATATTAAAACCTTCCCCAACCAGAAACCGTGGATTGATGGCAGCATTCACGCAAAACTGAAAGAGCGAACCACTGCTTTTAATCAGGGCAAGGTGACCGGAAACATGACAGAGTACAAACAGTGTAGCTATTCCCTCCGCAAGGCAATCAAAAAAGCTAAGCGTCAGTATAGATACAAAGTAGTCGCAATTCAACAGCTCAGACACGAGAGGTATGTGGCAGGATCTACAGTCAATCACGGACTACAAAAAGAAAACCAGCCCCATCGCGGACCCCAATGTCTTGCTCCCAGACAAACTAAATAACTTCTTTGCTCGCTTTGAGGACAATACAGTGCCACCGACACGGCCCACTACCAAAACTTGCGGGCTCTCCTTCACCGCAGCCAACATGAGTAAAACATTTAAATGTGTTAACCCTCGCAAGACTGTCGGCCCAGACGGCATCCCTAGCCTTGTCCTCAAAGCATGCGCAGACCAGCTGGCTGGTGTGTTTACGGACATATTCAATCAATCCCTATCCTAGTCTACTGTTCCCACATGCTTCAAGAGGGCCACCTTTGTTCCTGTTCCCAAGAAAGCTAAGGTAACTGAGCTAAATGACTATCACCCGGTAGCACTCACTTCCGTCATCATGAAGTGCTTTGAGAGACTAGTCAAGGATCATATCACTTCCACCCTACCTGACACCCTAGACCCACTCCAATTTGCTTACCACCCCAATAGGTCCACAGACGACGGTATCGCAATCACGCTGCACACTGCCCTAACCCATCTGGACAAGAGGAATACCTATGTAAGAATGCTGTTCATCGATTACAGCTCAGCATTTAACACCATAGTACCCTCCAAACTCGTCATTAAGCTCGAGACCCTGGGTCTCGACCCCGCCCTGTGCAACTGGGTCCTGCACTTTCTGACGGGACGCCCCCAGGTGGTGAAGGTAGGAAACAACATCTCCACCCGTCTGATCCGCAACACTGGCGCCACACAAGGGTGCGTTCTCAGCCCTCTCCTGTACTCCCTGTTCACCTATGACTGCGTGGCCATGCACGCCTCCAACTCAATCATCAAGTTTGCAAACGACACTACAGCGGTAGGCTTGATTACCAACAACAACAAGACGGCCTACAGGGAGGAGGTGAGGGCCCTCGAAGTGTGGTGTCAGGAAAATAACCTCACACTCTATGTCAACAAAACAAAGGAGATGATCATGGACTTCAGGAAACAGCAGAGGGAGCACCCCCCTATCCACATCGACGGGACAGTAGTGGAGAAGGTGGAACATTTTAAGTTCCTCGGCGTACACATCACGGACAAACTGAAATGGTCCACCCACACAGACAGCGTGGTGAAGAAGGCACAACAGTGCCTCTTTAACCTCAGGAGGCTGAAGAAACCTTTACAGATGCGCAATCGAGAGCATCCTGTCGGGCTGTATCATCGCCTGGTATGGCAACTGCTCCGCCCACAACCGTAAGGCTCTCCAGAGGGTAGTGAGGTCTGCACAATGCATCACCGGGGGCAAACTACCTGCCCTCCAGGACACCTACACCATCCGATGTAACAGGAAGGCCAAAAAGATCATCAAGGACAACAACCACCCGAGCCACTGCCTGTTCACCCCGCTATCATCCAGAAGGCAAGGTCAGTACAGGTGCATCAAAGCTGGGACCGAGAGACTGAAAAACAGCTTCTATCTCAAGGCCATCAGACTGTTAAACAGCCACCACTAACATCGAGTGGCTGCTGCCAACACATCAAATCTCTAGACACTTAAATAATTAAAAATGTAATGTAATAAATGTACCACTAATCACTTTAAACAATGCCCCTTTATATAATGTTTACATACCCTACATTACTCATCTCATATGTATATACTGTACTCTATACCATTTACTGCATCTTGCCTATGCCATTCGGCCATCGCTCATCCATATATTTATATGTATATATTCTTATTCATTCCTTTGTTGTTGTGAAATTGTTAGATTACTCGTTAGATATTACTGCATGGTCGGCACTAGAAGCACAAGCATTTCGCTACACTTGCATTAACTTCTGCTAACCATGTGTATGTGACCAATAAAATTTGATTTGATTTGATAAATGTAGCTAAACGGATACATTTGTCAAAGTTGCAGGGTAAATGTATGCATTTATTAACATTGAGGTAGATCTCCTGAATTTCATCAAAGAAATAAACCTGGTAATTTGGATGATTTACAACCATCTCTGATCATCTGTCCATTGGCAGAATCCAACACGGATAACCATTTTTACATTTATTTTACTAGGCAAGTCAGTTAAGAACACATTCTTATTTACAATGACAGCAGAGGAACAGTGGGTTAACTGCCTTGTTCAGGGGCAGAACTGAACTGATTTTTACCTTGTCAGCTCGGGGATTTGATCTAGCAACCTTTTGGTTACTAACCCAACATGCTAACCACTAGGCAACCTGCCACCCCATTTAAGACAGGAGAGGCAATCCTCCATTCCTTTAGTGCAACACAGGTGGAGTAAAGTAAAATTCCACATGTATTATAATGACCATACCCACTCTGGCCCTTTGTGCCCCTTGACATTGCCCAGGAGGGACCACACAGCTGGGGGTGATAGTCCACCTCAGCCCCCACTGGGACCATCCATCACACGCCCTCTCATCTTGAGAGGGACAGAGCTCTCCACCCATGTAAATCACAGTCTGGTACTAACTCAGTGATCGAGAGAGCACAACCATCCCCTTTGTTTTCTCAACGAATGTTTCACTGTCCTGGGACCGCTAGCACCCTTGGGGGAAGTGTTGGTCCTCCTGAAAGTCTCTGCAGGAGTCCAAGGTTTCCACATTTCCTTAGTCATGGAAGACAGACAAGAATCCAGGACTCCTTCTCATTTGTCCAGAGATTGGTTCATCATGTTAGACAAATATGGCTGAGTAGGACTGAGTATCTCGGGCAAAGGTAGGAAAAGAAGCTTGAGTTGTGAAGGTAGAAATGTATTAGGAGGAGCTTATTAAAATCATTGAATTTGATTTAACACTGTTGTGAATCAACATGATCTTTGGATGAACTGTGAAATGTCAGCATCTTTGTAGCCTGTAAATCCAGCCAACATCACTATATCAAATAGTCCTGAATGCACTGAGTAAACTGAGTTTATATTTTCTGAGTGCAAGATGGACACAAGCACAAAAAAATGCAGACAAACGCCTTACATCAATGACTTTATTAATAACCAACAGACCAGGACTTGACATTATTTAGATGTGGATCTAAACTTGTAGCACAAATGTAGCTCACATAGACTACAACAAACTTAATAAAGGTTTGTTTGCTTCTCTTTAGTCTGCCATAAAGGTTGTTAGTCTTCACTTTCCAAACTCTTCAACATTTTCATCAATGAGCGATGGCCACATTAAAGTCAAGGTTAATTTAGAAAATGTACATCAGAAACTGTCAGACAGTTTAATTATAAATGTGTTCTGTGTTCACAAACACATTTGTTTTATAAGGCACAGCTTGTCTGAAGCGCAAACACTTGCTTAGGTGCCAAATGTTATTCTTAAGTGTGCAAAAGCAAGCCTCTTTTGTGGTGTGGCAGAAATATCATGCAAGTCTTTTACTGTATGTTGTCTGCAGCTTAGCAGGTTGTGAGTGGAACAGACCAATGACAGTCGTCCTGAGGCGGAGGACAGTAAGCAAAGTTTATCATTAACCTCTGCTGTGTCTTCCCAACGGTGGGCTATCATCTGCTGTGTCTTCCCAACGGTGGGCTATCATCTGCTGTGTCTTCCCAACGGTGGGCTATCATCTGCTGTGTCTTCCCAACGGTGGGCTATCATCTGCTGTGTCTTCCCAACGGTGGGCTATCATCTGTTGTGTCTTCCCCACCAACCCCATGGTGGGCTATTATCTGTTGTGTCTTCCCCACCAACCCCATGGTGGGCTATTATCTGTTGTGTCTTCCCCACCAACCCCACGGTGGGCTATCATCTGTTGTGTCTTCCCCACCAACCCCATGGTGGGCTATTATCTGTTGTGTCTTCCCCACCAACCCCACGGTGGGCTATCATCTGTTGTGTCTTCCCCACCAACCCCATGGTGGGCTATTATCTGTTGTGTCTTCCCCACCAACCCCATGGTGGGCTATTATCTGTTGTGTCTTCCCCACCAACCCCATGGTGGGCTATCATCTGTTGTGTTTTTCCCATCAACCCCATGGTGGGCTATTATTTGTTGTGTCTTCCCCACCAACCCCATGGTGGGCTATTATCTGTTGTGTTTTCCCCACCAACCCCATGGTGGGCTATCATCTGCTGTGTCTTCTCAACGGTGGGCTATCATCTGTTGTGTCTTCCCCACCAACCCCATGGTTGGCTATTATCTGTTGTGTCTTCCCCACCAACCCCATGGTGGGCTATCATCTGTTGTGTCTTCCCCACCAACCCCATGGTGGGCTATTATCTGTTGTGTTTTCCCCACCAACCCCATGGTGGGCTATTATCTGTTGTGTCTTCCCCACCAACCCCATGGTGGGCTATTATCTGTTGTGTCTTCCCCACCAATCCCATGGTGGGCTATCATCTGTTGTGTCTTCCCCACCAACCCCGTGGTGGGCTATTATCTGTTGTGTCTTCACCACCAACCCCATGGTGGGCTATTATCTGTTGTGTCTTCCCCACCAACCCCATGGTGGGCTATTATCTGTTGTGTTTTCCCCACCAACCCCATGGTGGGCTATTATCTGTTGTGTCTTCACCACCAACCCCATGGTGGGCTATTATCTGTTGTGTCTTCACCACCAACCCCATGGTGGGCTATTATCTGTTGTGTCTTCCCCACCAACCCCATGGTGGGCTATTATCTGTTGTGTTTTCCCCACCAACCCCATGGTGGGCTATTATCTGTTGTGTCTTCCCCACCAACCCCATGGTGGGCTATCATCTGTTGTGTTTTTCCCATCAACCCCATGGTGGGCTATTATTTGTTGTGTCTTCCCCACCAACCCCATGGTGGGCTATTATCTGTTGTGTTTTCCCCACCAACCCCATGGTGGGCTATCATCTGCTGTGTCTTCTCAACGGTGGGCTATCATCTGTTGTGTCTTCCCCACCAACCCCATGGTTGGCTATTATCTGTTGTGTCTTCCCCACCAACCCCATGGTGGGCTATCATCTGTTGTGTCTTCCCCACCAACCCCATGGTGGGCTATTATCTGTTGTGTTTTCCCCACCAACCCCATGGTGGGCTATTATCTGTTGTGTCTTCCCCACCAACCCCATGGTGGGCTATTATCTGTTGTGTCTTCCCCACCAATCCCATGGTGGGCTATCATCTGTTGTGTCTTCCCCACCAACCCCGTGGTGGGCTATTATCTGTTGTGTCTTCACCACCAACCCCATGGTGGGCTATTATCTGTTGTGTCTTCCCCACCAACCCCATGGTGGGCTATTATCTGTTGTGTTTTCCCCACCAACCCCATGGTGGGCTATTATCTGTTGTGTCTTCACCACCAACCCCATGGTGGGCTATTATCTGTTGTGTCTTCACCACCAACCCCATGGTGGGCTATTATCTGTTGTGTCTTCCCCACCAACCCCATGGTGGGCTATTATCTGTTGTGTCTTCCCCACCACCCCCATGGTGGGCTATCATCTGTTGTGTCTTCACCACCAACCCCACGGTGGGCTATCATCTGTTGTGTCTTCACCACCAACCCCACGGTGGGCTATTATCTGTTGTGTCTTCACCACCAACCCCATGGTGGGCTATTATCTGTTGTGTCTTCACCACCAACCCCATGGTGGGCTATTATCTGTTGTGTTTTTCCCACCAACCCCATGGTGGGCTATTATCTGTTGTGTTTTCCCCACCAACCCCATGGTGGGCTATCATCTGTTGTGTTTTCCCCACCAACCCCATGGTGGGCTATCATCTGTTGTGTTTTCCCCACCAACCCCACGGTGGGCTATCATCTGTTGTGTTTTCCCCACCAACCCCACGGTGGGCTATCATCTGTTGTGTTTTCCCCACCAACCCCACGGTGGGCTATCATCTGTTGTGTTTTCCCCACCAATCCCACGGTGGGCTATTATCTGTTGTGTCTTCCCCACCAATCCCATGGTGGGCTATTATCTGTTGTGTCTTCACCACCAACCCCATGGTGGGCTATTATCTGTTGTGTCTTCCCCACCAACCCCATGGTGGGCTATTATCTGTTGTGTCTTCACCACCAACCCCATGGTGGGCTATTATCTGTTGTGTCTTCCCCACCAACCCCATGGTGGGCTATTATCTGTTGTGTTTTCCCCACCAACCCCATGGTGGGCTATCATCTGTTGTGTTTTCCCCACCAACCCCATGGTGGGCTATTATCTGTTGTGTCTTCCCCACCAACCCCATGGTGGGCTATTATCTGTTGTGTTTTCCCCACCAACCCCATGGTGGGCTATCATCTGCTGTGTCTTCCCAACGGTGGGCTATCATCTGCTGTGTCTTCCCAACGGTGGGCTATCATCTGTTGTGTCTTCCCCACCAACCCCATGGTTGGCTATTATCTGTTGTGTCTTCCCCACCAACCCCATGGTGGGCTATCATCTGTTGTGTCTTCCCCACCAACCCCATGGTGGGCTATTATCTGTTGTGTTTTCCCCACCAACCCCATGGTGGGCTATTATCTGTTGTGTCTTCCCCACCAACCCCATGGTGGGCTATTATCTGTTGTGTCTTCCCCACCAATCCCATGGTGGGCTATCATCTGTTGTGTCTTCCCCACCAACCCCGTGGTGGGCTATTATCTGTTGTGTCTTCCCCACCAACCCCATGGTGGGCTATTATCTGTTGTGTCTTCCCCACCAACCCCATGGTGGGCTATTATCTGTTGTGTCTTCCCCACCAACCCCGTGGTGGGCTATTATCTGTTGTGTCTTCCCCACCAACCCCATGGTGGGCTATTATCTGTTGTGTCTTCCCCACCAATCCCATGGTGGGCTATCATCTGTTGTGTCTTCCCCACCAACCCCGTGGTGGGCTATTATCTGTTGTGTCTTCCCCACCAACCCCATGGTGGGCTATTATCTGTTGTGTCTTCCCCACCAACCCCATGGTGGGCTATTATCTGTTGTGTCTTCCCCACCAATCCCATGGTGGGCTATCATCTGTTGTGTCTTCCCCACCAACCCCATGGTGGGCTATTATCTGTTGTGTCTTCCCCACCAACCCCATGGTGGGCTATTATCTGTTGTGTTTTCCCCACCAACCCCATGGTGGGCTATTATCTGTTGTGTCTTCACCACCAACCCCATGGTGGGCTATTATCTGTTGTGTCTTCACCACCAACCCCATGGTGGGCTATTATCTGTTGTGTTTTCCCCACCAACCCCATGGTGGGCTATTATCTGTTGTGTCTTCCCCACCAACCCCATGGTGGGCTATTATCTGTTGTGTTTTCCCCACCAACCCCATGGTGGGCTATTATCTGTTGTGTCTTCACCACCAACCCCATGGTGGGCTATTATCTGTTGTGTCTTCCCCACCAACCCCATGGTGGGCTATTATCTGTTGTGTCTTCCCCACCAACCCCACGGTGGGCTATCATCTGTTGTGTTTTCCCCACCAACCCCACGGTGGGCTATCATCTGTTGTGTTTTCCCCACCAACCCCACGGTGGGCTATTATCTGTTGTGTTTTCCCCACCAACCCCATGGTGGGCTATCATCTGTTGTGTTTTCCCCACCAACCCCACGGTGGGCTATTATCTGTTGTGTCTTCCCCACCAACCCCATGGCGGGCTATTATCTGCTATGTCTTCCCTACCAACCCCACAGTGGGCTATTATGTGATGTGTCTTCCCCACTGATCCCAGAGTGCGATATTCTATTTGCATTGTGATTTCTTTACCTACCTATTGTTCACCTAATACCTTTTTTGCACTATTAGTTAGAGCCTGTAAGTAAGCATTTCACTTTAAGGTCTACACCTGTTGTATTCGGCGCACGTGACAAATAAACTTTGATTTGATATTCTGCTATGACTCAGTGGACAATGTCAGGAGGTAAAAGTGGCTCCCTAGGGACCAAGCTTCTTTGAGTCCCTTGTGCTCACTCCTCCCAGAAGAGGCTCTTGGAAATCCTACCAGATACACCACAGGAGAGAAAACAGACAGGGAATCTACCATATTGGACAGATAGTTATCAAATTTCGCTGTGGTGAAAAATTCACATTTTTATAGATTCACTTTGTTGTTCAAAATTTTTCTGTGCTCAATCATTTTCCAGTTCAATACAAATTTCAGCAGTTTCTCCTTGTTTAGCAATATCATAAACTCAACTTTTCAGAGGTTGATGGTTTTTTTCATGGCCTCATAGGAAAGTGAAATGAAGAGTAGCATCCTCCCAATGAGGATCACTGTGCAGAGGCAATGACAACAGGTTTCTAAGCATGGCAATAACTTCCTTTGCACGATTCGTGGGAACCGCCTGCGGCTGACAATGATTAAATTCACAATGGTGCATACAAAGGCCACCTTTGGGAGAAACCATATCCCATAGCATGATGGGAAAGGGGAGCAATGGAAGCAGATGTCAGAACTATAAGCAACAGATGCCTCCTTGCAAGAATTCAGCCCTGCGCACAAGCCAAACCCACAGAGCTGTGCTGAGCCAAAGAGCGTTGAGAGCTCATGAATGGAAGTGCACACAAATAATAATGGATTACTCTCTGTTTGGTGGTGAGAAGGAAAATGTGATGAAATCAAGGTACAATTGATTCGTGATTGTTTTAATTGTATTCAATGTTGTACATATTGATGGGAACTTATTGGTTAATTATTATTGCAAGTTTTCTTCACGCCAAAAGAATAAAGATGTCAAAACAAAATCTGGGTAAAGACAACCACATACATATTTCAGACCAGGGAAACCAGTCAATCATTTACATTTATCAAATTGTGAGTGAAATGGTCCTCACATCCCATTATATTGAAATAGATGTTTTTTAAAGACACTGAACAATGTTCGTGTTTTATAAGCTACTGCAAGTAAAATAAATGGATCATAAGGAGTTTTATCCAACAGACCCATTTAGATTACAGAATTTTACAGGTCTTCAGTAGCTCAATTGGTAGAGAAATGGTGCTTGCAATGCCAGTATAGTGGGTTTGGTTCCTGGGACCACCTGTATGTGAAATGTATGCACACATGACTGTTAGTTGCTTTGGATACAAGCATCTTCTAAGTGGCATAGTTATTTATTAAACTCAAACTAAATGCTTTGAAATTCCTGGTGATCCAGTCCTTGCTTGGTGTTTTTGATCTGCTCATTCATAGATAGACCTGCTGAAAATGTCAATGTTCATTCAGAATCAGAATGATCAATTTGTTTCACTGAGAAGCCACAAGGAATTTAGTGGAATTTATGAGTGATAATATTGCTGGGAGGAGATTATAAATTGTGCCAATGAGTAGTAATAGTTGCATTTGTATTTGCATTTATTATTGATTCAGTGAGATGCTGCTGTTGTTCCCAGTCAAGAATCATTGTTGTTTTCTTCTCTGTTTTGTGTTGCCTGGCCCTGTGGTCAGTGTGGCTTCTGGTCAATGCTAAACGATCCTCTGAATATGAGGCCTTTTCTGAGGGCCCTTCGTGACCTATGGAGTTCACAGGACACAGGACCTTGATCCCAGGCACCGTAATTGACACGGTGCAAAAAGAGCCACGACACCCCAATAAATAGCATGCCCCCATCACGAGAGCAAATCTAATGTGTATATAAATGCACAGCACCTTTACTCTCGTGCTCGGAAAGCGCCGGGTTGCCAGGTCTTCTCCATTGAAGCGAGAGCGGGGCGTGTCCCTTGGAGACAGCGTTCAATGTGGGGTGTGTGGGAATGGATCGGTGAACTGACGCCTGATTAATGACCACTAACACTGAATGCTCTGCTCTCTTGAGATGATAATCATTTCAAATGGCAGATGGGTAGGAAAGTTGATGTTTGGCCACAATCAACTGAATGAAAATCCCTTTGGTTGAGAACAAAGGAAAAAGTATTCCATGTCCTCCTTTGGCCTTTAGTTTAAGGCCAATTACAGGGAAAACAAGAGAGGGGACGGATGTGTGCTGTTCACCAGATTAACCATGAGGAGGCATCTCACTGGGATTATTGTGACTAGACATGTGAGATGTGACTCATCATTTCACTTATTTATTTGGACAGTTATACCCCTGAGAAGAAAACCAGAGAGAAAGAGGAGGACATGATGTCATCCCTGACAACACTGTATATGGGATCTTCCACTGCTGACACACAAGGACAGAAAGTCAGTCTCACATTCAGATGAATGACAATGACACAAGACAGTGTGAGTATGCCCAGTCATGGCGGGGGATGGATGTATCCATAAACATCAGTGCTGAACAGCCCCTCTCTCACCCACCCATCCCCCCAGTACATTGTCCTCCCCTCCCGTGTCTGCGTGGGACTGCTCTAGCCAGCGGAGCTCTGGGGACCTCACTCTGGCTCCAGTCTGCCTGTGATGCCATGCAGCTGGGAGTTGACATGGACGCCTCGCCACTCCAACGGACAGATGGTGAGCAACGCCCATCAATGGGCTGAGCGGTATTGCTCCGTCCCTTCTGGTATCTACCGGCCTGTGCTGGCATTTTCTCATCCCTCTCCTCCGGCAGACATGCCAGGGCCTGGCTGGCTTGCCCCATACTTCCCTCCACAGTATGTAAATGACTAGACAGAGAAGGCTTTCATCTGAATATGAATGGAGGAAGAAGAAGCTGAGGGAGAGAGATCAAGAGAGAGAGAGAAAAGCCCGCCCCCCTCCCTTATAGACTTCATTCTAAAAACAAAACTCAGACAGGACACAATCAAACTGATTAAAACAATGATTGTGTTTAGCATAACCATAACAATAATAAATGCTATTTTGGTCATATACAGCAAACAGTTTACATGAATACAGAATTGAATTTGGTTTGTGTTTAGTCTCGTTCTTTGAAAGGAGTAACTTCTGAAGGGATCTAATGAGTGAGTTGAATTGACCCCCGTCTCTATGAATGAACATCAGGAAGTCTAATCAGAGAGCAAAGCAAGTCCTAAAGACCACATCAAAATGAGACAGCCCACATGGTGTGAATTAGCCACGCTAAACGCTAAAATGGTTATTGTATTCTACTGAGTCATTTACTTTATGTTCATATTCTTATCTTTAATTATTTCTTATTTTTGTTCCATTGTCCAGAAGGAATCTGCAAGTAAGCATTTGGTTGGACAGTGTATACCATGTGTATCCTGCACATACGACCAATAAAACGTAAAACTTTAAGTAGTAGTCACACAGTCACATTGACCTAGGTTTCATCCCTGCCTTCCTCCTTTGACACAGGGTTTCATTCTTGCCTTCCTTCTTTGACACAGTTTCATCCCTACCTTCTCCTTTGACACAGGGTTTCATCCCTGCCTTCCTCCTTTGACACAGGGTTTTATCCCTGCCTTCCTTCTTTGACACAGAGTTTCATCCCTACCTTCTCCTTTGACACAGAGTTTCATCCCTGCCTTCCTCCTTTGACACAGGGTTTCATCCCTGCCTTCCTTCTTTGACACAGAGTTTCATCCCTACCTTCTCCTTTGACACAGAGTTTCATCCCTACCTTCTCCTTTGACACAGAGTTTCACCCCTACCTTCTCCTTTGACACAGGGTTTCATCCCTGCCTTCCTCCTTTGACACAGGGTTTTATCCCTGCCTTCCTTCTTTGACACAGAGTTTCATCCCTACCTTCTCCTTTGACACAGGTTTTCATCCCTACCTTCTCCTTTGACACATAGTTTCATCCCTACCTTCTCCTTTGACACAGGGTTTCATCCCTGACTTCCTCCTTTGACACAGGGTTTTATCCCTGCCTTTCTTCTTTGACACAGAGTTTCATCCCTACCTTCTCCTTTGACACAGAGTTTCATCCCTACCTTCTCCTTTGACACAGGGTTTCATCCCTGCCTTCTTCATTTGACACAGGGTTTTATCCCTGCCTTCCTTCTTTGACACAGAGTTTCATCCCTACCTTCTCCTTTGACACAGAGTTTCATCCCTACCTTCTCCTTTGACACAGGGTTTCATCCCTACCTTCTCCTTTGACATGGTACCGTACAGTGTGGTTGAGCATGATGATCAGCTTTAGTAACATTTGATTTATTGATGTATGTGTGTACTGAATAAGCCTAAATACACCTTTGCCAAAGGATAATTACACTTTATGAATGACATTTACATACATACATTAGATATTTTCCTGTAAAGTGTAAAAGTTCCTTCATCTTTTGAATTTAAACACAATATTTGTGCTCCTTTCTGACGTTAAAGTACCAAAGAGACTGGGATATCGGTTTTGGAAGATCCATTTGTATCTGCAAGCCCTATTGGACACTAAATGATGGTTCAAACTGGAGTGTTCCTCCTAGACCAGGCTGGGAGAGCAAGGTAAACATTCTTCATCCGCATGGTAGGATAACGGAGAGTTGCTGATTAAGAATGCGTTCGTCGACGGGGGACTGCAGGCTACTAGAGTTATTGCAGCAGGAAACAGTGCCTGCTTCTTCCCAGGAGTCCCCTGAACCGAATAAAAACAAGTGATAGATTCAGACTTGGATTGGTAGATTAACACGTTGTACATGTTATTTGGTCTAATTACTGTAAAAAATAATTTTGAAAAACCAACCAATGTTTTTTCTTTGATTGCCCTTCAATTGAGAGTAAAAGTTATGCAGACAGTTATGAACTTGTTATAGACATGGGTAATGAGGATTTCAGCTATAGGTATTTAGTTGTAATAACTGATCTGCTAAAAATCTGACTGGAAAGCAGCACAATGACAGCCTTGCCATAGAGTTTATTTCCCATGTCCTTTCCGCATTCTGTGTTTGACATAACCCACAAAGAAACTCATTGCCCATCAGTATGAGCGAAATTTGGGAGATAACTGTGCATTTTGACTGGACAGAGAGGTACAAATCTCTTCCATAGCTTCTCCCTGGTCCACATGGAGGGGAACAACCTCTCTGCCTGTCATCTACTCCAGTATAAATCTAACTAAATCAAACTCTCTGACAGTCAACACAAGGCCCTAAAACAACACAGAACACACTTTCCCTCTCCCTCACCAAAGTTATCTGCCAGAGCAAAAAAAACAGCCACGTTCCCCAAACGTTGGCATTTGTTCCAGAGAAGCCCACTGCTAGCTGTCAAGTGGGATAAACGTTAAAATCGTTTCGGGCAGGCCCAGATAGCCACTGAAAGGGCCTTTCTTTCTGGTCTGCCTAATGGGGTTCCCGTGTTAAAAGCAAATGTGCTGCTGCAAAGGGTTCACTGCAAGATTTGTCATTTGTGAGATTTAATTTGTCCAAGAATGAGCACGGAATCAGAGGTCAATGGGCAGGAGAACAGGCCTGCTGACAGGTTGAGCCCTGAATCAGAGATCAGTGGGCAGGAGAGCAGACCTGCTGACAGGTAGAGCCCTGAATCAGAGATCAGTGGGCAGGAGAGCAGACCTGCTGACAGGTTGAGCCCTGAATCAGAGATCAGTGGGCAGGAGAGCAGACCTGCTGACAGGGTGAGCCCTGAATCAGAGGTCAGTGGGCAGGAGAGCAGACCTGCTGACAGGTTGAGCCCTGAATCAGAGATCAGTGGGCAGGAGAGCAGACCTGCTGACAGGGTGAGCCCTGAATCAGAGATCAGTGGGCAGGAGAGCAGACCTGCTGACAGGTTGAGCCCTGAATCAGAGGTCAGTGTGCAGGAGAGCAGACCTGCTGACAGGGTGAGCCCTGAATCAGAGATCAGTGGGCAGGAGAGCAGACCTGCTGACAGGTTGAGCCCTGAATCAGAGGTCAGTGTGCAGGAGAGCAGACCTGCTGACAGGTTGAGCCCTGAATCAGAGGCCAGTGTGCAGGAGGACTGGTTGATCCCTGAATCAGAGGTCAGTGTGCAGGAGAGCAGACATGCTGACAGGTAGAGCCCTGAATCAGAGATCAGTGGGCGGGAGAGCAGACCTGCTGACAGGTTGAGCCCTGAATCAGAGGTCAGTGTGCAGGAGAGCAGACCTGCTGACAGGTTGAGCCCTGAATCAGAGGCCAGTGTGCAGGAGGACTGGTTGATCCCTGAATCAGAGGTCAGTGTGCAGGAGAGCAGACATGCTGACAGGTTGAGCCCTGAATCAGAGGCCAGTGTGCAGGAGGACAGGTAGAGCCCTGAATCAGAGGCCAGTGTGCAGGAGAGTAGACCTTCTGACTGGTAGAGCCCTGAATCAGAGGTCAGTGGGCAGGAGAGCAGACCTGCTGACAGGTTGAGCCCTGAATCAGAGGCCAGTGTGCAGGAGGACAGGTAGAGCCCTGAATCAGAGGCCAGTGTGCAGGAGAGTAGACCTCCTGACTGGTAGAGCCCTGAATCAGAGGCCAGTGTGCAGGAGAGCAGACCTCCTGACAGGTTGAGCCCTGAATCAGAGGCCAGTGTGCAGGAGAGTAGACCTCCTGACTGGTAGAGCCCTGAATCAGAGGCCAGTGTGCAGGAGAGTAGACCTCCTGACTGGTAGAGCCCTGAATCAGAGGCCAGTGTGCAGGAGAGCAGACCTCCTGACAGGTTGAGCCCTGAATCAGAGGCCAGTGTGCAGGAGAGCAGACCTCCTGACAGGTTGAGCCCTGAATCAGAGGCCAGTGTGCAGGAGAGTAGACCTCCTGACAGGTTGAGCCCTGAATCAGAGGCCAGTGGGCAGGAGAGCAGACCTCCTGATTGGTTGATCCCTGAATCAGAGGTCCGTGTGCAGGAGAGCAGACCTGCTGACAGGTTGAGCCCTGAATCAGAGGTCAGTGGACAGGAGAGTTGACCTCCTGATTGGTTGATCCCTGAATCAGAGGTCAGTGGGCAGGAGAGCAGACCTGCTGACAGGTTGAGCGTTCACAGGGACTAACGAGAGCGCTCCACCAATTGAACAGAACAAAGTCAGACGGATTACATGGACTCATTTGTTGACTGGAGTCAATAACACCAGTCACTTAGACTCACATTTCCACCCTACGGTCGCCACTGGCCTGGCAAAGGCGCCCATTCAGAAAGCGCCATGTCGTCCTCTCGCCACACACACATGCTGGCTCACATAGCAGCGGGCAACATTGATTTAGTGTCTCTTTCCACTTGGCTTACAGCATTGTCATCATCCCTTTGGTGGGGAGCAGAGGAGGGGTTTCACTTTTTACTGAAGGCTTTTATCTACCTTTTGTCCAATCACTGTTTGGATGTAGGGAACATGGGTTTTTAAAGCAAATTGCATAATGTGGATGAATTATAAGAATAAAAAAACAGAGCTGAATAAATTGTCACTTTGTCGACCTTAAAAACATTATTTCAAATCAAATCAAACTTTATTTGTTACATGCGCCAAAACAACAGGTGTAGACCTTACCGTAAAATGCTTGCTGACAAGTCCTCAACCAACAATGCAGTGTTAAGAAAGTAGAGTTAAGAAAATATTTACTAAATAAACTAAAGTAAAAAAGGTAACACAATAAAATGTCAATAACGAGGCTATACAGGGGATACCGGTACCGAGTCAATGTACGGGGGTACAGGTTAGTCGAGGTAATTGAGGTAATTTATACATGTAGGTAGGGGAAAAGTGACTTTGCTTTCTGGTTAAAGCTAATTGGACAAGAACAGAGTGTGTGTGTGTGTGTGTGTGTGTGTGTGTGTGTGTGTGTGTGTGCGTGCGTGCGTGCGTGCGTGGGTGGGTGGGTGGGTGTTCGTTCCAGAGGAATGCTTGAGATATAGATGGGTTAGCTGACAACGTCACGAAAACGATGTGCGCATTTCAAAGGGGTGGAAGTCTGTGTATTGTTCTCAGTGGCGGTCGGTGACTTTTAAGATGAGGTAGGATGATTATTTTTTATGAGCATGGCCTTATTTCTATTACAGCACATTGGATGACTGTCATTCATATTCCATTAACACAGCTCAATGTAACATCGATATGTTTAGGCTACTACATGATACTCGAATTTGACCTATACCCATCATGAGGTTGCTACAACCTAGCATATTAATTAAAGTTTACAATGAAGGTGCACAGGTCGAGAGAACTTTGAGTAATTAAGGTGACAGACATTGACACATACGATACAGCCTTGCACACTCTTGCCTGCATCTAGCTGATCTAGGGTGTAATCATTAGTCCAACAGTTGCAAATGAGAGTTTCTATTGAACAAATTCATATTTATCCCTGTTTCATTCAGTTTGCTTCCGTTTAAGAAATGTTTTTCAACAGAATCAGTGGAATGAATACACCCCTGATCACACAGTTCACTTTCATAGCAGCAACATAAAAACAGCATGATCACTGCTCGTTGTATAATTCCTTCTCGCAACCATCTACACGTTCTCCTCCTCTCAACTATTCCCTTTGCATATGGACTTCAGTGAACAACACATCAGCTGTCTATGACCAGGCGAAAAAAACTATCCTAGCCAAACCTTCATATCGTGACCACTAACTTCTACACACAGCCTACATCGTTGTCACATCATAGTCAACTAGAACTACTAGCATGAACGCATTAGTAAACCCGCTACAATCATGCAGTACAGTGTACAGTCAGCAAGCAGTATAGCAGTTACACCAGCAGGCACCGGTGGCAATAAATTAATAAAACCAAAAGCTTGCCTTGGAAGAGTTCCAGTGTTGAATAGCCATAGCCAGCTAGCTACATAGCATCCCTCTCTGTTTGAGACAGGAGCTTGAGTAGGCTAAACTAGCTAGCTGCATTTTCTAGCAAACTGAAAGTTTAAAAAAGACAACCAAATATAGCTAGCTCTCATTCTCTCTCTCGCGCGCTATTCTCCTTAACTTTTTAAGAAATGTATTTGTTCCAAACTGTTCAACTATTGTCTTTCTCTAGCTTTGAGTCAACTATTCTCTACATTTTATGCAATGCAGTGCTAGATAGCTGTAGATTATGCTTTCAGTACTAGATTCATTCTCTGATCCTTTGAGTGGGTGGACAACATGTCAGTTTATGCTGCAAGAGCTCTGATAGGTTGGAGGATGTCCTCCGGAAGTTGTCATAATTACTGTGTTAGCCTGTGGAAGGGGGTGAGAACCATGAGCCACCTAGATGTTTTTATTGAAGTCAATGTACCCAGAGGAGGACAGGAGCTGGCTGTCATCCAGCTATACCATGATGTTACCCTACAGAATTATGCTGAGGCAACTGTAGGCCTTCATTGCAAAACAGTGTGTTTTAATCAATTATTTGGTGACGTAGATATATTTAGTACAGTTTTATCTAAAAGGGATAACTTTAAAGTTTTCATTTTTAATTTTAATTTTTTTGAAATTCACTGAGGAGGATGGTCCTCCCCTTCCTCCTCTGAGGACCCTCCACTGGTTGTTGTGATTCTGGATGGCTCGATAGCTAGCAACAATGACAAGAAACTGCCATGTGGGAAATCGGCAGTGGCTCGTTTCAGCTAGTTTCATCTTGTCCTTGATACCATATCTTGTTTTGTGGTGTTTTGACAGATGTCACGTCGATGTTAAAATGGCAAACATTTGTTAGCTTGCTAACCAACAACTGTATCTATGCATTTGAGAGACAAGTGATCATTGTGCAACTTTATTTTTGTTTTCAATAAGCATTGGAGACAAAATATAGTTTACATGTTGTCAACAATCTAAGCCAACCCTGTCTGTTTTGCCCCATAGTTGCGCACGCATTGCTTTTGTTGCTAAACAACCATTGAGTCTATTGTTCCCACTGACTGATGATGTCTGGGCAAAAGTTTTACTGAGGAAATGGATAGGGACCTAGAGGAAGCCCTTGCCAGTATCCACCCTCTATCTGCTAAATAGGGGAAGGGAAAGATAGATGCTAGTCTAAACAGTGGTACAGCAGTAAACCATCTGATTATACATGAAGCAAGGTAGGAAGTATTTACCTTACACCGACATGCTGATTGATTACTGTTGGATGAAATTATATCATTATGTTTTTGCCCATTGGTTTCATTTGCTGTTCACAAAAACAGATGAGAAAAGCATAGAACTTCATCATCCAAATATGGAGCAGCATAGTTATAAGTTGGGTGGGTAGATGTCTACAAAATCACACTAGGGCAGGGGTGTCAAACTCATTCCAAGGAGGGCCTAGCGTCTGCAGGTTTTTGGTTTTTCCTTTAAATAAAGCCCTAGACAACCAGGTGTGGGGAGTTCCTAACTAATTAGTGATGTTAATTCATCAATCAAGTACAAGGGAGGAGCGAAAACCCGCAGACACTCGGCCCTCCGTGGAATGAGTTTGACACCTGTGCACTAGGGACTGGACTGTTTCCAAAACAGTCAGTGAATTATGTTAGAAGAATTCTGTTCTTACGATACGTAAGTATTACAGACAAGTGCAAGATTTTCTTTTCTTTAAAGACATCAAATTATTACCATGCACCTGCAATAAACCTACTCAGATGTGCAAGTGGTTTTCCTCACACCATGACTAGACCTGCCACGTTGGGTGCGCGAGCTTTGAAAAATAAATGTACACATACATGTTATTCAATCATTTCATGCTCACTGCTTGTGCGCATCAACAAGCGTCTGCATTGCCAAACGCTAACATACTGACCACACCACTCGCGTCGCGTGAGCGAGTGTTGCAAAATATATGTACACATACATGTTATTCAATCATTGCACTCACACTGCTCGCAAGCGTCTGCGTGGCCAGGCGCTAAAATATAAATTGGTTATATTTGTGACTGTGTGCTGCAAGTCCCGCCTTTCCCATCTCCTCATTGGTTTTTAGGAGCATATACAAACGTGGATGATTGAAAAATGAACTGAGGTCCACACGCCAGTCCAGTTGGTGATGATAATGCACCTTAAAGTTGGTTGCCAACCACCATATAAAGTCCAAAGAAGAAGAAGCCTGAAGGAGGAGAGATTACTAGAAACAAACTCTGTTTACCCTTTTATCTGTGGATTAATTGTCGGAGTAGAAGACCTTGTGCATTTCAGGTAAAATAACAACCCAATGTTTATGTCCCAGGACAAGTGAGATAGCAACAGCAAGATAGTGGTTAGAGTGTTGGGCCAGTAACCGAAACCCCGAGCTGACAAGGTAAAAATATGTCATTCTGCCCCTGAACATGGCGGTTAACCCACTGTTCTTAGGCCGTCATTGTAAATAAGAATTTGTTCTTAACTGACTTGCCTAGTAAAATAAATGTAAAAAATTCAAAGCTAGCTAAATTGCCATAAATGTTTAATGCTTTTCGACCTGTCCCCAAATTAATATAGTTGGTTCGTTTGGATGTTTCAACCTGCATGTCCTGATTGCGTCTGATGTGGGTGAACAAAATCAACATGCGCGCAATGGCGTGTGGAGACGCACTCACGCGAGCGGTCTAGTCAGCATGTAAAGGTGCTGATAAACTGAAAAGGATGTGGGGCGATGAAACAACAGAAGCCATTCATTTTTAATGGAAGAGAAGAGAAGTGGGCGGGGATCATTGGGTGATACAAGCATGGGCGAGGGATCGTGAACAGGGCGAGGCCTACATTTGGGAAAGGTGAACTGACCAATCGAAGCTCACTATAGCTTCCAGCCCCTACTAGATTGCACGGTTGGGGTCAATTCTGAATTGAGTTATGAAGTACTCTTCAATTCCAATTATATTCTTGAATTTGAATTGTCCACACCCCACATTTAATTTTTGTATTTTTTATTTCACCTTTATTTAACCAGGTAGGCAAGTTGAGAACAAGTTCTCATTTACAATTGCGACCTGGCCAAGATAAAGCAAAGCAGTTCGACACATACAACAACACAAAGTTACACATGGAGTAAAACAAACATACAGTCAATAATACAGTAGAAAAATAAGTATATATACAATGTGAGCAAATGAGGTGAGATAAGGGAGGTAAAGGCAAAAAAGGCCATGGTGGCGAAGTAAATACAATATAGCAAGTAAAACACTGGAATGGTAGATTTGCAGTGGAAGAATGTGCAAAGTAGAAATATAAATAATGGGGTGCAAAGGAGCAAAATAAATAAATAAAAACATGAAGCAGAAGTTGAATTGAATTTGAATTAAAGGAAGTAGAATTTAATTAAATGAAATTACAATTGCTTTATGTATTCCACACATCACCACAGAAATGTTTAATGTTGAAACCTTTAATTTTTAAACTCATTCTCCTATAACAATTGTAAGTAATTACAGTGGTCTGGAAATATTCCAAGATCATACTGTGGATTGTTTATAATAATTCATAATTCCCTTAATGTTTTGAAATATGAGATATATTTTATTTTCCAGAATGCATTACATCAAACACTGCAGTATGGAAGGGAACAATCTAACATCTTATGACAAAGAAAAATAAAATGGTATGTGTATTCTTTGCATTAATAAGTGACATATCCTTTTGACAAAAAATGTGTCAAATGAATGAGACTTTCAAGTTGAATTTGTTTGAATTCCTTTGAGTTAAACTCTACTTCCTATAAAATAAAATAAATGTCTTACTGTCCGGTGTGGCAAAATGTGTGCAGGTAAGGCCAATTGGGAGGTTGGTTAATCCTTGAGAGAGAGGTAGCCATAGGCCTGCCGGTTTTTATTTGGTTTTACAGTAGTTAACCTCTTTATTTGGTTTTACAGTAGAAAACCTCTTTAGTTTGTTTTACAGTAGTTGAAAGCTTTAGTTTTACAGTAGTTGACCTCTTTAATTTTCAACCGGTCTATCTGAGTGTCTTTTTGTAAATATTTTGACCTCCCTGATCAATAATCCTCTGGTATAACCAACCCATGGGAGTCAGGATGGAGCTGATCTAACCGACCCATGGGAGTCAGGATGGAGCTGATCTAACCGACCCATGGGAGTCAGGATGGAGCTGATCTAACCGACCCATGGGAGTCAGGATGGAGCTGATCTAACCGACCCATGGGAGTCAGGTGGAGCTGGTCTAATCGACCCATGGGAGTCAGGATGGAGCTGATCTAACCGACCCATGGGAGTCAGGATGGAGCTGATCTAACCGACCCATGGGAGTCAGGATGGAGCTGATCTAACCGACCCATGGGAGTCAGGATGGAGCTGATCTAACCGACCCATGGGAGTCAGGTGGAGCTGGTCTAATCGACCCATGGGAGTCAGGATGGAGCTGGTCTAATCGACCCATGGGAGTCAGGTGGAGCTGGTCTAATCGATCCATGGGAGTCAGGTGGAGCTGGTCTAACCGACCCATGGGAGTCAGGTGGAGCTGGTCTAACTGACCCATGGGAGTCGGATGGAGCTGGTCTAACCGACCCATGGGAGTCGGGATGGAGCTGGTCTAACCGACCCATGGGAGTCAGGTGGAGCTGGTCTAACCGACCCATGGGAGTCAAGATGGAGCTGGTCTAATCGACCCATGGGAGTCGGGATGGAGCTGGTCTAACCGACCCATGGGAGTCGGGATGGAGCTGGTCTAATCGATCCATGGGAGTCAGGTGGAGCTGGTCTAACCGACCCATGGGATTCAGGATGGAGCTGGTCTAATCGATCCATGGGATTCAGGATGAAGCTGGTCTAACCGACCCATGGGATTCAGGATGGAGCTGGTCTAACCGACCCATGGGATTCAGGATGGAGCTGGTCTAACCGACCCATAGGATCTAGGATGGAGCTGGTCTAACCGACCCATAGGATCTAGGATGAAGCTGGTCTAACCGACCCATGGGAGTCAGGTGGAGCTGGTCTAACTGACCCATGGGAGTCAGGTGGAGCTGGTCTAACCGACCCATGGGAGTCAGGATGAAGCTGGTCTAACCGACCCATGGGAGTCAGGTGGAGCTGGTCTAACCGACCCATGGGAGTCAGGTGGAGCTGTTCTAACTGACCCATGGGAGTCAAGATGGAGCTGGTCTAACCGACCCATGGGAGTCAGGACGGAGCTGGTCTAACCGACCCATGGGAGTCAAGATGGAGCTGGTCTAATCGACCCATGGGAGTCGGGATGGAGCTGGTCTAACCGACCCATGGGAGTCGGGATGGAGCTGGTCTAATCGATCCATGGGAGTCAGGTGGAGCTGGTCTAACCGACCCATGGGATTCAGGATGGAGCTGGTCTAATCGATCCATGGGAGTCAGGTGGAGCTGGTCTAATCGATCCATGGGATTCAGGATGGAGCTGGTCTAATCGATCCATGGGATTCAGGATGAAGCTGGTCTAACCGACCCATGGGATTCAGGATGGAGCTGGTCTAACCGACCCATGGGATTCAGGATGGAGCTGGTCTAACCGACCCATGGGAGTCAGGTGGAGCTGGTCTAACCGATCCATGGGATTCAGGATGGAGCTGGTCTAACCGACCCATAGGATCTAGGATGGAGCTGGTCTAACCGACCCATAGGATCTAGGATGAAGCTGGTCTAACCGACCCATAGGATCTAGGATGGAGCTGGTCTAACCGACCCATGGGAGTCAGGATGAAGCTGGTCTAACCGACCCATGGGAGTCAGGATGGAGCTGGTCTAACCAATCCATGGGAGTCAGGATGGAGCTGGTCTAACCGACCCACGGAGCTGGTCCTGGATCACGGTTAGTTCGCTGTCCTCAGGCACACACACACACATCCAACACGGTCCGTACACATACTTTCACGTTAATGCACACACCTAGTCAGGTTACAGAACAATTAGGCAAGCCAAAGGCTCCTAGACTCATCAAGGATAATGTAACAGTAGGTTTGTCCAATCGGTTCCGTAACACTAGCAATACCTAGCATGCTGTCGGTATGCTAGTAACCACGGTGAGCCATTCGGGCGAAGCTAGAGTGGCTAGGTGATGCATCGCTGATAGGTAACATGGTTCTATTTGAGATGCTCGACACGATGCAAGTACCGCCTCTCCCATTTCCTTATTCGTTTTCCTGAAAATACAAACCCATGTGGGTGCTTGATCTAACTAGGTTTCCCTTTTTACTCTGGGTCAGTTCTACAACGACCCATCTAAAGGACCATAGTAAACACACACACCTTCAGCCGACGTATCACATTGCTTAGGGAATATATAGTTTGGAGAGTTTTCACACATTGGGAAGACGTCCCCTAAACATCAGATTAAAATGTTGATGTCTGGCCGACCATACAAACGATGTAGAACAGTAGAATTTAGAATGTAGGTATTCTAATAAAAGACGTCTTGCCAATGAGCAAACAATGTCTAAACTGCATCTTCCTGATGTATTCTATATATGTTGTGTCTATGTTGGGAAGACAAATGTGTGCTATCAGGCAAAATAACAACCCAATCTCTCAGGACAAACTGCTAGCAACAGCTAACTAACTAAATGTCTAGGAAAGTTTCATGTGTGTTTCAACCTGCCCAGAAATTAATACAATCGTTTCAGTTGGTTTTGGTATTTTAATCTGCGTGTCATGATCACGTCTGGTAGGGATAGACAAAATTATAATGCGCACGATGGCGCATGCGGACGCAAGCGTGGGCCGGTTTGGGCCGGTTTGGTCACAGTGTAAGAAGTCATTTTGCATTGATAATTTCTTGTTCACTTTCCCATAATGTAGATGTATTGATATTGTTAAAGTAGATCATAAATATGGTCGTCATGGTGGAGCGTCATTTTAGCTCCATCTAAACATCATGTAGTATCATGAAATAATCTGTAGCTCTGCATGTAAATGCTAAATGTGTAACTTTTTGTGACTTTTATCAACCGACAACCTAGACCCCAGTGCTAATGAGACTATGCCAATATTCCAATAAAATACGAATATAGCATTAACATTTCAGAAGTGCTCCTTGAAATAACCGTCCACCAGATTCTTCATACAGCAGCCACAGTCCAGAGAGAGAGAATTCAGTTGGTGTTCAGGGTCAGAGTAGCTCTGGCTAGACCAGAATGGTAACTGTGGTCTAGTGTTGATGTTATGTCCTACAGTAGTTGGATTTTGGCACATAGAATAGGAACTTCCCTTTTCTGTGAGGATGTGTGAATTTCCAAGGAGCTCTGACCCAGGCTACTGTTGGAGCCGTCAGAGGACCTGGAATGAATGAGTGACACTGAGAAAAAATGTCCTCTGAGACAGACAAATGGCTCTCACTTTCACCTCTTTGACAGCACAGGATATAGTAGCAACAGACAAAGAGAAAGTGCATTTCATGGAAAAAGTCCACCGGAATAAAAACAAATGTTGTCCAACAAATAGAATACTGTTCTGTTTCAGAGACAAAACATAAATTCCAAAAGCATACGTTCTTAATTAAAAAGAGACCAGTGAAAGTGTTGTATTGTATTTTTGTATTTTCCTTTCTGCTGGAGCTGAGCTATGAGGATGAGGATAAGACACTCTTGCCAATATTTACTGACTGAGTCAGGAAGTCCTGTTCAAGGTCATCATCATTCATTTGTTTTACAAGTCGCCTGACAAGAATACAGTGAGACACTAATGCAGAGTAGTGTGAAAATGGACTCTAATCTAAACCCATTTATCATACTCAAGCATGTCAAATTGATATACAGCAGGAGTAAATAAACTGGAACATTACATACATGTGTTTCCCTTAATCTCATAAAGCACATATTAAGCATCAAAGAGTTCATGAAGTTTATGGACATGATCATTTCCAAAAACCTGCCAGTAAGTTCTGAAAGGATTTGCCTTTGTTTATCACCATTATAAACACTAAGTGAATTCATGTAATCACCATTATAAACCCTAACTGAATTCATGTAATCACCGTTATAAACCCTAACTGAATTCATGTAATCACATTATAAACCCTAACTGAATTCATGTAATCACATTATAAACCCTTACTGAATTCATGTAATCACCATTATAAACCCTAACTGAATTCATGTAATCACATTATAAACCCTAACTGAATTCATGTAATCACATTATAAACCCTAACTGAATTCATGTAATCACATTATAAACCCTAACTGAATTCATGTAATCACCATTATAAACCCTAACTGAATTCATGTAATCACATTATAAACCCTAACTGAATTCATGTAATCACATTATAAACCCTAACTGAATTCATGTAATCACCATTATAAACCCTAACTGAATTCATGTAATCACCATTATAAACCCTAACTGAATTCATGTAATCACCGTTATAAACCCTAACTGAATTCATGTAATCACATTATAAACCCCAACTGAATTCATGTAATCACCATTATAAACACTGAATTAATGTAATCGCCGCTATAAACCCTAACTGAATTAATGTATTCACCGTTATAAACATAACTGAATTCATGTAATCACCATTATAAACCCTAACTCAATTCATGTAATCACCATTATAACACTGAATTCATGTAATCACCATTATAACACTGAATTCATGTAATCACCTTTATAAACCCTACCTGAATCCATGTGATCACCATTATAAACACTAAGTGAATGAATGTCATTGGCATTATAAACAAATGAATTCATGTAATCACCGTTAAACACTGAATTGATGTAATCCCATTCTAAACAGTAATTTAATTCATTTAATCACCATTATAAACACTAAGTGAATTAATGTAATCACCATTATAAACACTACATTAATTCAAGTAATCACCATTATAAACCCTAACTGAATTCATGTAATCACTGTATACACGCTAACTGAATTCATGTAATCGGCGTTATAAACCCTAACTGAATTCATGTAATCACCGTTATAAACCCTAACTGAATTCATGTAATCACCGTTATAAACCCTTACTGAATTTATGTAATCACCGTTATAAACACTAAATGAATTCATGGAATCACCGTTACACACCCTAATCAGTAACTGAAAGGTTGCTGGATCGAATACCCGAGCTGACAAGGTAAAGATCTGTCGTTCTGCCCTTGAGCAAGGCAGTTCCCTGGACCGGGTCTCCCTGCAGGGTGTTTCTTTCTGTCCCTGAGGAAGGTGACAGAGTGGAAGGGCTCTTACAGCCGACCTCACAGCCAACCCACACATTCCCCAGCCCCCCTGATCCCCAGTGCTGGTATCTCTGGGAATGACAGGAAGACGTATGACTGTAGTGTGCTTGCACTCACACTCATTTTTATTTATTAATATATTTTATTTGCCTTCACCTTATCTCACATCACTTGCTCACATTGTATATAGACTTATTTTTCACTGTATTATTGACTGTATGTTTGTTCTACTCCATGTGTAACTATGTGTTGTTGTATGTGTCGAACTGCTTTGCTTTATCTTGGCCAGGTCGTAATTGTAAATGAGAACGTGTTCTCAATTTGCCTACCTGGTTAAATAAAGGTGAAAAAATACATTAATTAATTTGTTTATAACTGTGATTACATGGATACACTTAGTGTCTTTAACAGTGATTACATTAATTCAGTTAAGGGAAAGGTCAGTTGTACAACTGAATGCATTCAACTGAAATGTGTCTTCCGCATTTAACCCAACCCCTCTGAATCAGAGCGGTGCGGGGGTCTGCCATAATCGACATCCATGTCTTCGGCGCCCGGGGAACAGTGGGTTACGTGAAAAAATCGTGAGTTTGTGCCTTACCCTATAGGGTTAAAGATGCACTCCAGTTATTACCCTATAGGGTTAAAGATGCACTTCAGGATATTACCCTATAGGGTTAAAGATGCACTCCAGGATATTACCCTATAGGGTTAAAGATGCACTTCAGGATATTACCCTATAGGGTTAAAGATGCACTCCAGGATATTACCCTATAGGGTTAAAGATGCACTCCAGGATATTACCCTATAGGGTTAAAGATGCACTCCAGGATATTACCCTATAGGGTTAAAGATGCACTTCAGGATATTACCCTATAGGGTTAAAGATGCACTCCAGCATATTACCCTATTGGGTTAAAGATGCACTCCAGCATATTACCCTATAGGGTTATTACCAGGATATTATTAACATGTAGTACAAATTGGATTGGTAGCATATCATACGAGCATATCATGTATGTAGCATATCATACGAGCCTATCATGTAGCATATCATACGAGCCTATCATGTATGTCGCATATCATACGCCCTATCATGGATGTAGGATATCATTCGAAAAGGATGACGTAGTACACATAAAATGGGGAACACTTTTGGCTCGTGAGCACTACTCTACTCTCCTCTGTGACCTGTGCTGTTCCTGCCCCCTCCTCTCCTCTGTGACCTGTGCTGTTCCTGCCCCCTCCTCTCCTCTCTCCTCTCCCCTGTGACCTGTGCTGTCCCTGCCCTCTCCTCTACTCTCCTATGTGACCTGTGCTGTTCCTGCCCCCTCCTCTCCTCTGTGACCTGTGCTGTTCCTGCCCCCTCCTCTCCTCTGTGACCTGTGCTGTTCCTGCCCCCTCCTCTCCTCTGTGACCTGTGCTGTTCCTGCCCTCTCCTCTCCTCTGTGACCTGTGCTGTTCCTGCCCTCTCCTCTACTCTCCTCTGTGACCTGTGCTGTTCCTGCCCCCTCCTCTCCTCTGTGACCTGTGCTGTTCCTGCCCCCTCCTCTCCTCTGTGACCTATATTGTTCCTGCCCCCTGCCCCTGCTCCACAGTGCTGTCCAAACAGACAGATAGACACACAAACAGCACTGCTGGAGGAAGAGGCTGGATCACAGTAGAAGGCCTGCCCAAATGATTAGTCAGGAACACAGACCATTTCCTTGGAATCAGTGCCCATTTCCCATTTGAGCGAGTTGAGAACGAGTCTTTCCTTACTCAGGCCATTTCCCTCTCATATCCTGAGCCAACCCTTTCCAACCGCCACGCTTGTTACCAACTTAACTGTTTCAACACCAGGGAACAATGTTGGACTCACTGTCTGGGGGCCCTGTTCCAAATCGCTGCCTGCACCCTCTCCTCCATTCTGTCTTGTCATTGGTTTTAAGCCACACTGACCACCACCAGGTGTATTGGTATTTAACTAACCAAAAATGTAATGAAAGTCTATACTTGTTCATACACATTATATCTTCTCCACTTTTTCTAAACAGACATTTTAGAGTTCTAAATACATCTGGTAATTAAGGTGCATAACAGAACATACACTTTAGTTCCACATTTTTAAAACAGGAAGATAACGCCATGTAATAGATAGAGCCATAGAATTTCTAAGACAAATTGCATCATGTAGTTTCTTAAATATACTGTATATCAAATATACTGTTCAAAGCAAAGCTGTAAAACCTATTGTTATTCTTGGATTTTTTTTCTTGACATGTAAATCCAGAATAGATTGGTAAAAAATATATATCATTTGGCACACAGAAACTAGAGGCCATGGGCTCTATTTTAACAAACCTAACAGCTCAAATAAACCAGAACAGCTCAAATAAGCAAAGAGAAACGACAGTCCATCATTACTACAAGGCAAGAAGGTCAGTCAATACAGAATATTTCAAGAACTTTTCAAGTTTCTTCAAGTGCAGTTGCAAAACCCATCAATCGCTATGATGAAACTGGCTATCATGAGGGCCGCCACAGGAATGGAAGACCCAGAGTTACCTCTGATGCAGAGGATAAGTTCATTAGAGTTACCAGCCTCAGAAATTGCAGCCCAAATAAATAAAATCACAGAGTTCAAGTAACAGACACATCTCAACATTAACTGTACAGAGGAGATGGCGTGAATCAGGCCTTTATGGTCCAATTGCTGGAAAGAAACAACCACTAA
Organism: Salvelinus fontinalis; assembly: GCF_029448725.1. Taxonomy (NCBI): domain Eukaryota; kingdom Metazoa; phylum Chordata; class Actinopteri; order Salmoniformes; family Salmonidae; genus Salvelinus; species Salvelinus fontinalis. Next base: position 89,487,271 of record NC_074665.1, on the reverse strand, counting down.
AGGACACCAATAAGAAGAAGAGACTTGCTTGGGCCAAGAAACACGAGCAATGGACATTAGACCGGTGGAAATTTGTCCTTTGGTCTGGAGTCTAAATTTGAGATTTTTGGTTCCAACCACCATGTCTTTGTGAGATGCGGAGTCGGTGAACGGATGATCTCCGCATGTGTATTTCCCACCGTAAAGCATGAAGGAGGAGGAATTATGGTTTGGGGGTGCTTTGTTGGTGACACTGTGTGTGATTTATTTAGAATTCAAGGCACTTAACCAGCATGCCTACCACAGCATTCTGCAGCAATACGCCATCCCATTTGGTTTGGGCTTAGTGGGACTATAATTAGTTTTTCAACAGAACAATGACCCAACACACCCCCAGGCTGTGTATGGGCTATTTTACGAAGAAGGAGATTGATGTAGTGCTGCATTAGATGGCCTGGCCTCCACAATCCCCCAACCTCAACCAAATTGAGATGGTTTGGGATGAGTCGGACCACAGAGTGAAGGAAAAGCAGCCAACAAGTGCTCACTCAGCATATGTGGTGAAGTCCTTCAAGACTGTTGGAAAAGCATTCCAGGTGAAGCTGGTTGAGAGAATGCCAAGAGTGTGCAAAGCTGTCATCAAGGCAAAAGGTGGCTATTTGAAGAATCTCAAATATAAAATATAATTTGATTTGTTTAACACTTTTTGGTTAGTACATGATTCCATATGTGTTATTTCATAGTTGTGATGTCTTCAGTATTATTCTACAATGTATAACATAGTAAAAATCAATAAAAACCCTTGAATGAGTAGGTGTTCTAAAACTTTTGACCGGTAGTGTAGACATATGTCCTCTTTGCCAAATATGTTAACTTGAACCTGTTTGCAGTCCACATTGTTCTAAGTAATTCCATGGCTTCAACGTGGAAATATATACATAGAATTCACACAGATTGAGGGGCTAAGCCTACTGTGAATTGCATTATGGTGGAGCATGGGCATGTCAAATGTTGTCAGTAAGCAAGATTAAATTAATTATTGATAAGGCATAAAAAGAGAGCAAATAATTACAATCAAATTCTAAACAAAACAACAACTTGTTTAAAATAGGCTATGTCTAAATACACTTACAGGCACCATAATTGCTTCCCGTGGGCATATAATATTATAACAACACAGACTATGGAGGGGGCCGCAGATCAGGGTGCCTTGTGAGAATTCGTCTGTGAGTGGGTAACTCGCCGCTACCATCCGTTCTATTGGTCAACGTGCAATCACCATAAAATAAACTGGATGAGCTTCGTTCAAGACTTTTATGCTCGCTTCGAGGCAAGCAACACTGAAGCATGCATGAGAGCACCAGCTGTTCCAGAAGACTGTGTGATTATGCTCTCTGTAGCCAAAGTCAGCAAGACCTTTAAACAGGTCCAAATTCACAAGGCCGCGGGGCCAGACGGATTACCAGGAAAGTGTCTTCACTGACATTTTCAGCCTCTCCCTGGCCAAGTCTGTAATATCTACATGTTTCAAGCAGACCACCATAGTCCCTGTGCCCAAGAAAGAGAAGGTAACCTGCCTAAATGACTACTGCCCCATATCACTCACGTCGGTAGCCATGAAGTGCTTTGAAAGGCTGGTCATGGCTCACATCAACACCATCATCCCAGAAACCCTAGACCCACTCCAATTCCCCAACAGACCAACAGATGACGCAATCTTAAATCGCACTCCACACTGGATTTTCCCACCTGGACAAAAGGAACACATATGTGAGAATGCTGTTCATTGACTACAGCTCAGCGTTCAACACCATAGTGCCCACAAATCTCCTCACCAAGCTAAGGACCCTGGTACTAAACACCTCCCTCTGCAACTGGATTCTGCACTTCCTGATGTGCCACCCCCAGGGGGTAATGGTAGGCAACAACACTTCTGCAACGCTGATCCTCAACACGGGGGCCCCTCAGGGATGAGTGCTTATCCCCTTCTGTACTCCCTGTTCATCCACAACTGCGTGGAAAGAAAAAACTTTGACACCATCATTAAGTTTGCTGACGACACAACAGTGCCAGGACAACAACCTCTCTCTCAACATGAGAAAGACAAAGGAGATGATCGTGGACTACAGGAAAAGGAGGGTCGAACAAGCCCCCATTCACATTGACAGGGCTGTAGTGGAGCGGGTGATAGTTAAGTTCCTTGGTGTTCACATCACCAACAAACTATCATGGTCCAAACACACCAAGAAAGTTGTGAAGAGGGCACGACAATGCCTTTTCCCCCTTAGAAGACTGAAAATATTTGGCATGGGTCCCAAGATCCTCAAAACATACTACAGCTGGGCCTCCTGAGTGGCGCAGCGGTCTAAGGCACTGCATCACAGAGCTTGTGGCGTCAAAATAAATCTGGGATTGATTCTGGGCTGTGACGCAGCCGGCCACGACCGGGAGACCAAAGAGGCGACACAAAATTGTCCCAGCATCGTCCGGGCTAGGGGAGGGTTTGACCGGCCGGGATGTCCTTGTCCCATCACGCTCTAGCGACTGCTGTGGCGGGCTGGGCGCATGCATGGTGACAGGGTCTCCAGTTGTATGGAGTTTCTTCCAACACATTGGTGTGGCTGGCTTTCGGGTTAAGCGAGCAGTGTGTCAAGAAGAGGCTTAATTTAACTTTTTTGGTACCCATGCCCAGATCTGTGCCTCAACACAATCCTGTCTCGGAGCTCTACGGACAATTCGTTCGACCTCATGGCTTGTTTTTTGCTCTGATGTCCTTTCAACTTTGGGACCTCATATAGACAAGTGTGTGCTTTTCCAAATCATGTCCATTCAATTGAATGTATCAAAGGTGGACTCCAATCACGTTGTAGAAACATTATCAATGGAAACAGGATGCACCTGAGCTCAATTTTGAGTGTCATAGCAAAGAGTCTGAATTTATGCTTACATTTTTTATACATTTGGCCAAATTTCTTATAACCTGTTTTCGCTTTGTCATTATGGGGTATTGCGTGCAGATTGCTGAGGAAAATGTTTTATTTAACGCATTTTAGTATAAGGCCGTAACGTAACAAAATGTGGAAAAAGTCAAGGGGTATGAATACTTTCAGAAGGCACTGTATATACTAGGCGGTGTCAGAGGAAGACTAAAAAAATTCTGTCACCCAAGTCATAGACTGTTCCCTCTGCTACTGCACGCCAAGGGGTACCGGAGCGCCAAGTCTAGGTCCAAAAGGCTCCTTAACAGCTTCAATCCGCAAGCCATAAGACTGCTGAACAATTAATTACATGGCCACACGTTTGTTTTTACACTGCTGCTACTCGCTGTTTATTATCTATGCATAGTCACTTTACCCCTACCTACATGTACAAATTACCTCGACTAACCTGTACCTACGCACATTGACTAAATGCCCCTAACCAACAGTGCAGTTTCAAATAAAATACAGATAAGAATAAGAGATAAAAGTAACATGTAAATAAAGAGCAGCAGTAAAAAAAATTAACTATATTCAGGGGGGTGCCAGTACAGAGTCAGTGTGCGGGGGCACCGGTCTGTTGAGGTAGTATGTACATGTTGGTAGAGTTATTAAAGTGACTATGCATAGATGACAACAGAGTGGCAGTGGTGTGGGGAGGGGGGAAATGCAAATAGTCTGGGTAGCCATTTGACTAGATGTTCAGGAGTCTTATGGCTTGGGTGTAGAAGCTGTTTAGAAGCCTCATGGACCTAGACTTGGTGCTTCGGTACCACTTGCTGTGCGGTAGCAGAGAGAACAGTCTATGGCTAGGGTGGCTGGAGCCTTTGACAATTTCTAGGGCCTTCCTCTGACACCGTCTGGTATAGAGGTCCTGGATGGCAGGAAGCTTGGCCCCAGTGATGTACTGGGCCGTTCGCACTACCCTCTGTAGTGCCTTGCTGTCGGAGGCCGCGCAGTTGCCATACCAGGCAGTGATGCAACCAGTCAGGATGCTCTCGATGGTGCAGCTGTAGAACCTTTTGTGGATCTGAGGTCCCATGCGAAGTCTTTTCAGTCTCCTGAGGGGGAATAGGTTTTTTCGTGCCTTCTTCACGACTGTCTTGGTGTGCTTGGACCATGTTACTTTGTTGGTGATGTGGACACCAAGGAACTTGAAGCTCTCAACCTGCTCCACTGCAGTCCCATCAATGAGAATGGCGGCGTGCTTGGTCCTCTTTTTCCTGTAGTCCACAATCCCCTCCTTTGTCTTGAACACGTTGAGGGAGAGGTTGTTGTCCTGGCACCACACGGCCAGGTCTCTGACCTCCTCCCTATAGGCTGTCTCGTTGTTGTCGGTGATCAGGCCTACCACTGTTGTGTCATCGGCAAACTTAATGATGGTGTTGAAGTCGTGCCTGGCCATGCAGTCATGAGTGAACAGAGAGTACAGGAGGGGGCTGAGCACGCACCCCTGAGGGGCTCCTGTGTTGAGGATCAGCGTGGCGGATGTGTTGTTACCTACCTTTACCACCTGGGGGCAGCCCTTCAGGAAGTCCAGGATCCAGTTGCAGAGGGAGGTGTTTAGTCCCAGGTCCTTAGCTTATTGATAAGCTTTGAGGGCACAATGGTGTTGAACGCTGAGCTGTAGGTGGTGAGGGCACAATGGTGTTGTCCGCTGAGCTGCCCTTTCCCATCTGTCCAGGTGGGAAAGGGCAGTGTGGAGTATTTGGTATTTTATTAGGATCCCCATTAGCTGTTGCAAAAGCAGCAGCTACTCTTCCTGGGGTCCACACAAAACATGAAACATAATACAGAATGACATTTACAGAACATCATTAGACAAGAACAGCACAAGGACAGAACTACATACATTTAAAAAAGGCACATGTAGCCTACATATCAATGCATACACACAAACTATCTAGGTCAAATAGGGGAGAAGCATTGTGCCGCGAGGTGTTCCTGCATCTGTTTTTTGAAACCAAGTTTGCTGTTTATTTGAGCAATATGAGATGGAAGGAAGTTCCATGCAATAATGGCTCTATATAATACTGTACGCTTTCTTGAATTTGTTCTGGATTTAGGGACTATGAAAAGACCCCTGATGGAATGTCTGGTGGGATAAGTGTGTGTGTCATAGCTGTGTGTCAGTTGACTATGCAAATAATTTGGGATTTTCAACACATTCATGTTTCTTATAAAAAGAAGAAGTGATGCAGTCAGTCTCTCCTCAACTCTTAGCCAAGAGAGACTGGCATGCATAGTATCTATATCAGCTCTGCTTACAATGAAGAGCAAAACGTGCCGATCTGTTCTGGGCCAGCTGCAGCTTAACTAGGTCTTTCCTTGCAGCACTGGACCACACGACTGGACAATAATCAAGATTAGACAAAACTAGAGCCTGCAGAACTTGCTTTTTGGAGTGTTGTGTCAAAAAAGCAGAGCATCTCTTTATTACGGCTAGACCTCTCCCCATGTTTGCAACCATTGAATCTATATGTTTTGACCATGACAGTTTACAATCTAAGGTAACGCCAAGTAATTTAGACTCCTCAACTTGTTCAACAGCCACACCATTCATTACCAGATTCAGCTGAGGTCAAGCACTTAAGGAATGGTTTGTACCAAATACAATGCTCTTAGTTTTAGAGATGTTCAGAACCAGTTTATTACTGGCCACCCATTCCAAAACAGACTGCAACTCTTTGTTAAGGGTTTCAGTGACTTCATTAGCTGTGGTTTCTGATGCGTATATGGTTGAATCATCAGCATACATGGACACAAATGCTTTGTTTAATGCCAGTGGCAGGTCATTGGTAAAAATAGAAAAGAGTAGAGGGCCTAGAGAGCGGCCCTGAGGTACACCACACTTTATATGTTTGACATTAGAGACGTTAGAAAACCCTTTGAGTTCTATTAGATAGATAGCTCTGAATCCACGTTATGGCTGAGGTTGAAAAGCAATAGCACCTAAGTTTTTTCAACAACAACAGGTTATGGTCAATAATATCAAAGGCTGCAATGAAATCTAACAGTACAGCGCAATAGAGACTGCATCATCTGTGGATCTGTTGGGGCGGAATGCAAATTGGAGCGGGTCTAGGGTTTCTGGGATGATGGTGTTGATGTGAGCCATGACCAGCCTTTCAAAGCACTTCATGGCTACAGACGTGAGTGCTACGGGTCGGTAGTCATTTAGGCAGGTTACCTTAGTGTTCTTGGGCACAGGCACTATGGTGGTCTGCTTAAAAGATGTTGGTATTATAGAGTCGGACAGGGAGAGGTTGAAAATGTCAGTGAAGACACTTGCTAGTTGGTCAGCGCATGCTCGCAGTACACGTCCTGGTAATCCGTCTGGCCCTGCGGTCTTGTGAATGTTGCCCTGTCTAAAGGTCTTATTCACATCGGCTGCGGAGAGCATGATCACATAGTCTTCTGGTACAGCTGGTGCTCTCATGCATGATTCAGTGTTATTTGCCACAAAGCGAGCATAGAAGTAGTTTAGCTCGTCTGGTAGGCTCGTGTCACAGGGCAGCTCTCGGGTGTGCTTCCCTTTTGTATTCTGTAATGGTTTGCAAGCCGTGCCACATCCAACGAGCGTCAGAGCCGGTGTAGTACAACTCGATCTTAGTCCTGTATTGATGCGTTGCCTGTTTTATGGTTTGTCAGAGGGCACAGCAGGATTTCTTATAAGCTTCCGGGTTAGAGTCCCGCACCTTGAAAGTGGCAGCTCTAGCCTTTAGCTCAGTGCGGATGCTGCCTGTAATCCATGGCTTCTGGTTGGGGTATGTACGTACGGTCACTGTATGGATGACGTCATCGATGCACTTATTGATGAAGCCAATGACCGATGTGATGTACTCCTCAATGTCATTGGAGGAATCCAAGAACATATTCCAGTCTGTGCTAGTAAAACAGTCCTATAGCTTAGCATCTGCTTCATCTGACCACTTTTTTTATTGATCTAGTCACTGGTGCATCCTGCTTTAATTTTAGCTTGTAAGCAGGAATCATTAGGATGAAATTATGGTCAGATTTGCCAAATGGAAGGCGAGCTTTATATGCGTCTCTGTGTGTTGAGTATAAGTGGTCCAGAGTTATTTTCCCTCTGGTTGCACATTTAACATGCTGATAGAAATTTGGTAAAGCTGATTTAAGTTTCCCTGCATTAAAGTCCCCGTCTACTAGGAGCGCCGCCTCTGGGTGAACGTTTTCTTGTTTGCTTATGGCGGAATACAGCTCGTTCAAAGCTATCTTGGTGCCAGCCTCTGACCGTGGGGGTATGTAAACAGCTACAAAGAATATGAATGAAAACTCTCTCGGTAGGTAGTGTGGTCTACAGCTTATCATGAGAAACTCTACCTCAGGCGAGCAATAGCTCGAGACTTTCTTAGATATCGTGCACCAGCTGTTGTTTACAAAAATACATAGACCGCTGCCCCTTGTCTTACCAGACGCCACTGTTCTATCCTGCTGGTACATCGTATAACCAGCCAGCTGTATGTTGATGTTGTCGTCGTTCAGCCACGACTCAGTGAAGCATAAGATGTTCGTTTTTAATGTCCCGTTGGTAGTTTAATCTTCCGTGTAACTAGTCGATTTTATTGTCCAAAGATTGCACATTTTTCTAAAAGAATTGAGGGAAGTGGGGGTTTATTTGATCGCCTTAGAATTCTCAGCAGGCAGCCCACTCTCCGGTCTCTCTTTCTCCGCCTCCTTTTCACGCAGATCATGGGGCTCCCGGCCTGTTCCTGAGGGAGCCGTATATCCTCCGCCTTGCGCTCGTCAGAGTCGTGAAAGAAGAAAAATTATTCTGCTAGTCCGTGGTCAGTAATCGCAGTCCTGATGTCTAGAAGTTATTTTCGGTCATAAGAGATGGTAGGGGCAACATTATGTACAAAATGAGTAAAAAAATAAGTTACAAACAACGCAGACAAACAAAAAACACAATCGGTTGGGGGCACGTAAAACGTCTGCCTTCTGCTCCGGCGCCATTTTAGTTGACTACTTGGGGGTTGAGTAGTCAAGTTGAAGCCACAGTAGCGAATTTCCTTGGCTTTGACAGCCTTCTCAGTCTTCTTGGGGAGCAGCACTGCCTGGATGTTGGGCAGCACACCACCCTGAGCGATGGTCGCACCACCAAGCAGTATTAGTACATAGACCTACAGTAGATAATATGTGTAATACATAGTGCAGTGCAAATTACAAAACAATATATAATATAAAATGGCTGTGTCTAACAAGTTTGGTTTTCATCAAATTCAACGAAAAACAAGCAATCTGTGTTTTTTCAACAACAATAAATATATGTAAAATGTAATTATATCATAAAATCACCAGCATAAAAAAAGACATGATGCATTGCTGTTGAACCAGCCTTCGTTACAGTGAGCCTAGGTTAAGTATATCCTACGTAGGGCTTGGGTTTTAAAAATATGAAATGGAAAACAAACAATTGTTGAGTAAAATAACTTGTAAATACAAGGTTCACCGGTATTCACAGAGGCTCTCATCTCTTGTTTCATGATGGGCATGGACACATGTAGCCTACATCATGGAAGGGGTTTTACTCACGTCCAACAACTGGCTAAAATAATGTAGGCCTGACTACAATACATAGATAAAAAGGGAATATTAGCTCACTGTTTTGCTCCTATCAAACTTGATATTTTAATAAAACTTTGGTGATTAAGATATATTTCCAAGTGGTCTCACGAGCCAAACACTTTATTGTTGGTCTTGACTAGCCTACTTGTTTACATTGTGCAGGACAAAAAGAAAACATAGTCCATTGAGAGGAGGGGAGGCTATGCTTGGTTTTTAATCAAATAAAATGGGGGAAAATCATTAGTGTTGTATTTTTCTAAATACAAAATATACAGGCACCAAATCATATATTGTTACATGCGCATATGGGCATTGTGCGTCATGGCTGTATAGGCTGTTTCTTGTGTCAAATTTCATGCCATAACCAACTGCATTACTGCTAAAACCAGCTTTTGGTTAGTCTTAAATATCCCTACCTGCACTGCCTGAAATTAACACTTTTGATCTTGTTTTTAAGGACACGACACAAATATTTCCACCCCTCCCATCTGAGCGCAAATGTGCTGCTGTTAGAAAGGTAAATTGCTGAACCTGGCATGAGGGCTGGAAAATGCCAGCGAGCCAGTTTTTACATGACAGAATTGCAAACTAATGTGTGTTTGACACTAGCGCCGCCTTAACTCCAGCCGAAAATAGAGCACCATGAGTAACTTGGTCAAAAAGAATGGCACCGATTGGCCTACTGTTATAAGCAGTCTCACTTAAACCCTATTTTCTACCGCCCCGTTTGACCTAGAGACTTGAAACTTTGTATGTAGATGTCTTTCCTCATGCGGAACGAATTTGCCTTAAGGACCCATAAGGTTCGTCAGGATAGATTTTCCTCCATCTTGGACATTTTGGAAAACCTTTGAAAAATGTATTCTCATGAACTGTAAGTCCAAATAACACCAAACATGTTGTATGTTGGCCCATGGTACAGTTAAGGAATTAGTTAAGAAATTGCTGAGTTATTGATAAATAAGGAAATCAGATTTTAAAAGTCCATTTAAATAATTTGTAAATCAACTCCACAATGGCTTATTAACGTGAAACGTTTTAGGGTCTTCAAAACCATGCTAAGTTTGGCATTGATATCTTTAAAAAAGGAAACTATTAACAATTCACTTTTTTGACTATGTAATACTAATGCTTAAAATAATAATACAAAATCTTCTTCTCACTGCCTAAAAGTCAGATTCACTCCAAATAAGGTATTTGGACTCATCACAATAGTCCCTAAAGAGTTTGAGAAAATGACATTGATGCATTCAAAGATGGCCACACTATACCAGTAGATGTATATTAGCACAAATGCTAATATGCTAAAATATGCAACAAATAGTTTAAATAATATTCTTCTCATGAACCATAGGACTAAATGACACCAAATTCAGAAGGTAGGGCCATGGGACATGTCTTAACATAGTTTGAGAAAAGCTAAGGGTCAATAGATGGCGTTATTGACCAAAAAATTATCAGATTATACTTGACCACTGTAAATCCACTCTACAGTGGGCTATCAACTTGAAACTTGTCACTGAATTAGGTATTGATATCTCAAAAAACAAAGAGACTATTAACAACTCATTCTTTGCATATGTTACGCTAATGATAAAAATAATCTTCTCAAAATAGTTGCTGCATTCAAATATGGCTGCACTGTACCTATAGATGCACGTTAGCACAAATGCTAAAAAATACTTTAAAAATCTTCTTCTCATGAACCATTAGTAAAATGGACTCCAGATTTGGTATATAGACTCAATGAACTAGCCTCTAATGAATTTGAGGATGATTAGTTGCTGCATTCAAAGACGGCCAAGCTACATCACTAGATGGCACCATATCACTCCAGGGCTGTAAGAACTGAACCGTTTGACATGGGTCCATGAAATTTTGTATGTAAACCTTTTGTATGTGTCCTTAGAAGGTGAGGGAATATAAAGTAACTGCAACCTTAGTTGGCTGCACCAGAACAGTTGGTGCTTCTATAGATGTCATTGGCACCATAGGATACTAGAGCAATGACTATTTATCAAGTTGACTTTGTCTCATGCAAATTAATATTAGATTTAAATTATGCAGACAAACAATGTGAAATATTGTGATTAGTATATCTGTATAATCACATAGTTGTAGTGAAAAGTGGATATTTTATTCAGGAAATGTATAAACCAGAATCCTACCATATTACAGCTGTGAGAGTGTATTGAAGTATTTTGGAACACTAATGTGGAGTGTACCAACTTGGATTTAAATCATATACACAAACAGATTAACAAACATTGTGAAATATTTGTATTACAATGTTGGCATTGTCCAATATGAAAGAGCTGCGAAACAAGGGTATTTTCTAAGATTAAAATAAATAATTATAACTGAAACTAAATATTGGGACTATTATCTGCACTATTGCTGCCGTATTAGAAAACATAAACTGGAAGTACTTGGGCAGGGTTACAGCACTAGACTAAACTTCACTTGCATCATCCTTGGGGTATTAAGAGATAAACGCTTTCACTGCTTGTTTTGTTATCCAACTGATCGTGTCCTTTCTGTCACCCTGTGAACCCCGTGCATTGCTGCTCGCAGCTATATTTGCAAAGTCACTTCAGTACACACAGTTCCAACTTGTTTTCTTTATATCAAAATGTATTTATTTTGATCTTAAAATTCCACCAATAAAAGTTGTTTTGTTTTTATTCCTACTGGCCAAATAGAGAAAACAGCCCAGGATGGGAAAAAGCGGCTTGTCACTTGTTTATAGTTGGCAATGTGGACTGTCCGAGTGAGTCCTGGGAAAAAAAGTTGGGGAGCGTGGCCCACACGCTGGCCAGCGACAGCGAGCTGGCCCGATTGGGTTTATGAAGTGGAAAGTTTAATGAAGTAGCGAGCGAAGGAATGGTTGGGACAGTTCTCTCTGCACAGATGGCCCTTTGTAACTCCTGACACCGGCCAGCTGCTCCGGCTTCAAAATGATGGCGCTGGGGGGAGCGGGAAGAGGGCCCTGCCTTCTAAGCTTCCTACAGTGTCTGGGGCTGAACCCCTGACCCCTGGTGTCAGACAGGGCCACTGAATGTTTTCTCTCTTCTCAGTGGGTCTCCAGCCCCTGTCTATGGCGCCTCACTCTCACCACAGTGGCCTGCTCGAAGGGGAACCGCCCCCTTTGGCCACCCGGCCTCAGCCACACCACACCAGAGCTGTTTGGTCACTTCTTTCTCTGAAAGACTAACTGGATGAAGGGTGTTCTCAGGCTGAAAATGAGACCGTTGTTGGATCTATTTTGATCTAAACTCAGTAAATGGCCAAAGGTTCATTTTCACTTTGAAAATACTGCTACAGAGTTTATGAATACATACTTTTCAAACATTGAATGTATTTCATATAAATGAAAAACATCCAAGACATACAAGAGCTATATTTGTTATTTGATTTAATTGCTCCTACAGATGTGATACAGTATTATTGTATAAGGCATTGTCCCTCTTGGAGAGTAACTACGCCTTCTCCTATTTCTCCACCCCTCTGTGACATCTTGACATTCAGGTAACTGACAAAATAATGGAAACATTTAAGTAAATGAAGGATATAAAGTATATTGAAAGTAGGTGCTTCCACATCGGTGTGGTTCCTGAGTTAATTAAGCAGTTGACATCCTATCATGCTTAGGGTCATTGATAAAAATGCTTGGCAGGCCATTGTTTTGGCTACCATGTCTATGCCCACATAGGACGAGAGTTCACTGAATGGTTTGATGAGCATGAAAACTATGTAAACCATATGCCAATGCCGTCTCAGTCACCAGATCTCAACCCAATTGAACACTTATGCGAGATTCTGGAGAGGTGCCTGAGACAGCGTTTTCCTCCACCTCAACAAAACACCAAATTATGAAATGGTGTCACATCCCTCCACTAGCGTTCCAGACACTTGTAGAATTAATGTCAATGTGCATTGAAGCTGTTCTGGCTCGTGGTGGCCCAACGCCCTATTTAGACACTTTGTTGGCGGTTCCTGTATTTTTGGCATTTACCTGTATGTTTGTGTGTTTTTGTTTGCTTGTTTACTTTACTTTCCAGCCCAGTGTTTTGGTCCCGGACCAGCATTTTGATCCGGGCCCAGCGTTTTGGTCCCGGCAAAGCAATTTGGTCCCGGACCAGAATTTTGATCCCGGCTCAGCGTTTCAAATCAAATCAAATATTGGTCACAAATACATGGTTAGCAGATGTTATTGCGAGTGTAGCGAAATGCTTGTGCTTCTAGTTCCGAAAGTGCAGCAATATCTAACAATTCCCCAACAACTATCTAATACACACAAATCTAAGTAAAGGAATGGAATAAGAATATATACATATACATATATGGATGAGCATTGACAGAGCGTAATGGGGAAGATGCAATAGATGGTCTAAAATACAGTATATACAGTGGGGCAAAAACGTATTTAGTCAGCCACCAATTGTGCAAGTTCTCCCACTTAAAAAGATGAGAGAGGGGCCTCCCGGGTGGCGCAGTGGTCTAGGGCACTGCATCGCAGTGCTAACTGCGCCACCAGAGTCTCTGGGTTCGCGCCCAGGCTCTGTCGCAGCCGGCCGCGACCGGGAGGTCCGTGGGGCGACACACAATTGGGCTAGCTTCGTCCGGGTTAGGGAGGGTTTGGCCAGTAGGGATTTCCTTGTCTCATCGCGCTCCAGCGACTCCTGTGGCGGGCTGGGCGCAGTGTGCGCTAACCAAGGGGGCCAGGTGCACAGTGTTTCCTCCGACACATTGGTGCGCCTGGCTTCCGGGTTGGAGGCGCGCTGTGTTAAAGAAGCAGTGCGGCTTGGTTGGGTTGTGCTTCGGAGGACGCATGGCTTTCGACCTTCGTCTCTCCCGAGCCCGTACGGGAGTTGTAGCGATGAGACAAGATAGTAATTACTAGCGATTGGATACCACGAAAATTGGGGAGAAAAGGGGATAAAATTTCAACAACAAAAAAAGATGAGGCCTGTAATTTTCATCATAGGTACACTTCAACTATGACTATAAATTCCAGAAAATCACATTGTAGGATATTTTATGAATTTATTTGCAAATTATGGTGGAAAATAAGTATTTGGTCACCTACAAACAAGCAGGATTTCTGGCTCTCACAGACCTGTAACTTCTTCTTTAAGAGGCTCCTCTGTCCTCCACTCGTTACCTGTATTAATGGCACCTGTTTGAACTTGTTATCAGTATAAAAGACACCTGTCCACAACCTCAAACAGTCACACTCCAAACTCCACTATGGCCAAGACCAAAGAGCTGTCAAAGGACACCAGAAACAAAATTGTAGACCTGCACCAGGCTGGGAAGACTGAATCTGCAATAGGTAAGCAGCTTGGTTTGAAGAAATCAACTGTGGGAGCAATTATTAGGAAATAGAAGACGTACAAGACCACTGATAATCTCCCTCGATCTGGAGCTCCACGCAAGATCTCACCCCGTGGGGTCAAAATGATCACAAGAACGGTGAGTGGGGTGAGCAAAAATCCCAGAACCACACGGGGGGACCTAGTGAATGACCTGCAGAGAGCTGGGACCAAAGTAACAAAGCCTACCATCAGTAACTACGCCGCCAGGGACTCAAATCCTGCAGTGCCAGACGTGTCCCCCTGCTTAAGCCAGTACATGTCCAGGCACGTCTGAAGTTTTCTAGAGAGCATTTGGATGATCCAGAAGAAGATTGGGAGAATGTCATATGGTCATGTACTGGAGGGGGCTGAGCACGCACCCTTGTGGGGCCCCAGTGTTGAGGATCAGCGAAGTGGAGATGTTGTTTCCTACCTTCACCACCTGGGGGCGGCCGGTCAGGAAGTCCAGGACCCAATTGCACAGGGTGGGGGTGCACAGGGTGGGGCCTCAAGCTTAATGATGAGCTTGGAGGGTACTATGGTGTTGAATGCTGAGCTATAGTCACTGAACAGCATTTTACATAGGTATTCCTCTTGTCCAGATGGGATAGGGCAGTGTGCAGTGTGATGGCGATTTCATCGTCTGTGGACCTATAGTGGCATTAAGCAAATTTAAGTGGGTCTAGGGTGACAGGTAAGGTGGAGGTGATATGATCCTTGACTATTCTCTCAAAAGACAGAAGTGAGTGCTACGGAGCGATAGTCCTTTAGTTCCTTTGCCTTCTTGGGTACAGGAACAATGATGACCATCTTGAAGCATGTGGGGACACAGACTGCGACAGGGAGAGATTGAATATGTCCGTAAACACACCATCCAGCTGCTCTGAGGACGCGGCTAGGGATGCCGTCTGGGCCGGCAGACTTGCGAGAGTTAACACGTTTAAATGTCTTACGTCGGCCACAGAGAAGGAGAGCCCACAGTCCTTGGTTGCGGCCCGCGTCAGTGTATTATCCTTAAAGCGGGCAAAGAAGGTGTTTAGTTTGTCTGGAAGCAAGACATCGGTGTCCACGACGTGGCTGGTTTTCCTTTCGTAGTCCATGATTGTCTGTAGCCCCTGCCACATACGTCTCGTGTCTGAGCCGTTGAATTGCGACTCCACTTTGTCTCTATACTGAAATTGCACTTGTTTGATTGCCTTGCGGAGGGAATAACTACACTGTTTGTATTTGGCCATATTCTCAGTCACCTTTCCATGGTTAAAAGCGGTGGTTCGCACTTTCAGTATTGCACGAATTCCGCCATCTAGCCACGGTTTCTGGTTAGGGTAGGTTTTAATAGTCACATTAGGTACAACATCTCCTATACAGTTCCTTATAAACTCACTCACCGAATCAGCGTATACGTCGATATTATTCTCCGAGGCTACCCGGAACATGTCTCAGTCCGCGTGATCAAAACAATCTTGAAGCGTGGATTCCGATTAGTCAGACCAGCTTTGAATAGTCCTTAGCACTATCCTGTTTGAGTTTCTGCTTATAGGAAGGGAGGAGCAAAATGGAGTCAGATTTGCCGAAAGGAGGGCGGGGGAGGGCCTTGTACGCATCGCGGAAGTTAGAGTAGCAGTGATCCAGTGTTTTCCCAGTGCAAGTGCTACAGCCAATACGCTGATAAAATTTAGGTAGCCTTGTTCTCAAATTTGCTTTGTTAAAATCCCCAGCTACAATAAATGCAGCCTCAGGATATGTAGTTTACAGTGAAGTTCCTTGAGGGCCGTCGTGGTATCGGCTTGAGGAGGGATATACACGGCTGTGACAATAACCGAGGAGAATTCTCTTGGGAGATAATACGGTTGGCATTTGATTGTGAGGAATTCTTGGTCAGGTGAACAAAAGGACTTGAGTTCCTGTATGTTGTTACAATTACACCATGAGTCGTTAATCATGTAACATACACCCCGGCCCTTCTTCTTCCTGGAGATATGTTTATTCCTGTCGGTGCGACGCACAAAGAATCTAGGTGGCTCTACCGACTCCGACAGCATATCCCGAGAGATCCATGTTTCCGTGAAACAGAGTATGTTGCAATACCTGATGTCTCTCTGGAAAGCAACCCTTGCCCTAATTTCGTCTACCTTGTTATCTAGAGATTGGACATTTGCGAGTAATATACTCTGAAGCGGTGGGTGGTGTGCGCGCCTCCGAAGTCTGACCAGAAGACCGCTTCTCCGGCGGTGTTGTTTTGGGTCAGCCTCTGGAATCAGTTCAAATGCCCTAGGTGGTTTGGACAAAGTATCTGCTTCGGGAAAGTTGTATTCCTGGTCGTAGTGCTGATAAGTTGATGTCGCAATGGTATCAATAGTTCTTCCCGGCTGTATGTAATTACACTTAAGATTTTCTGTGCTAACAATGTAAGAAATAATACATAAAAAACAAAATACTAGAAGCGAGGCGGCCCTCTCTGTTTGGCGCCTTCTTTTGCATCCCGGCCCAGCGTTTTAGTCCCGGGCCCAGTGTTTTGATCCCAGCCGAGCGTTTTGATCCCAGTCGAGCGTTTTGATCCCAGCCGAGCGTTTTGATCCCAGCCGAGCGTTTTGATCCCAGCCCAGCGTTTTGATCCCAGATCCCAGCCCAGTGTTTTGATCCCAGCCCAGCGTTTTGATCCCAGCCCAGTGTTTTGATCCCAGCCAAACGTTTTGATCCCAGCCAAACGTTTTGATCCCAGCCCAGTGTTTTGATCCCAGCCAAACGTTTTGATCCCAGCCCAGTGTTTTGATCCCAGCCGAGTGTTTTGATCCCAGCCGAGTGTTTTGATCCCAGCCGAGCGTTTTGATCCCAGCCCAGTGTTTTGATCCCAGCCGAGCGTTTTGATCCCAGCCCAGCGTTTTGATCCCAGATCCCAGCCCAGTGTTTTGATCCCAGCCCAGCGTTTTGATCCCAGCCCAGTGTTTTGATCCCAGCCAAACGTTTTGATCCCAGCCAAACGTTTTGATCCCAGCCCAGTGTTTTGATCCCAGCCAAACGTTTTGATCCCAGCCCAGTGTTTTGATCCCAGCCAAACGTTTTGATCCCAGCCAAACGTTTTGATCCCAGCCCAGCGTTTTGATCCCAGCCCAGCGTTTTGATCCCAGCCCAGTGTTTTGATCCCAGCCAAACGTTTTGATCCCAGCCAAACGTTTTGATCCCAGCCCAGCGTTTTGATCCCAGCCCAGCGTTTTGATCCCAGCCCAGCGTTTTGATCCCAGCCCAGCGTTTTGATCCCAGCCCAGCGTTTTGATCCCAGCCCATTGTTTTGATCCCAGCCCAGTGTTTTGATCCCAGCCCAGCGTTTTGATCCCAGCCCAGTGTTTTGATCCCAGCCCAGCGTTTTGATCCCAGCCCAGTGTTTTGAGCACAGCCAAACGTTTTGATCCCAGCCCAGTGTTTTGATCCCAGCCCAGTTACATGTTTTTCTACACTCTGTTATCCGAAAAGTAATCATGTCACTGACCCACAGAAGACGGTTTTACCATGCACATGAAAGATAAAAGTATTTTCATTGCTTGTGGATGAACCGTTCCACATACCAGATTCACTGGTAGCCTACTGTAGATTCAACTGTTTATTGGGTTGGAAAACATTCTGCAGTAGCCGCAGACACCGGTGACCATTTATTCAAATCAACCAGCATGTGTCAAACGTAAACCCCTCGACCCTGTCCAACTATAAATATATTACTCATCCTGTCTCACAACAGTTTAGGTATCCAAACCTGAACTAATACAGTTACAGGGGTTTAGGGGCCTTATAGACACATTTCAATGTCACATGCACAAGTACAGTGAAATGGCTTTCTTGCACGCTCTAAACCAAACAATGCAGTAATCAATAAATAATTTGTATTATATTGCTGATTTAACGGATGTGAAATGGCTAGCTAGTTAGCGGGTACGCGCTAGTAGCATTTCAATCAGTTACGTCACTTGCTCTGAGACTTTAAGTAGGGTTGCCCCTTGCTCTGCAAGGGCCGCGGCTTTTGTGGAGCGATGGGTAACGACCGTGGTTCGTGGGCAACCGTTGTTGATGTGTGCAGAGGGTCCCTGGTTCGCACCCGTGTCGGGGCGAGGGGACGGTTTAAAGTTATACTGTTACATTGGTGCCGTGACCCGGATCACTGGTTGCTGCGGAAAAGGAGGAGGTTGAAAGGGGGGTGAGTGTAACGGATGTGAAATGGCTAGCTAGTTAGCGGGTACGCGCTAGTAGCATTTCAATCAGTTACGTCACTTGCTCTGAGACTTAAGTAGTGTTGCCTCTTGCTCTGCAAGGGCCGCGGCTTTTGTGGAGCGATGGGTAACGACAGTGCTTCGTGGGCAACCGTTGTTCATGTGTGCAGAGGGTCCCTGGTTGGCGCCCGTGTCGGGGCGAGGGGACGGTTTAAAGTTATACTGTTACACTGACTTCCCAATATGTTCTGTAGAAATGTTTTCACTATATGAAAGTGCCTTCAGGAAGTTTTTTTGAACAAAGGCTTTTCGGCATTGTTCACAATCCAGCATTAAGTTCTGTTCTATTTCATCCCATGATGAAACATCACTTCACAGCATAAACCCATGACGAAACATCACCTCACAGTATACACCTATGACGAAACATCACCTCACAGTATACACCTATGACGAAACATCACCTCACAGTATACACCTATGATGAAACATCACCTCAAAGTATACACCTATGACGAAACATCACCTCACAGCATACACCCATGACAAAACATCACATCACAGCATACACCTATAACCAAAAGAAGTGCTCCTCTCCTATGTCTCCACAATGTTTTCTGTATTTTAAATATCAGTAACAATTGAAAACAACAGGTAACTCATAGCAAACAGGTCAGGGTCAGGGATGATAACCCCCTATTCCTTATCAGGGGATAGTTTGGAGAACTGTGTAAACGACTTAGGTTTCTGCCCACACCCAGCCCACTGACAGACAGACACATCAGAAACGGTAGGTTAGCGGATGATGTCCGTAAATAGTTGCTACTTGAATTAGTGCACAGACAGATACAGGTCTGGGATGTGGTGTCAAACCCACAGCTGCCTATTCGGGGGACTGTAACAGGGATTGTAACAAGGACTGTAACGGGGATTGTAAAGTGAGAGAGGACAGAGAAAGAGAAATGCATCCCAAAAGAGATTTTTTTCTTTTGGGACAACACAAACCTCAAGCTGGCTGCAACACAAACCTCAAGCTGGCTGCAACACAAACCTCAAGCTGGCTGCAACACAAATAATTATAGAAATACAGCCATGAAACAAACTAGAGAAATGCACTACATTTCACATAAAACACCAATAAAACAGCATACCCATACATATTGTTATCTCTACCCCATCATGGCTTCACAGTTTGTACCAAAAGCCTACAATCCGCATTGTAGAAGGCAGCTATAGAAATGGCTAACACAGATCGTCAGGCAAACGCTTTGGCCATGTTGCTCTGCTCTGCCCTCAGAAGGGCCTGTCTTCCTCCCTGAGAATGGCCACAGAAACACTGGGAGTTTCTAGTGACAGCTGGTTGGCTGCATCCCTTCCTGCAGACCCCATCATCTTCTCGCTGGGCCCAGGGTAAATTAGTGATTCCAGAGGTCAAAGGTAGCACTCCCTTTCCCAGGAGTCCACCCAGCCCGAACAACATTCCCTTGAAACAGGAAGGGAGGGCATTGTCCATATGTTGTCTTCAATCACAGGGCGTCCCAGAGGTGCTTCAGCAGCTCAGTGACAAAGCGGGCCCACTGTTCCAAACAGGACTGTGAAACTGTTCCAGAGGCCGAAGAAACTGGAATGAGCTGTAAAATGAAGCCTGCCAGCCCACCCCTAACGCAGCAGCACAGACACTCAGCAGAGAGAACAGGGTTTACATCAAAGTGGAACTTATCACAGCCCTCGTTACCACACTGTGGAGGAACAGGCGAAAGGGGAGGTCGTCACTGATAGGCCGGACAGCACATCAAGGTGTTTATTGCTTATACCGATACTAACTATAAACAACTCCCATTTTACAGCTGCCCCAAAATTAACACGCATTAACACACTGAGGAATATAGTTTATACTAAAAAGAAATTTGATTAAACAGTGGACATTACAGTACAGGTGGTATTCAGTTATATCATGCTGCTGCTAAAGTCCAGGATTCAGTCCATAAGGTCTAAACTGACACCGGAGTGAATTTCACACTAACTGATACAGGCTGCAGAACTAAAGGGGTGAAGTGGCCACCAGTGCTGAACAAAACATCTGCAGTCTTCTCTGCTGAGGGGGAGCTTGTGCAAAGATTATTTGTAAGTGTTGGCTGTGCAGGGTTACTGGACCTGTCTGTGCAGCCAGTCACTTACCTCACTCAAGCATGTGGTGCACAACCGGAGAGCAGCTGTAGCCAGCTGTTGGTCGAAGCAGTGAGTGGTGACTACTGGAGAACCCCTGTCTAGGTCCTGTGGGTGACTACTGGAGAACCCCTGTCTAGGTCCTGTGGGTGACTACTGGAGAACCCCTGTCTAGGTCCTGTGGGTGACTACTGGAGAACCCCTGTCTAGGTCCTGTGGGTGACTACTGGAGAACCCCTGTCTAGGTCCTGTGGGTGACTACTGGAGAACCTGTCTAGGTCCTGTGGGTGACTATTGGAGAACCTGTCTAGGTCCTGTGGGTGATTATTGGAGAACCTGTCTAGGTTCTGTGGGTGACTACTGGAGAACCTGTCTAGGTCCTGTGGGTGATTATTGGAGACAGCAGAGGGAGATCCGCCAACGCTTCAAACACTACGTGGTTTATCATGAGTTTAGGCCTTATTCTGGAGCTAAAATATACCTGGCTAAAGATACCTCACTGGAACAAAACCAGTAAACGCCCTCCATTCATAAACTCCCTTCTTTACCCTTTACCTCAACCGACACCCCTTCATTAACTGCTTCACTCAAAGCTGGTGAGACAAAGGCGGTGAAAGGTGCCTACCGTATGGCCAGTCCTCACTTAAGCCGCTCGTCCACCGGGGCGAAGGCACTCTCGATGTGGAGAGGCAACAGGTGTGAGGCAGTAAAATATGCATGAGGAAGGTCCGATAACCATACTGCTGTCTGCGCTCAGCCTGGTTTAACAGCCTGGCAACAAGAGAGGACCATTACACCTGGTTTAACAGCCTGGCAACAAGAGAGGACCATTACACCTGGTTTAACAGCCTGGCAACAAGAGAGGACCATTACACCTGGTTTAACAGCCTGGCAACAAGAGAGGACCATTACACCTGGTTTAACAGCCTGGCAACAAGAGAGGACCATTACACCTGGTTTAACAGCCTGGCAACAAGAGAGGACCATTACACCTGGTTTAACAGCCTGGCAACAAGAGAGGACCATTACACCTGGTTTAACAGCCTGGCAACAAGAGAGGACCATTACACCTGGTTTAACAGCCTGGCAACAAGAGAGGACCATTACACCTGGTTTAACAGCCTGGCAACAAGAGAGGACCATTACACCTGGTTTAACAGCCTGGCAACAAGAGAGGACCATTACACCTGGTTTAACAGCCTGGCAACAAGAGAGGACCATTACACCTGGTTTAACAGCCTGGCAACAAGAGAGGACCATTACACCTGGTTTAACAGCCTGGCAACAAGAGAGGACCATTACACCTGGTTTAACAGCCTGGCAACAAGAGAGGACCATTACACCTGGTTTAACAGCCTGGCAACAAGAGAGGACCATTACACCTGGTTTAACAGCCTGGCAACAAGAGAGGACCATTACACCTGGTTTAACAGCCTGGCAACAAGAGAGGACCATTACACCTGGTTTAACAGCCTGGCAACAAGAGAGGACCATTACACCTGGTTTAACAGCCTGGCAACAAGAGAGGACCATTACACCTGGTTTAACAGCCTGGCAACAAGAGAGGACCATTACACCTGGTTTAACAGCCTGGCAACAAGAGAGGACCATTACACCTGGTTTAACAGCCTGGCAACAAGAGAGGACCATTACACCTGGTTTAACAGCCTGGCAACAAGAGAGGACCATTACACCTGGTTTAACAGCCTGGCAACAAGAGAGGACCATTACACCTGGTTTAACAGCCTGGCAACAAGAGAGGACCATTACACCTGGTTTAACAGCCTGGCAACAAGAGAGGACCATTACACCTGGTTTAACAGCCTGGCTATCCACCGCAAGTCAAAACAGCAGAGGGGTCTTTTAATTTAAAAGCCCTAAAGTGTTTGTATTTTCCATGAGCTTACCCGATTAATAATTGATACAATAATTGATGGGGTGGCAGGTAGCCTAGTGGTTAGAGCGTTGGGCCAGTAACCGAAAGGTTGCTAGTTCAAAACCCCAGAGCTGACAAGGTAAAAATCTGTCATTCTGCCCCTGAACAAGGCAGTTTACCCACTGTTCACACAAGCTGTCATTGTAAATAAGAATCTGTTCTTAACTGACTTGCCTAGTTAAAAAAAGGAAAACAAAATACATAGTAGCAAGTGATCCAGGGTTGGCTTTGACCCAAGAGGAAGATGCAAGCCAGAGGAGTGATACAGCCTGGTACTTTCTCACAACCAGCAATGCTCAGGCTGTTATCTCTCTGACAGCTGCTGCTGGCTTTATAAGAGGATCAGTTTTATTTCATGACACATTGTTTAAAAGTATTTTAACACATAAAAGTGTGGCAATCTATCAAAAAAGATGGGACTTTCACTCCCACTTTATAAAGTGTGTCCCAGAGTCTGTCCATAAATCCTGGTCATAAAGACCTTGGACGTCCTTATTTCAGTAGGCCAACGAGACTCCAGGGTAATACAGTCTGAAAGACTGCAATAAAAAAATCTGAGTTTCACATGTTATGCTGAAAATCATTTACCCGATCATTTAGATCGCTTTGACATCTGACAGCAATAAAGAAGTCTGCAGTGAATAAAAACGGAACAATTACTCATTTCCAAAAGGTTCCATCGAATTTCCCAACAAAAAGGTTGCAAACATTGGCTCACTGGTTAGGTACATCTCCCCAAAATATTGGTTTGCTGTACTCCCAAACATTGACCAACTGGTTAGGAACATTTATTTCCCCCAGAATATTGTCTCACTGGTTAGGAACACATCTTCTCCCCAGAACATTGTCTCACTGGTTAGGAACACATCTTCTCCCCAGAATATTGTCTCACTGGTTAGGAACACATCTTCTCCCCAGAACATTGTCTCACTGGTTAGGAACACATCTTCTCCCCAGAATATTGTCTCACTGGTTAGGAACACATCTTCTCCCCAGAATATTGTCTCACTGGTTAGGAACACATCTTCTCCCCAGAACATTGTCTCACTGGTTAGGAACACATCTTCTCCCCAGAACATTGTCTCACTGGTTAGGAACATTTATTTCCCCCAGAATATTGTCTCACTGGTTAGGAACACATCTTCTCCCCAGAATATTGTCTCACTGGTTAGGAACACATCTTCTCCCCAGAATATTGTCTCACTGGTTAGGAACACATCTTCTCCCCAAAACATTGTCTCACTGGTTAGGAACACATCTTCTCCCCAGAATAGTCTCAATGGTTAGGAACACATCTTCTCCCCAGAATATTGTCTCACTGGTTAGGAACACATCTTCTCCCCAGAATATTGTCTCACTGGTTAGGAACACATCTTCTCCCCAGAATAGTCTCACTGGTTAGGAACACATCTTCTCCCCAGAATATTGTCTCACTGGTTAGGAACACATCTTCTCCCCAGAATATTGTCTCACTGGTTAGGAACACATCTTCTCCCCAGAATATTGTCTCACTGGTTAGGAACACATCTTCTCCCCAAAATATTGTCTCACTGGTTAGGAACACATCTTCTCCCCAGAACATTGTCTCACTGGTTAGGAACACATCTTCTCCCCAGAATAGTCTCACTGGTTAGGAACACATCTTCTCCCCAGAATATTGTCTCACTGGTTAGGAACACATCTTCTCCCCAGAATATTGTCTCACTGGTTAGGAACACATCTTCTCCCCAGAATATTGTCTCACTGGTTAGGAACACATCTTCTCCCCAGAATATTGTCTCACTGGTTAGGAACACATCTTCTCCCCAGAACATTGTCTCACTGGTTAGGAACACATCTTCTCCCCAGAACATTGTCTCACTGGTTAGGAACACATCTTCTCCCCAGAACATTGTCTCACTGGTTAGGAACACATCTTCTCCCCAGAACATTGTCTCACTGGTTAGGAACACATCTTCTCCCCAGAATACTGTCTCACTGGTTAGGAACACATCTTCTCCCCAGAATATTGTCTCACTGGTTAGGAACACATCTTCTCCCCAGAATATTGTCTCACTGGTTAGGAACACATCTTCTCCCCAGAATATTGTCTCACTGGTTAGGAACACATCTTCTTCCCAGAATATTGGTTTGTTGTGTTCCCGAACATCGAAGCAACATTATTATTTCCTAAATACAAAGCGCAAACTGGTACAACTTCTGGTGCAAACCTTCAAGAGCAAGAATCTTTCACGCTATTGAATATGGTATTTGTTCACTATACAGCATCTTCATTCCAACCAGGGATATTGACAGAGAGCAAAGATGACTCAACCAAAACCTTTTGGTTTCCATCTAGTGGTCATTAAGGCTAAAGCACAGCAAGTTCTTACTGCTCTCCAGGTTTAGACCAGCATGCCTAAAATGGCATTCCTCTTCTTGCCCAGATGATAGAAAGTATCTAATTTCAACTGTTGGCTCATATACATTGCAAATAAGAGTGCAATTGATACAAGTTGACAACAGAACAAGCCAGGCTTCAGTTGTTGAACGTTGATATGTTAACTGAATGGGCTCCTAAAAAAAAGAAAAAAACAACTGTGGTTGTTGAGTGGAACACTGACCTTTCTATGCCATGCGGCGAGCGTTCACACGCGTATCGTTAGTGTCTTGCTGCTGCTTCCAACTGCCTATTGTACTCCACACTCTCACCTATCAGATGACAGGGAGCTGCGTACGTCTCTCTCTTAGTGTAGTCTACCTGGTCGCCACGTGGCAGCTGCTATAAGACTTCACACCAGGGCCCAAAGGGACCATAAGAGGCAAACTGATCTCTTTGGCTCTCACCTGAACAGAGCTGTTAAGATGCTACACAAGGCCACCTCTCCAAGTGACTAATTGGTCACACTTAAGCCAGTCCTTACGCATGAGCAGCTATTGTGGTGCCTGCTGTATGTGTGGATGTATTGACTGTGTTCTTAGACATGTCACAACAACAACATGTGGTTGATTTAGAGTTCTTTTGTAACTTATCAGAGAGGAATAGGCAGTATTAGGTGGCACCACTTTGATGAGAAGTTATTGGGGCACAATGGTAGGAAGGGCATTTTAGGGACATCATCTGTGTTTTAATTAAACTTCAGGGCAGTCATGGGTTAAATAATTTAAACATTTACTGGCAAAAAATGTTTTACTTCAGTGGCAATGACATTTCAAATATAATTAAGACAAAGGAAATCCATATATATACACAGGATTACAAAACTTAATCTTAACACATTCTAAAGTACAAAAAGTATCAAAACAGTTAGCTTATTGATTTGATCACATTCTATTTATATGCAGATTTAGACTTTTGTTTTTTTCTTCCTCTTTTCTTCTTGGGGGTTGAGGACTCCTTGTTGCAACACTCACAAACCCAGCAACCTGAGGAAAAAAACGATGTGGACCAGCTGTAATACGTAACATCAACCCAAAGGCTAGAAAACAGACTGCATTGTGGGATCCATCAGACTAAAAGGCATTTAAGACCAGCACTTTCTGACATTTGATTTCAACATTTCTAAAGCATTTTGACCAGATTCCGAACATGAACTTTCTGGTGTTTCATTTGCAGCAACGCTAATTATAGCAAGTTGAGGTAACACACAACCCTTCTTGACTGCACAAAAAAAAATCTTAAATGCCAGTCTTGGAAAACTCTAAAAACAGATTTCTAATTTAGCATTATTCACCAAGTTCAGATGGCTATACAAATTAATGTTATTTTCACATAAAACCAGAAATTCAAATCACCCCAAAACTCCAAAAAAGACTACATTAGCTACAATGAGAGAGAAAGACAGAGATTTTTTTTATACCCTCCCCCTTCCATCCTTCCAGTAATCACTGATCTAATACATATTGATAGGCGTAAGCAACAATTCCATCACAAAGGTTTCACCAAGGAAAGAAGGAATGATACATCCTTAAAGTATTTGAACAGACCCAGAGCGAGAGCTCACCTAGAGGGATGGAGTCCAGGCCCACGCAGAAGGAGTGGAAGCCCCGGTCACACGTGTCACAGAACATCATGTCCTCCTCGTGGTGGGGATGCTTACACACCGTGCACGTCTTACACTCCATGCACTGCCACGGGTAGGTCTTAATCAGACCCACCAGCTCCTCACTCATGTCCAGGCATGATGGGTGAGCTGGGACGGACACAAACACACACACACAGACAAACGCTCACACCACAGCACTTCTCCAAAACACACTGTATAATTCCAATTTGTGATCCCAACAATTCAGATTAAGTTCTGTTGCTCATATCTTAGCGGCGTTATGGTCATTATGAACAAGCCTGTGCAATTTGTCAGTTTTAATAAAAAAAACAAGCAGTTCCACTTACCACTGTTCTTGCACTGTGAGCAGTGAATGAGAGCTTCTGGCTTTCCTTCTTTGTTGGACTCCTTACCCTTCTGGCAAATGCCACAAATAGCATTGGGCATGACCTTAGGCTGCAAGGACAGAACAATGCTATCATGTTTAGCAACAAGGCCTAGTGCACCATGTGACACAGGGCTTCTGGGCAACACACATTATACAAGGTGTTAAATCCTAAAAGGCCTGATAGGAGGTATATATTAATTTACTCACAATAGATCCAATCTTGTTAGGTGCTTCTTACTTCACAACCCCAAAGAAGAATGACTAGGAAAAGCATTGTCATTTTTAAGAACCTCCCACAAACCCTTTCTAGTCATGGGGAATGGGAGTCTATGATTCTCAGATCTCAAAATCTCCAAAAGGCAAACACCAAGAGGTCAAGCTGATTTAAGATCCATTTGGATGTGCCACGGTGTCCCCCACAGCTGCTCATAACAGGTTAAACAGTTGAATGTCCCTCCGGTAGACGCAGAGCTGTTTCCACACATTGTGTGGTCCCACATTTATAAAAAGGTAGTTAGCCAAAGTGATTTCTGACGGGAGGAAAACTCTTTCCCTGCAGGTATTTCATTACATGACCTCATTACAGTCTCTGTGCTGCTAACACAATCAAAACATCTCTGTAGTCTATTTGTTTGAAATTTTTATTTCAATGGTGAACTGTGTCTAAAGACTGACATAAAGGGTTTTCCTACATAAAGAGTATTGGATTAGATAAGAACAGTAAAAGCCTTTCTAAAACAAACAACGAAACCTGTGGGAGGGTGAACCGGAGGTTAGAGACACACAGTTGAATTAATAAAAGGACAGCTAATTTAGCTGGCACCCTTTCCACAGAAAGAGGGGTGCCAGCTAAACTAGGAGAAATATTTATCCAAAGGAAGGTATGACACCTTTGCCATTACACTCAAATAAAAAATGTAAGACATGACATTCTAAGAGAGAAATGTACAAGTCACGAACAAATTGAACACAAACTGTACCTACTTAGGCAGACAGTCTGCACAAATATTGGGAATGACAAGTGTGCAATCAGTTAGGAGGATATAGCCCATGAGTATGAAGTAGGTTTCTATGTGTACGTGGAAATATAATCAGATTTCAAAATGTCAAACGTTTGGTGTTGCCATCCTGAAATGTTTCCTTTGACTGGTGCAAAACAAGAAGAAAAGGCTACATATTTTCTGTTAGGCTTCAGATGGCTACCCCTGCAGTGTAGTGCCAACTAAGGATATTCATATCATCATCAGTATGAAAAGAATACATTTTTTGTACAGCTCCTGAACTCTTAACTTGCATTAAAATTATAATAAAGTCAACTTTAAGGCCATGTTATCTATAGCTAGGTAATTATTCTGCAAGTACTGTATTGACTTTAGGCTTAAATTCAATGAGCGCCGATATTAGAAAGTTAGTGATAAATTCCGAACACATCTAAGATATATAGTTTATTTGTACGCATTACATACCAACAATAAATGAAAAGTAAGTAGTGAAACATTTTTAAACTTCTAAAGTTTGGTTTATACTCAAAGTAAATGATTCAAATTCCCTTTGGAAACATGCTGATTGGAAAGTTAATAGACAAATCAATCCCTGTGGAAAGTTATGAACACTCCACAGCAATCAATGACCAATGATCAAATCCGGATGTAGTGTAGTAATACCAGTCATGCCACATTTGGGCTTACTGCTCTTGCTGTCATTTTTAGCAAACTAACTTTTATTAATGTCTCATGTAGCCTTGCAGTAAGACAGAGCGTAAATTGCCAGAAGGTTGATCATGTTGATCCCAGAAAAGCCATACTCCTAACTGAACACAACAATAACTTTCAGAGGCAATCAAAAGTTTTTAAAAAAAAGCCAACATAGAGAAAGTGTATTAACAGGCCTCTGGCACAGTAACATTGTGTTTTCCAGTCTCAAACAAAGAACAGTATGTAAGGTTATTTCAAACAACCGTAGAATACGGCATTAAAAGTATTGACAACTTGAAATATAAAACGTTCAAAACACTCAAGTATTACCGTAGTTGAAGTGCTACTACTAAATCAAATGGATGCATCTTATAAAGTCTGTATCATAACAAGAAATACTGTATGTTGTTTAAAAACAATTAATCTAGCAGCCAAATATATCTGCTCACATGTCTCAAAGGGATAGTTCATCCAAATGACATATTGGTTTCCTTACCCTGTAAACAGTCTATGGACAAGGTATGACAACAATCCATGCTTTGGTTTGGTTTCCAAAGGAACCGTTTCCAAATGCTAGAGTTTTAACATTTGTAACACAAAGTTGCTTCAAGTCATGGGACTGATTTTAGCATTTTTTCACACATCACGCCCAAATCATCCAAAAGTATCAGAAATGTATTGTGAAGTTCCATGAAGTCACTTATAAATTATTTGAACATGAAAAAGCTAATAAAATCGGTCCCATGACTTTAAATGGATATGTGCCACAAATGCTAAAATCTGGAAACAATACCATGGAAACTAAACCAAAGCACGGATTGCTGTCATACCTTGTCCATATACTGCTTACAGGGTAAGGAAACCAATGTCATTTTGTAATTTGGGTGAACTATCCCTTTAATTAGTATGTTGCCAAGTAGACAAAAAAGAGGTATATTAAGACATTCAAAGAATACGGTGAAAAATGTACAAGTCTTCAGGACCAATCGAAAGTGCTGTGAAGAAAAAGTTCCAGATGTGAAAGAACTACTCCAAACTGTTATTGCTTATAAAGTCTGATATGGAACCATCAGTGTTTCAACCAATGATGTATATAGACCCTGGATTGCTGATGCTATGTTTTGGCCAATGAGAGGCTTTGAAGTCACCAGTCAACCATATTGGCACTGCCCAGAAGAAGCAGTCTTCCATAGGAATTCCACAGTATTTCAATTAAAATGTTTCAAGGACAAAATTACATGTAAATATGTTGTTGTTGTAGTAGCAGGGACAGTAACAGTACTTTCGCAAAATAATACCTTAAAGCTAGAATCCTTAGTAGATACATCAATTTTGGGATTTAAATTAATGATCTATACCCATTGATTCTTGAAGAATATAATTTATAAATGCCTCATGAGCTTAGTTCAACTGTTTTACACCATCAATACCCAAAATAGAAGATTGTTTTACTCCACTGTTTGTAAACAAAGTAAATTGTAAACAAAGTAACTGTGACCAAGAGACTGAAAAACAGCTTCTATCTCAAGGCCTTTAGAAAGTTAAAAAGCCATCACTAGCCGGGTACCACCCGGTTACTCAATCCTGCACCTTAGAGGATCCTGCCCTATAAACATAGACATGGAATCCCTGGTCACTTTAATAATGTTTACATACTGTATTCTATTCAATCAAGTTTATTTTATTTAGCCCTTCGTACATCAGCTAATATCTCGAAGTGCTGTACATAGACCCAGCCTAAAACCCCAAACAGCTAGAATGCAGGTGTAGAAGCACATTCTATTCTACTGTATCAATGCCACTCCGACATTGCTTGTCGTAATATGTATATATTTCTTAATTCCATTATTTTACTTTTAGATGTGTGTATTGTTAATTATTACAGCATTGTTGGAGTTAGGAACACAAGCATTTCGCTACTCCTGCAATAACATCTGCTAAATATGTGTATGTGACCAATACAATTTGACTTGAACACTGTATAGCCTCAAAATGGTTAAAACTATACGTTTGGTATAATGGATGGTCAGTCCTTGCCATCCATAGTTCTGTCTATGAATTTGAGAGTGGTTACATTTCTCCAGGCCCATCCCTCAGATTTTTACCAAAACAGAGACGGGGTGTATGTTTATTTATTGTTTCAATTAAGGATTCTAGCTTTAAGGACAATGTTTTTATACTTATTTTTATGTTAAGTCATCTAGTGTATAGACTGTATATAAATCATTGGTTTTAACCATATGGTTGATCTAGAACCATCAGTATTTTAACCATATGATTGATATGGAACCATCAGTAGCAAACTGGACCAAGTGAAAGAGGGAAAGCAGAACAAGTCCACAGACTTGAGTGTTGCCCCAAATAAGAACTATTGCCACCTGGTGGAGTGTATGTGTGAGGAGTGATAGGGCCAGAAAAACAAAGGAGAGTCTCTCTATTGAAAGTGCTGAAGAAGCTGGAAGGGGTAGTAAAGAAGGGGAAAGGGAAGTGCTATTGGAGAAAGTCAGGGACTTTTTTCTTCTACCTTGTACCCAGGGACAGATTTGTGTTGGTTGGGGCGTGGGGTGGCATCTTTAGCCGGGGTGGCAGTCCTGTCCTTGGCCTTGCCCTTTGACTGCACTCCACTGTCCTGACTGTCCCCATCTGAGGTGTTTCCAGATGAGCTGTCCTGTAGACACAATTCAGTTCTTACTATTCCAAGCAAGCTGCAAAAGAGCTTACATTGAATCAACTTACAGAGCATCTCTAGGCATTTACTGTTAATACAATACAACATGTCTTCGCATCTCTAGCTCTGAAATCAAGTGAATTGTGTAAAACCAGTTCAAGGATCCAGTTCCTTACTGAATTTTTCTTGCCCTCTTCTCCCTTGTTGTCATCTGCATCGTCCGAGTCCCCATCACTGTCCAGGGCAGGCAGCTCCGGGTCCAGGGGGGGCTCAAACAGGGCTGTGTTCAGGGGCAAGTAGCGCAGCTCGTTGGGAGAGTACCTGTATCAAACACAGGAACATCAATTTATCAGCTACTCAAATATCTTTAGAGGTCAGGACCTGCATTCATGAGACTAGTTTTTTGGTTAGTGAACCTTACCTTTTGTAGTAGTCCTGGAACTGCCCAGGGATGAGGGCCACTGGATAGGGTCCAGTCTTAGTTCTCTCTGGAGGAAGGACTTTATACCTCCCTTGGGGTACTTGGATAATCTGTTAGAAAGTTAGTTGAAACTTTTACTCCTTCAATTGCACGTTCAACTCCACATAGATAATACAGTTTATGAATGTACCGATCAACACTGAGTGTACAAAACATTAGGAACACCTTCCTAATATTGAGTTACACCCCCTTTTCCCCTCAGAACAGTCTCAATCTGTCGGGCATGGACTCCACAAACTGTCGAAAATGTTCCACAGAGTTACCGGCCCATGTTGACTCCAATGATTCCCACAGTTGTGTCAAGTTGGTAGGATGTCCTTTGGGTGGTGGACCATTCTTGAAACACACGGGAAACTGTTGAGTGTGAAAAATCCAGCAGCATTGCAGTTGACACAAACCAGTGTGCCTGGTACCTGCTACCATACCCCGTTCAAAGGCTCTTAAATATTTTGTCTAGTCCATTCACCCTCTGAATGGCACACATACACAATCCATGTCTCAATTGTGTCAAGGCTTAAAAATCCTTCTTCAACATGTCTCCTCCCCTTCATCTGCACTGATTGAAGTGGATTTAACAAGTGACAACAATAAGGGATTATAGCTTTCACCTGGATTCACCTGGTTAGTCTATGTCCGGGAAAGAGCAAGTGTTCCTAATGCCTTGTACACTCAGTGGATCTACTCAAGCATGGCAAGTGAGTTCTTATAAACACAAAAGACTAATGGAGCTATATGTCTTTTTTCAAGGAATTAACGTACGTGTGTCTGAAGGTCAAAATAGGCCCTTCTCTCTTCCATCCTTTCCCTGTTGAAGTTACTGTTGAACTCAGCAGCTTTCTTGGCAGCTTTCTGTATGTACTCTGGCACTTTACTGGCTTCAACCTTCTGAGGCTTTTGTTGCTGCATTTTCTAGGAGATACATTTTTTTGAATAAAAACTTACCAACAACATATTGAATAACCATGTCAACTTTAAATGAAAATACAGTTCAGGCATTTGGGGTCACTTAGAAATGTCCTTGTTTTTGGTCACATTAGATGTCGAGAGTCTATATACCAGCATTCCCCATGTGGGGGGGCTGGCAGCCCTAGCTCACTGTTTGGGAGACAGAGATACTAACGAATATCCACCAACAAACTTTATTCTAGAGCTGGCTGAATATGTTTTGACGTATAACTATTTCAGGTTTGATGATGAATACTACCTCCAAACGAATGGAACATCGATGGGCTCCACATTCGCTCCGAGCTATGCTAACCTTTATGTGGGTCTTTTTGAATGTTTTGTTAATAATGAAAACAAAAATCCATCTTTGAATAAAGTCCTGAAGTGGTATCGATATATTGAAAACATTTTTTGCATATAGGAAGGAACGGAAAAAGAGCTGTCAGACTTTATGGTACTACTCAATGACATTGACCCCAATCTCAAATTCACTACTGAATGGGACACTCAACGTGTTCATTACCTCGATACGTGGATTGAGAAATCAAATGGAACCCTGTTTACAACTCTGTATAGAAAAGAAACGGACAGCAATACTCTATTACAGGGTGACAGCTTCCATCCTGAGCCATTAAAGAGGACTTCCAACAAGACAGTTTTTCAGACTGCGCCGTGTATACCACTCCACAGAGGATTATCTAGAAAAAGCAGCGGAGATGCACGTTAGGTTTCTAAGAGGCTATTCGTGTGTCCACACAGTGTGTGGATGAAGCTCTTAATTTGGCATTGGGAAAAACACCAGATGAACTGCTACAAAAAAGACCCGCTAAAGAACACTCCGTAATGTTCACAACAACATACTTTGAACTCGTGAAAAGTGGAAGATGCGGTCAAAAAACACTGGCATATTTTATCACCGGACCCAGTTTTGGCGGCTGAATTTAAAAATCCACCACTTATTGTGTATAGGAGAGGTCGCAATTTACACGATAAATTGGTTCATACCAACTGCCACCAAAAAAGAAAATCAGCCAGGTTATTTTACACCCTCTTCCAAATGGTAGCTATAAATGCAGGGGATGCGCACAGTGCAACAATATAATTAAGTGTGAATATTCCTGCCACCCACATACAGGAAAACAGTTCCAAATAAATTACATTATTAGGTCCTCCACCACCCATGTTATTTACATTATTAAATGTCCATGTGGGCTGTGCTATGTAGGTAAAACCTCTCGTTCTCTCAAACAGAGAATATGTGAATATAAAGTTCAATTAGGAGAAACGACAGGGATTATCCAGTCGCAGTACATTTTAATGACCTAAAACATGACATTTCTACCTTTAGATTTGAGGCATAGAGAAAGTTAAGATATCAGACATGGGAGGTGATATAAATAATACTCTGAGCAAAAGAGAATGTTTTGTGATTTTCACCCTCCAGACATTATTTCCTAAAGGTCTTAATGATGAAATGCCTACGTATGTTATGTTGTAAATTTGAACATGAATTATGCCCCTATTTCAGATTACTCTGATGTTTTTCGTACGATGTACCCAATGATTAATGGAAACTTGCTCAGTAGGTCTTTGTCCTCATTGTGGTTTAACAGACGTGTTTAATAAGTCTTATTTACCCACTTTATTTTAATATTTATGAAATGCATATTGTTATATTTGGTAGCACTTATTTGTTTTCCTTCGCCTCCAACCCCTTTCGTTGCGTGGAACGGATGTGGGTGGGGCTAGGTCTACATAAGGGTGGAATTGTTTTTTAACTCACAAAAGCTGACGAAGGCCGTTACGTAAGCTTTTTAAAGATCAGTGATACTATCAAGAGCTGTGTGCAGTTTCCTTTTTCCCTCATCTTGTTTTTGAAAGAAAAGCTCATTTTTTGTCCATTAAAATAGCATCAAATTGATCAGAAATACAGTGTAGACATTGTCAATGTTGTAAATGACTATTGTAGCTGGAAACGGCTGATTTTTTAATGGAATATCTACATAAGCCCATTATCAGCAACCATCACCCTTGGCAGCTTCATTAAATAGTACCCGCAAAATACCAATCTCAACATCAACAGTGAAGAGGCGACTCCGGGATGCTGTCCTTCTAGGCAGAGTTCCTCTGTCCAGTGTCTGTGTTCTTTTGCACATCTTATTCTTTTCTTTTTATTGGCCAGTCTTAGATTTGGCTTTTTCTTTGCAACTCTGTCTAGAAGGCCAGCACCCCAGAGTCGCCTCTTCACTGTTGACGTTGAGATTGGTGATTTGCGGGTACTATTTAATGAAGCTGCCAGTTGAGGACTTGTGAGGCATCTGTTTTTCAAACTAGACACTCTAATGTACTTGTCCTCTTGCTCAGTTGTGCACCGGGGCCTCCCACTCCTCTTTCTATTCTGGTTAGAGCCAGTTTGCGCTGTTCTGTGAAGGGAATATTACACAGCGTTGTACGAGATCTTCAGTTTCTTGGCAATTTCTCGCATGGAATAGCCTTCATCTCTCAGAACAAGAATAGACTGACGAGTTTCAGAAGAAAGTTATTGGTTTCTGGCCATTTTAAGCCTGTAATGGAACACACAAATGCTGATGCTCCAGATACTCAACTAGTCTAAAGAAGGACAGTTTTATTGCTTCATTAATCATGACAACAGTCTTCAGCTGTGCTAACATAATTGCAAAAGGGTTTTCTAATGATCAATTAGCGTTTTAAAATGATAAACTTGGATTAGCTAACACAACGTGCCATTGGAACACAGGAGTGATGGTTGCTGATAATGGGCCTCTGTACACCTATGTAGATAAAAATTCCATAAAAATAAAAAAAATCTGCCATTTCCAGCTACAATATCCATTTACAACATGAACAATGTCTACACTGTATTTCTGATCAATTTGATGTTATTTTAATGGACAAAAAAAAGCTTTTCTTTCAAAAACAAGGACATTTCTAAGTGACCCCAAACTTTTGAACGGTAGAGTATACAAAAAATAAATTGGACTTGAGTTCCCCAAATATTATTTATTTATTTTTATATAAAAAAATATTTGGGGAACTCAAGTCAAGACTTCTGTAACAAGATCTAGAAATCAGCAAACACAAAGCTAACTTCGCATCAATTAAAATGTGTCAATGTTGCTGAGCATACTAACTTTAGTAATACTCACTGAACTGAGAGTACTAACGTTAGTGGTACTCTGAACAGAGTACTAACATAGTGATACTCTCTGAACAGAGTGCTTACAGAGTACTCTTCTGTTATCCTCTGGCGCTCCCTCTCTTGGAGGATGACAGAATACTCAGCATGTTTTCCTGGGTACTCCTTGATCATCAAATCAATAACTTCATCACTTCGTAAAGCAGTCAAGCCTGGAAAACAATATTCACAATTAATTATTGTATCCACGAGTAGCCTAATTCCCCAAAACAACTCTTGGGAAGGCTTGAGGCCCTGGTGGTTTATGCTGAACTCTAAGCTCTTCCTGATTATGCAACAATTCCATGTTTTTCACTTCTCACCCAAGGTGCACTGTGTCTCTGTGATGACATTTTGCTCCCTCAGATATAGCTTCTCCTTGTGGGAGAGGTCTCTCCTTTCCAAATCTAAAAGAAGAATTTATTGATTGATTGAGTTGATTAGGTAATTAAAAGTAGTAGACTGCTCCAGCCAGAGACAACATTAATGATTGAGGATAAAAACAAATCAAACCTGGAGGCTTATTTCCATTGAGATAAGGCGTGGTTAGTCAGAGATTGACCAGTATGATCTACAGATAGGCTATAACAAGACTATTAGCCTAATCATCAAATTGACACGCAATGATCCTACTACACCATACAAGCCGAACATTCAGTCACATTACCTGGATATTT
This sequence comes from Salvelinus fontinalis, assembly GCF_029448725.1. Lineage (NCBI taxonomy): Eukaryota > Metazoa > Chordata > Actinopteri > Salmoniformes > Salmonidae > Salvelinus > Salvelinus fontinalis. The sequence continues at coordinate 89,450,993 of NC_074665.1, read as the reverse complement.
TCGCTTAAATGAAGTGACTCCCAGATATTCACTGACTTGTTCTTGTAACATATAGTACTCCCCACTACCGTCTGATGGCCACCTGTACTCGGTCAGATTTTCTGCTGAGAAGTATGTGGGCCTGGGGAAACACATATGACTGAAAGGTTAAGAGCAGGGTAGAAGTATTAAGCCTGTTTGAAAGACGGACTAAATGTTATTGGACACGTAGGCTGCGTTTAGACAAGCAGCCCAATTATGATATTTTTGACCAAGCAGATCTGATGTGAAATTATCTGATTTGTCAAAAGACCAATTAGTGGAAAAAATATCAGAATTGCGTTGCCTGTGTAAACGCAGCCTAAGTGTTTGTAATGGGGATTGGACATGGTCTATTAGGAAGTAGTGATGAAAATATTTCAAACTACGCCTTCAGATACAAACTGACCACATACCCAAGTTCCTGGCAGGAGGTGTCACAACTTCTGGAACTGTCACCTGAACCCATGCGCTGTCTTTTTGGAGCTTGACTGCCATCATTGGACACTTCCTCGATGTCATCCTAAAATGATAGCCAATACAGTTAGGATACACAAAACACCTGAACTATTACTACTTGTTAAAGTTAATAGTTTTCTCCAAAAATAATGTTTTTGGGACGTTTTCAGATCTCAAGGGGTGAGTTAATTTCCTCTGTTGTGTCGATCCAGCAAGCACCATTCCCCCTCTCATTAGATAAAGCTGGCCTAGAGGTAGCCTGATTGCCTTCCACTGTGTACAGCAAAAGGCATGCACACTCACATAGAAACCCCTAAACATCGCTTGTTTGTCACAAATGTTGAATAAAATTATATTTCAACTTACTCTGCCGATTGTCCATGGTCCATTGTCCAAGACAAAATATCCACAGGAAATCATTATTAAACGAATTCAAAATGCGAGTTTGTGGCAAACAAGATTTGTTTGCTTATGACACAATGCACAAGATGGAAGTACATGCACGCGACAAATGCATACTAACCGAAGTATTGGAGGTGTTTACATGGTTTTGCTTATGTGCCATGGCACAAAGTCAGGTAAATAACACTTTCCTGCGGATATTTTGTCTCTAATTTCGACCAAATGAAGTACCAACAGCACTGGAAGAGTAAATTCAAATGTACTTGTATTAAACATTCTGCATTGTAACCCCATCCCTGGGTCTCTCCTATTTTCAGTTCACTACAGCTAACGTTAGCTGCAAAAAACACTCAAACGGGACTGTTTTATCTCCATCTCTTCATTCAAAGACTCAATCATGGACACTCTGACAGTTGTAGTTCGTTCACGTGATGTATTGTTCTCCCTACCTTCTTGCCCTTGCTGTTGTCTGTGCCCAATAATGTTTCTACCATGTTTTGTGTTGCTACCATGCTGTGTTGTCATGTGTTGCTGCCATGCTATGTTGTTGTCTTATGTCTCTTTATGTAGTGGTGTGGTGTCTCGTCGTGATGTGTGTTTTGTCCTATATATTTAATCCCAGCCCCCGTCAGCGCAGGAGGACTTTTGCTTTTTGGTAGGTCGTCATTGTAAGTAATCATTTGTTCTTAACTGACTTGTCTAGTTAAATAAAAAATAAAGGACACTTCAAGTTTTTGCTGCGTTTTGTTTCAGACTGTATACCAATACTTGTTATCACAACCTGATTTAGGCATTCCTAGAGGCAAAACAGAGAGGATTGGATTTGGACTGTGGTCTAACAACACATGCACGATGTAAACAAAAACAATGAACAGAGGTAAAGACAGTTTCAGGTTGGATATTCGCCAGATATTCGCCTGTAGTTTTCCTTACGTCCACCAACAGCAGTTAGGGACCATCAACATAGTGACAAATCACATTTTTCAAATTTCAATAGCTCTTTAACCATTACTCCTAAAAAAACTTTCAAAACTAGTTGTAGCTAACGCGATGGCATAGACACACAATCTGATTTACGTCTCGCACCATTTAAAATTATTTATTTACATTTTTGAATTTCAATAGCTCATTGGTCATATGACCTACTGACTTCAAACAAGGTTCAGAATGTCCACTGACTACCCTTCTATATTACGCACCCTTTAGCTTGTCCATTTTCATCTCACAAGATTTTACATACATTTTTCCAAATGTAAAACTTCAATAGCTCCATGGTCATGTGACCTACTGACTTCAAACAAGTTTCAGAGTGTCCACTCAGTGGGCCTACACATTGCACACCCTTTAGTTTGTCCATTTTCATCTCACGATTTTACATGAATTTTAAAAATTTTAACATGTCAATAGCTCCTTGGTCATGTGACCTTATGATCTCAAAAAAGGTTTGGAATGTCCACTGACTATGCCTTCATAATCGCACACTTTGATGTTTGTCTACTTTCATCTCATGCTATTAAGACTTAAATCTGTAAGCCTGAGACCCACACTCAGAAGTAATTTGGAGAAAAAGAGTGTATCTGACTGATAGAGTAGTTAACAGTGATTACTATTATCTGTCTGACCCCCTTGTACCCTCAAACCCTTCCAGGACATTACAATCTCACAACGCAGGACATTTGATGGTCCCTAGACTCCTTTCTAACAGTCCTCAAGCTTCAATAGGATAGTCAATGACTGTGTAACGGTTGAAATTCAGAGTTAACATTATCATTTTAGTAAGTTTTATGGTCGGGCATAAAATGTTGTCTCCAGTTTCTTGCTTTCTCAGGTCCTGCTGAGTGGACGGTATTCATGCCTTTTCAGTCTCGCTCCAGTCAGGTGTCATTATGTTATAAGCACCACCCCAACCCACTCCCATTTCATAACACCCTCTCACCTTCTATCATTTGTCTACACTCCAAGAACCATGAGAGCCCTCTAGCTGTAGACACCCCAAGAACCATGACAACTGAGATTCCCATATCCACAGCCTTCTTAGCTTGTAGGTCTAAAAGCATTATTGTCCTTACTTTGTTGAAATATCAAAGACTAAGCTTATTGTGTGACTCTGGTAAGTCATTTCAAAAATGTATACTAGTAACTAGTTTTGTTTATTTTGACTATGCAGCATAAAAATCTTCATGGGAGCTGAAAAACACTTTCACAGCTGTATGTTAATAAAGAAATACTACAGCTCAGTGCAATGGTAAATGTTAAGTCAGCTGTGTGATATGGACAGTAGAGGGGGATGCTGTTGTACTGACAGTAGAGTCATCACTATTTTCAGTACTTTTCTTTTGATGAGGTCAGAGCACTGGAGAATAACTTGGTTCTGGTCCAGATGTACCGGACTCATTTGCCTAAGGGTGGCCTCTAAAATAGAAAATAAAGTTATGTTTGCTTGTACACTGGTCATCCTTATGCACTCCATGCAATACTTGCTGTTGTTTGTAATAGTTATTGTCATGTTTTTGTCCACATTTGTTTGGAAATACGTATATTACACCGAGTGATTTTACAGTACACAAACAAGAGTGTGCAATATAGAAGGGTAGTCAGTGTACATTATGCACCTTGTTTGAAGTCAGTAGGTCACATGACCAAGGAGCTATTGACATTTTTAATTTGGAGAAATTCATGTAAAATCATGTGAGATGAAAATGGACAAACTAGAGGGTGTGCAATATAGAAGGGTAGTCAGTGGACATTCTGAACCTTGTTTGAGTCAAGTACGTCACATGACTAAGGAGCTATTGAAATTCAAAAATGTTAATATATAACTAATTCAACTAGGAATACAGAATGCTGCTCACATTTCCACATGTTTATTAGCTTTGGAAAGCGAATTAATGTCCAAATCGTGAAAATAATTCCTGTGCAATGTGCGCAATTTTTTCAACATCATGACACTTATTTGGAGGTTTGAAAGCACGAATATCCAACTTGAAACTGTCTTTACCACAGTAAACAATGATACGCGGACACTACTAAACAGCTAACGTTACCGTAGTTAACTGCCTAGATGCTATGCTAGCTAACTAACTTCAAGTAACGTTATGGATGGCTGGCTAGCTAGTAACGTAAACTGTCTAGTCGACGACACAAAAGTTAGAACACATCGACCCACAACAGCTAGATTGCTATCAGTTGTATTTAACTACGGCAGTAGGTTGAATTAAACAGTTGTGTTGTCAGCTAACTAACGTTAACTACCTTAGCCTGTTGTGTCTTCAACACAATATGTATGTGGCCAGCAATGTGTAACGTTATACTAGTATTTCTGATCCGATATCTTTGCCAAGTTTACCTTTACAGACTGAGCTCCCGGGGTTGCAGGGTTGCTATCGCAAGGTCTGGTTGGGAGAACAGTAGCCATGTTTAGCGGTTACTGTGCTGCTAGCTTCAGAGATGCACACTAGGATAATAATGTTACCGACTGGAAACAGAGACAAGGAACAAATCTTCAAGTGGCGGTAAAGCAAGTCTTTGGATGGGGAATACATGTTTGCCAACATTGGCTACGTCGTACAAATTCATGAAAATAAAATGTTGCTTTTAGGTGTTCATTTAAGGGTTCGGCACAAGGTTTGCAGTGTGGTTGAGGTTATGTTTAAAATATGAATTTGAGAAAATAAATTGTATTAATTAGCGGGGTTATCCATAATTATGACTTGATGATTTGGTAACTAGTGACAACCAAGTATGGGTAACGGCACACGCGGAAAGTGAGCGTGGCGAAATAAGTGGGTGCATCATCAGCGCTCTGTGATTGGTTAAAAGGTTGTGATTGACTCAAGTTGTGTTTTTTGTTTTATTAGTCAGGATGCACATGGTATACACGTCCAACGAAATGCTTAACTTGCAGGTTCCTTCTCGACAATGCAAAAAAAAAAAAAAGATAATATGAACAAAGTAAATGGCTCAGTAGAATAGAATAAACATTTTAGCATAAGTATAATACAGGAAGGCACAATTTATAGTCCAATATTAACACGTGTTTTGGGGAAGGGGGATTGGGTGGCAAGTGTTTTTTAAATTGTGCAGTATTTAGCAATCATAACACTCCTGTAGCAGCAGTTGTGATGTGTAGCATGAGTGTATACATGTGTGTGTTTGGTAAAACACTTAAATGGTTCCAATCGTTTTTTCACCATTCATTTTCCCTAAAGGGGATTTTAGAACTACTTCAGAAAAGGTCTGTTTCATCAATGCTAGAAAAAGTACTCAATTGTCAGAGTCAAAGTAAAGGAGTACAAATGTGCATAACAAGTCACATAAGTTGTATGGACTCACTGTGTGCAATAAGTGTTTAACATGATTTTTGAATGACTACCTCATCTCTGTACCCCACATACAGATAATTGTAAGGTCCCCTCCGTCGAGCAGTGAATTTCTAACAGACTCAACCACAAAGACAAGGGAGATTTTACAATGCCTCGCAAAGGTCACCTATTGGTAGATGGGTAAAAAAAGCAGACATTGAATATATCTCTGAGCATATTAACTACACTTTGGATGTACCAAGATACAGGCGTCCTTCTTAACTCAGTTGCCGGAGAGGAAGGAAACCGCTCAGGGATTTCACTGTGAGGCCAATGGCGACTTGAAAACAATTAGAGTTTAATGGCTGTGATGGGAGAACTGAGGATGGCTCAACAACATTGTCATTTAGGTTAGTATTGTGGAGTAACTACAAAGTTCAAAGGAGGAAGCCTGTAAAGAATAAACATTTTCCAAAACACGCATCCTGTTTGCAATAAGGCACTAAACTGAAACTACAAAAAAATGTGGCAAAGAAATTAACTGTCTTGAATACAAAAGCGTTATGGTTGGGGCCAATCCAACACATCACTGAGACCCACTCCACATTTTCAAGCATGGTGGTGGTGCTTGTCATCGGCAAGGACTAGGGATTTTCTTGGGATAAAAATAAATGGAATAGAGCTAAGCACAGGCAAAATCCTAGAGGAAAACCTGGTTAAGTCTGCTTTCCAACACACTGGGAGACAAATTAAACTTTCAACAGGACTATAACTTAAAACACAAGGCCAAATATACACTGGAGTCTCTTACCAAGATGACATTAACTGTTTATGTGGCCTAGTTACAGTTTTTACAAATCGGCTTATTTAGCAGATGTTATTGCAGGTGTAGCGAAATGCTTGTGTTCCTAGCTCCAACAGTGCAGTAATATTTAACAAATCAACCAACTTGACAGAGCTCATAGAATTGTTAAAAGAATGTGCAAATATTGTACAATCCAGGTGTGCAAAGCTCTTAGAGACTTACCCAGAAAGACTCACAGCTGTAGTCACTGCCAAAGTTGATTCTAACATGTATCGACTCAGGGGTGTGAATACTTATTTAAGTCAATTGGATATTTCTGTAAATTAATACATTTGCAAACATTTCTAAAAACATGTTTTCACTTTGTCATTATGGGGTATTGTGTAGATGTGAGAAAATATATTGAATCCATTTTGATTTCAAACTTTAACAAAATGTGGAATAAGTCAAGGGGTCTCAGTACTTTTTGAAGGCACTGGACACTTATATATAGGCTATACGAATTATGCATTAATATATTAACTTCTAACTTACACATCATTGTCTTTTTCACTGTTCCCTTGCGCAATTCATGCAAGGGAACGAAAAGGGGTTGTGTCTTCGTCAGAGCATCGTTATGTCTTTATTTTGTCTACTCTAGTCATTTAGCTTAGATAGCGTGAAATTGAACGCATAGAACCAACAACCAGTTGGCTTGGCTGGCAACAAGAACCTTAGATTTGTGTTGGGACTATATCTTATGTAAGGAAGGAAATAGTATGAGTCAATTAATCAAAATAACGTTTTTAATGAAAATATGTCAATCAGTATTTGAATATGTCGGTAACCGTTGTATAAAAGTGATAATGCCCTGCAAGCTGTTGGAGGTTATATTAGCACGGTTTGCCGGCCCTTGACGTATATAATCTCCAGACCACGGTTTCTTGGGCATTATCACTTAAATGCACCCCTTTCCCAAGTCCATCATGGCCACCACACTCCTGTCTCGTCTGCTTCTCACTCTTTCCCGGTATGCTGCCAGCTGCAACCACTTTTTCATGACCGACTCCGCATCGCTTTCAGACGCTCTAGATGTTAACGGATTCTTCCAGACAACAGCTAATGAACAAGAGCACAAGTGGTTGCAAAGATGTGAAAAGGCAGTTGCAACAGGGAGAACGGAATACTGTAAAATGCCATGGTAATTGCATTTTACTTCTGCAGTGTGGCACTCATATTTTCACTGTGTGAAACTTTCATTGTGAACTACATCTTATGTTCTTACATTTCTGTGAGAATGATTCAAAACATCCTTACCCTTGTGTGTGTGTGTGAGTGTGTGTTTTACCCACACATACTTTGAGGTATCACACAACAGTGCCTGACTGAGTGACATCCGGTACATTTGCAGACCCACTGCTCAGTTCATCTCATTGCTAAAGTGATTTTAACCATTGGTTTTAGCTGTTAACAAAAATAAAATTCTTGTGTGTAACAGTGATAACACCAAGTAAAACTGAAATGATAACTTAAAACACAAAATATAATGTGTCGTGATGAGACATTTGTAAATATGAGAAATCCTTACCAAAACCTCCCACAGTCGAAGGGATGCAAGAGACATTTTTCTATTTACTCCTCTCCGATTCATGTTTTTTGCTTGCGGGTTTAGAAATTGTGCGCATCATTAAACGCCACACAGCATCTTTCACGTCGCATCCCCCAATTAGTCTCAAGTGGTTAATCTAAAGGAAAAAACATTTGAATAATGTATCAATTGACATAAAACTTTAAGCCACAAGTGACTGCCGCTTTTCCCCAGGTGAGAGTAGCATATATGGTTCTAAGAAACACATATGCTTATTCTGAGCATCAAAACATTATGCTTTTATCCTACATCAAGTTAAAACGTTTTTACAGGGGAGTGAGATGCCTTTACATAAAAAAATATTTTGTGGATATAAGCAAGACAAAAAAAGTGTGATTTAACTGAACAATTATTTTATTCCCATAAACTCCCATTGAATCTCAAAAAGAGCATAAGATTCAAAGTGGAATGAAACTCACCATTTTAAGTTTGAAGTCAGCCCCCTGAAGATCAGTTTCCAGGCTCTGGAGACCTTGCTGATCCTTCAATGGCAGAAGGCCATTTTCAATCGCATATTCTGCTCCATTCTGCTGTCCTGTTTGTAACAGTCGTAGGATGAGTGTCTGTTGTTCCAGTATCACCTCTTGCTTGGTAAGCATTTCCCGAATGAACGCTGAAAGACATTTTAAGGGGCATTTAATCTATAACACAACAAGGTAGACAAGAATGAGGTAAGTGTATATTGCTGCCCACCAGGAGCAGGGGAGACATGGAAGATGTGTCTACCCACTGGGCACACACTGGTTGAATCAACGTTGTTTGCATGCCATTTCAATGAAATTATGTTGAATCAACGTGGAATTGACGTTGAATTGACGTCTGTGCCCAGTGGGTAACCTCGGCGTAGAATGGGCACATCCTTCCCATCTCTCCCTCCACCGCTGGTACTGAAATATGAGTGAGGTATTGGCATATGTAAATGGAATACATTATATATTTTATTATCATCATATACAGATTTTACAAAACATTAGGAACAGCTCTTTCCATGACATACTGACCAGGTAAAAGCTATGATCCCTTATTGATGTCACTTGTTAAATCCACTTCAATCAGTGTAGATGAAGGGGAGGAGACAGGTTAAAGAAGGATTTTTAATCCTTGACACAATTGAGACATGGATTGTGTATGTGTGCCATTCAGAGGGTGAATGGGCAAGAGAAAATATTTAAGTGCCTTTGAACAGGGTATGGTTGTACGTGCCAGGCGCACCGGTTTGTGTGTCAAGAACGGCAACGCTGCTGGATTTTTTACGCTTAACAGTTTCCCATGTGCATCAAGAATGGTCCTCCAGCCAACTTGACACAACTGTAGGAAGCATTGGAGTCAACATGGACCAGCATCCCTGTGGAACGCTTTCGACACCTTGTGGAGTCAATGGCCCGACGAATTGAGGCTGAGGGAAAAGGGGGGTGTGCAATTCAATATTAGGAAGGTGTTCATAATGGTGGTACACTCAGTGTATATATTATGTATTGCTGCTCACCAGGAGAAGGAGAGACAGGGAAAATGTGTTGATCCTCTGCAAACACCCAATTGTCCTGGTCAAAGCACTGTCTTTTGAGATTGGAGTGAGCAGTAATGTACTTCTCAGCAGATGTATGCTTCCTTAATTGATGTTTCTTCAGGCTATTTTTGTTAAGCCATAAACTGCAGTTACGACATTTGATTTTCCTCTTGCTTGCAGGTCTCATAGCTGGACACGCTGAACCTGGGCCTCTCGCAGTTGCACTGGTTACATCTGGGCCTCTCGCAGTTGCACCTGGGTCTCGCCCACATACTGACTCACATTGTGGAATGTGTTTGGTAAAATCACTCCTATTTACATAGGTCTTGGGGCAGTATGGGCAGTGAAAATGCTTTGCTGCTCTGCACTCCAAATGGCATATGAATATTGTGAACTCTGAAATGGGGGGGGGGGACAATCAGCATCCAGGACCCAAAGTTCCCCAGTTGATAAAAAGCATGGTATCATGTGCTAAACTAGCATTATGAATGGATGAGATTACCTCTATGCAGCACAGCCTTCAATCTGTGAGACTCAATGTGTGCCGACACACTGGCATAGTCTTGAAAATGGAGGGCTGGCAGAAGGGGCAATGATACAATTGGTACTTCTGGAACTTGGATGAAACAACACGGCCATCAGCTGCTTTCCGCACTGTGATATGCTGTCAAACACAAACGACAAATATACTGAACAAAAATATAAACACAACAATTTCAAAGATTTTACTGAGTTACAGTTCATAGAAGATTTTCATAAATTCATTAGGCCCCAATCTATGGATTTCACATGAATGGGCAGGGGTGCAGCCATGGGTGGGCATAGACCCACCCACTTGGAAGCCAGGCCCAGCTAATCAAAATGAGTTTTTCCCCACAAAAGGGCATTATTACAGACAGAAATACTCCTAGGCAGCCTCCCGAGTGGCGCAGCGGTCTAAAGCACTGCATTGCAGTGCTTAATAAGGCGTCACTACAGACCCGGGTTCGTTCCCAGGCTGTGTTACAACCGGCCATGACCCCCATAGGGCGGTGCAGCATAGTGCAACGAATGGGCCTAAAGCCAATGTTCCCTCAAAAACAATTAGACACTGAGGAAATTTCAGGTCTGCTGAGCGCAAACTTCACAGTTGTGAAAATTCTGTGAGCATATACTCAAAGCCAAAGCTGTAAACACAGTCCAGTTCAAAGTAAATGGCACAGATCCATATATGGCAATGATTTATTTGCATACAGGCTTACTGCAGCTCTGATTGGTTATGCTGCACTAGTATGTGTAGAGTACCAGATGAGTTGTGCGCAATAGAATCCTACTCCGATGATTTCTGCCTAAAACAAAACCTCTTGCTTAGTTTGTTTTGTTTTGATATGTTGCACTGAAAGTGGCTAATATTGCGTTGATTCAATAACAATTGCTCAGGAAAGGGAAACGTTGATAGTGTTAACAGGGAAAATTAGAAAGTTGAGTGAAGTTCAATCTCGTGCATCTCTCCATGGGCTGATATTTCTTCTGCGCTCTGCGTGGCAGTCCCGGGGGAGCAGCGAGTGCCTACAGCTAATGTGTTAGCATCAACATCCGGGGAATTGTCTACGCTTATTTTCAAGCTTTAATTGACATGGTAATGGACAACTAGTTTTTGAGAAAAGCTGGAAAAACTTACCTGAAATTTACTTTGTTCTGTGTTACGACTATGGTTGCAAATTCCCTGGTTTTCCCGGAATCCTGGTTGGAGGATTCCTTGAATCAAGAGGGGAATAAGCAGGAAATCCAGAACCTCCAACCAAGATTTTCCCTGAATTTGCAACCCTAGTTGCGACCAGTGCTCGACTTGGGCAGAAGCTCACCGGAGCCAAGTTCCGGCACCTCAAATGTTCTTCTACTTGAACTCCTGCACCGCTTATAGAATATTAGCTCAAAACTATTGTGGAGCTTCTGTATGGGATCAATATCATGCCAAATATATTCACAAATATAAAATCACCAATCCACAAATATAAATCACCTATCCACACGAGAGATATAGGCTTTTGGCACGAAAGTGTCGGCCATCACCGGTGAGTGAGTTCCACATCATTGGGTGAGTCTGAAACTGGAAAGTATTTTTAGGACTATAATTTCCTCCTCATTTTGTAGCCTACAACATATGTCTCCACACACTTAGGCCTAGTCTATTGATGGATTCAACACATGGTCGTTTTCATTGATCTCAGATTTTCAGTTTGTGTCAAAGGAGCCTGTCATTTCAATTATTTACAGTATTAAAAGATAATCTGCCAAAGTCTCCAGTCATGTAAAATGACAGAGCATGAAATCCATTTATAAAAGCCACATTTTTCCTGACCCTTAAACATGGCTTTAGGCTACTAAAATGTTCCCCATGTGTGCGACTAAGTGCCTCTACTCTACTGCTCTATGCCACAAAGCAAATGCAATGATATGCATGCAATGCATTATTATGAAGGTGAGAAAAAGTAAGTAACGCAGAGCTCTCCAGATCATCCCCCTCTCACTTTTTGTTCCGGCACCTCCCGATTAACTAATGAAGCATTGAACCTTACATACCAAACGTAACATGTAATACAAATGATTATTCCAGATTTACGTTTATTATGTTACGTCTTGTCTATGAGATCAGGCTGAATACACAGACTCCCGATGTAGTGTCCCAAAACTAGGAATAGCCCAAACTCCTTGTCTTGTCCCCAGGGTCCCTCGCCGTTTCGTTACCGTTTGCTTCCGTTTTGTTCTTTACGGTTTCCGTTGTAAGACGTGATGAATACACCCCAGCCCAAGCAGCAACGCAAAACAGTCTTGTAGCAACACATTTTCCCAATTAGCTGTTCGCTTTCCATACACCCACTTGTAACCGGGATGCCTCCGGTGCGTGAGTAAGGTGCCCCTTTATGTCCTACGGCGAAGTCGGCACAATACAAAGTGACGTAATTAGTAGGAATCTGTATTTTCATATGCTAAAGTGAATTTTTTTTTATTTAAAACTGCTTTATCTGCTTTCCCAATGAAAATATGTTTGAAAGTTGTTTCTGGACATTGTTTCTGCTGATTTGGTAACATTGTTGAGCTGCGCAGATTACTGTTCGATTTGAGAGCGCTCCTCCCTCACCGGTTTTTCGAACTCCCTCCATGACTCCAGCCACTGGGTGGTAGGAAAGACAACTTTTTTTTTGTTTTGTCGGTTGTTGATGATGATGAAGAAGAAGCATTTCCGTCCGCCATATTGCAGTGATACAGCGAGATTTCCCATTTGTCTCAGCAAGTTGAAGAGTTCGAGTTTCCTCCTTAACTGGCATAATGTTTACTACACAAGTTTATGGAGATAATGGGAAAATGAAGGAGTATCACTATACTGGACCAGTAGAGCACAGATTCTCTCCATATTCCTTCAACGGAGGGTAAGTGTCAATATCCAACTAACAATCGTTTTGGTAGCCCAAATGATAGCAAGCTACATTAACGTTACCTAGCTAACGTCAATGCTGTACATAATTGTGTTCTGCAGAATGGACACTGACTAGCGTCTGACTAGTAATGTGTCATGGTGCAAATGGCTAACACTTACTCAATAGATGTTCGTAGTTAAGTAACGTTAGCTAACTACGTGAACAACAATACATGTTGTTTATCTGGTTTCGATTTCAGTTAGCTACAGTAGCTAACGTTAATTAGTTATCTACATTTGTCTGATAGTTTTGGCAAAACCTTAAAATCAGCTAACGTCAACTTGTTTGTTAGGGCATCATGTCAACTGACACTTGACATGTTTTTGTGTTTCCAGGACTGTGCTTGCTGTTGCAGGTGAAGACTTTGCAATTGTGGCCTCAGACACCCGTTTGAGTGAAGGCTATTCAATCCACAGTCGTGACTCTCCAAAATGTTACAAGTTGTAAGTCAAGTGCACACAACTGAATTTCCAAGGATGACCGAAGGCAAATTGTCAGATGGTGTGGTTTAACCCCATGTACTGCCTCACTATTGCTGTTTTTAGACAGGCAGCTCAATTCTGATATTATTTCACAAATTGGTCATTTGACCAATCAGGTCAATCACAGATCTTTTTCTGAGCTGAACAAAAAAACAATTCGTCCTGGAGAAATCATAATTAAGCATCCTGCCTATGCTTGTGAACATCATAATAAATTATATGTTAAATATTTCACCACTAAATTACGGTGTTGTTACTAATACATGTTTAATTTCTCACAGAACAAATACAACTGTCATAGGCTGCAGTGGATTCCATGGGGATTGCTTGACTCTTACCAAAATCATTGATGCAAGATTAAAGGTGAGATCATCTTGAGACTGTTTCACTTTCAAAATTGTTAGTTGAGCTGAAAGTTAAGGCATATGGCCGTACACAATAAGTTAACATTTGTAAATGTATAATTTTCTAACATCAGCCAATATCTGATGGGGAAATGTATTTTTAGATGTACAAGCACTCAAACAACAAGAGCATGACAAGTGGAGCCATCGCAGCCATGCTGTCAACAATCCTGTATGGTAGAAGATTCTTCCCCTACTACGTTTACAACATCATCGGTGGCTTGGATGAGGAGGGTATGACTCTTGCTCTATTGCTGCTGTTACTATTATCAGATGCTTGGTTCCATATGTGTAAGGTATTCACTGCATGTGTTCTTTTAAGTCTAGTCCACTATTTATGACTCTAAACTGAACTGGTTTGTTTTTGCTTTTCAGGTAAAGGAGCTGTTTACAGTTTTGACCCTGTGGGATCCTATCAGAGAGACACATACAAAGCTGGTGGCTCAGCGAGTGCCATGCTGCAACCTCTGCTTGACAACCAGGTAAAGAAACCAAAAAGTCGTATAAGTTGAGCATTGCTATTAGTTTTTGAGGGCTTTGTTCCCCCTCAAAGCACCTCTGTCCAATATGATTGAATGTTTGTATGCCAATGTCACAGTTGTAACTTTACGTCGTCCCCTCGCCCCGACACGGGTGCGAACCAGGGACCCTCTGCACACATCAACAACAGTCAACCACGAAGCGTCGTTACCCATCGCTCCACAAAAGCCGCGGCTCTTGCAGAGCAAGGGGCAACCCTACTTAAAGTCTCAGAGCAAGTGACGTAACTGATTGAAATGCTACTAGCGCGTACCCGCTAACTAGCTAGCCATTTCACATCCGTTACACCAAATGTGTATGTAGAATTTAGCAGTGGCAAGGAAACCCTAGACATTCTAGTGACCAAGATATCTTTGGTTCGGGACAAACATCCTTTGTTTCTGTATTGTCCCTTAGTCTGTCTTTTATTCTTAATTTACAACTAGATTGGATTCAAGAACATGGAGGGTGTGCAGCACCTGCCCCTGAACCAGGAGAAGGCTGTGCAGCTGGTCAAAGATGTCTTCATCTCTGCTGCTGAGAGAGACGTGTACACCGGAGATGCCCTCAGGATCTGCATTGTCACCAAGGAGGGCATCAAAGAAGAGACAGTCCCACTCAGGAAGGACTGAACAACTTATTTCTGCCACCATTTCAAGCTACTGCTTTTGTCTGGATTTTTCATATTTTGGACCCTACTCCTGCTTTTCTCTTTACATTCTGGCTGAAGAATAAAAATGTTCCCTGTAGTTAATTTTCTCCTGTTGTCAGTATCAATTTTTTTTAAAGAAACATGAAATGTTAAATGTATTTGATTACAATGAAGTCTGAACCGTTTTCAAATGTATCAAGAAAATTCTTGCTCAACATACACTACTGGTCAAAAGTTTAGAACACCTACTCATTCTAGGGTCTTTATTTGTATTTTCTACATTGTAGAATAATAGTGAAGACATCAAAACTATGAAATAACACACATGGAAACATGTAGTAACCAAAAGTGTTAAACAAATTAAAATATATTTGAGATTCTTCAAATATTCACATTTTGCCTTCATGCCAGCTTTGCGCACACACTTGGCATTCTCAACCAGCGATGCATTTCAAATAATGTGTGCCATAAATTCATTTGTGGAGTTTCTTCCCTTAATGTGTTTGAGCAAATCAGTTGTGTTGTGACAAGGTAGGGGTGGTATACAGAAGATAGCCCTATTTGGTAAAAGACCAAATCCATATTATGGCAAGAACAGCTCAAATAAGCAAAGAGAAATGACAGTATTACTTTGAGTCAAAGTCAGTCAGTATGGATAATTTCAAGAGCTTTGAAAGTTTCTTCAAGTGCAGTCACACTTGCTGCTCCCAAGTGGCGCAAGACGCTGCATCTCAGTGCTAGAAGCGTGGCTAGTGAGAAACTTGTTCGAATCCAGACTGTCACAACCAGCTATGATTGGGTGTATCATAGGGTGGTGCACAATTGTCAGAGTTTGGCTGGTATAGGCCATCATTGGAAATAAGAATTTGTCCTTAACTGACTTATTTTTTAAATCAAGTGCTACGATGAAACTGGCTCTCATGAGGACCACCACAGACATGGAAGACCCAGTTACCTCTGCTGCAGAGTATAAGTTCATTAGCTACCAGCCTCATAAATTCCAGCCCAAATAAATGCTTCACAGTTTTGGTGGGTGGCCCTCTCTTGGAAGGTTTGTTGTGGTGCCATATTCTTTCCATTTTTTAATAATGGATTTAATGGTGCTCCATGGGATGTTCAAAGTTTCAGAGATTTCTTTATAACCAACTCTGATCTGTACTTCTCCACAACTTTGTCCCTGACCTATTTGGAGCGCTCCTTGGTCTTCATTGTGCCACTTGCTTAGTGGTGTTGCAGACTCTGGGTCCTTTCTAAACAGGTGTATATATACTGAGATCATGTGACACTTAGATTGCACACAGGTGGACTTTATTTAACTAATTATGTAACTTCTGAAGGTAATTGGTTGTGCCAGATCTTATTTAGGGGCTTCATAGCAAAGGGGGTGAATATATATGCACGCACCACTTTTCCATTTATTTTAATTTTTTTATTTTAGGAAACAAGTTATTTTTTTCATTTCACTTCACCAGTTTGGACTATTTATGTCCATTACATGAAATCCAAATAAAAATCAATTTAAATTACAGGTTGTAATGCAACAAAATAGGAAAAACGCCAAGGGTGTGAATACTTTTGCAAGGCACTGTAAATGCAGCGATACGCCATCCCATCTGGTTTGGGCTTAGTGGGACTATAATTTGTTTTTCAACAGGACAATGACCCAACACACCTCCAGGCTGTAAAAAAAAATGTAAAAATGTATTTTACCAAGAAAGAGAGTGATGGAGTGCTGCATCAGGTGACCTGGCCTCCACAATCCCCTGACCTCAACCCAATTGAGATGGTGTGGGATTAGTTGGACTACAGAGTGAAGGAAAAGCAGCCAACAAGTGCTCCGCATATGTGGGAACTCCTTCAAGACTGTTGGAAAAGCATTCCAGGTGAAGCTGGTTTAGAGAATGCCAAGTGTGCAAAGCTGTCATTAAAGCAAAGGTGGCTATTTGAAGAATCTCAAAAATAAAATATATATTGATTTAACACTTTTTGGGTTACTACATGATTCCATATGTGTTATTATATAGTTTTGTTGTCTTCACTATTATTCTACAATGTAGAAAATAGTAAAAATAAAAACCCTTGAATGACTAGGTGTTCTAAAACTGACCAGTAGTGTACAGTGGCAAGAAAAAGTATGTGAACCCTTTGGAAATACATGGATTTCTGCATAAATTGGTCATAAAATTTGATCTGAACTTCATCTAGGTCACAACAATAGACAAACACAGTCTCCTTAAACTAATAACACACAAACAATTATACATTTTCATGTCTTTATTGAACACAGTGTGTAAACATTCACAGTGCATGGTGGGAAAAGTATGTGAACCATTGGATTTGCTGCCTCCTTTGGCAGCAATAACCTCAACCAAACGTTCTCTCTATGGTCAGGAGGAATTTTGGACCATTCCTCTTTGCAAAACTGTTTCAGTTCAGCAATATTCTTGGGATGTTTGGTGTGAACTGCTCTCGAGGTCATGCCACAGCATCTCAACCGGGTTGAGGTCAGAACTCCGACTAGGCTACTCCCGAAGGTGTATTTTCTTCTGTTGAACCCATTCTGTTGTTGATTTACTTCTGTGTTTTGGGTCAATGTCCTGTTGCATCACCCACCTTCTGTTGAGCTTCAATTGGTGGACAGATAGCCTTACATTCTCCTGCAAAATGTCTTGATAAACTTAGCAATTCATTTTTCCATCAATGATAGCAAGCTGTCCAGGCCCTGAGGCAGCAAAACATTCGCAAACCATGGCACACCCTCCAGCATACTTTACAGTTGGGATGAGGTTTTGATGTTGGTGTGCTGTGCCTTTTTTTCTCCACACATAGTGTTGTGTGTTCCTACCAAACAACTCAACTGTAGTTTCATCTGTCCACAGAATATTTTGCGCTGTGGAACATCCAGGTGAACTTTAGCAAACTTCAGACATGCAGCAATGGTTTTTTTGGACAGCAGTGGCTTCTTCCGTGGTGTCCTCCCATGAACACCATTCTTGTTTAGTGTTTTACGTATCGTAGACTCGTCAACAGAGATGCTGGCATGTTCCAGAGATTTCCGTACGTCTTTAGCTGACACTAGGATTCTTCTTAACCTCATTGAGCATTCTGCGCTGTGCTCTTGCAGTCATCTTTGCAGGATGGCCACTCCTAGGGAGCGTAGCAACCGTGCTGAACTTTCTCCATTTATAGACAATTTGTCTTACAGTGGACCGATGAACATAAAGGATTTTAGAGATACTTTTGTAACCCTTTCCAGCTTAATACAAGTCAAAAATTCTTCATCTTAGGTCTTCTGGGATCTCTTTTGTTCGAGGCATGGTTCACATCAGGCAATGCCTTTTGTGAATAGCAAACAAAAATTTTGTGAGTATTTTGTATTGGGCAATGCAGCTCAATCCAACATCTCCAATCTTGTCTCATTGATTGGACTCCAGGTTAGCTGACTCCTGACTCCAATTAGCTTTTGGAGAAGTCATTGGCTTTGGGGTTCACATACTTTTCCCAACCTACACTGTGAATGTTTAAATTATGTATTCAATATTGACAAGAAAAATACAATAATTCGTGTTTTATTAGTTTAAGCACACTATGTTTGTCTATTGTTGTGGCTTATATGAAGATCAGAACAAATTTGCATTAATGGTGAAATCCAGGTAATTCCAAAGGGTTCACATACTTTTTCTTGCCACTGTATATGCCATCGGTCCAAAGATTGGAAGTGTCTCCTTAGACGAGAATTGGTTAAGGCTTGCAATAATACTTTTAGCCAAATAGGGGTGTTTAGAGATTGAGGTTGGAAAGCCGGAACTGAATCTACTACCACCTGTGCCATAACTGACCAGGGGGCGGTTGTCGATAGCAATGGAATTTAGGTTTACGAGTTTTTTAATCATGCATCCTTCCTTCACCAGCCGAAGCTGTAATGCCGCATTCAGATGCTAGTCGGAACTAGGAAACTGACATTTCAGACTTGCTAACTGGTTGTTATTGGTTGTCTCGAATCAGCTTTCTCCATTCAAATCTTACCAATTACCATACCACTAGAATTATTCCACAATACTGAGGACGGATCAGGTCCTAGAAAGATATCACCAATGGCTGCAAATATTGAGTCGGTTTATTCTAACGCTTAACCTAAAATAATGCACTAAATCAAGATCATTGCGTACGTTAGGCTACACATTAAATATTAGCCAACAGAGCCTACAAGTAGCAAAATATAATTCAATTGATTGAGCATGAAACTTGTCAATTTAATGTAAATATGCCTATAACCTACTGTATTTATATTTTATTGCAGTCATCTCGGTTTTAATTTGAAGCATTTTTATACGTCGCTGGCTTGTATTATTTGTAAAGACATTGGCAACTTTATTTGTAGTCAATTTTGTTCTTAAATTATCGGCGAGAACAGAGGCTGATTCACCACGTAGAATCACCACGTGATTCTGTTCAGCGAATATGTCATGTGTATAAAGTTACACGGGAGGGCGAAAAATAATCGACCGATGCGTGTAGCTGTTCTACGAGTGGTCTGAGGCAAGCGTTAGATTACGAGCGTTTTCACGTGCAACGTTAATAATGATGGTTTTGGTATACAGCTTGGAGATTTAACGATGGTCCTATTTCGTGTTGTGTAGTGTCTTTGCTGGCATGCATCCCACTTATTATTTTTTTGCTCCACCAAGATTTACATGCTAAAATCGCCACTGCCCCTATGCAACCAAGAGTAACGCTTCTGACAAAGGACAGAAACCAGGGATTATTTTTCTGCTGCCACATATGTAAGGGTTGAGGGGAACTGCTGAAACAGGGTTTGAACCAAAGAAAATGCATAATGCCAACCCTTTTTTCTTGAACGGCACTTTCTGTTATGAATTTTGGATAACTTTTGCCTTTGCTCCTGCCAGATAAAATAACCCAAAATGTTATGTGAACTTTGACACCGGAAGTGTTCAAGTAACATACCGGATATAACTGTTTTGAGCCAGTGAGCGCATGAACCAGTGAAAACAGCGGCTAGATTTTTAATGTGACATTTTAAGTGCAGTTTTAGAGACGTGGTGAGTATTTGAAAACGTTGTCATATCTCAACAGCTCACAACTTCACCACTTAGTGTGCAAAACACTTATGACCACATGAGTGTTGACATGGGAGTAGCTAGCTAGTGTAAATACTACGCTAACGTTAGACTGGCCAGCTCTGCCGATCATCAATTCAGGTGCGATTTTTGCACCAAACAAATTTTACTCGCACACGCGTTCTGTGAACAACTGCATACATTGTAACATGTGCTAGCTATATTAAGAGGGATTTCGTGCGCCACTATTGCTGTCTGTAGCTAGCTGAAGGTATGCAAAGGCTAAGCTTGTTAACTAGCTAGCTAACGTTAGCGGTCAATAGTTTTTCGCTTGCTACAATGTGGTATAGTTGAGTCATGATCAAGTTTCTTGACAGCAGTGTTACTTGGTATCAATTTCACCGGTCTCAATTGCTTAGCTAACTTTATGTGTTTTTTTTCTTCTAATATTCTTTCAGGTCAAAATAATCTAGATAAGGGGTTCGCTGCTACGCTCTGTTCCAACACATGACTTTTGTCGACATTTTCAAATACAGAATTGCTCCTAGTCCTAGGTCTCTGAATTTCTTTCCTTTGAGACGGTCAACCAACTGTCCCGCTTCATAATTTTGAGGACATGGAGCAGAACAACAGTTTGCCTCCTTTCCAGGGTCTTGCCTCCCCTCAGGTAACTAATTAGACTATTAATACATTTCAGTGAGATGTTTTTGTTGTCAGCACAGCACACAACACAGCTGTTCTCAAATGTTTTAGATTCAACTAGCCTAATGGAGGGCTTGTTCTCACATCTTTTAAAGGGGGCAATGACCCCTGGAATGCCCATCTTCAGCCCCATGATGCCCTATGGCAGTGGTCTGACTCCCCAACCTGTGACGAACACCAACAGCCTTTCTCTCCTGGAGGAGCAGCATCGGCAACAACAGCAGCAGCAGGCTTCGACTCAGCAGGGTGGGGTGTCAGGGGGCTCGGGACAGACGCCACAGCTTTATCACTCCCAAACGGTCACCACCACCACACTGCCGGGAAACACCCCTCTCTACACCACTACACCGCTAACCCCCATGACACCCATCACACCTGCCACACCTGCCTCTGAGAGCTCTGGGATTGTCCCACAACTACAGTAAGTGTTCTTGAATAATGTGTTAGTGTCAACCACTATGTAGGTACTGCTATAAAGCTGAAACACAAGAAGCTAAAAGATTAAGGTGAATAGTGATGGTTTGAATTTGATTTTTATAGTGATGTGACCATATCAAAAAGGAGAATCTCCCATCCTGATTGCATGATTTATTTTCTTCCCTCTAGGAATATCGTATCCACTGTGAACTTGGGCTGCAAACTTGACTTAAAAACAATAGCACTCCGAGCTAGAAATGCTGAGTACAATCCAAAGGTAAGCATATTGTTATTATTCATTTGCAAATCAAAATTAATTTGTTGCTTACACAGATTAGCAGATGCTAACCATTTACCGTCGTGTGAATTGACCATGGTAACAATGGAAAGGGAACAGTTTATTGAAAGTTTGTCAACAGTTCACTTGACTCATGACTGAATCTAAACATTACACTGTTGATTTGATGTGCATTTTACATTTACTGTACTATTCGCCACATTATTTGATAACGAAATCTGAAAATACTCTGGATACATTCAGTAACATAAGACTATTTCTGGAGAATGTGGGGTAAGTGCAACATAAAAAATGACAAGGGTTTGTTTGAGAGGACTAACTGGTGTCTCATTTTACATTTTAGTCATTTAGCAGACTCTTATCCAGAGCGACTTAAAGTAGAGTGCATACATTTTACATACTGAGACAAGGATATCCCTACCGGCCAAACCCTCCCTAACCTGGACGACGCTATGTCAATTGTGCTTTGTTTGGAACACATTCCCACCATCACACAATTACTGTTTATGCAATCCAAAAGTGGTCCATTATAATTTGCAATCTGGGTCAGATGGGCATCATTTGAAAACCTGTTCTATTGTCAACATGACTAGCTAAGTTATAATATAGGACAACAGTGTTAGGCTTTCGCAATTCAAGGAAACGGGTCATCATTTTGGTGCGCAAAGGGGTCATGAGTGCATTCAGATGTGTGTGCCGTGGTGAATTTTCTTCACAACAGACACGCATTCTGTTCAGAACAACCAAGGGTATGTTGTCATGCCGTCTTGTAACTGTACCTCAAACATGGTGATCATAAACGTTGACACTGTATATGAGTTTTTTATATGGAAATGTGAAGTGCACGTTTGGCTTAATTGGATCAAATTTTATTGGTCACAATACACATGGTTAGAAGATGTTATTGCGAGTGTAGCGAAATGCTTGTGCTTCTATTTTCAACAGTGCAGCAATATCTAAAGTAATATAACAATTCCACAACAAAAACCTAATACACACACTTCTAAGTGAAAGGAATAACAATGTATAAATATATGTATGTGAGAGTGGCATAAGCTAAGATGCAATAGATAGCATAGAATACAGTATATACATATGAGATGAGTAATGCAAGATATGTATATATTGATGTATGACATCAAAGGTATTTATTATAGTTCTCAACATCTCATATTTCAAAATACATTGAGTCCTCTTAATTTACAGCATTTACCTCTCAGACATTTTTTTTTGTGCAAAAGTTGCGGGAGGA
Source organism: Salvelinus fontinalis (assembly GCF_029448725.1). Lineage (NCBI taxonomy): Eukaryota > Metazoa > Chordata > Actinopteri > Salmoniformes > Salmonidae > Salvelinus > Salvelinus fontinalis. Next base: position 89,428,609 of record NC_074665.1, on the reverse strand, counting down.
ATGGGGGCAACGTCTTGTCGTGCAAAATGCTCAAGCTCTGAACCTATACAGTGCTGTGAAGCGCAAAGCCAGAGCTCTAACATCATGTATGGCATTTTACTCTACAGCCACCGCATTCCAATTTAGCTGTTTATCAGTGCTCAAATCTTCTGTTTTCTACCCGTATATGGGTACGAGTGATAAGTTAAAGCAGGTGCAGCGAAATGCTTGATTCTAGCTCCAGCAGGGTGTGTCCAACAGTACAATGCTAATAAACCCCCCCGGCCCCCACAAAAAAGAAACAAGAAATCAAGAAATATCAGAAGAAGCAATGTCAGTCCGTAATATAAATATGGGGTGTGTGTGGTTAGTATGGACAATATATAAGTAATGGGTATGTACATCAGTAGCCTAGTGGTTAAGAGTGTTGGGCCAGTAACCGAAAGGTTGCTGGTTCAAATCCCAGAGCTGACTAGATGAAAAATCTGTCTGTGCCCTTCAGCAAGGCACTTAACCCTAATTGCTCCTGTAAGTCACTCTGGATAAGTTTGTCTGCTAAATTATTTAAATGTAGTTGGTGCATTCATAAAGTATTCAGACCCCTTCACTTTATCCACATTTTGTTACAGCCTTATTCTAAAATGGGTTATATTAGATTTTTCCCTCATCTACACACAATCTTTTCAGTTTTTTTCAAGCAAATTTATTACAAATAAAAAAAGTTATCTTATTTACATAAGTATTTATGAGACTCAAAATTGAGCTTAGGTGCATCCTGTTACCATTGATCATCATTGATGTTTCTCCAATTTGATTGGAGTCCACCTGTGGTAAATTCAATTAATTGGACATGATTTGGAAAGGCACACATCAGTCTATATAAGGTCCCACAGTTGACCGTGCAAGTCGGAGCAAAAACCAAGCCATAAGGTCGAAGGAATTGTCCGTAGAGCTCAGACAGGATTGTGTCTAGGCACAGATCTAGGGAAGGGTACCAAAGAATTAATGCAGCATTGAAGGCCCCCAAGAATGCAGTGTCCTCCATCATTCTTAAATCGAAGAAGTTTGGAACCACCAAGACTCTTCCTGGAGCTGGCTGCCTGGCCAAACTGAGCAATCAGGGGAGAAGGACCTTAGTCAGGGAGGTGACAAAGAACTCGATGGTCACTATGACAGAACTCCAGAGTTCCTCTGTGGAGAAGGGAAAACGTTCCAGAACGACAACCATATCTGCAGGCCTTTATGGTGAAGAGAAGCAACTCCTCAGTAAAAGGCACATGATAGCCCCGGAGTTTGCCAAAAAGGCACCTAAAGGACTCTGACAAGATTCTCTGGTCTGATGAAACCGTGATTAAACTTTGGCCTGAATGCCAAGCGTCAAGTCTGGAGGAAACCAGACACCGCTCATCACCTGGCCAATAGCATCTCTACGGTAAAGCATGGTGGTGGCAGCATCATGCTGTGGGGATGATTTTCAGGGACTGGGAGACTAATCGGGATCAAAGGAAAGATGAACGGAGCAAAGTACAGAGGTCCTTGATGAAAACCTCAGACTGGGGTGAAGGTTCATCTTCCAGCAGGACAATGACCCTAAGCACACAGCCAAGACGATGCAGGAGTGGCTTCGGGACAAGTCCTTGAGTGGCCCAGCCAGAGCCTGGACTTGAACCCGATCTAACATCTTCGGAGAGACCTGAAAATAGCTGTGCAGCGACGCTTCCCATCCATTCTGACGAGCTTGAGGATCTACAATGAAGAATGGGAGAAACTCCCCAAATACAGGTGCCCCAAGCTTGTTGTGTCATACCCTAGGAGACTCGAGGCTGTAAACGCTGCCAAAGGTGCTTCAACAAAGTACTGAGGAAAGGGCCTGAATACTTATGTAAATGTGATTTCATTTATTTTTTACATATTTGGAAACATTTCTAAAAAGCTGTTTTTGCTTTGTCAAAATGGGGTATTGTGTGTAGATTAAGAGACAATTTAATCAATGTTACGTTACAGCCTTATTCTAAAAATGTGGGAAAGGGAATTCGCAAAGTATTCAGACCCATGTCAAGAATACACAGCTCATCCTATATAATAACTAGTGCTGTACATACCTTTTCCAAATCATTGTCAGGGCCCAGGGAAAGGTGAAATGGGACCAAGCTAAAATGCTAACTAGAGTGGGCCTTAAAGGCATGTTGCTTCTGGTCTGAGAATGTCCCACCAAGACACTGTTCTATTGAAAAATTCGCACCTTTGTCTTACAGCGATTTGCTGCTGTTATCATGAGAATACGAGAGCCAAGAACAACTGCACTTATCTTCAGCTCTGGGAAAATGGTGTGCACAGGAGCCAAAAGGTTAGTATCTTCTTTCAACAAAGAAAAAACACAATGTATGAGAACATCTATTTAAAGGCCTCATGCTCCCTCTACCCCCTCTAGCGAAGAGCAGTCCCGCCTGGCGGCCAGGAAATATGCCAGAGTTGTGCAGAAGTTGGGCTTCCCAGCCAAATTCCTTGATTTCAAGATACAGAACATGGTGGGCAGCTGTGATGTCAAATTCCCCATTCGGTTAGAGGGACTTGTACTAACTCACCAGCAGTTCAGCAGGTTTGTAAAATTCACTACTGCAATACTAAAGTATATAATATCTGAGGATTGAGCATTGTCATACTTGGAATTCTGTCATTTTGTTCATTATTTATAATACTGCGATTGGTATTCCTAAAGTGATTTAGTACTGAGAGCAAATATCAGTACTAGGCCTAATTGTTTTCTTGTTGTTTTTCAGTTATGAACCAGAGTTATTCCCTGGGCTAATCTATAGAATGATCAAACCCAGAATTGTCCTGTTGATATTCGTTTCAGGGAAAGTTGTATTAACAGGTGAGTTTTTCTCCTTTTCCTAATGACATACAGTATTCACCCCCTTGGCGTTTTTCTTTATTTTGTTGCATTACAAACTGTAATTTAAATAGATTTGGATTTCATGTAATGGACAAACACAGTCAATTGGTGAAGTGCAATGAAAAAACTAACTTGTTTAAAAAATATATATATATATGGAAAAGTGGTGCGTGCATATGTATTCACCACCTTTGCTATGAAGCCCCTAAATAAGAAATGGTGTAACCAATTACCTTCAGAAGTCACATAATAAGTTAGATTGCACACAGGTGGACTTTATTTAAGTGTCACATGATCTCTGTTCTGAAAGGCCCCAGAGTCTGCAACACCACTAAGCAAGGGGCAGTATGAAGACCAAGGAGCTCTCCAAACCGGTCAGGGACAAAGTTGTGAAGTAGTACAGTTCAGAGTTGGTTATAAAAAAATATCTGAAACTTTGAACATCCCATGGAGCACCATTAAATCCATTATTAAAAAATGGAAAGAATATGGCACAACAAACCTGCCAAGAGAGGGCCGCCCACCAAAACTCACGGACCAGGCAAGGAGGGCATTAATCAGAGGCAACAAAGATAACCATGCAGGAGCTGCAAAACTCCACAGTGGAGATTGGAGTTGGAGTATCTGTCCATTGGACCACTTTAAGCCATACACTCCACAGAGCTGGGCTTTACGGAAGAGTGTCCAGAAAAAAAGCCATTGGTGTTTGATAAAAGGCATGTGGGAGACTCCCGAAACATATGGAAGAAGGTACTCTGGTCAGATGAGACTAAAATTGAGCTTTTTGGCCATCAAGGAAAACGCTATGTCTGGCGCAAACCTATCACCCCGAGAATACCATCCCCAAAGTGAAGCATGGTGGTGGGGATGTTTTTCATCGGCAGGGACTGGGAAACTGGTCAGAATTGAAGGATGGCGCTAAATACAGGGACATTCTTGAGGGAAACCTGTTTCAGTCTTCCAGAGATTTGAGACTGGGATCGAGGTTCACCTTCCATGCAGGACAATGATCCTAAGCATACTGCTAAAGCAACACTTGAGTGGGTTAAGGGGAAACATTTAAATGTCTTGGAATGGCCTAGTCAACACCCAGACCTCAATCCAATTGAGAACCCATCCAACTTGAAGGAGCTTGAGCAGTTTTGCCTTGAAGAATAGGCAAAAATTCCATTGGCTAGATGTGCCAAGCTTACATTTACATTTTTTTTTTTACATTTTAGTCATTTAGCAGACGCTCTTATCCAGAGCGACTTACAGTAGAGTGTATACATTTTATTACATTTTTTTACATTTCATTACATTTTACATACTGAGACAAGGATATCCCTACCGGCCAAACCCTCCCTAACCCGGACGACGCTATGCCAATTGTGCGTCGCCCCACGGACCTCCCGGTTGCGGCCGGCTGCGACAGAGCCTGGGCGCGAACCCAGAGACTCTGGTGGCGCAGCTAGCACTGCGATGCAGTGCCCTAGACCACTGCGCCACCCGGGAGGCACCCGGGAGCTTATAGAGACATACCCCAAGAGACTTGCAGCTGGAATTGCTGCAGAAAGTGGCTCTACAAAGTATTGATTTTGGGGGGGTGAATAGTTATGCACATAAGTTGTTTTTTTGTTTCATATTTCAAAATGGTAGGCATGTTGTGTAAATCAAATGATACAAACCCCCCCCCAAATTCATTTTAATTGCAGGTTGTAAGGCAACAAAATAGGAAAAATGCCAAGGGGGTGAATACTTTGGGAAGCCACTGTAGAAAAAGGGAATTTTGTTGTCCTTAATTTGTCAAATGTAACTTGTGTATTTTACTATTGTTGCTGCTTATTTCAAGGTGCAAAGGTGAGAGGAGAAATTTATGAAGCATTTGAAAACATCTACCCCATCTTGAAAGGATTCAGGAAGACGACGTAAATATGTCTGACCATTTATTTTTTAAATTTGTTTTAATAGTCACAGGGACACTTGTCCTATGTTGTGACCTGTTACTTTGGGACTCTGATTGAACCTGTACAGTTTAATCAACAAATCAGGGACCCCTCCTATTCACCTTAAAGGGATACTTTTGAGATTTTGGCAATGAGGCCTTTTTATCTACTTAGTCAGATGACCTCGTGGATACCATTTTTATGTCTGTTTCCAGTATGAAGGAAGTGAAAGGTAGTTTTGTGAGTTAATGCTAGACTTCCAGTCACTGCGCTAATGCTAGTTAGCATTGGCTCGCGAAACTACCTCTAACTTCCTTCATGCTGGACACACATCGTATTCACGAGTAGATCTGAATCTGGGGGAGTAGATAAAGGTGATACTAGGAGAAATGCTGTATTTTAGCAGTTTTATTTATTTTTAAGTGACTCTTGCTTGTTATTAAATGAGGCAGTCTTGGCTGGCTTTTAATTTTTCTAAAGTAGGTTTTATTGTTAACCTACAGTTTCTGTGCGTCTTTGTCCACACATTCCCTATAGACATTTTAAGATTCTTTAAATGGTGTTTAGTCTTTTTCATTGTTGTATGAAGAATCTCACTTGGGCAAGGCTTAACTACCCAATTTGTCATTATTTGAACATTGTTTGGATGACTGGTACTGAAGGCAAGAAAAATGGAACATTAATCATACAACCTTAGTCTGCATCTTAGGAATGTTAGTCATATCTTATTTCTCATTCAGTTTTTGGTCATGATTGAAGAACCCTCATGTTTTAATGTTATAATGGACTAACTAGCCTAATTCACTATGGATTTTGTTTCAGTTTACACACTGTATTTTTGGTCTACCATGAAAGCCTTGTCAGTAATTTGTTCTAGTTTTAAATGTTATTTTGCTACCTTGTGCAGTTAAATGTTTCCTTACCGATTGATCTCCCTCCTTTAGTTTAAAAAGCTTTGTCTTCAGGGTAGGGCAAGATTTACAACAATCCAGGGAATGACTGTGCATGACCAGTTTAATGAATGGACTCAATGTCACATGACATTAACATGCTAAGTGTGTTTTAATTTGAGCTTTAATGCTCTAAAAATAACATTGCATTACAGAATGTTTTTAAACCTGTTGAAACTATGCAAACTATTAGTCCTATGGCAAAACAAATGACATGTCTTTTGCTTATGGTGATAAAGTAAGAATGTAACAACCTGAAGTCATATTCCTCAAAATGTATGAGTGTTTGGAAATGGAACAGATTGTGACTGTTTATGCATAGTTGCTATTTCCTTTCCTAGAGAAACTGAGATGAAGGGACAGTATAACTATGCAAAAACCCCACAAAATATTTTCTTAACTAGGTACATTTGGATTTTAATACAATTATTTCTGTTCTGTGAAATCTTGTTTCCAGATGAATTCAGAAGAGTACTTGTTGCCTTTGTCACAGCTGTCAGCACATGTGTAGACAGCCAAGGTTCCCCAGTCTATACTGGCATCAGGGCTGTCCACTTTCAGATCATTTAGTAGCTGGGGCATGACCTGTTGCGATGCAAAACACTATCAGCACATTGTCATTTTATAAACAGCAAGCCTTAGACGTTGAAACATTAAGGTCTGGTTTTCCGGATTCAGGTTAAGTTCTGTCCTGGATCAAAGATCTTCACTGAAAGTGTGGTTTAGTCCAGGATTAGGCTTAATATGAGGTGTATTCATTAGTCGCAGACCGCTGCAAAACATTTACTCTAGGATCTAAACAAAGAAATTGAAGAACCTACCTTATTTTGTTTAATAGAAACTGTTGCAAATACCTGAAATTCAAAGATACGCCTGGAACCACAGGGACAATGCGGGATGCCCTTCTCCACTGGAACATGTTCAGACGAAACCCAAAGAGGAGAGCCATCTCTGAAATATCGCAAAACCTACAATAACACAATTATGGTCTTCAGTAATCTAGGAAACCCAGAACTAAAATCGTGTGTAATTGCATCAGGTGCTCGATTAAGTTCTGGGGGACATGTATGAAAATATACTAATAAGTCTCCACCCGGCTACATTGAAACTCTCAGCCAGAGCATTCGCCGAATGTCCCCCCCCCCCCCCCCCTTTATGAAATTCGAAAGATGTGAACACCTGCGAAATTGTGATCTGTCCAAATGATCACTGACATAAAAAAATATGAGCACAGGAACCAAGTTCCTGTTAAGTCTTTGCATCCCAGTCTTGACAGAAGCTACGATACCATCCTAAATGATGTGCGTCTGTCCACGAGCGATTCGTTAAGAGTAAAAAAAAAAAGATTCATTTCAGAGTAATCTACACAATGGCCAAATATATATTTGAGTAATTCTGATGCACTTCATGTCTGAGGATTCTGCTTGAAGAGTTATGTTACCTGATGTGGCTCTGATGCAATCCTCCGTTTAAACTTTTGGAACACTTTGACATCTTCGGTTTCATGCATGGCCATGTTTTCAAGTTCTGCCTCTGCCAAATCTGTGGAATAGAAAGCATGCTTTTCTACAACAGAAATTGTAATCATGTATAGGCTCCTATTTAGGCTGGGTCCAATGCCAACATTTTCTCTCATCCTTCTCCTTTTGGTGTCTTAATGGATCTGAAAAGACTAGGCATGTAAATGCAATGCAGTCTAATAACTTCTTACCGTCAACTGAGGAGCATTCCACATTATTCTGTGCATCCCCCACCAGTTGACTAGACTCTTCTTTCTGATGTTCCTCAGGCTCTGTGACCAATTCCAACTCGGGGAACAGGAATGGGGAAGGCACTGCACTGGACGGCACTAAACATGTATTGAAAGTTGAATGTTTATCTTTCAGGCGGCAAGAAAACACTTCATCATTATTACAAATAGTATGACAGTTTATGGTAGCGGTATAATTACCTTGTTTGCAACACTCTTTCTTGTGACAGTGTTTCCAGTCTATGGTCTGGTGTTCTTTGCTGCAGTAGGACACTGCATGGCATTTAGAGCAAACTTTTTGGCCAGGACAGCCACATAGCTTGCATAGTTTAACCCCTGAACCGTGGACACAGGGGTCATGCTCAGTCCAATTGGGGTCTTCATCAGATGGAGGATCGTAGGGATAAAAGTCGTTTCTCCTTGGCAACTGGCTACGAAATACTGGAAAAGAGTAATCTCAATGTCAGCTTGAGCAGAATAAAAGCAGAGGAACATAATTAGTTTCAAGTTTTATTAGTCGTATGTACAGGATAAACATGGTATACACCGTCTAACGAAACGCTTGCAGGTTCCTTCGAAACAATGCAACAAGAAATAAAAATATGAACAAAGTAAATGTCTCAATAGAATAAACATTTTAGCATAAGTATAATACAGGAAGGGACCATTTTTAGTCCAATATTAATGTGTATTGGGGGATAAGTGTTTAAATTGTGCAGTATTAGCAATAGTAAATAAGAGTTTGCTAGCAGCCATTGTGGTGTGTGTAATAAGGTGCAGAGAGTCAGAGCAGGTGGTCAGTTCAAGTGTTCAGCAGTCTCTGCTCTAATGACTTGTAGATAGAAACTCTCTGAGTATGTTAGTGTCAGACCTCATTCTACAATACTGTAAGGGAATGAACAGCTCATGGCTGAGGTGTGTGGGGTCCTTGATGATGCTGTTGGACTTCCTCAGGCATTGTTTCAAGTAGATGTCCTCGATGGGTGGGAACACGGCCCCAGTGATGTACTGGGCCGTCTTCACCACCTGCGGGAAGGCCTTGCGGTCACGGACAGAGCAATTCCCTGTTCCAGGCTGTGATGTAACCGGTCAGGACGCTCTTGATGGTGCAGCAGTATTTGGAGAGGATCCGGGGTGCATGCCAAATTTCATCAGCCGCCTTTGGAAATATTGACACGGGTTGTGGTGTTGGTCCATGTCAAGTCCTTGGTGATGTGGACGCCAAGGAACTTAAAATAGCTGACTCTACTGCAGTCCTGTTGATGTGGATCGAGGCTTATTCCTGCCTCTGATTAATATAATCATTAATGTTGCACATCATAACTACACTCAAGGCTCAGCTGGACAAGGAGAGTTCACTATGAATCCCAGCAGCTTTTTGCAACTACCAAACAGCTTCCTCTTGCCAAGGAATGGACCTGGACCTTTGGTAGTGTCAAAAATTTGTATAACTAACCTAAGACTAAAGCCTGGTATTTTAAAAGGGAGCAAATGAGTCAGAGGGGGCAGAGCTAGCGAGATCCTATTGGTGCGTTGAAGCATGTATTTCCATTTTTCTGTTAGGGAACGCCTACTCTGAAGTGCACGTGTGAAATAACTCAATTTGCCGTTGCACTACTTCTAAACCACTTTTTTTTTTTTACTTTGGTAAAATCTACAAAATTTAGTCCACTCTGTTTGATTATAGTTTTGAGAACAGAAAACGTTCAACGTCAAACGTTTCATCAATGAGTAAATTGCCATTATGTCGGGCAAAATCCATCTGGCTCCATCTTCCACTGCCGACCACTGGGCTTCCTCTCACCATATTTGGTAGTGAGTGGAAACGCCAACCGGATGCTTCACACTTATTCAATCGGTGAAATATCTGGCTCATTGTTCCAACTTGTGGTAATGTGCTTGCCCTCTAACAGGTTTGCAAATTCAAACCCCACTCCCAACTGTTGCACCGCAGTAGCTAACGTTACACTGGTGGGAGCGGTGGATAATCCCAGCCTCTCCTTCCCTGACCATGTGACTATAGGTGTGATGTTGATAGAAATGCAATAGCTAGTTAGCTAACTGCTATTTACCTTTCAGACAACGGCTGTCGTTTCGTGAATAGCAGTCTGGTGTCTTGCAGCAGAATACAAAAAGAGTTCGGTGAAAACTTCTATCCTGTCCAGTTATTGGAGCGTAAACTTGCATGAGAAATGCGGTAGGAAGTTGGCATTTCCCACATGCTAACTCAGGAAGACCTGGGATGTCCAACTGACTCAACCATGCAGGTTTGCCTCCAACTTTGCTGGGGAACTGATAACTCTGTAGTTGCCAGTGTTCAGCCTCCTCCAAAAAGCCAAGAGCAACCCCTGTTTGTGCCATAGTGTTGATTTGATCGTATTCCTTCAATCGCTGGTTAGTTGTCTGTCAACAAATTCCAACGTGCGTCACTGTTGTAACTTTAAAATATGTCCGGAGTGGAACAATACTTTTAAGAGGCAAACGTTCCTTGTAATTCGCGCTCCTGCCATATCGCCTATTTGCAATTAAAACACTTTAGAGAGGGAACCGTGTGATAACCTTATTATAGTTGAAGAGATCAATGAATAAAGAATAAATGAACAACTTAAAACTGATGGACTGATGGTATATCTGCTGAGTTTTACAAACGTTTTATCAACAGTTAGCCCCATTTCTGTTGGAGGTCTTTTCTGAAAGCATTGCAAATAATGCTCTCCCTCCCAGTTTGACTCAAGGTCTGATTACATTAATACCTAAACCCAATAAATATTTGCTTCTCGATAATTGGCGTCCAATCTGTCTGCTCAATTATGACTACAAAATATTAGCCTCTATATTTGCAAAATGAATGAAGGCAGTATTGTGCTCAATTATAGAACATACCCAATCTGGCTTCATGAGGAATAGACATATATCTAACAATATCTGACTGGTGTTAGGCCTTATTAACTATTCTGATCTAAACTTCCAAGATAGCTTTATTGTATTCTTAAACTTTTATAAAGCCTTGGAAGTGGAATTTGAGTTTCTATTTCTCTCCCTTGAGACATTTGGTTTTGGGGAAATATTTTGTAGTACTATTAAAATTCTTTATATGAATGGAACCAGTTCCGTTCAATTAAAGCATGGCACTTCTCCTAGATTTTATTTGAAAAGAGGAATTAGGCAAGGATGCCCATTTTCGATTTACCTCTTCCTGCTTGCAACCCAACTTCTTACAAATTTTTAAAAATCCAGCGATATAAAAGGGATCTCTATTGTTGACAGATATTATCATGTCAGCTCGCAGATGACACCACCCTCTTTTTGAAAGATACCAGGGATCGAGAGTCCCATAGAGCGGCGCACAATTGGCCCAGCGTCGTCCGGGTTAGGGGAGGGTTTGCCCGGTGTAGGCCGTCATTGTACATACGAATTTGTTCTTAGAGATTTTCAATACAGTGTCTTTCATGTCACAGTCCACAAGATGGCAGACTTGAGCTGCTGTATCATCGCTCAGTCGTTTCATCCGAGAGAAGTACTGTTGGTGAGATCAAACAGGCTGAGGGATACAAATGTAAGAATTGTGTCCAATTTAACCATCAATAGTAGAGCATTGGAAACCATTGAACAGACGAAGCCTTACAAATGAGTTCATAAAAAAATATTTTTATACAAAAATAATCAAATTCTACCCCATACAGAGTAGGATATATTTGCAATCTACGGGGGGCTTGCTTGTTGCTATTGGTCAATGGTGCAATGTTTTTTCTGACTCTGGTGTTTGATGATGTCATGTTGCTCACGAGTAGAAGGCTGAGATTTTTTTACAGTCATAGGGCTGAGTAGGTGAGGGGAGTGCAAACTACAACTTTGGAAAAGATTCAGGAAATACATTTCTAATCATACAGGGTGGAAACATTTTCACCTATTGGATTTATTGCTTGAGGAATTTATTTCTGTACAATGGGGGATTTACATCAAGGTGTCTACATCGTCTTTGTAGAAAGCCAACACTTTTTCCAGCCATGGAACTCCACAAGAGATAAGGGACAGTTCTTGTGAAAGTCCCGTTGATGTCAGATCTAGGAAACGAATGGTTTGGCGTAACTAGGATTAACTGGTTGCTGGACAGTTCCATTGGCGATACAACAAGGCGATGCCACCCCAGGACGACGGAGATTATAAACCTGTAGCGGTGTCGGCGGCGGTCCCACCGGTTCCTCCTCCGAGGGTTCGGAGCAGAGAGTCGTTTTCGGGCTCCAAGTGTCGGTCCGGTGGCGGAGAGCGTAAAGTGAAGTGTGTGCTTGTCGGTGACGGCGCAGTTGGGAAGACGAGCTTGATTGTCAGCTACACCACAAATGGATATCCAACTAAATATGTCCCAACTGCCTTTGATAATTTTTCAGGTAACTTGACAAATATGTGCCTTTTTAAGTCGGGTAGGCTATTAGGACCTATTGTGGTCCAACGGCTATGCAATTAATTGTTTTTATCTGGCACTTTTAACAGCACAGGTGTTACCTTACCTTGTTTTCTATGAATTCTATTTTTGAACAGCCTCAGATTTACAACAATCTAACGGTTTTTGTTGTGTAAAATTTCTGTCAACTGTCTGCTGCCGTACATTGGCAACAGGAAGACTATGGTAATTGTTATACTCAATAGTTTGTCCATAAAAACACGATTCTGGCCTTAACAGTATTTAATTGCGTTGTAGTTACCAATTTATTCTTTGTTATATTGGCTGATTAAATGTATAATTTGTTGTATCTTTTCTTTCAGCGGTCGTGGCAGTTGATGGCAAGCCAGTGAAACTGCAGCTTTGTGACACAGCTGGACAGGTTTGTAATTCAAATACACCTATAGGACAGTTTCATATGATCGCTACAATCCTGGAAGTGTAAAGGATTCGTTAAAAATAAACAAGTTGACATTTTTGCTGTTCCTAAATGTCTCAAACTTCTTCTAACCCCCTAGGCAACTACACGTACGGAATGGGTTCAAATGGTCTACTAGTGTAGGGAAGATAAGGGATCTGTCTAAATTGATGCGCTCCAGTAGTGTTTTTGTCCAGTCATGAGTCTGCACCAGAAATTAGGTTACTCAGATAAATGCTCTCTTCCCCACATGTGAAGGGGTAACAGGCTTGGGGCGATTACAGATAGGAAACTTTATAAGTGTAATGAATTGAATCTGAGCCTGGAAAGGAAACGTATCTTCGGCACAGCTGGGACTGGTCAGAGGAAACGCGAGATGGGTCTGTTTCTGAGGAGCAGAGCAGGCTGGAGAGAGTCGGCAGTGGAAAACAGCCCATGAAAGCAGGCAAAGAGAGATCCAGAGCGGTTCTGTCTAGACGCAGAGAGAGCCCCTGGCTGGAGGCTGAGCTCTGTGGGTTCATAGGGTTCTGCTTTGTCTCTGCAGAAAGAGCAGCGAGGCTCTGAGACGATGGGCTTTTCATTAGACACCAATTATCTTTTCAATTGTTTTGAAATAATGTTTTACAAGACAATGCAAGCAATAGCATAGTTATAACTTAGTTATAACATAGTTGAACCTTGGTTACATTGAAAAATAATCAAGATGACATTTCCGTTTGCATGAATATTTTGCTTTCATGAAACAGACCAAAATAATTGTGAAAGCACATGCACCACCCGCCCAACCCTATGATGTGCTACAAATATGAGATAATGGCTGAGCCAATTCAACAAAATAATTGTTATTACCTTTTCAATGCTCAATGTCAGCCTGCTCCTCTGGGCATAACTGAGTCCATGTATTTAGCGTACTAAGCATGCAGAAGACTGCCTGAATACCAAATACAGAATCCCTCACTGTCAATGTTTTAGTATTTTATTGGGATCCCCATTAGCTGTTGCTGAAGCAGCAGCTACTCTTCCTGGGGATGTTGTTGACCTCATTGGGTTCCTGATACCGCTAATTAACTCCCAGCCAATCAGAAATGATCTGGAGACCCTTTGCTGCTACTCTCTGAGGAGGGAAATGCACTATTAAAATCTCAGGAAGAAATGGGTATACACAAGCTGGGTGTATCAGAGAAACAGATGAGAGAGTGATAGAATGCACGTTTGTCAATTAACACCAAAATATAATCGCAGTGGAATGCCACCGTTATCTTCCCTCCTATAGAACAAGATGTATTGGAGATATGCAAACGTAATATGAATGTTGTGTAATAAGTTTGCCAGATAAAATGACTAAACACACATTAGCAAAGATAAGCACACATATTGGCGTCAGTGCAATGGCCCAGCTGCCACTTATACCTGATATAAAAGATGTCACCGCTCCACTCAGGGGCTCTTTAGATGGGATATAAATTATTTCACCGCTCTGTTAAGGGGCTCTTTAGCTGGTGATATAAATTATGTCATCACTCCACTTGGGCTCTTTAGCTAGTGATATAAAGGATGTCACCTATCCACCCAGGGGCTCTTTAGCTGGTGATATAAATGATGTCACCGCTCTGTTCAGGGGCTCTTTAACTGGTAATGTAAATTATGTCACCGCTCCACTGATGGGCTCTTTAGCTGGTGATGTAAATTATGTCACCACTCCACTCAGGGGCTCTTTAACTGGTGATATAAATGATGTCACTGCTCTACTCAGGGACTCTTTAGCTGGTGATATAAATGATGTCACCGCTCCAGGGGCAGACAAAGTGTGGACTATGGTTCATGGTCTTATGTATACTAAACAAAAATATAAAGTGTTGTTTTCATGAGCTGAAATAAAAAATCCCAGATATTTCCCATACGCACAAAAAGCTTGTTTCTCTAATTTTGTGCACTAATTTGTTTACATCCATGTTAGTGAGCATTTCTCCTTTGCCAAGATAATCCATCCACCTGACAGGTGTTGCATATCAAGACGCTGATTAAACAGCATGATCATTACACAGGTGCATCTTGTGCTAGGGGCAATAAAAGGCCATATGCAGTTTTGTTACACAACACAATGCCACAGATGTCTCAAGTTTTGAGGGAGTGTGCAATTGGCATGATGACTGCAGGAATTTCTACCAGAGCTGTTGCCAGATATTTGAATGTTAATTTCTCTACCATAAGCTGCCTCCGTCATTTTAGAGAATTTGGCAGTATGTCCTTCCGGCCTCACAACCACAGACCACGTGTAACCACGCCAGCCCAGTACCTCCACATCCGGCTTCTTCACCTGCAGGATTGGTTGGGGGGGTGCTAAGGAGTATTTCTGTCTGTAATAAAGCCCTTTTGTGGGGGAAAACCGATTCTAATTGGCTGGACCTGGCTTTCTAGTTGGTTGGCCAAGGCCCACCCATGGCTGCACCCCTGCCCAGTCATGTCAAATCCATAGATTAGGGCCTAATTTCCTCATATGATCTGTAACTCAGTAAAATCTTTGAAATTGTTGCATGTTGCATTTATATTTTATGTTCAGGATAATTATTTAAATATATAATATAGTCATGTTCTAGCAATTTAACAATGCTCTCTCTCTCAACAATTTAGCTATTGGTAGTTTTTCTATTTAGCATTCGTGCTAGTGTATTATATGCTGGTCGGCATGAACAGTACCTTCATTACTAAATGGCATGTCAGTCAGCAACAATAGAGGAAATTAAAATCAACTGTAGGCTACGCTGAAAAAGCTGTCCCTAATCAGACACACTACGGCATGTCACGCTAACTGAAACTGATACAGGTGTCATGGATTGTCAGGTTGTGGACACAGATTGTGTGTTCCTGCCTGCCACAGACACTTTGTCATGAGGCTGAGACACCACTAGTTACAGCCATGCACATGGTGACATATCCAATGAGGGCAGGATTTTCCTTCTCTTGGCTATGACTATGCCCTTGTCAACCCTCTACACTCTTAGAAAAAAGGGTTATTCGGCTGTCCCCATAGGAGAACCCTTTTTGGTTCCAGGTAGAACCCTTTTCGGTTTAAGGTAGAACCCTTTTGGGTTCCATGTAGAACCCTCTGTGGAAAGGGTTCTACCTGGAACGAAAAAAGGTGTTTCAAAGGATTCTCCTATGGGACAGCCAAATAACCCTTTTAGGTTCTAGATGGCACCTTTTTTTCTAAGTGTACTCAAGGACCTTTTCACAAGGAGAGCTATTGAGTAGAGCTTGCCCATTCTCGATTCTACTTGTTATCAGGTCGTGCCATGAACCCCCCTCTCCTCTCCATTCCTCCCTGCAGGATGAGTTTGACAAGCTGCGTCCGCTCTGCTACACCAACGCAGACATCTTCCTGCTGTGCTTCAGTGTCGTCAGCCCCTCCTCCTTCCAGAACGTAACAGAGAAATGGGTGCCAGAGATTCGCCGGCACTGCCCGCAGGCACCGGTGGTTCTGGTGGGCACCCAGTCAGACCTGCGGGAGGATGTTAATGTTCTGATTGAGCTGGCCAAGTACAAAGAGAGGCCTGTGGTGCCCCAGGAGGCCCAGCAGTGTGCCGAGGACATGAGGGCCGTGTCATACATGGAGTGCTCATCACTCACCCAGAAGAATCTCAAAGAGGTGTTTGACGCAGCCATCGTGGCCAGCATCCAGCACTCTGACAGTCAGCAGCAGCAGCATCGACTGACAAAACGGACTCCAGACAAGATGAAGAAGCTTTCTAAGTCATGGTGGAAGAAGTACTGTTGCGTGGTTTAGCCTCTATCTGTGTGTGTGACAGGACGGACGCATAGGTTCCAATTTTGCTTCCATGTCAGCACGTTAACAGACTTTAGGGGCAGTAAGGAAAACAGTGACTGGAATATGGACGAAGGTCTGGTCTGAAGTATCTGAGTTATGTGTAGGTTAGGCCTCAATGACCCCATGCTATTTTTGCTTTACCAACGTGAGCTGCACTGGAGACAGAGCTGACTTCCCTCAAAGACTACTCATTGACTTTCCATTGCCTTATATCCATGATCCCAGGGGGGGGACGGGGGACGGGACAGCTTCTACATGGACTACTGTGGAAGATGAAGCCCTCTTGATAACCAGGAGGGATTATGTTGTTATATCATTGTTTTATTAACCTGGTTTACTCTGACCTTTCCCATGGTAAGTGTACAGTATGTAAACTCAGATTCATTTAGCATATGAGATTGAGTCAACTTTCCGATGTGGGATTTACCATCTCTTCGATTTAGCAGTGCCTATGGTAAAAAAAAAGAATCTGTGCAGTAATCAGATAATGCGAGGAGAGTACTGTGTAACGTTCAATATTTTAATGCGTGTTCTTTCAGCCCATATTGGAGAGCCTCATTTGGCTTGTTGTCTAATGTACAAACCACATAGAAACATAGATTTGTTTTCTCCAAAAATATTTTTTCAGAATTTCTAGCTGTTGTTTACATTAGGACATGTGTTCTGTCCAAGCTCATATGAGGGTCACAGTCTCTAGCTATGTGCTGGAATTCTAACTAGACTTGTTGACCTTTGGTTCACTTCACCATAGCACCACCTGAGGAGTTTTAAACAAACACCTTACTCTGTACAGGGCTGACTGCAGCTGAGTCAACGTTAACTTTTAACTACCTTACTCTGTACAGGGCTGACTGCAGCTGAGTCAACGTTAACTCTTAACTACCTTACTCTGTACAGGGCTGACTGCAGCTGAGTCAACGTTAACTCTTAACTACCTTACTCTGTACAGGGCTGACTGCAGCTGAGTCAACGTTAATTATTAACTACCTTACTTTGTACAGGGCTGACTGCAGCTGAGTCAACGTTAACTTTTAACTACCTTGCTCTGTACAGGGCTGACTGCAGCTGAGTCAACGTTAACTCTTAACTACCTTACTCTGTACAGGGCTGACTGCAGCTGAGTCAACGTTAATTATTAACTACCTTACTTTGTACAGGGCTGACTGCAGCTGAGTCAACGTTAACTCTTAACTACCTTACTTTGTACAGGGCTGACTGCAGCTGAGTCAACGTTAACTCTTAACTACCTTACTCTGTACAGGGCTGACTGCAGCTGAGTCAACGTTAACTTTTAACTACCTTACTTTGTACAGGGCTGACTGCAGCTGAGTCAACGTTAACTCTTAACAGCTAGCAGAGTAAGGTAGTTATTAATGACTATGAGCAAATAATTCAATATCTTTCTGAAACCAATACCATGGAAAGAGTATGTTAATTGTCCCAAGCAAGCTTAACAATACCATAATCTTGTATTATGTTGAAAAAAAGTTGTCAATACCTATTTTCCTATCACTGTGGCATATGTGATGTCTATCTCTGTCAATACAGTGTTCTGATTTAACCTATAGAGATGAGGTTATTAGAATTTCAAAATGATAACCATAGAATTAGGAATTAGAATACTAAAATGGACATGAACATTCTTAAGATGGTCCAAAGGTCAGCCATTTTGTTCAGGGAGTTGGGCAACTATGGTTTGACAGTGCTGTGATAAGATATGGTGTGAAACAATGAATGTGTAGAATTTATCTGTACTGTGTGTTTGTTAGCTAGCTAGCCAGCCAGTTTTAGAGGAATTTTTCCATTAATTGTTCAAATTAAATGCCAATATGCCAACATTCCATTCAAACAATGCAGTCAATCCACAGCCGTACACTGGCCGAAATCAGTTGATGATAGGACTGAGACAACTTGTAAATGCAACAACTACTGATACTGTATCATAAAAGCACTCACAACTTTCCAAGAAAATAAAATCTGAGACATTTATGGTCTGTTTACATATATTTTAGAGGCTATTTATACAGAAAGTTGGTATAAAACCTGTATAAACTGTATTTATAATTATATGACAATATTTTTTGTTGATTATAATTCTATTTCTGATACATGCATCTCCTATGCCTCTACTGCCATTAATTCTAATTACACTGGTTTTGTCACGACTTCCGCCGAAGTCGGTCCCTCTCCTTGTTCGGGCGGTGTTCGGCGGTCGACGTCACCGACCTTCTAGCCATCGCTGATCCATTTTTCATTTTCCATTAGTTTTGTCTTGTCTTCCATCACACCTGGTTCCAATCCCATCAATTACATGTTGTGTATTTAACCCTCTGTTACCCCTCATTGTCCTTGCCAGGGATTGTTTGATTGTATGTTAGGTGCAAGTTATGTTCTGGTGTGCGATGGGTTTTGTATTAACTTTTTTTATTTTGTATATGTTGGTTTTCGGAGTTTGTGAGCATTTATTAAACGACTCCGTTTATACCAAGTTCGTTCTCCTGCGCCTGACTTCCCTGCCACCAGCACGCACCCGTTACAGGTTTTGAATTTCTCCCTGACCAATATGGCTGCCATTTTGACCCCATTCTGTAGCTTTGAGGTTTTATGACATAGCCCCTGTAGTAATGTAATAGGATCTCTATGGAGATAACTGTCACCTCTTTCAGAGATTTGTTTTTCAAGCATTGTAACTCAAGCCTTGAGCTCTTCCAGTAGAATGCCAAACTAAACCTTGGGCTAAACAATACAGTTTCATGTGTGATCAGGTTCACCTCCTTAGATGTATGATGGACCTCTGAAAGGGAAAAATAATGGAAGACAGACAATGGGGAAGTTAACGTTTTACTGGATCACTCTTAGTCGACCATGTTGCATCAACGGTCAGTTCAATGTTAATCATAACCATGAATAAATAATATATACAGCTAGTGATTTTATCTCCTTATGAAAGACAAGGTATACATTTTCAAACTTCTTCCAATGTCCAGTTACTCAGTATTGCAGGGATTAGAGTACCAGTCAAAAATGTGGACACACCTACTCATTCAAGGGTTTTTCTTTATTTGGACTATTTCCTACATTGTAGAATAGTAGTGAAGACATCTAAACTATGAAATAACACATATGGAATCATGTAGTAACCAAAAAAGGGTTAAACAAATCAAAATGTATTTTCTATTTGAGATTCTTCAAAGTAGCCACCCTTTGCCTTGATGACAGCTTTGTACACTCATGGCATTCTCTCAACCAGCTTTATGAGGTAGTCATCTGGAATGCATTTAAATTACACATTTATTTATTTTTATTTAACTAGGCAGGTCAGTTAAGAACTAATTCTTATTTACAATGACGGCATACCCCGGCCAAACCTGGACGACGCTGGGCCAATTGTGCGCCAACCTATGGGACTCCCAGTCACGGCCGGATGTGATACAGGTGTGCCTTGTTAAAAGTTAATTAATGTGTTTGAGCCAATCAGTTGTTGTGACAAGGTAGGGTGGTATACAGAAGATAGCCCTATTTGGTAAAAGACCAAGTCCATATTATGGCAAGAACAGCTCAAATAAGCAAAGAGAAACGACAGTCCATCATTACTTTAAGACATGAAGGTCAGTCAATACCGAACATTTCAAGAACTTTGAAGGTTTCTTCAAGTGCATTCGCAAAAATCATCAAGCGCTATGGTGAAACTGGCTCTCACGAGGACCCCCACAGGAAAGGAAAACCGAGTTACCTCTGCTGCAGAGGATAAGTTCAGTAGAGTTACCAGCCTTAGAAATTGCAGCCGAAATAAATGCTTCACAGAAGAGTTCAAGTAACAGACACATCTCAACTGTTCAGAGGAGATCGAATTGCTGCAAAGACACCACTATTAAAGGACACCAATAATAATAAGAGGCTTATTTGGGCCAAGAAACACAAACAATGGACATTAGACAGGTGTAAATCTGACCTTTGGTCTGATGCGTGCAAATTGGAGGTTTTTGGATCCATCCGTTGTGTCTTTGTGAGATGCAGAGTAGGTGAATGGATGATCTCCGCATGTGTGGTTCCCACTGTGAAGCATGGAGGAGGAGGTGTGATGGTGTGGGGGTGCTTTGCTGGTGACACTGTCTATGATTTATTTAGAATTCAAGGCACACTTAACCAGAATGGCTACCACAGCATTTTGAAGCGATACACCATCCCATCTGTTTTGCGTTTAGGGACTATCATTTGTGGGACTATCATTTGTTTTTAACAGGACAATGACTCAACACACCTCCGGGCTGTGTATGGGCTATTTGACCAAGAATGAGAGTGATGGAGTGCTGCATCAGATGACCTGGCCTCCACAATCACCCAACCTCAACCAAATTGAGATGGTGTGCCATGAGTTGGACTGCAGAGTGAAGGAAATGCAGCCAACAAGTGCTCAGCATATGTGGGAACTCCTTCAAGACTTTTGGAAAAGCATTCCAGGTGAAGCTGGTTGAGAGAATGCCAAGGTTATACAAATGCCAAGGTTGTCAATATTGTAGAAATGTAGTTCAATAAGGAGAGTTTATGCAGTTGAAATGGAAATATGAAGAAACAAGTTGATTTGGAAGCCCTCTTATGCTTTCACTTGTAGTCACAACTCTATGAGCCGTTAGGCCAATTCATCTGGCGTCTGTGTGAGTCACTCAAACGTTCTGTAGTCTGACAGCCTGCTCTTTTTTTCTCAGCCCGCAGCTGGCCCTGCTGAATGACTGAGACATTTTAAGGCCACTTTTCTGTGATTGTTTCATATTGCAAAGATGTGTGTGTGTTGGACGTGCAATGTGTAGAGGTGTTGGCAGTGCAATGTGTAGAGGTGTTGGCAGTGCAATGTGTAGAGGTGTTGGCGGTGCAATGTGTAGAGATGTTGGCGGTGCAATGTGTAGAGATGTTGGCGGTGCAATGTGTAGAGGTGTTGGCAGTGCAATGTGTAGAGGTGTTGGCGGTGCAATGTGTAGAGGTGTTGGCGGTGCAATGTGTAGAGGTGTTGGCGGTGGAATGTGTAGAGGTGTTGGCGGTGGAATGTGTAGAGGTGTTGGCGGTGCAATGTGTAGAGCTGTTGGCGGTGCAATGTGTAGAGATGTTGGCGGTGCGATGTGTAGAGGTCTTGGCGGTGCAATGTGTAGAGGTCTTTCCCAACCATACAAAACCACATGACAAATAACTGCCTCAACTTAGAACAGAATAAATGTGACAGATGTCTAGATGGTACAGATAACATGTTTTGATGTATGCACACTGATGCCCACACTCACCTATGAAGAATGTCCTGCAAGACAAGTTCCATAACTTCCTAAAGAGTGGGGGAGAGATACCGGTGGCCTGCTAGATTTGCTAGAGTAGCTGTACAGCACAGCTGCAGAAAAGCCAACGGTATCCCAGAGTTGCAAACGTGGTGCATAGAACTGTAAGCAGAACAGAGGGACTTGGCAGATCAAGTAAAGCTGTGACTTGTAAGAGGCTCAAGTCTGGATGGATGTTGAAAAGTAATTGGGCTGCTGGCCAGGTCGTCACTAGCAGGAAGTTATGATCCACTTGTTTCTCTGTGCGTGACAGAGAAAGGCAACAGTGATGACTTAGTCTGAATATCCGAGACCTACTAATGCTCTTCTTTGAATATAGTGTATAAATACAAGATGGGTGAAATGAGGAAAACATATCAAATCAAATCAAATTTTATTAGTCACATGCGCCGAATACAACAGGTGTAGGTAGACCTTACAGTGAAATGCTTACTTACGAGCCCCTAACCAAAAATGGAGTTAAAAAAAATACGGATAAGAATAAGAAATAAAAGTAACAAGTAATTAAGCAGTAAAATAACAATAGCGAGACTATATACAGGGGTGTACTGGTACAGAGTCAATGTGTGGGGGCACCGGTTAGTTGAGGTAATATGTACATGTAGGTAGAGTTATTAAAGTGACTATGCATAGATGGTAACAACAGAGAGTAGCAGCAGTGTAAAATAGGGGGGGGAAGCAAAAAGTTGGGTAGCCATTTGATTAGGTGTTCAAGAGTCTTTTGGCTTGGGGGTAGAAGCTGTTAAGAAGCCACTTGGACCTAGACTTGGCGCTACGATACTGCTTTTCGTGCCCTCTTCACGACTGTCTTGGTGTGCTTCGACCATGTTAGTTTGTTGGTGATGTGGACACCAAGGAACTTGAAGCTCTCAACCTCCTCAACTGCAGCCCCGTCGATGAGAATGGGGGCATGCTTGGTCCTCTTTTTCCTGTAGTCCACAATCATCTCCTTTGTCTTGATCACGTTGAGGGAGAGATTGTTGTCATGGCACCACACGGCCAGGTCTCTGACCTCCTCCCTATAGGCTGTCTCGTCGTTGTCGGGGATCAGGCCTACCATTGTTGTGTTATCTGCAAATTTAATGATGGTGTTGGAGTCGTGCCTGGCCGTGCAGTCATGAGTGAACAGGGAGTACAGGAGGGGGCTGAGCACGCACCCCTGAGGGGCCCCTGTGTTGAGGATCAGCATGGCGGATGTGTTGTTACCTACCCTTACCACCTGGGGTTGGCCCGTCAGGAAGTCCAGGATCCAGTTTCAGAGGGAGGTGTTTAGTCCCAGGGTCCTTAGCTTATTGATGAGCTTTGAGGGTGCTATGGTGTTGAACGCTGAGCTGTAGTCTATGAATAGCATTCTCACATAGGTGTTCCTTTTGTTCAGGTGGGAAAGGGCCGTGTGGAGTGCAATAGAGACTGCATTCTCTGTGGATCTGTTGGGGCGGTATGCAAATTGGAGTGGGTCTAGGGTTTGGTGTTGATGTGAGCCATGACCAGCCTTTCAAAGCACTTCATGACTACAGACGTGAGTGCTACGGGTCGGTAGTCATTAAGGCAGGTTACCTTAGTGTTCTTGGGCACAGGCACTATGGTGGTCTGCTTAAAACATGTTGGTATTACAGACTCGGACACGGAGAGGTTGAAACTGTTGGTGAATACATTTGCCAGTTGGTCAGCGCATGCTCACAGTACACGTCATGGTAATCCTTCTGGCCCTGCGGCCTTGTGGATGTTGACCTGTTTAAAAGTCTTACTCACTTCGGCTACAGAGAGCGTGATCACACAGTCTTCCGGTACAGCTGGTGCTCTCGTGCATGTTTCAGTGTTATTTGCCTCGAAGCGAGCATAGAAGTAGTTTGGCTCGTCTGGTAGGCTTGTGTCACTGAGCAGCTGTGCTTCCCTTTTGTATTCTGTAATGGTTTGCAAGCTGCGCCACATCCGACGAGCATCGGAGCCGGTGTAGTACGATTTGATCTTAGTCCTGTATTGATGCTTTGCCTGTTTGATGGTTCGTCGGAGGGCATAGCGGGATTTCTTATAAGCTTCCGGGTTAGAGTCCCGCTTTTTGAAAGCGGCAGCTCTAGCCTTTAGCTCAGTGCAGATGTTGCCTGTAATCCATGACTTCTGGTTGGGGTATGTACGTACGGTCACTGTGGGGGCGACGTCATCAATGCACTTATTGATGAAGCCAATGACTGATGTGGTGTACTCCTCAATGCCATCGGAAGAATCCCGGAACATGTTCCAGTCTGTGATAGCAAAACAGTCCTGAAGCTTAGCACCTGCTTCATCTGACCACTTTTTTTATTTATCTAGTCACTGGTGCTTCCTGCTTAAATTTTTGCTTGTAAGCAGGAATCTGGAGATAGAATAAAGATCAGATTTGTCAAAAGGAGGGCAAGGGAGAGCTTTGTATGCGTCTCTGTTTGTGGAGTAAAGGTGGTCCAGAGTTTTTTTCCCTCTGGTTGTACATTTAACACGCAGATAGAAATTTGGTAAAACGGATTTAAGTTTCCCTGCATTAAAGTCGCCAGCTACTAGGAGCGACGCCTCTGGATGAGCATTTTCTTGTTTGCTTACAGCGGAATACAGCTCATTCAATGCTGTCTTAGTGCCAGCCTCTGACTGTGTTGGTAAACAGCTACGAAAAATACAGATGAATACTCTCTAGGTAGGTAGTGTGGTCTACAGCTTATGAGATACTCTTCCTCAGGCGAGCAATAGCTCGAGACTTCCTTAGATATCTTGCACCGGCTGTTATTTACAAAAATAGATATCTCTTGAGTCCACTATCAGATCACTCTGGTAGAAGTCTACATAAGAGCAAACAAGACACCCCATGACGTCTTTAAATGGGTCCACATCAGACATGTCTGGTTATCCTCAAAACCCGACAATGAAATTCTGCATATACACAGTGTGTGCTGTTCAAGAGACTGGACCCATAGTTGTGGCAAACAATGTCACCATATGTGATTGTTTATGGGGAGTTAGCACAGCTATTTATTGGATCTGAGAGGCAATGTTTGGGGTGTTAAAGTTAATAGTGGTTGGAATAACCACAAAACAGGTTGTGTGTGTGCGCTCCTTTAATCAATTCCAAATGTTGGATGAGAAAAAGGCCCTGTTCATAATTTCCCTGAGTAGGAGAGTAACAGATGGCTGTTCATCATTCCCCTGAGTAGGAGAGTAACAGAGTAACAGATGGCTGTTCATCATTCCCCTGAGTAGGAGAGTAACAGAGTAACAGATGGCTGTTCATCATTCCCCTGAGTAGGAGAGTAACAGAGTAACAGATGGCTGTTCATCATTTCCCTGAGGAGAGTAACAGATGGCTGTTCATCATTTCCATGAGGAGGAGTGTAACAGAGTAATATATTCCTGCTCATCATTCCCCTGAGTAGGAGAGTAACAGATGGCTGTTCATCATTTCCCTGAGGAGAGTAACAGATGGCTGTTCATCATTTCCCTGAGGAGAGTAACAGATGGCTGTTCATCATTTCCATGAGGAGGAGTGTAACAGAGTAACAGATGTAACAGATGGCTGCTCATCATTCCCCTCATCATTCCCCTTTAATTAATGCAGGCATGTTTTGCCTCTAAACTAAGCCACAGTAACAAGTAGTCTAGATATAGACCCATTCCCATGTAGAGAAAGGGTATTTTTTAGAAAATTTCCAACTGCTCTCTTTCTTCCTCCTAGAATTACAGAATGAATTTGCTCGGTACTCTGTAAACTGTAATGACACAGCACGGCCAGGGCAACATGCATTCTGACACAGGCCAAAAAGGAGGGCATTGCAGACCATTATGGTTTCAGGCACAATTACAACTCAACCAGTCATATGATGTTATATAACCAAGGGAGGAACCAGAATGTTCACAAAAATTGTTTTTTATGACCGAGGAACAAACAAAATGATATCGGCCAGATATAACTGACATTGCAAGGCACCCCAGATTTGAAGATAGTGTAATACATGTGTTGCCATGTCATCTGGAGGGACTAAAGAGAACACTGAAGATGTAATAGCTTATGTAACAATGTTTTATTGTTTTGGTTTATGGAACGTGTGTGTGTGTGTGTGTGTGTGTGTGTGTGTGTGTGTGTGTGTGTGTGTGTGTGTGTGTGTGTGTGTGTGTGTGTGTGTGTGTGTGTGTGTGTGTGTGTGTGTGTGTGTGTGTGTGTGTGTGTGTGTGTGTGTGTGTGTGTGTGTGTGTGTGTGTGTGTGTGTGCGTGCGTGTGTTAAATGAACAGGTCAAAAGACCTAGCCCAGGTAACCTGGCAGCAGATCATTTGTACTGGCCTTGGCAAACTGCCATCTCTTTCAACCACCACCAACATAATTGGGTCCAGGCTTTTCAATTGTGTGGACAATATCCACTTGAAATCATGAAAGAAAGGCCTTAGAATTGCCATGTCCTCCTTGAGTACACTGTCCTTAATAATTCCATTTAACAAACAATTAACCACACAACAATAATGTGTTTATTAAGTTACCATCTAGATCTTCTACAGAAGTGAGGCTAATGTAGACTTGCTTTACTAGAATGATTAAGGGCCTTATAGACATACTAGTCTCATAATTACTCCATCTTACTTTCCCTTCAGGTTTTTTTCATTACTCTAACACATTGCATTGTTGTGGTTTGAGTATGTAAGCAAAGCCAATGGCTTTTACGCACTACAATATTGTGTCGGCTATTGTCAATCCTTTGTGATGATGAAAGGAGCTTTACAAACTGTGGTGTTGATCAAACTTGTTTGAACATTGTTTGAACAGTTTGTTATGCTTTGAGGCCTACAGCTGTGCTTAAATGTGGTAAGAATTACTGTAAGATAGTAAACAATTACTAGCACCTTGCATGTTTCAAAAGGCAAACATTTCATGTATGCAGCAGGCGGAAAAAGAAAAGGTGTTTCCAATTATCACAACATCAAATTCCTTGAACAAACTCAGTATGTTTTTACACTTCATACCAGTCGTTTAAACTCAGTATGTTTGTACACTTCATACCAGTCGTTTAAACTCAGTATGTTTTTACACTTCATACCAGTCGTTTAAACTCAGTATGTTTGTACACTTCATACCAGTCGTTTAAACTCAGTATGTTTGTACACTTCATACCAGTCGTTTAAACTCAGTATGTTTTTACACTTCATACCAGTCGTTTAAACTCAGTATGTTTTTACACTTCATACCAGTCGTTTAAACTCAGTATGTTTTTACACTTCATACCAGTCGTTTAAACTCAGTATGTTTTTACACTTCATACCAGTCGTTTAAACTCAGTATGTTTTTACACTTCATACCAGTCGTTTAAACTCAGTATGTTTTTACACTTCATACCAGTCGTTTAAACTCAGTATGTTTTTACACTTCATACCAGTCGTTTAAACTCAGTATGTTTTTACACTTCATACCAGTCGTTTAAACTCAGTATGTTTTTACACTTCATACCAGTCGTTTAAACTCAGTATGTTTTTACACTTCATACCAGTCGTTTAAACTCAGTATGTTTTTACACTTCATACCAGTCGTTTAAACTCAGTATGTTTTTACACTTCATACCAGTCGTTTAAACTCAGTATGTTTGTACACTTCATACCAGTCGTTTAAACTCAGTATGTTTTTACACTTCATACCAGTCGTTTAAACTCAGTATGTTTGTACACTTCATACCAGTCATTTAAACTCAGTATGTTTTTACACTTCATACCAGTCGTTTAAACTCAGTATGTTTTTACACTTCATACCAGTCGTTTAAACTCAGTATGTTTTTACACTTCATACCAGTCGTTTAAACTCAGTTTGTTTTTACACTTCATACCAGTCGTTTAAACTGAGTATGTTTTTACACTTCATACCAGTCGTTTAAACTCAGTATTCTTGTACACTTCATACCAGTCGTTTAAACTCAGTATGCTTGTACACTTCATACCAGTCGTTTAAACTCAGTATGCTTGTACACTTCATACCAGTCGTTTAAACTCAGTATGCTTGTCACGATCGTTGTAAAGATGAGACCAAGGCGCAGCGTGAGTAGAGTTCCACATAATGTTAATCAACAGAAACTCACCTAACAATACAACAAACAACCGAATGAAACTCCCGGCCGCAAACCTGAACCTATAGGGGAGGGTCTGGGTGGGCATCTACCCTTGGTGGCGGCTCCGGTTCTGGACGCAGCGCTGGAAGCTCCGGACCGTGGGTCGTCTCTGGAGGCTCCGGACCATGGGTCGTCGCCGGAGGAACCGGACCGTAGATTGTCGCAGGAGGCTCTGGAATGAGAACCCCTGCTGAAGGCTCTGGACCGTCGCCGGAGGCTCTGGACCGCCGACCGTCGCTGGAGGCTCTGGACCGCCGACCGTCGCTGGAGGCTTCGTCGCTGGAGGCACAGGACCGGGGATCATCGCCGGAGGCTCTGAACTGGGAACCACCACTGAAGGCTCCGGACTGCAGCTCGTCGTCGAAGACTCCAAACTGCGGATCTCCGCCGGACTGGTGACCGTCGCCGGAGGCTCCGGACTGGGAACTGTCGCCGGAAGCTCTGGACTGGGAACTGTCGCCGGAAGCTCTGGACAGGGAACTGTCGCCGGAAGCTCTGGACAGGGAACTGTCGCCGGAAACTCTGGACTGTGGAGGCGCACTGGAGACCTGATGCGTGGGACCGGTACCGGTGTCACCGGGCTGATGACACGCACCTCAGGGCGAGTGCGGGGAAGAGACACAGGACGTACTGGACTGTGGATGTGCACTGGAGACCTGATGCGTGGGACTGGTACAGGTGGCACTGGGCTGATGACACGCACCTCAGTGCGGGGAGGAGCCACAGGACGTACTGGACTGTGGAAGCGCACTGGAGACCTGATGCGTGGGACCGGTACAGGTATCACCGGGCTGATGACACGCACCTCAGGGCGAGTGCGGGGAGGAGGCACAGAACGTACTGGACTGTGGAGACGCACTGGAGACCTGATGCGTGGGACCGGTACAGGTGGCACCGGGCTGATGACACGCACCTCAGGGTGAGTGCGGGGAAGAGAAACAGGACGGACCTGACTGGGGACACGCACTTGAGGGAGAGTGCGAGGAGCAGGAACAGGACACACCTGACTGGAAAAGCGCACTTGAGGGAGAGTGCGAGGAGTTGGCACAGGACACACTGGGTTGTGAAGGTATACTGGAGACCTGGTGTGTATAGTCGGCATCAATTGTTCTGGAACTTTAACACACGTTTCAGGACGAGTACGGGGAGCTGACTCAGGTGGCACCAAACTGACAACACGTTCCTTTATTCCAAATCTGTGCGTCCTCCACTAACTCAACAACTCCCCCATTTCTCTCTCCTCCGAATTCTCCTTCTTCTCCCAGACTGGCTCTGGTTCACTCCTCGGCTCCACCGACTGCTCCATGTGCCTCCCCCAAAAATGTTCTTGGGGTTTCTGTGGCCTTCCTCCCCGACGTCGTTGCTGTCCTCTCATGCTCCTAGGCGACTCGTGCCAAGGAAGGTAGTCCTGTCCTGCCAGGATTTCCTCCCAAGTCCAGGATCCCTTCCCATCCAGGATCTCTTCCCAAGTCCAGGATACTTACTCCTCCTGGGCACGCTGCTTGGTACTTTGTTGGTGGGATCTTCTGTCACGATCGTTGTAAAGATGAGACCAAGGTGCAGCGTGAGTAGAGTTCCACATAATATTAATCAACTGAAATTCACCTAAAAAAACAACAAACAACTGAATGAATCGTGAAGCTATACGAATAGTGCAGACAGGCAACTAAACATAGAACAAAATCCCACAACACAAACGAGGAAAATGGCTACCTAAATATGATCCCCAATCAGAGACAACGATAAACAGCTGTCTCTGATTGGGAACCATATCAGGTCCCCAGTCAGCACAATTATTAGTGCCGTTTTAAGATTTTATCACTGCTTTCTTGAAACCATGCTCTTTGCAACAAAAGTAATGTATTGGCAAAAGTCCAAATGACTGCAGACCAGCTGATTTAAGGCTAGAACTCTCTCTCTCTTTCAATGTCCAGATGCTTTTACTTTTAAAACCCATGCGGACCTTCACAGACTGATCAGTCAGTCACATCAAATCAAAAGGGGTAATGGTCCGTTAAACTGAGCTCTAATTATCATACAGTAACCAGGGGTTGGTTTGCCTAGTCAGAACTAATTGTCATACAGTAACCACCAGTTAGTTTGTCTAGTCAGAACTAATTATCATACAGTAACCAGCAGTTAGTTTGTCTAGTCAGAACTAATTAGCATACAGTAACCAGCAGTTGGTTTGTCTAGTCAGAACTAATTATCATACAGTAACCAGCAGTTAGTTTGTCTAGTCAGAACTAATTATCATACAGTAACCAGCAGTTAGTTTGTCTAGTCAGAACTAATTATCATACAGTAACCAGCAGTTAGTTTGTCTAGTCAGAACTAATTATCATACAGTAACCAGCAGTTAGTTTGTCTAGTCAGAAGCATTGCATTGCTTGCTGTTTGGGGTTTTAGGCTGGGTTTCTGTACAGCACTTTGAGATATCAGCTGATGTACGAAGGGCTATATAAATACATTTGATTTGATTTGATTTAGCTAACCCTTGATTTGATTTAGCTAACCCTTCCCTTAACCCTAAACTTCACCCCTTTAACCCTAACCTTAACCCCTAATCCCTAGTCCTAACCCCTAGCCTAGCTAGCGTTAGCAACCTAGACACCTAGCTAACGTTAGCCACAAGAAATTGGAATTCGTAATATATCATATGTTTAGCAAATTCGTGACATATTGTAGGAATTTCAATTTGTAACATATTGTACGAAACGGAAGTATGGACATTCACAAATTAATACATACTATACGAAACATATCATATCATACTAAATGTAGTGTCTCGGATTTAAGTACAAAATGATATGAAATGCTCTGAGACCAGGTTGCAGCAACTGTGGGGAACATCAAATGTTGTTTTTCTTGGATGGGATGATTACATAGACGAGAGGTTGTTTATTTCTGTGTGACGTGTGCATATTTACTGTGTTGGCAGAACAGTTGGAAAGTGTCCCAAACCCTTTTCAACAGCGTACCCTTGCCTTTAAGATGTCACTACCACTGTACTTTATCTTAAACCTGTCCCTTGTCACACTGTCTCAGCAGTCATCCAAATAGAACTTCTGTACGCTTGTTATATTATATCCTTCCCAGAAAAATGAGGTGAGGATTCTGACATATTCACATTTTGAAATTGTAAAGCAGCAGAGTGTGTGGACACAACGTGCTGCTGGGAAAAGAAGACAAAAAATGATATTAAGAGAGGGGAAGAGGGAGGGAAAAAACAGCCTCCCTCTGGTGTTTTTATTAAGTTGTGGCCTAGAAACCAGATGTAGCCACCATCAGGTCGACCCCTTCCACCCCCTCCTCTATGCACACTGTCAGAGTCATGGCACTGGACCAGAACCAGTCAGAGTCATGGCACTGGACCAGAACCAGTCAGAGTCATGGCACTGGACCAGAACCAGTCAGATTCATGGCACTGGACCAGAACCTGTCAGAGTCATGGCAATGGGCAAGAACCAGTCAGAGTCATGGCACTGGACCAGAACCAGTCAGAGTCATGGCACTGGACCAGAACCAGTCAGAGACATGGCACTGGACCAGAACCAGTCAGATTCATTGCGCTTGGCCAGAACCAGTCAGTCATGGCACTTGGCCAGAACCAGTCAAAGTCATGGCACTGGACCAGAACCAGTCAAATTCATTGCGCTTGGCCAGAACCAGTCTGTCATGGCACTTGGCCAGAACCAGTCAAAGTCATGGCACTGGACCAGAACCAGTCAAATTCATTGCGCTTGGCCAGAACCAGTCAGCCATGGCACTTGGCCAGAACCAGTCAAAGTCATGGCACTGGACCAGAACCAGAACCAGAACCAGTCAGAGTCATGGCACTGGACCAGAACCTTTGTCTTGTTTTCCACATTTGTGAGCTGACGCAAACGAAGACAACAGGCAAGGCTTTTGAGGGAAAAAAACAAACCACCTACATTCTCCTCCTGTAACCTCATAGCTTATGGCTCTCACATCCTCAAAGAATAGGCTCTGCAGCAAACAAACAAGATGAGAAAAAATAGGCAATCCTATTTGCATCATATGAATATAGTTTTTCCACGACATAAGATGACCATATCTCCATAATTTCAGCAGGAATTATTTTAAATTAAAGATTATTGGAGAGAGTTGACACAACTCTCACACACTGCTAGGAACTATTGGTGTAATGAAATCCCAAACTGCATTAAACACATTGAATTACAGTATAATGCTGACTGAGACAGGTGTTTTGTCTTGAAAACTCTATCTGATCCGTTTACCCCATATGACCAGCAAGTGGTTTACAATCGGTTGCCCCCATGTCTTACTGGCTAATACTTTAAGCCACTGAGCCTCCAATAAACTGTCAGTTGGGATCTGATGACCTGGTATTGAGTGACTGATCTTGTGCTGATGAAAGGCAGGCATTGTAAAGGGGTTTTAAGACATGATGGAACAATGTGAGTTGAATTTACAGTTTGAGCTGAATTTGACCCCAAGATTGGGAGGAATACGTTACAACCTCCCGGAGATGCCTGACATTGTCACGATCGTCGTAACTTTGAGGAAAAGTGGACCAAAGCGCAGCGTGAGAGAAATACATCTTCTTTAATGAAGACCAACAAACAAACAAAAACAACAAACTGACGATCGTGAAGCTATACAAACAAATAGTGCTGACACTAAACACTACACATAGACAATTACCCACCATAGCCTAATGCCTATGGCTGCCTTAAATATGGCTCCCAATCAGAGACAATGAATGACAGCTGTCTCTGATTGAGAACCATTCAGGCAACCATAGACATACTTAGACACCTACACTCAAACACAAACCCATATACTCTACCAAAACCCCCCTATACCATACAACCACCCAAGACGAGACAAATACAGACAAACATCCCCCCTGTCACACCCTGACCAAACCAAAATATTACAGAAAACAAAGATAACTAAGGCCAGGGCGTGACAGACATCAACATGTTTAGTTCAGTTTCTATACCGGTTAGTTCCATTTGAACACATTCAATGAACTGATGTGATCAGACGTCCAGATCAAAAGGAGCAAACCTGATAATCTGGGCCTGACCAATAGAAAATGAAGTATGAAAAACAATTTTGAATCAATGGATTACTCAAGCACATTAGTACCTGGGGTCAATAAAACAACACTGAAATGTATATGCATCAATTTCGATATTTCCATGCAGATACAGTGCCTTCGAAAAGTATTTATATCTGTTGACTTTTCCACATTTTGTTACGTTACAGCCATTCTTTTATAAATTCATTTATAAAATTAATTTAAATAAAATATCCTCAGCAATCTCCACACAATACCCCATAATGACAAAGTGAAAACAGGTTGATAATAATTTTTCATTAATTTATAAAAAAATACCTTATTTACATAAGTATTCAGACACTTTACTCAGTATTTTGTTGAAGCGCCTTTGGCAGCTATTACAGCCCCGAGTCATCTTGGGTAAGACTCTACAAGCTTGGCACACCTGTATTTGGGGAGTCTCTCCCATTCTTCTCTGCAGATCCTCTCAAGCTCTGTCAGGTTGGATGAGGAGCGTTGCTGCACAGCTATTTTCAGGTCTCTCCAAAGATGTTTGATCAGGTTTAAGTCCGGGCTCTGGCTGGGCCACTCATTTCTCTGTTTTTTATTTTCAATAAATTAGCAAACTTATGGGGTATTGTGTGTAGATTGATGAGGGAAACAAATATTTAATACATTTTAGGATAAGGCTGTAACCTAACAAAATGTGGAAAAAGTCAAGGGGTCTGAATACTTTCCGAAGGCACTGTAAGTATGGTTGTATACGGATGCACACAGAAACAGACATTTACTAAAAGCAATACCATCTTAACAATTTCCACGTCACTGGCACGTTTACTGGAATGTTGACCTCTAAACCATGAATTTTTCAATTCCTATGAGTTGGCACAAGTATCATTGTTTTCCATGGGCTGCACCCAGTTCCTCTATTTTGGTGATTTTGCCCAGCACAGTGTCAGGGGAAGGGAGCTGCAGGCAGCTGTTTTCTGCATAGATAGTGCAATGACCTAACCAGGAGAACTGTGATGGGGCCACGGTTGGGCGGCAGGGGCGGCTGCCTGGACACAGACAGTGTCTGGGGGCTGCAGACAGCATGTATTCCAACACTGTTCACAGGACCCAATCTGTTATCTGCAATGAGGTGGCTAATACAGTCATTCCACTGTCTTTCCCCTCTAATTTGGAAACTATTATCTGGTGGTAGTTTGTTACAGCAAAATAAAGAGATGCCTCGGAACCTGGTGGACCAATCAAATCAACAACCTGGATTTTTATGCTAGCTTGTCTATTTCATGTTTCTGCTGTAAATATGTGTGTCTACATTTATTCGACAACATTTTTATTCGATATACATTTTTGGATCAATGTTCATAAAACCCTCCCCTGGTTTTATGAACATTGATCCAATATGACCTGTGGGGTGAGAAACCTGCTGGGGTATCTCTTTTATGTAACATAACAAACGTTAGACTTCATTAACCCACACTTTAAATGGAATATAGAGAGTCTCAGTGTGTGATGATGATGAATTGAGGTGAGCCCAGGGGTTGATATCACATGCAATAGACTGATTATACACACAGATACCCTCTTCTACCAGATACATGTTTGTAGGGAAAGAGCAGAGAGCACTGCTCTGTCACAGCATGTGATTGACACAATAAAGGGAAGTTTCTGCTCCATCTTGTTGGAAGACAGATATGCTTGTCACCAGTGTGCATTAGACAGGCCTCTGCGTGAACAACCCCTCTGTATGACAGGTTGGGGAGTAACAGATTACATGTAACAAAGACAATAAGATTAAAAGGCCAATGTTTATACTGAGGGTTTGACAGGTCTTTTAAATGCATTACCACAATCATGAATAGGTCGGTTGGCTGAAATAAAAGTACAGGCTTTGTTGTCGGCAATACCTTACAGATATAAAGAAAAGTTGGCAAAAAGTTGGAGGGAATGCTAAAGTTGGCCGGTTTTCATCTCTGTTTGAAAGGGATATTTGTCAAATGTGATTAAATTTAGGAGAGGGAGGAAAAATGTCAAATGAATTGTATGGTTTACTGAAACCATCTACATCTCAGTCAAAACCACTTGATGTAATAATCCATATGTCTGTGATTATATTCTGGAATCAGTTGTGCAACGGTCTGTCTGTTTGCTAAAGGGAATTTGTAAGAACAAGGGGAATCCCACAAGTTGAATGTTCTTCATTGCCAGTGAATATTCATACTCATTCAAAACTCACTGTAGCCCCTAGGTTGTCTCATGATCAGTCTTAACAAATTGCATTGTTAAGTCATTGTTACACTTACATCATAAAATGGAGAAATCACAAATGTTTTTGTATTAGAACAGATCACACTTTAATGACTTATTGAGTGAACTTGAAACTTTTAGTCAAAAGTAGCATTCTTGTAACATTTGTCAATACAATAATTACAAGTTAATGTGATAATATTTGACAACATGTAAAGCAACATTTGATAACATGAAACTACACATGCGATCACGTGTAAAGTGTTCCAAAAACACATATTTTCACATAGTTTCACATGAAATACTTAGATTTTTCTGCAGGTCATAAAATCATGTAATCGTTTCCAAAGAAGAAAGCTTCAGTTTCATGTTATAGAGCTGAATGCCATTCATTACAAGTCTGTCTTGGGGCATAATATCATTTCAGACTTCAAGGCTATGAAAATAAGTGAATCCACCATCAGTACGGCACTTGAGATCTGTAAATTGACTATTTCATCTCTAGAATTTAGAAATGTTTTCATGTACCGTCTGACTCCTGCTGAACATGTTTATGATTTACGAGACATTGTTTATTACATTATCATCAAGCCACTGTGTCATACCTCTTGCCCACTCTTGTGTTTTGGAATGAGAATCAGATAGCGGAAAGCCTGGGACATGACATAATCTGCCAAGCACGTCCACAACAGATCTGTCAGATGTTTTTGTTTCCACATACTGAATTTATCTTCTGTGTCCCACACACTCCCTGACAGCCCCCTCCCAGCCCAATACAGTCAAGCTTATGTGTGAGAAGGACATTCCAACAACACGACTCAGGATTTGTTCTCCCAACAGATTGGAGGTTGAAAGAGCAACTGTGTCTCTCTTCCTAAATGCCAGCCATTGAGTCAACACACCATCTCTGCCTGAGGCTCTGCAAGAAACCAGCTCCAGTTGCTTTGTTAGATAGAGGACAAGGAACACTTTGGAAACCAGCTCCAGTTGCTTGGTTAGACAGAGGACAAGGAACACTGTGGAAACCAGCTCCAGTTGCTTGGTTAGACAGAGGATGAGAAACACTGTGGAAACCAGCTCCATTTGCTTGGTTAGACAGAGGACGAGAAACACTGTGGAAACCAGCTCCAGTTCTTATGTTAGACAGAGGATGAGAAACACTGTGGAAACCAGCTCCATTTGCTTGGTTAGACAGAGGACGAGAAACACTGTGGAAACCAGCTCCAGTTCCTTGGTTAGACAGAGGACGAGAAACACTGTGGAAACCAGCTTCAGTTCCTTGGTTAGACAGAGGACGAGAAACACTGTGGAAACCAGCTCCAGCTCCTTGGTTAGACAGAGGACGAGAAACACTGTGGAAACCAGCTCCAGCTCCTTGGTTAGACAGAGAACGAGAAACACTGTGGAAACCAGCTCCAGTTCCTTGGTTAGACAGAGGATGAGAAACACTGTGGAAACCAGCTCCAGTTGCCTGGTTAGACAGAGGATGAGAAACACTGTGGGGAAAGCAGAAGCAAACTGAGGTTCATGAAAAAAGCAGCAGGTTATAATGACAGTATTTCAACAAATGCGTGTTCCAATGGACAATTAGTCTACTGGAGACTAGACACACATTTTCACATTCAATGCTAGAGGTGAGGCTGACAGCAGAGACATCCTAACTGAGTCCCATACTCACACTCATCATCCATTCTGGTAATGGGGGGTGGAGCCCATAGCATGTGCTACATTGGGACAGAGGGTGATTGACCATGAATGGAGGGAAATGAAGACAGGCTGAATTGGTCGGTAAATGAACCTGTGATGTCGTAGACCCTCTAATCCCTTCATCTTCGTTGTCAACTGTTTCTATGTGGTCTTCATGCTCCGTCAACTCCACCAGGCACTTCGCTAATGCTCCCTCAACTTTTCCCTTGTTAGATTCTAATTACAGCACACTGGGAATATTCCCCCGGCCTCACGCCCCCTCATGCTTAATGAAATCTGAAAGGTCAATGCGTTCTGCAGTGTGACGCGTTCGCATGGAGGAGGCGGCGAGGACTTTGTAGTCTCAACGGCAGAGCAGCACATTTGCTGTGATTTAGGGGTGTCTTGATTCAGACATTTTCATGTGAACCCAATGGAAGCCTCAGCCTCTTTCCCACTCTCTACAGGAATGCTTAGAGAACGTCCTCAAGCAGACCAAGCTGCAGTTAGACTGTTATTCTAGATGTTGCATGAAATGTCGAGGATTTGTACTACCGAATAAAGGGAAATGTTGCTGTGAAGTTCTCTTTTGGTTGGAAGGTAACTTTGACCTGAGTAGATGGTCAACTCCCTAACGGTCAAGTCTTTAGTGTTTCCCATGGATGTGTGTGGGTGTGTTGGGGGATGGTTCTATTCTCAGCAAGGGTGACCTTTAAAGAGGACTCTCATGGATCTAGTAAACAAGAATCCAAAGCTACATCTCATTGAAATCAGCACATCTGATGATGAAGAGAATTACTGGTTCTATTGTTTTCCCAAGCACATTTTGCCTGCTTGAAGCCAGAGTACTAATACAGCACTTCCCCATCTTTAATCTGGCTATCGCTGGGTTATTCATAACTTTCTAATAAGTCAATTTGAAGAGTGTCCTCATGGGGAAACTATTTCCATTGACTATCCTACCCCACTGACAGCACATACCTGTCCGCAGTACGTAAGTCCTGATAAACCGTCTCCCATGAGTGTGAATGGATGCAGGCTCTTTTCACTAAAATGGCTCAATAGGGCCACCAATGAAACAATTGACTTGTGGATCAGTAGGCTGAGAGTTGCATCTGCCCCATTTCATATTCACATCTCAGATGAGGGGGCCCTTGCTTGGTCACATTTTTTGCACAGTGACCGGTGTTCAACTTAATATACATTGTTCATTGCAGGGTGTCATGGTGTCCTTGGTCCTCAGGGCCCCCAACTATCAAACATTTACCAGCCAGCATCACCCAGCTCAAAGCCACTGCCCTCTGATGCTCAAACAATGAACTAGAGAGGGTGGAAGGAGGGTGGGTGAGAGATGAGGGGTTGGTGTGGTAGGCAGACAGGGGAGAGGCCATTCCTGTTATTGTGGAAGCCTCTGCTGGACTTTGTATCAGGCTCTGTCTTGCTGACAAGGATGACACACAAAGTAGATATTCCATCCCCCATCCCCTTCAAACACGGGGTATGACATGACAGTGACAGGATGGAAATCTACCCAGGCTGGCGGTTTACGAATCAGCTCACATGACAACTTCCTGTTTCCTGTCTGACCTCTTAAGATTAGCAGTGCCAGGGTTCCCATCAGGGCCCAGAATGCTCCCAGTGACACTCAGTAGACATGCCAAGTGATCCCAGCTCCTTTGTGTGTGTTTAGTGAACACTTAAGTGATCAAAAAGAGCCAAGTCCCACACCCTTGCCCTCCTCTTACATGGTCGACGCTTTTGATGCTCTCTGTCCACTGCCTCCCAGGCTGTCCATCCCCCAATATTGATGTGAGGTGGAACAATGGCAAACTCTGTGTACAATGAAGTACTGTGGGGGCATCACCGCCTGAAAGAAGACATTCAACGTGGGCCTATGAGCAGTAGGAGGGAATGTTTCTTTGATTGTTAATTTTCTTTCTGGTAATGTAACTCTGTGCCAATTTAATGGAAAATACTGCCGGCATCGATTCAAATGGACATGTACTGAGTGCTAAAACTGTTTTGAACCTCTAAGCTACAAGTCTACTGGTCAGCATAGCACATCTGATATGTGTGCTTATTTGTATTGCATAATGAAAAATATCCCACATCTCGTAAGGTCTAAAAATACCAGGCAGACAGTTATAATGGACTTTGTGACTGGGAGGGACTATGAACATCAAGTCTTTTTTGCTTGTATCTGTCTTGAGAATATTCAGCAGACATATTTTAGCTGAGTAACTTGAGGAAAGAATTTCAGTCAGAATTCTCTCTAAATCTGGACTGCTGGGGGATCAAGAGGGGATGTACTTCCCTGACAAACTTGTTATGCAAGTAGTTTTCAACAAAATTACACACTACTGATTTGGAGTGGTCTTGACGCCAAACCATTTCAAGTCATCGTAACATTACAATATTATTGTCCAGGCATTACAAACTGTTGCCTTTTACAGGCTAGATCAGCTTATTAATACCTGCAGTGTAAGCCATTAAGGAGATGTTGTTGGCAGCAGACATTTCAAGCTGACTGTGCTCCTGTAATTCTAGGTTCCTAGTGTTCTGGGGTCCTGTGGTCCGTCTCCAGAGCAATCTGTCAAGTTTAAGGACAACTTGCAGTTTCTCTGGAGCCTGTACAAGGAGACCATTCAGGGCGTCTGCGTCACTGTTTGACACTGGTGTTAAGAGTGCTAGGCTTCAGCTCTCCATCAGTTCCAGAGAGTCATTCTTCTGGGGGGTAAATAAGGTTAATACCATTAGAGGTGGCCAGTTTGCCTGTGGGAAAGCAGCCCATCATACCCCAGCAGGGGTCAGCAATGTCTGCAGGCAGCTCAACTGAGAGCCATCCTTATTCATATACTGCCAGGAGTCTTAAGGTCTCCCCCAGTTTAAGTAACAAGTACCGTTTTGTTCAGTGTGGTATCGAATGACCACGAGTCATATATCTTGTATGCATGGTGTCTTTCCTCAAATCACTCTCACCTGTTAAACATGGCCAAAGAAAGATAATTCTTTAGTTAGCTTGGTTGTTTGGAATTTCTGTCACAATGTTGATACTGTTGACAGTCTGGTCCCTTGTGGCAATGGAGAGCTGGTTGTTTTGGAGGGGCTCTTTGTTTAAAGGGACAAAGTCCATTGGTGTGTTTATTTTCACACTATTATTTCAAAAACATTTATACAGTAACCCTAACCACAGAGGGCTTACAGTATTATGTTACAGGACCCAAGTCTGTCTGGTGAATGAGAGAGTATCACAACCAGTTCTACTCTGAATATCATCTGAATAAGATATTATATTAGTCAGTTATATTTGTTATATAGTTACATACATCTGCCCACACAGGTAAAGCAACATCATTTACAACTCCGTCCCCTTTCTCTGTTGCTCTTCCATAGCTGGAATATATGATCATACCCCAATTTAAATATTAGACCAGAAATAGATGTAACAAGTAGGAGCATATACACAATGTCCACCGCCCAGTCATTACCATTGTCTTTCCAGACCTTCAGTGTGCTCTGCCCCAGGGTCTGACCTGAACACAGATGCTAGCCTCTCACTGATTCACAGAAAGAAACCTCCCATATTTTGGAGCAACATCCTGATGACATTTTTAGATTCCAAGGACAGGTCATTTCCCCTCTTCCTGGTTTATATTGTTTTCTAGTGATACCATTGGTCCTCGGGGGGAGCAGGTTCCATGGTGTTAAACTAGCTTACAAGTTGAAAAAGAGAAGGCTCTACAGTAGGCCGGTCTACTGTATATTGAGACTTCAGAGGCTGTTCTCAGTATGGCAGAAAGTTAGTAGTTTCATGTTACAACATGCTGGTTGGAATAATATGATATGGTTGTACTGTAGCATGAAGTAGGAGCCAACATCATTCATTTCCCTAGAAATAAATAGCATCAAACTATTTTCTGTTGCAATGGGAAAAGATTGTGAAAACATACAACACTAGAAGCTATCCAACAATAGTTTTGTCAAATTAAATCAATTACAATTTCCTCAAAACCTAGAGGTGAACTAATTGAATTTTGGATATGTTCTTTTTTCTTACCCCAGTGGCATTGGTAGTTTGCATTCTCTTATCTCAACATATTCGTAGTAGCACTTACATAGAAATGTAGGGCACTGTGTCTGGTCAGATCTCATTGAAAGGTCAAGCAGATGTCCATAACATATACAGTACATTCAGGAGTCTGACTAAACAGGAAATCTGACGTAGCGACAGTAAGACTTCTTTACACATCCTTAGGCATGATGTAACATACCACTCATATTCATCTGGGGATAAGCTACTTTGTTTATTGAATACTTGACAAAACAACTACTGTAGAATTTAATTGGCTACCAATAAACCCATTTTAAATCTCAAAATAACACCTATTGAGGTCCTGTCCTCATCATTTTACATCTGGGTAGGGGGAGGTAAGTGGGGGCTTGGAATGTCTAGTTATAACTCAGAGAACTTCATATGTGTAATTCAGTACATTTTCAAACCATAGGACCCAAGCCCTCAGAATTCAACACACCAGCTCTGTGAAATCCAAAGGCGTGAGCAGTGTCCCCATGGTGGTTCCTCAACCACTCTTTCCTCCTGCCTTAAGACGTTTCTGCTTCTGTTGATTTTACAGAAAAAACTATTATGGGGAATGGATGTTGCCGTAGGGGTCCTTGTGAGCCTCCTCTGGGAAAGACTGGGTATGGGGTACAGGAATTTGAAGCAAACTGATACAGAGAATATGAATATGGCAGATATAGCTAATCTACTAGTGCACCCTTGTGGTGGTTTGGGTGTCTGCATTAGGAGACTTGATTGCATGGAGTATTCACTTCACTCCCAATTTTGAACCATAAACATCTAAAAAAAAATATATATAATAATGTTGTCTGAAGAAGATTTTGTAGTCAAACCGTGTTGCATGCGTCTTGATGTCTTGTAAACTATAGGCTATATTTAAGCAATAAGGCCCAAGGTGGTTTGGTATATGGCCAATATACCACAGTTAACATTCCTGGACACAGCCCTTTGCTGCGGTATATTGGACATATATATCACAAACCCTTGAGGTGCCTGATTGCTATTATAAACTGGTTACCAACGTAATTAGAGCAGTAAAATAAATGTTTTGTCATCCCCATGGTATACAGTCTGATATACCATGGCTGTCAGCCAATCAGCATTCAGGGCTCAAACCACCCAGTTTATAAATACCGCTATAGGCTATATAGACACACACATATACACACGACTAATGACTATTTTATTTAACCAGCTAGGCCATTTGAAAACAAGTTCTCATTTACAATTGTGACCTGGCCAAGATAAAGCAAAGCAGTGCAACAAAACAGAGTTACACATGGGATAAACAAACGTACAGTCAACAAGAATAGAAAAATGCATGTAGTGTGTGCAAATGTAGAAGAGTAGGGAGGTAGGCAATAAATAGGCCATAGAGGTGAAATAATTACAATTTAGCATTAATACTGGAGTGATAGATGTGCAGATGATGTGTAAGTAGAGATACTGGGGTGCAAAAGAGCAAGAGGGTAAATAATATGGGGATGAGGTAGTTGGGTGTGCTATTTACAGATTGGCTGTGGACAGGTACAGTGTTCGGTAAGCTGCTCTGACAGCTGATGTTTAAAGTTAGAGAGGGAGATATAAGTCTTCAGCTTCAGAGATTTGTGCAATTCTTTCCAGTCATATGCAGCAGAGAACTGGAAGGAAAGGCAGCCAAAGGAGGAGTTGGCTTTGGGGATGACCAGTGCAATATACCTGCTGGAGCGTGTGCTATGGGTGGGTGCTGCTATGGTGATCAGTGAGCTGAGATAAGGTGGGGCTTAACCTAGCAAAGACTTATAGATGACCTGGAGCCAGTGGGTCTGGCGCTGAATATGTAGTGAGGGCCAGCCAACAAGAGCATACAGGTTGCAGTGGTGGGCAGTATATGGGGCTTTGGTGACAAAACCGATGGCACTGATACACTACATCCAATATGCTGAGTAGAGTGTTGGGGGCTATTTTGTAAATGACGTCGCCGAAGGCAAGGATCGGTAGAATAGGCAGCATGACTGAAGGAGGCTTCGTTGCGGAATAGGAAGCCGATTCTATATTTCATTTTGGATTGGAGATGCTTAATGTGAGTCTGGAAGGATAGTTTAGAGTCTAACCAGACACATAGGTATTTGTAGTTGTCCACATATTCTAGGTCAGAACCATCCAGAGTAGTGATGCTAGTCGGGCGGGAAAGTGCGGGCAGCGATCAGATGAAGAGCATGCACTTATTTTTACTAGCTTTTAAAAGCAGTTGGAGGCCACGGAAGGACTGTTGTATGGCGTTGAAGCTCGTTGAGGTTAGCACATTGTCCAAAGACGGGCCAGATGTATGCAGAATGGTGTCGTCTGCATAGAGGTGGATCAGAGAATCACAAGCAGCAAGAGCGTCATCATTGATATAAACAGAGAAAAGAATCGCCCGAGAATTGAAGCCTGTGGCACCCCCATAGAGACTGCCAGAGGTCCGGACAACAGGACCTCTGATTTGACACATTTAACTCTGAGAAGTAGTTGGTGAACCAGGCGAGGCAGTCGTTTGACAAGCCAAGGATATTGAGTCTGAGGATAAGAATGCGGTGATTAACAGAGTCGAAAGCCTTGGCCAAGCCGAAGAAGACGGCTGCACAGTACAGTGCAGCAGTTGGCGGTTATGATCGATGGCGGTTATGATATCGTTTTGGACCTTGAGCATCGCTGAGGTGCACCCATGACCAGCTCGAAACCAGATTGCATAGTGGAGAAGGTACGGTGGAATTCGAAATGGTCGGTGATCTGTTTATTAACTTGGCTTGTGAAGATTTTAGAAAGACAGGGCAGGAAGGATATAGGTCTATAACAGTTTGGCTCTAGAGTGTCTCCCCCTTTGAAGAGGGGGATGACCGCGGCAGCGTTCCAATCTTTTGGGCTCTCAGACGATACGAAAAAGAGGTTGAATAGGCTAGTAATAGGGGTTGCAACCATTTCGGCGGATAATTTTAGAAAGAGAGGGTTCAGATTGTCTAGCCCAACTGATTTATTGGGATCCAGATTTTGCAGCTCTTTCAGAATGTCAGCATTCTG
The DNA here is from genome assembly GCF_029448725.1 of Salvelinus fontinalis. Taxonomy (NCBI): domain Eukaryota; kingdom Metazoa; phylum Chordata; class Actinopteri; order Salmoniformes; family Salmonidae; genus Salvelinus; species Salvelinus fontinalis. The sequence continues at coordinate 89,384,886 of NC_074665.1, read as the reverse complement.
GATTAGGTGAAGAAGAAGCGGGGGGTGGGGGGGTGGCAAGTTGCTGCACATGGTGCTGAGATGTTGGCCGGGGTAGGGGTAGCCAGGTTGAAAGCATGGCCAGCCGTAGAAAAATGCTAATTAAATCTACGATAATCGAGAATGTCATCGGTGGTGACAGTGTTTCCAATCCTCAGTGCAGTGGGCAGCTGCTCTTATTCTCCATGGAATTTACAGTGTCCCAAAACTTTTTGGAATTAGTGCTACAGGAAGCAAATTTCTGTTTGAAAAGCTAGCCTTAGGAAAGCTAACTGACTATCTTGGTTTCTGACTTCCCTGAAAAGTTGCACATTGCGGGGGCTATTTGATGCTAATGCAGAACACCACAGGATGTTTTTGTGCTGGTCAAGGGCAGTTAAGTCTGGGGTGAACCAAGGGCTATATCTGTTCTTAGTTCTACATTTATTTATTTATTTTTTAATTTTTTAAATGGGGCATGCTTATTTAAGATGGAGAGGAAAGTACTTTGAAGAGTAACCAATTATCCTCTCCTGACAGGAGGTCAATATCTTTCCAGGATACCCGGGCCAGGTCGATTAGAAAGGCCTGCTCGCTGAATTGTTTTAGGGAGTGTTTGACAGTGATGAGGGGTGGTCGCTTGACCACAGACCCATTACGCATGCAGGCAATGAGGCAGTGATCGCTGAGATTCTGGTTGAAAACAGCAGAGGTGTATTTAGAGGGCAAGTTGGTCAGGATGATATCTAAGAGAGTGCCCATGGTTACAGATTTCGGGTTGTACCTGGTAGGTTCCTTGATCATTTGTGTGAAATTGAGGGCATCTAGCTCAGATTGTAGCACGGCCGGGGTGTTAAGCATGTCCCAGTTTAGGTCACCTAACAGTACTAACTCTGAAGATAGACAGGGGCGATCAATTCACATATGGTGTCCAGGGCACAGCTGGGGGCTGAAGAGGGTCTATAACAAGCGGCAACGGTGAGACTTCTTTCTGGAAAGGTGGATCTTTAAAAGTAGAAGCTCGAATTGTTTGGGCACAGACCTGGATAGTATGACAGAACTCTGCAGGCTAACGCCGCCCCATTTGGCAGTTCTAGCTGGTCTGAAAAATGTATAGTTAGGGATGGAAATTTCAGGATATATACACTATAGCCGATATATAAACTCAGCAAAAAATAAACGTCCCTTATGAAAGGACCCTGTCTTTCAAAGATAATTCGTAAAAATCCAAATAAATTCGCAGATCTTCATTGTAAAGGTTTTAAACACTGTTCAATGAACCATGAACAATTAATGAACGTGCACCTGTGGAACGGTCGTTAAGACACTAACAGCTTACAGACGGTAGGCAAATAAGGTCACAGTTATGAAAACTTAGGACACTAAAGAGGCCTTTCTACGAACTCTGAAAAACAAAAGATGCTCAGGATCCCTGCTCATCGGCGTGAACGTGCCTTAGGCATGCTGCAAGGAGGCATGAGGACTGCATATGTGGCCAGGGCAATAAATTGCAATGTCAGTACTGTGAGACGCCTAAGACAGCGCTACAGGGAGACAGGATGGACAGCTGATCGTCCTCGAAGTGGCAGACCATGTGCAACAAAACCTGCACAGGATCGGTACATCCAAAACATCACACCTGCGGGACAGGTACAGGATGGCAACAACAACTGCCCGAGTTACACCAGGAATACACAATCCCTCCATCAGTGCTCAGACTGTCCACAATATGATAAGTGAGGTGGGACTGAGGGCTTGTAGGCCTGTTGTAAGGCAGGTCCTCACCAGACATCACCGGCAACAACGTCACCTATGGGCACAAACCCACCGTCGCTGGATCAGACAGGACTGGCAAAAAAGTGCTCTTCACTGACGAGTCGCAGTTTTGTCTCACCAGGGGTGATGGTCGAATTCGTGTTTATCATCGAAGGAATGAGCATTGCACCAAGACCTGTACTCTGGATTCTCGATTTGGAGGTGGAGGGTCCGTCATGGTCTTGGGCGGTGTGTCACAGCATCAGACTGCCTGCAATGACAACAGCTCAATCTCAACGCTGTGCGTTACAGGGAAGACATCCTCCTCCCTCATGTGGTACCCTTCCTGCAGGCTCATCCTGACATGACCCTTCAGCATGACAATGCCACCAGCCATACTGCTCGTTCTGCCATGGCCAGCGAAGAGCCCGGATCTCAATTCCATTGAGCACGTCTGGGACCTGTTGGATCGGATGGTGAGGACTAGGGCCATTCCCCCCAGAAATGTCCGGGAACTTACAGGTGCCTTGGTGGAAGAGTGAGGTAACATCTCACAGTAAGAACTGGCAAATATGGTGCAGTCCATGAGGAGAAGCACTGCAGTACTTAATGCAGCTGGTGGCACACCAGATACTGACTGTTACTTTTGATTTTGACCCCCCCTTTGTTCAGGGACAATTATTCCATTTCTGTTAGTCCCTTGTCTGTGGAACTTGTTGAGTTTATATCTCAGTTGTTGAATCTTATGTTCATACAAATATTTACTCATGTTAAGTTCTTAAAATAAACGCAGTTGACAGGACGTTTTGCTGAGTTTACCACTATAGTCTATATATACCCCTATTGACTATATATACTGTGGCGAAATCCAACACGGAGCCTTCACCGTGCGCTGCCACTAAGAGTGCATCAGCAGTCAGAAAGGAGGAAACAAAAATATCACTTCCGGCTTTCGTTGAAAAGGTCTTTGTTGGCGCGGCAGTTTGATAGTGTGCAATGCTGTCAAAAGTCTGAAGTTTATTTTCAGCATGCTTAGGTTGTGAAGTTTTTAACTCGATCATCTGTTTTACCGCTCTAGGTCGTGGTTGTTTTTTAAGACCGCACCGGTTATGGATCGTATTGATTAGTAGCAACATTGATGCGAAGCTTTGACAAAAACCAACAAACCATCAGAAGGACAGACAGTGCAACTGCAAGCCTGAAGTCAACAGCTAAGACCCCTCTCTTCCCTCTATCATTCCAGTGCTTTACACTGCAGCAGACTAGTGATGGGCATTCAAGCTCTTCTCAGTGAGCTGGCTCGTTCGGCTCAACTCACCAAAAAGAGCCACCTCTTTTGGCTCCCAACTGGCTCTTTAAAAAAAATATCAAACAGAAGTCAAACAGTCGGCGATAGTTGAGGGATTCCTTCGTGCTGCATTCCCAGTTGCTCTCTCGTCAAACAGCATCCAAACAGAAGACGTTTGTGGCACTACTGGTGCTTCTGCTCCATCTGATCCCTCTTGTTGTCCTGGTGCCTGAGCCAGCTGACTGCTGGGGCTGTCCCTCTTTGAAGAGCCTCATCAATCGCTCTGGCATCACTGAAGGCTAACTTCTTAAACCTGGGGTCAAGTGTAGCGGTTTCTGATAGCACGTCATTATATTCCATTCTGTGGAACTTTCTGTCCATTGATTAACATAGGGTGTCCAACTCTGTCACATGTCCTGTGGTTACATTTGCTTCTCTGGCAGCTGGCTGTGATTCGCTGCAGACCCTTACACAGGAGTATAATTTTTGAGGCTGTCACATAGCTGAAAAGAGAGAACAGAAACTTAGCATTTCAGGTTCATGTTTTGTCTACTGACACTACATTCTCATCTACTGTGCATATACATATATGTTACGTTCCCCAGTTTCTGTGCTGTTTTGGGTTTGTGTGTGTGTGTTTCAGGATGGCTTCCTGTATTTCCAAGCTGCAGAAGGAGTCTGTAATTTCCGACAGCTGTATCCCTTGACGAGAGGGCGGTGTCAGAGTGCCAATCTGCAATGGGGCTGACCAATCAGCTGCTTGGAATCCAGGAAGCCATCCTGAAACACACGCACACAAACCCAAAACAGCACTGAAACTGGGGAACGTAACATGCCCACCCCAAAACCGGCAAACTTCCAGTTTGCAATAACAAAACCCAACACGCAATAACAAAACCCAACACAAACCTTCCAGCGCCGACAGATGGCCACCTCGCTTCGCGTTCCTAGGAAACTATGCAGTATTTAGTTTTTTATGTGTTATTTCTTACATTGTTACCCCAGGTAATCTTAGGTTTTATTACATACAGTCGGGAGGAACTATTGGATATAAGCGCAACGTCAACTCACCAACATTACGACCAGGAATCCAACTTTCCCTAAGCAGATCCTCTGTTTTGCCCACCACCCAGGACAATGGATCGGATCCCAGCCAGCGATCCAAAACAAAGACGCCGTAGAAGGGGCAGACAAAGCAGTCTTCTGGTCAGGCTCCGGAGACGGGTACATCGCGCACCGCTCCTGAGCATACTACTCGCCAATGTCCAGTCTCTTGACAACAAGGTAGACGAAATCCGTGCAAGGGTGGCATTCCAGAGAGACATAAGAGACTAACGTTCTTTGCTTCACGGTAACATGGCTCACTCGAGACACGCTATCGGAGTCGGTACAGCCAGCTGTTTTCTTCACGCTTCGCGCCGACAGAAACAAGCATCTTTCTGGTAAGTAGAGGGGTGGGGCGGTATGCCTTATGATTAACGAGACGTGGTGTGAACATAACATACAGGAACTCAAGTCCTTCTGATCACCTGAATTTGAATTCCTCACAATCAAATGTCGATCGCATTATCTACCAAGAGAATTCTCTTCGATTATAATCACAGCCGCATATATTCCCCCCCAAGCAGACACATCGACCTGAACAAACTTTATTTGACTATGTAAACTGGAAACCACATATCCTGAAACTGCATTCATTGTAGCTGGGGATTTTAACAAGGCTAATCTGAAAATAAGACTCCCTAAATTCCATCAGCATATCGATTGTGCTACCAGGGCTGGTAAAACCCTAGATCATTGTTATTCTAACTTCCGCGACGCATATAAGGCCCTCCCCCGCCCTCCTTTTGGAAAAGCTGCACAATCGAGAGCATCCTGTCGGGTTGTATCACCGCCTGGTATGGCAACTGCTCCGCCCATAACCGTAAGGCTCTCCAGAGGGTAGTGAGGTCTGCACAACGCATCACCGGGGGCAAACTACCTGCCCTCCAAGACACCTACACCACCCGATGTCACAGGAAGGCCATAAAGATCATCAAGGACAACAACCACCCGAGCCACTGCCTGTTCACCCCGCTATCACCCAGAAGGCGAGGTCAGTACAAGTGCATCAAAGTAGGGAACGAGAGACTGAAAAACAGCTTCTATCTCAAGGCCATTAGACTGTTAAAACAGCCACCCCTAACATTGAGTAGCTGCTGCCAACATACTGACTCAACTCTAGCCACTTTAATAATGGAAAAATTGATGTAATAAATGTATCACTAGCCACTTTAAACAATGCCACTTCATATGTTTACAAACCCTACATTACTCATCTCATATGTATATACTGTACTCTATAACATCTACTGAATCTTGTTGTTTAGTCTGTCTGGGAGCAAGACATCCTGGTCTGCGACGGGGCTGGTTTTCCTTTTATAGTCCGTGATTGACTGTAGACCCTGCCACATACCTCTCGTGTCTGAGCTGTTGAATTGCCACTATTTCGTCTCTATACTGACGCTTAGCTTGTTTGATTGCCTTGCGGAGGGAATAGCTACACTATTTGTATTTGGTCATGTTTCCGGTCACCTTGCCCTGGTTAAAAGCAGTGGTTGGCACTTTCAGTTTCACACGAATGCTGCCATCAATCCACGGTTTCTGGTTTGGGAATGTTTTAATAGATGCTGTGGGTAAGACATCGCCGATGCACTTGCTAATAAACCCGCTCACCGACTCAGCGTATTCGTCAATGTTGTTGTTCGCCGCAATGCGGAACATATCCCAGTCCACGTGATCGAAGCAATCTTGAAGCGTGGAATTCGATTGGTCAGACCAGCGTTGAACAGACCTGAGCACGGGAGCGTCCCGTTTTAGTTTCTGTCTATATGCTGGAAGCAACTAAATGGATTCGTGGTCAGCTTTTCCGAAAGGAGGGCAGGGGAGGGCCTTATATGCGTAGCGGAATAACACAAAAAAACAAAATACTGCATAGTTTCATAGGAACGCGAAGCAAGGCGGCCATCTCTGTCGGCGCAGGAAGTATCAATAGGATAAGGTCATTAGTTTGATCGTTATCCAAATGTCCCATTTGAGAGGGTAACTTTTTCAGCATCTCCGAATTACATAAGCGTTCACATTGCTGTAACGTATGGCGTAACTCCAACCCGTCCTCCTTATCCTCCTCTAGGTCCCAGCCAGGCTTCAGCACCCCTGCATACACACAGGAGATGGCGGGCTGGACCGGTTTACCTGAGGAGCTGTCTGGAGAGTCACGCATATAATATGCTATCAGCATGTTAACATGACACACATGGGAAGTACACCTACGATCTGGGGTCTTTATCACATAATTGGTGTCACTGAGTTTCTTTTCCACAAGATATGGCCCAGAAAAACGTGCCGACAGATGAGCCAGGGATTGGCAACAAAACTAAAACTTGATCCCCTGGTGCAAAAAGAAAGACCAACCTCTTTGTCATGATGTAATTTCATGAGTTTTTGAGACGAGAAGAGACTTTTGGGCTAACGCACATGCGGCGTGCAGTCTCTCCTGTATCTTACTGACATAATCCAACACATTTTTAGGGGCGCTACTGGGTGTAGGAGATAGGATATTCTCCTTCAAAACTTTTAGCGGACCCCGTGGGGTGTGTCCAAACACAAGGTCAGCAGGGCTGAACCCTACGGACTCTTGTATTGTTTCCCTAATAGCAAATAGGACAAAGGGCACCTCCTCATCCCAATCGGTACTGGTATCCATGCAATACTTGCGTAGCATCGCCTTTAGCGTCTGATGCCAGCGTTCGAGGGCCCCTTGACTCTCCAGATGATATGGACTGGAGACCTGATGGGAAATACACAGCGTCTTTAACACATTTGAGAACAGTTGACATAAAGTTGGTTCCCTGATCAGTTTGGATAACTATAGGGAGTCCAAACGTAGAGAAGAACTTCACTTGTGCCTTCACCACAGTCGTAGCCGTTATAGTACAGAGAGGGATAGCCTCTGGGTATCGAGTAGCACTGCACATTATTGTTAGTAAGAACTGGTTACCTGACCTGGTTTTCGGCAACGGACCTACACAATCAATTATAATTCGTTCAAACGGTTCCCCCACCACAGGAATCAGGCAGAGGGGCGCATGAGGAACTGTTTGATTCGCTTTCCCAGTGAATTGACATACATGACATGTTCTACAAAATTGGACCACGTCAGACTTCAACCTGGCCAGAAAAAAATGTCGAAGGACTCGGTTATAGGTCTTCATGATCCCCAAATGTCCGAACCACACCTGGTCATGGGCGAGTGACAGCACTAGCTGTAGGAACAACCACTTGACTCCAGTCAATAACAGTGTCATGAGCTACCCATTTACGTATCAAAACTCCTGCTTCCGTAAAGTAGGCGGTCTCCCTAGTTTTAGCTTCCTCAATGGAAATTACCAAAGCAATACACTTGCGAAGACCGGTGTCTCCCTTTTGACATTCAAATCACCTTCTCGGGGGTGACAGACAAAAGAATGTCATGTAGTTGGGGCGCGATTTCGCTTTCCCCTGCCTTAGTTTAAGGGGGTAAATACCATAGGCCTTGCAGAAGGAATACTCGGTACCTTGTCTTCTACCTCACCATTCTCAAAAATGGAACTAGACAAATCCACCACATCTTCCAGCTTGCGAGATTGTGCCCTCGGCAGAAAAAACATTGGGAAATGCTTGAACCAATTTATCTGCAGTTTTGATTTCTGGGTTGTCTACTACTTCTAACACAGGAGTGACGTTACCACCAGCGATATTGTTCCCTACTAGCAATGTGACTCCTCTTACTGGTAGTGTAGACACTCACCAACACGGAAACGTCCTGATACCAAGTCTGACTAAGTGGACCCAGTGTAATGGTACAGGTACAGTTTTTGTCTCTATACCCTGTAATATGACATGCAAGCCACAATACGTTTCAGAAGACCAGGGTAAAGCATCAGTAACGATTACTGACAGTGCCGCCCTGGTGTCTCGTAAGATTTGTATGGGCTTTTGATCAGCTTGTTCTCCAGTTAAGGAAACACAACCGGCAGAGATAAACGGAGCATAGATAGGATCCAGTTTCCCAAATGCTGAATCAATAATTCGGTCCAACAGATGAGCCAAAGACTGGACTAAACCCACGCTTTTTAATTTAGGGGATGGTGATAGGGACTGTTTCGGTTTATTTTTCAAAACCAGGCAGTCCGCAATCGCGTGACCCTTTTGGTGACAGTAAAAACAATCACGGATTTTGTGCGAAGGGTCTTTCGGAGTAAAAGCAACCCGAACAAGGCACTGATGACGTAATCGTTTGGCCTTCAAAACGAGGCGCACCAAAGACAGTCTTGTGTGTCAAAGCATACTCATCTGCCAACACTGCTGCCTGGGCCAATGTTGCCACTTTCTGTTCATTTAAATTAACTACAATCCTATCAGGCAGGTTGCTTTTAAAATCCTCCAACAGCATCAACTCCTGAATATCAGCAAATGTGTTAGCTTTGCTGGCTGAACACCAGCGATTAAACAGAGACTCTTTGTCCCTTGGAAACTCAAAAGTACAACAAGAGGGTTTTTTGTGGTTACTGAAGCGCTGCCTATAAGCTTCAGGCACCAACTCATAAGCCCGCAAGACGGTTGTTTTTACTATATCATACTGTAAACTGTCTTCCAGGCAGAGAGCGGCTACTACTTCCTGGGCTTTCCCAGACAATTTACATTGCAACAGGAGGGGACAAACCTCGAGTGGCCAATGCAGCGCAGCGGCCACACTTTCAAACACAGAGAAATAGGAATCAACTTCCGACTCCCGGAATGGAGGGACTAAAGCAATATTTTTTTACTTACATCGAAGCAGGCTTGATGATGGGCAGGTTGTGGAGTCGCACTTGAGCCAGTGTCTAGCTCCAGTTGTCGGATCCTAACCTCCTTGTCGGCTTCCATTTCCCTAATTTCTAAATCAAACTCCATCTGTCTAACGCGCTCTTTATCCTTTTGCTCCATTTCCAAACGGGCCAGCCTCACCTTTAACCTGGCGGTTCCGTCTGAACAACCCAAAGCAGAAGATAAAGGGTAGAATCGAGGCAATGTAAAAGGGGTACGAGCAACCCCTTCCTCCGCTGACTTGGCATCGAAAGGTCTATCCGTCTCCTCTCCTGAAGCCTCCCTCTCCTCATCTTTCAATGAGAATTCATTTTCTCACTAAACCCTCCCCGATTAGCACCAAAAGCTCAGACTTTAGGGCTTTCTCATGGTTAGCTATAGCGCAAAGGTCTACTTTACGCAATCCCACCAACAGAGGGCGCTTCAATAAACTGGGAGACGGCTGAGGCAGCCATGGTACACAGCAGCCTATTGAACGCAAACAAAACAAGTCACCCAAACTCACAACCTACCATCACACCTCAATCACCAATCACAGAGAGCTAAGAGCAGCGGGATCCGGTGGGTTTAAAGATCCCAGATGAGCCCCCATTGTGTTACGTATGCCTCTTGGAAGAGGGAACGCAACACCCTGCTACAACTCAACTCCCCATAGAGTGAAAGAGGTATGTGATTGTAGGTGTGGGTAAGGATGACAGAGGCAGAGAATATTACCGTTAAAAGGGGATTTATTTCCATAACACGGTAAATGTGGGGGAAAGGGGCTGGATGGAACCAAAGCAAAGAAAGTAAAAGTAATTTAATTTAAAAATAATTTAAGTCCTCTCTCCTACTTTACCTGCCTACCCACTACTTACCTATTCTTAACGCCACCTGGCGCGCTAACCAAAATATAGGGGTGGTCCACCCAAGTCTTACCTAGTGTGCATAGACAGAGTATATTTAGGCCTCTTGCCTAAACACTCCCAAGGTGCCTTCCCCTTTACCCCTAGGAACAAATTAAACAGAATAAGTCACCAAACTCAGTGAACAATTTGAATCAACCAAAAACACTAGGTACTATAGCAAACACATACCTCTGCAGGACTGGCTACAAAATACTTTTCAACAAATTTACCAGACCAACAACCAGCACAGCACATACAAAGAAGCTCTCCTAACAAAGGAACACTGGCTTTTCAAGCTGCAGAAGGAGTTGGTAATTGCAGACAGCTGTATCCCCTGACGAGAGGGCGGGGTCAGAGCACCAATCTGCAATGGGGCCGACCAATCAGCTGCTTGGAATCCAGGAAGCAATCCTGAAACACACACACACAAACACGTACAAACCCAAAACAGCACAGAAACTGGGGAACGTAACAATATATAATACTGGGTTAAATAATGATGTAGTAATAACTGCTTCCTCCACTTCTCTCCACTGATCTCCACAGTGACCTGCTCAAAGGGTTCCAGGACTCTGCACACCTCCTCCACCACCTCCCATACCTCTTGGGTTAGAGCATCAACAGCTGCATTGACAATTGTCAGGGTAGAGATGATGGTATCCTTTGACTCAAGAAACTACTTCAACATATAAAATGTTGAATTCCACCTTGTAGTGCAGTCTTGTTTAGGCCTCAGCTCAGGCACCCCCATCTGTTGTTGCGAAGACTTTAGTTTTTCAGCACCTACTGTGATCCTGTGGAAGTATTCCACAGCTGCTTTCACTTTGTCCACAGTGGGCTTCATCACCTTCAGAGCATTTCTTACAATCAGGTTGATTGTGTGGGCAAGACATGTGGTCATGGCTTTGGTTATGTTAGCTGCTTTGTAGCTAACACAACAGACCACTTTTCCATCTATTTGCCATTCTCTGGCCACTCTCAACAGTTCCTCTGCCAAGTTCTCTGAGGTGTGTCTGTCGCTGAACTGAAGGAAGTCCAGACGACCGCTAGACATCGAAAAATCTTCAATGAAGTGACATGTAACCGACATGTAAGAAGTGGTTACCCTTGATGTCCAACAGTCAGTGGTAAGGCAAACTGCAGTAGCTTTTTGAACTATTTCCCGCACTGTGAGCATTGTGTGCTCTCGTACAGTTGTGGAATAAGTGATTTTGAAAGGGTTTTCCTGCTTGGAATTGTGTACATTGGATTTAGACTATTGCTATAATTTCTAAAACCTCTGTCCTCCATGACAGAAAATGTCTGGAAATCGGTGGCAATCATTTTAGCCAATGCAATATCAATTTGGCCTTGTTTTGCTACAGACATAGACTTTAGCATAAACTGGTCCATAGAAGACTGCGTTGCTGTGGGTCGCGGAGTAGGCCTACTTGACTGAGTGGATACATCTCCACGTGTGGCTCCACCACTATCACTATCACCTTTCTCTCCTCGGCTGCTAAATGTGACTGTGAGTGAGAAAGCTTGGCCCTCCCTCACCTCACGTATCTTTGGTTCATTGGTTGACACTGCGTGTCTGATTGACAGGAACAACAGGTGTTAGTCTGAGCAGACAGTCAGAACGAATGTGTGCGCTTGAGCATTTAGGCCTATATTATTAAACATATTTTTTCGTTCATTGAATTAGTTAATTCTATTAATTTTAATCTTTTGATTATTCATATCTTAATTTTAAAATATTCTTATAAATAGATTCGGCTCTTCTGATATGCGAGCCGGCTCCCAACGTTCACCGACAAGAGCCGGCTCTTAGAGCCGACTCGTTCACGAACTACCCATCACTACAGCAGACTTTATTTATTTTTCAATGCGCTTCCCTTTGATGTTCAGTGTCGCTGGACTATTATTGCCCTGCCAGAAGTATTTGGGTGGACATTTTAGGTAAAGGGAGGTTGCTTGCAAGTTTATTGTGTATTGTTATTTGAACTGTATTGATGTGGGGTGGTACTATTGACATGTAGCCGAGAAGATTTTGGACATTTTAAGGCCTTTGTTTTGTCTATGAACACCCACACACCCATTCATACCCTCTGCACTCCACTGTGAGGTAATACAGATGATTGCAAAGGTTTACATACACCTTAGCCAAATATATTTAAACTCAGTTTTTCACAATTCCTTGTAAAAATTCCCTGTCTTAGGTCAGTTAGGATCACCACTTCATTTTAAGAATGTGAAATGTCAGAATAATAGTAGAGTGATTTATTTCAGCTTTTATTTCTTTCATCACATTCCCAGTGGGTCAGAAGTTTACATACACTCAATTTGTATTTGGTAGCATTGCCTTTAAATTGTTTAACTTGGGTCAAACGTTTTGGGTAGCCTTCCACAAGCTTCCCACAATAAGTTGGGTGAATTTTGGCCCATTCCTCCTGACAGAGCTGGTGTAACTGAGTCAGGTTTACAGGCCTGCTTACTCGCACACACTTTTTCAGTTCTGCCTATAGGATTGAGGTCAGGGCTTTGTGATGGCCACTCCAATACCTTGATTTTGATGTCCTTAAGCCATTTTGCCACTACTTTGGAAGTATGCTTGGGGTCATTGTCCATTTGGAAGACCCATTTGCGACCCAGCTTTAACTTCCTAACTGATGTCTTGAGATGTTGCTTTAATATATCCACATAATTTCCCACCTCATGATGCCATCTATTTTATGAAGTGCACCAGTCCCTCCTGCAGCAAAGCACACATGATGCTGCCATCCCATGCTTCACGGTTGGGCTGGTGTTCTTCGGCTTGCAAGCATCCCCCTTTTTCCTCCAAACATAACAATGGTCATTATGGCCAAACAGTTCTATTTTTGTTTCATCAGACCAGAGGACATTTCTCAAAAAAGTACGCTCTTTGTCCCCATGTGCAGTTGCAAACCGTAGTCTGGCTTTTTTTATGGCGGTTTTGGAGCAGTGGCTTCTTCCTTGCTGAGCGGCCTTTCAGGTTATGTCTATATAGCACTCGTTTTACTATGGATACAGATAATTTTGTACCCGTTTCCTCCAGCATCTTCACAAGGTGCTGAACGCGTCTCGTTCCTGAGCGGTATGATGGCTGCTTGGTCCCATGGTGTTTATACGTGCAAACTATTGTTTGTACAGATGAACGTGGTACCTTCAGGCGTTTGGAAATTGCTCCCAAGGATGAACCAGACTTATGGAGGTCTACAATTTTTTTTATCTGAGGTCTTGGCTGATTTCTTTTGATTTTCCCATGATGTCAAGCAAAGAGGCACTGAGTTTGAAGGTAGGCCTTGAAATACATCCACAGGTACACCTCTAATTGACTCAAATGATGTCAATTAGCCTATCAGAAGCTTCTAAAGCCATGACATCATTTTCTGGAATTTTCCAAGCTGTTTAAAGGCACAGTCAACTTAGTGTATGGAATCTTCCGACTTCAACTGTACCACTATAGGCTATATATACCACTGAAGACTGAGCTTCTCCTACTTATATGTATTCTTTGCATATATTATCTGTAAATGGTTTACTATAGTTTTCTGCATCGTATTGGTAGGCTACTTGTTTTTATTTTGTAGACAATATCAATTTTATTCAGAGACAAACAATATGCCTAGGTCTATACAGAAGCTCATGTACAATCTGATTCAATCATACATGAACCATTAGACAGGTATAACTTGTGAAGTAATATTTATGTAATTGCCTTTGCATTTCACCTTCAATGTACATGTACTTTGCTCTGTAGGAATCGGGCAAACCATACAAGAAAATGACCTATAAACACACAACCTGTTCTACAGTATAAACTGTGTGACACCGAGCCCTGAATGCTGATTGGCTAACAGCCGCGGTATATTAGACCACAAACAACCTGTTCTACAGTATACCATGTTTACCACCAAGCTTCTCTTCTTATGAGAAGCTGCAAGCAGCAGGTTCTTTGTGTACTGATCAATCTTAATAAATAGCTATCCTTTATTATAGATAGGCACAACTACACATCTAACTATAACATAGACCGAGACTAGACAAGCTAAATATCTAAGTTCATTATAGATTTAGGTCTAGGCCAACTAAATCAAACCAGTCATACCAACTAGACATCTAACTAGTCTTTAGTATATCAGTATATAGACCAACATACTTGGCCTCTACTCCTAGATCCAGACCAACTAGACTTTTAAGATCGTGGCCAACTATGAGACCAAATATTGTTGAAAGCCAGTCTGTTTGTGCCATCATAACGATGCTTTGTCACTCATTGTCATTCAAACATGTGTGGCTTGACAATGATAGCAGATCTGAGACCAGGCATAGTCTAATCAAGACAAAATGCTAACAACATGTCTAGCTAGACAATAGATCTAAAACCAATAGTAATAGTTGAAAAAAGCACACATTTTCTGAATAAAATGTACCTATTCCAGGTTAAAATATAGATCTGGGTGTTAGAAATAGAAGTAATACAAAAGTAGCCTAATCCGATTCCTCTAAAATAGTAATACATTAAGTTAAATGTCTTTCAACATAACTGTAGTTGCTATAATATATAGATATTTTTATGTTGATTGATGCAACTTTTATTTTGAAAAAGCGTTCTACGGGAAGTGAGAGTGAAAATCCTGTAGGATTCACGGATATCATTAGGGATTTTCCTTCAATTCTTATTTTTATTTCGAAGCTGCTTTGCCTCAAGAAAAACAAGTGGACATAACTATTTTAACTAGCTAACAAAACACAACCCTGGCCATGTCTGAGACATACGGTAGGAAATCTTCACTAGTACAGTAAGGTCGCATTACAATAGATATCCAGAGGCGACGATGGAGCAGGTGTAACGTCATTGCTGTCTCTATCAAAACAAATAGCCTATGCTAGCTAGCTAACGTTAGCGTTTCCTGTTTACTCGTTGATGGGGGTATAGCTTTAGCTAGATAGCTTGCATCTCTGTCAAATGTCATCATTAGCTAATTGGTTTCTTATCTAGACAATCCTCTACATTTCAGAGAGCGACAGTAGCTAACGTTAAATGTCGGCGAAAAAATAGCTAGTTATACATGAAGCAAAACAAATGCGTTAGTTCAGCTAACGTTAGTTATAGCAAGCTGATTAAGTCGGGTGCTGTGCTGCTGGATGATTGGCATTGCAAATGCGTTGTTCGTGTACACATGTTAACTAGCTAGCTATCCAACTAGCCTAATGAATATGCATGATCTAATGATTACAATGAATATGAAATATGAATAAAAATGAAGTTTGTTTTCCCTCTTCTAGACTTCCTGTTCAAATTCCTAGTGATTGGGAATGCCGGAACTGGAAAATCATGTCTTCTTCACCAGTTTATTGAGAAGAGATGTAAGTCCTGTCCAATGCCTGGATTGTACTGACATGTACTTCCTATCTAGCTAGCTATAACATGTATTTTAGGTACAAGCTACACTTTAAGGTTAAAAGAGCTTTGAATCAATAAATATGTTGTGATCAACTGATGTGTTGTGCTATTAACATGAAACGATTTAATTTAAATCGCAGTCAAAGACGATTCGAATCACACCATCGGAGTGGAGTTTGGCTCAAAGATAATCAACGTGGGGAACAAATATGTCAAACTCCAAATCTGGGACACTGCAGGACAAGAGAGATTCAGGTATGATACAAGACAGCATTTCACATACCTACTCATACTGTGGCAGGGCATCAGACATTTTATTCAAACCAGCTTGTGTAACAGTATAACTTTACGTCCGTCCCCTCGCCCCGACCCGGGCGCGAACCAGGGACCCTCTGCACACATCAACAACTGACACCCACGAAGCGTCGTTACCCATCGCTCCACAAAAGCCGTGGCCCTTGCAGAGCAAGGGGAACCACTTCTTCTAGGTTTCAGAGCAAGTGACGTAACTGATTGAAACGCTATTAGCACGTACCCGCTAACTAGCTAGCCATTTCACATCCGTTACACTCACCCCCCTTTCAACCTCCTCCTTTTCCGCAGCAACCAGTGATCCGGGTCAACAGCATCAATGTAACAGTATAACTTTAGTACGTCCCCTCACCCCGACGCGAACCAGGGACCCTCTGCACACATCAACAACAGTCACCCACGAAGCGTCGTTACCCATCGCTCCACAAAAGCCGCGGCCCTTGCAGAGCAAGGGGAACCACTACTTCTAGGTTTCAGAGCAAGTGACGTAACTGATTGAAACGCTATTACCGCGTACCCGCTAACTAGCTAGCCATTTCACATCCGTTACACTTGGACCATTTAATCTCCAGGCGACCATTAGAGAACTGGTGCCAGATCCTTAGAACAGTAAGGAAATAAATAATGGCCAATATGGCCATAATTTATTTTAGCGCTGCTAAAATGCTGATGTTGGGTAGTTACTAATGTGGAGTGCAGCTAAAATTCTGAAGCACTACTACTGAGCACCATGTAGGATTTTGTTTTGCGACTTGGATGGCACCTGATCATCTTTGGAGGACAGCACTAAATGCTGTTATGTATAGCTAGCTATATTTGGAGTAGGAGATGGATAATGTCAATTTAATAAATGCAGTTCTGATGTGTAAAATGTCCCAGGTGGTTCAATGATGTATTTCAAAGTGATGTTACAATTGTTATTCTCTCCCAGATCTGTGACGCGGAGTTACTACAGAGGCGCTGCAGGAGCGCTGCTTGTGTATGACATCACCAGGTAAGTCAGGAGAAATAATACATGCTTTATTATGGGTTACCTTCAAGGAGTATGCTGTTTTGGAGCTGTTGTAACAGTTTAACTTTATGTCCGTCCCCTCGCGCGAATCAGGGACCGTCTGCACACATTGTCATCCACGAAGCATCGTTACCCATCGCTCCACAGAGCAAGGGGAACCACTACTTCAAGGTCTCAAAGCGAGTGACGTAACCGATTGAAATGCTATTAGCGCGCAACACCGCTAACTAGCTAGCCATTTTACATCCGTTACACTGTCATCCATCTTTGTGAATAAACAACAAATGTTTCTAAAAAGACATATTGAATTTAGTACATGAGCACGACTCTAGGGGACCTAAACTCAGGAAAAAAAGAAACATCCTCTCACTGTCAACTGCGTATATTTTCAGCAAACTTAATGTGTAAATATTTGTATGAACATAACAAGATTCAACAACTGAGACAAGCTGAACAAGTTCCACAGACATGTGACTAAAATAAATGGAATAATGTGTCCCTGAACAAAGGTGGGGGTCAAAATCAAAAGTAACAGTCAGTTTCTGGTGTGCCACCAGCTGCATTAAGTACTGCAGTGCATCTCCTCCTCGTGGACTGCACCCGATTTGTCAGTTCTTGCTGTGAGATGTTACCCCACTCTTCCACCAAGGCACCTACAAGTTCCCAGACTTTTCTAGGGGGTAATGGCCCTAGTCCTCACCCTCCGATCCAACAGGTCCCAGACGTGCTCAATGGGATTGAGATCCGGGCTCTTCGCTGGCCATGGCAGAACACTGACATTCCTGTCTTGCAGGAAATCACGCACAGAACGAGCAGTATGGCTGGTGGCATTGTCATGCTGAGGGTCATGTCAGGATGAGCCTGCAGGAAGGGTACCACATGAGGGAGGAGGATGTCTTCCCTGTAACGCACAGCGTTGTCATTGCCTGCAATGACAACAAGCTCAGTCTGATGATGCTGTGACACACCACCCCAGACCATGACGAACCCTCCACTTCCAACTCAATCCCGCTCCAGAGTACAGGCCTCGGTGTAACGCTCATTCCTTCAACAATAAATACGAATTCCACCAACACCCCAGGTGAGACAACCACGACTCGTCAGTGAAGAGCACTTTTTGCCAGTCCTGTCTGGTCCAGCGACGGTGGGTTTGTGCCCATAGGTGACGTTGTTGCTGGTGATGTCTGGTGAGGACCTGCCTTACAACAGGCCTATAAACCCTCAATCCAGCATCGCTCAGCTTTTTGAGGACAGTCTGAGCACTGATGGAGGGATTGTGCGTTCCTGGTGTTGCCATCCTGTACCTGTCCTGCAGGTGTGATGTTTCGGATGTACCGATCCTGTGCAGGTGTTGTTACACGTGGTCTGCCACTGCGAGGATGATCAGCTGTCCGTCCTGTCTCCCTGTAGCGGTGTCTTAGGCATCTCACAGTACGGACATTGCAATTTATTGCCCTGGCCACATATGCAGTCCTCATGCCTCCTTGCAGCATGCCTAAAGCACGTTCATGCAGATGAGCAGGGACCATGGGCATCTTTCTTTTGGTGTTTTTCAGAGTCAGTAGAAAGGCCTCTTTAGTGTCCTAAGTTTTCATAACTGTGACCTTAATTGCCTACCGTCTGTAAGCTGTTAGTGTCTTAACCACCGTTTCACAGGTGCATGTTCATTAATTGTTCATGGTTCATTGAACAAGCATGGGAAACAGTGTTTAAACCCTTTACAATGAAGATCTGCGAAGTTATTTGGATTTTTACGAATTATCTTTAAAAGACAGGGTCCTTTAAAAAGGGACGTTTATTTTTTTGCTGAGTTTAGATATATGACTCATTGGTAGCACATTGGCTCCTGTCATCTTTTTTTGGAAACACTGCTCTAACCTTTCTAAAGTCAAATTTGATTCATGGAAACAACCATCTCATCTGTGTCTTCACTGCTCTCGTCCTCTCAATCTATTTTATCTATCTGACCTCATCGTCCTCAGCCGGGAAACCTACAACGCCTTGACCAACTGGCTGACAGACGCCAGGATGCTGGCCAGCCAAAATATTGTCATCATCCTGTGTGGTAACAAGAAGGACTTGGACGCAGACAGGGAGGTCACCTTCCTGGAGGCGTCTCGCTTTGCTCAGGAAAATGGTGGGTTTTAGAATGAATGATGATCCCGCTTAACACTGAAATCCAACGGCGGTATGTATCAAGCGTCTGACTGGGAGTGCTGATTTAGGAGCAGGTCTTCTGTCATTTTAGTCATTGTGTTCAAGAAAGCTAAGCTGATCCTAAATCAGCACTCCTGCTCTAAAACGCTTGTTATATATCACCCAAAAAGGTAGCTCCTACCCTCTAGACACTACTGTAGACCTGAACGTCTAGGAATTCCACAGACGCCAAGGTGAAGCAATTACCATAAGATCCTAATTTGAGTGTTTTCCATGCACCACTAGAGGTCACTGTAGGACAACA
Source organism: Salvelinus fontinalis (assembly GCF_029448725.1). Taxonomy (NCBI): domain Eukaryota; kingdom Metazoa; phylum Chordata; class Actinopteri; order Salmoniformes; family Salmonidae; genus Salvelinus; species Salvelinus fontinalis. The sequence goes on along the minus strand of NC_074665.1, from coordinate 89,365,878 downwards.
CTGTGTGAACTAGTGCACACAGAACCTTGGCAGCTTCATGTCCTCCACAGCTAAATGCTGATTTAGGGCTCTATTCAATCCATATCACAGAAGTTCAGTGTTGCAGCGTGATTGAAATTTAAAGGCAATGTTTTCGCATTAGCAGTGACTGTATTCATGGTAAACACTGCTTATGTCCGCTCCAGGTAGAGTCACTTTAACTCTACCTGCATGTACATATTACCTCGACAAACCGGTGCCCCCGCACATTGGCTCTATACCCGTATCCCCTGTATATAGCCTCGCTATTGTTGTTTTACTGCTGCTCTTTAATTATTTGTTACTTACATTTTTTGTTTTTACTTAACACTTATTTTTCTTAACTGCATTGTTGGTTAAGGGCTTGTAAGTAAGCATTTCACTGTAAGGTCTACACCTGTTGTATTTGGAGCACATGACAAATAACATTTGATTTGAATCAGAAATTACCTTTTAAATTTCCATTGTGCATTCTGTATCACTTCGGCTTTACTTATTGAATAGAGCACTGGGTTTCCTATCCATCAAGGATAGTCAATGTTAATATTGTGTCCCGCTGTCTTGTCTGTTTCAGAGCTGATGTTTCTGGAGACCAGTGCTCTGACAGGGGAGAACGTGGAGGAGGCCTTTGTGCAGTGTGCTAGGAAAATTCTCAACAAGATAGAGTCGGGTATCTCTCGGCTATCAGTGTCTTCTCACCTTAACCAACAGCAATGAAAGCATAGTTTACCAGCTGAACTGTTTCAGCTCAGGGAATTTATTTCAACCTTCCTCTCTCTCTCTCTCTCTCTCTCTCTCTTTGAATCTCTCTCTTCTCTTCCAGGAGAGTTGGACCCGGAGCGGATGGGATCAGGGATCCAGTACGGAGACGCGGCGCTGCGACAGCTGCGCTCCCCTCGCAGGGGACAGGCCGAGAGCGCCCAGGAATGTGGCTGTTAGTGAACAAGCTCAGTGTGCCCAGATCAAAGGTGAGAGACTGCTGCCTACTGCAAAAGATTCTGGTCTGGGACTTGCCCTGGCGTTATCACACAAGTAACTCAATTAATAGCTCAGTTTAGTGACATCCAAACTGCCGCCTCTCAAAATAGCAGGCACAGATAAAGTTGTAATCGTAGATGTTGCTTTTCACATGTTATATAAGAGGCCATTAAAAAGTCTTCTCCATTTCACAGTTGAGGCTGTTTCATTGCATGAAGCATTTTGAGATGCAAATCCATGAGCTTTAAAGATTTGTCCATAATTCACCAAATGCTGAAAGACTGCTAGTTTGATCGGCATTATTGTTGTCAGTTTCATCTGTTAATTTAAGCTCATCACATGCCACCTCGGAGACGGGTTCGAGCCCTTAACTACTTCATGTACCCCTCTATATCTGTCCGTACATTAAAATGTGGATCAGAAATAAAATAAAACATTGTCAGAATGCTGATGCATGTACTTCTCAAATGGTTTCCCTGAATGGTTTGCAATGTTTTATTTTCTGTTGCTCCAAGGTGATCTCTGAAACTACTTCAGGGCTAAGTGTAAGTCTGTGTCCCAAATGTAACTCCCTAAGTCTAGAGCCTCTTTATGGTACTGTGTCCCCCCCTGTGGTAATGGGGGGGGGGGGGGGGGGTTGGATTGAGTCCAAGGGGCTGTTTTTAGGTATCTCACAGAGGGAGGAGCCATCTATCTATTTCGGTCCTCCAGCTCCCAAGTGGCTAATATGTCGGTGATACAGAACCATAGCCACTCAAACCGACTCCACCTCTTTTGGTAGAGGGGAGGGTAAAGGTCATGAGAATGACGAGCCTCCCTACTAAGCTGTCTGGATGCGGCTCCACACAACTGGGGTCGATACAGTGTTCCCTCTGGGCAGATATATATTTAACCCGAGATTCTCCTGACTCCTGTTGGGTAAAGGGTCTCTGAAGTGCCTTATTTGGGTGTTGTAGTGTTTCACAAAAATTGCCAGGCATAAATAGAGGGGTACAATGTCTGCAGACAGGAATCATCAATTAGCTTGTTAATTACAGAGTGTAGAGTTGAGTAACTGCCCAATTTTGCCAGCCCGCAGTTGTGACTCTGTTATTTGCACATTGACACAGATGTCTCAGCTAAAGGGGCTAATAAAGGGGCTAATAAAGGGGCTACAAGATCGCTACTCACCTGTGTGCCTGGGTGTATATTGGATTCAAAGCTCTCTGTCCTTGTTTCCAGGCAGGTTGGTGAAGACTCAGATGACAGATGTAGGGAACATGATACATCGTGGCCGAGTGACTCCTCCCTGACCTTTTTCTAACTTCCCAACTTCCGGGTGTTCCATCAGTGATCCATAGAGAGCCCTGGATTTCTGGCCCCAATCTGGAATGCTGAGCTTGTTCCTGGACCCCTCAGACACAGGCAGAGATGCCCCTGTTCCAATCTCCTCTAAGAGTGGACCAAGCCCTTCAATCATCTAGGCCGTATTCATAATGCGTCTCTAAGTCAGAGTGCTGATATTATTTATTTTTCCTCTTAGATCATAATGAATAAGACAACATGGACAAGGGGACCTGATCCTCGATCAGCACACTTAATCAGAGACGCTAAATGATTACGGGCCCTGGAATTTTACTTACACCCCTGTACTGCTGCCCTATCCCTACCCACAGCATCTTGCATTATGTACAGTACTATCTGTATAAAGAATATATAATTTAAGTACCTCAAAGCATGTTTTATGGACTGAATATCACAGTATTTCATTATTTGCTGAAGAATAATCAATCAATTTTGACATCACATTTTCCTTTGTCATGTTACGGTGAGAATTATCAATCAGGACTGTCTCACACCTGCTGGTTGCATCGACCTGTTTGTCATGTTACGGTGAGAATTATCAATCAGGACTGTCTCACGCCTGCTGGTTGCATCGACCTGTTTGTCATGTTACGGTGAGAATTATCAATCAGGACTGTCTCACGCCTGCTGGTTGCATCGACCTGTTTGTCATGTTACGGTGAGAATTATCAATCAGGACTGTCTCACGCCTGCCGTTTCATTGACCCGTTTGTCATGTTCTTTGTGTTGATATTATTAGTTGTTTTCCCTAATTGTTATGACTCATGCTTTTAAAAATGTATTCTCAATAATATAGCTACTCTTTTTTTTTTAAATAAAGTATAACAAAATGGTGTAAATTGTGACAAGGTGATTCCTCTTACTTTATTAAGTGTGTCTGTAATATCCATTTCGAATACTTGGTAACACTACAAATGAAGTTGCTGTTCTACCTGTAATAACACTGTAATAACTATAGTAAGTCTACCTGTGTAACACTAATTACTATAGTAATATAATACCTGTATAATAACTTCCTATAGTAACATTCTACCTGTGTAATAACACTTTCTATACACATTCTACCTGTGTAATAACACTTACTATAACATTCTACCTGTAATTAATTACTATAGTAAGTCTACCTGTGTAGATCATCAAGGACAACAACCACCCAAGCCACTGCCTGTTCACCCCGCTATCATCCAGAAGGTGAGGTCAGTACAGGTGCATCAAAGCTGGGACCGAGAGACTGAAAAACAGCTTCTATCTCAAGGCCAGTAGACTGTTAAACAGCCATCACTAACATTGAGTGGCTGCTGCCAACATACTGACTCAACTCTAGCCACTTTAATAATAAAAAATTGGATGTAATAAATGTTTCTATAGTCACTTTAAACAATGCCACTTTATATAATGTTTACATACCCTAGATTACTCATCTCATATGCATATACTGTACTCTATACCATTTACTGCATCTTGCCTATGCCGTTCGGCCATCGCTCATCCATATATTTATATGTACATATTCTTATTCATTCCTTTACACTTGTGTGTGTGTATAAGGTAGTTGTTGTGAAATTGTTAGATTACTTGTTAGGTATTACTGTATGGTCGGAACTAGAAGCACAAGCATTTTACTACACTCGCATTAACATCTGCTAACCATGTGTATGTGACCAATAAAATTTGATTCAATAAAACTAGTAACAGTCTAATTAGTAATAGCTGTGTAATCGTATAGTTATGGAGTTCTGCAGGTTTTGTTATTAAATAGGTATAAGCTGGCTCACAGACTGGCAGCTAATGCACGGTGATCTACTTAACTTTTGACACCTTGCACCAAAGTTAATATTGACGCCAGTCATTTCATTCAATTACCTTTTTCCCAATGCAGATCGGGACTTTTCAGTTCCCTGTTAGAAATGGCAGGCTCCAGAATGTCATTGTGTCTCTGCTTAGATTGACCATTTGCTGGAGCAAGATCGCTATATATTAATATGGTTCCCGAGACATGTAACACTTCATCAGGCTCGACGTGACTGCAGAAATGACAACCTGCAATGCCACCATTGTGTTGAGATGACTGACAGTAAACCCCTCCCCCCCTCGGGGTAGGAGCAATCTACTAGTTTTTTGAAGATTATGACGTTCATCATGAGAGAAGGCACTGCCAGTTACAGTACAGAAAATGCCCATCACTACTACATGATATTTTGTTAATTGACATTCCAACATTAGATATAATTTGAGGCATATTTGTGGTTGTGCTGACGAATTGTTGAGTATCCAGGTGAAATTTGCCTTTCAATTTCATTACTGTCATAAATATTTTCTGGTGGATGTTTTCCAAGTCACACAATTCAGTAAAAAAAGTAGTTTATTCATTATTTTAAGCATAGCACACAATATCAAAATGCAATCTGATCTCAGTATCAGTACCATTAATTGTGTAAAAGCGTAAACATTTAAGTTTGAACATAGAAAATAACACTTAAACAAGACAATAGTGGAGACATTTTTCATCTGTTGGAGCTGGACATTAGCTCCCTCCTTACAGGTTGTCTGTGATCTAGACTCACTAGTCCTACTGGCTTTATTCCAAGTAATGTAGCCTCACATAAACATATTGACTTTAGCACCGACAAGCCATTATACTGACAGGAAGATGTCCCATAGCTTGAAGTAAATCAAGACCTCAATGTAATGGCTGCAGTAAATTGTTATTGTTCTATACTTCACAACATCGACATTTTGTGTCCTGCAGCTTACTCACACAGATATCAGTGAATCAAATGTTATCCGGTACTGGTAGATTATTACATGTCATGCATCCTGTGGTTATGATCATTGTAATCGAAGGCATTGGCCCTGTTGTACTATTTGAAACATAATATTAGTTATTTACAACGTATTGCATCTATTTATTGCTCATTATTTAATCCAAATTAGTTCTAAACGTTGTCTTATGGTCTTTTAAATGGAAATAAAACCTGTGGTGTTAAAACATAATACTGACAAATCAAATGAATATATGATAACAGAAGACCATAACATAATACTGAACCACCCCAAAAAATAGATTTGACCATGAGAACATCCACATAAAGTACATTTTGACCTTCATTATCTACAGTATGTACAGAACATTGTCACTGAGGTCAATGTGCTATTGAGGTCACTTTTGGGAGAATTTTATCAATGACATCTATGCTGTGTCCAGATTTTCACCTTCACACGGTTCCTGTACCATACAGTATTACCTGCAGTGCACACAAGGAGCGCTATTTCTTTCCAAACTTAAAAAATAACGCAAAAAGCTCATTTAGGCAGCAGGGATCTTGATACAGGAGGGAATTGATTGTTTCAGTTGTAACCAATAAGCTTGATCTTGCAGGTCAGCAAACCAAATGCATAGCTGGAGTCCTGAGCTGGAAATAACTATCTAACGTGCCAAATAAATTAACTTTTAGTTAGTTATAAGCAGTGGCGTAGCACATGGCCTCTGCTAGATGGTTTTGAAAATCATACTGTCTGTATTTCAAAGAACCCCAGTATACCGCCTAAGCCTAATGCCTCCTGAGAGTAACCCTTGGCTGGGGGCTGGGGCCTGGCGGTGCAATAAGCTGAGACCAGGACTATCTAGTGTCATTCTCTGTATAAATACCTTCGGACGGTGGTATTGGGATTTCACAAACAGAGGACTATTTACTGCACATTGTTACTGCAAGATAAATAATTCCAGCATTCAGAGGATTTTGTGCATGACCGTTGTGAAACTTGAATTAAGTTAATGCATGATTTGGATGCAATACTTTGTAGGGACTAAGAAATATACAGTACCAGTCAAAAGTTTGGGCACATCTACTCATTCAAGGGTTTTTCTTTATTTTTTTACTATTTTCTACATTGTAGAATAATAGTGAAGACATCAAAACTATGAAATAACACATATAGAATCATGTAGTAACCCTTAAATTTAAACAAATCCAAATATATTTTATATTTCAGATTCTTCAAAGTAGCCACCATTTGCCAAGAGTGTGCAAAGCTGTCATCTAGGCATTCTCTCAACCAGCTTCACCTGGAATGCTTTCCAACAGTCTTGAAGGAGTTCCCACATATGCTGAGCACTTGTTGGCTGCTTTTCCATCACTCTGCGGTCCAAATCATCCCAAACCATCTCAATTGGGTTGAGGTCAGGTCATTGTGGAGGCCAGGTCATCTGATGCAGCACTCCATCACTCTCCTTCCTGGTCAAATAGCTCTTACACACCCTGGAGGTGTGTTGGGTGATTGTCCTGTTGAAAAACAAATGATAGTCCCACAAAGCCCAAACCACATGGGATGGCGTATTGCTGCAGAATGCTGTGGTAGCCATGCTGGTTAAGTGTGCCTTGAATTCTAAATAAACCACTGGCAGTGTCACCACAAAGCACCCCCACACCTCCTCCTCCATTCTTCACGGTGGGAACCACACAAATGAACTTTTAAGAAGGTACACCTGTTCATTTAAATGCTTTCCAGGTAACTACCTCATGAAGCTGGTTGAGAGAATGCCAGTGTGTGCAAAGCTATCAAGGCAACGGGTGACTACTTTGAAGAATCTTAAATGTAAAAGATATTTTGATTTGTTTTACACTTTTTTGGTTACTACATGATTCCATGTGTGTTATTTCAGTTTTGAAGTCTTCACTATTATTCTACAATGTAGAAAATAGTAAAGATAAAGAAAAACCCTGGAAGGAGCAGGTGTGTCCAAACTTTTAAGTTTTGAGAATGACACAAATATTAATTTTCACAAAGTTTGCTGCTTCAGTGCCTTTAGATATTTTTGTCAGATGTTACCATGGAATACTGAAGTATAATTACAAGCATTTCATAAGTCTCAAAGGCTTTTATTGACAATTACATGAAGTTGATGCAAAGAGTTAATATTTGTTGACCCTTCTTTTTCAAGACCTCTGCAATCCGCCCTGGCATGCTGTCAATTAACTTCTGGGCCACATCCTGACTGATGGCAGCCCATTCTTGCATAATCAATGCTTGGAATTTGTCAGAATTTGTGGGTTTTTGTTTGTCTACCCGCCTCTTGAGGATTAACCACAAGTTCGCAATGGGATTAAGTTCTGGGGAGTTTCCTGGCCATGGACCCAAAACATCGATGTTTTGTTCCCCGAGCCACTTAGTTATCACTTTTACCTTATGGCAAGGTGCTCCATCATGCTGGAAAAGGCATTGTTCATCACCAAACTGTTCCTGGGTGATTGGGAGAAGTTGCTCTCAGAGGATGTGTTGGTACCATTCTTTATTCATGGCTGTGTTCTTAGGCAAAATTGTGAGTGAGCCCACTCCCTTGGCTGAGAAGCAACCCCACACATGAATGGTCTCAGGATGCTTTACTGTTGGCATGACACAGGACTGATGGTAGCGCTCACCTTGTCTTCTCCGGACAAGCTTTTTTCCGGATACCCCAAACAATCGGAAAGGGGATTCATCAGAGAAAATGACTTTACCCCAGTCCTCAGCAGTCCAAACCCTGTCCTTTTTGCAGAATATCAGTCTGTCCCTGATGTTTTTCCTGGAGAGAAGTGGCTTCTTTGCTGCCCTTCTCCAAAAGTTCTCCACCAGGCCATCCTCCAAAGGTCTTTGCCTCACTGTGCGTGCAGATGCACTCACACCTGCCTGCTGCCATTCCTGAGCAAGCTCTGTACTGGTGGTGCCCCGATCCCGCAGCTGAATCAACTTTAGGAGTCGGTCCTGGCACTTGCTGGACATTCTTGGGCGCCCTGAAGCCTTTTTCACAACAATTGAACCGCTCTCCTTGAACTTCTTGATGATCCGATAAATGGTTGATTTAGGTGCAATCTTACTGGCAGCAATATCCTTTCTGTGAAGCTCTTTTTGCGCAAAGCAATGATGACGGCATGTGTTTCCTTGCAGGTAACCATTGTAGACAGAGGAAGAACAATGATTCCAAGCACCACCCTCCTTTTGAAGCTTCCAGTCAGTTATTCGAACTCAACCAGCATGACAGAGTGATCCCCAGCCTTGTCCTCGTCAACACTCACACCTGTGTTAACGAGAGAATCACTGACATGATGTCAGCTGGTCCTTTTGTGGCAGGGCTGAAATGCAGTGGAAATGTTTTTGGGGGATTCAGTTCATTTGCATGGCAAAGAGGGACTTTGCAATTAATTATAATTCATCTGATCACTCTTCATAACATTCTGGAGTATATGCAAATTACCATCATACAAACTGAGGCAGCAGACTTTGTGAAAATTAATATTTGTGTCATTCTCAAAACTTTTGGCCACGACTGTACTGTATGAACATTAAAACGTTTTAAAAGCTGTGAGAAAAGCATGGTAAATTCAAACTTTGGAAACAAAATCATTCTTTATGTTTTCTATTTGATAACGAATACCATATTCCCCATCCTATGTTTATCACAAGTATTGCACTCTACAGTGAGGGAAAAAAGTATTTGATCCCCTGCTGATTTTGTACGTTTGCCCACTGACATAGAAATTATCTGTCTATAATTTTAATGGTAGGTTTATTTGAACAGTGAGAGACAGAATAACAACAACAAAATCCAGAAAAACACATGTCAAAAATGTTATAAATTGATTTGCATTTTAATGAGGGAAATAAGTATTTGACCCCCTCTCAATCAGAAAGATTTCTGGCTCCCAGGTGTCTTTTATACAGGTAACGAGCTGAGATTAGGAGCACGCTCTTAAAGGGAGTGCTCCTAATCTCAGTTTGTTACCTGTATAAAAAAGACACCTGTCCACAGAAGCAATCAATCAATCAGATTCCAAACTCTCCACCATGGCCAAGACCAAAGAGCTCTCCAAGGATGTCAGGGACAAGATTGTAGACCTACAGAAGGCTGGAATGCGCTACAAGACCATCGCCAAGCAGCTTGGTGAGAAGGTGACAACAGTTGGTGCGATTATTCGCAAATGGAAGAAACACAAAAGAACTGTCAATCTCCCTCGGCCTGGGGCTCCATGCAAGAGCTCACCTTGTCGTTGCAATGATCATAAGAATAGTGAGGAATCAGCCCAGAACTACACGGGAGGATCTTGTCAATGATCTCAAGGCAGCTGGGACCATAGTCCCCAAGAAAACAATTGGTAACACACTACGCCGTGAAGGACTGAAATCCTGCAGCGCCCGCAAGGTCCCCCTGCTCAAGAAAGCACATATACATGCCCGTCTGAAGTTTGCCAATGAACATCTGAATGATTCAGAGGACAACTGGGTGAAAGTGTTGTGGTCAGATGAGACCAAAATGGAGCTCTTTGATATCAACTCGCCGTGTTTGGAGGAGGAGGAATGCTGCCTTTGACCCCAAGAACACCATCCCCATCGTCAAACATGGAGGTGGAAACATTATGCTTTGGGGTTGTTTTTCTGCTAAGGGGACAGGACAACTTCACCGTATCAAAGGGACGATGGACATGTACCGTCAAATCTTGGGTGAGAACCTCCTTCCCTCAGCCAGGGCATTGAAAATGGGTCGTGGATGGGTATTCCAGCATGACAATGACCCAAAACACACGGCCAAGGCAACAAAGGAGTGGCTCAAGAAGAAGCACATTAAGGTCCTGGAGTGGCCTAGCCAGTCTCCAGACCTTAATCCCATAGAAAATCTGTGGAGGGAGCTGAAGGGTCGAGTTGCCAAACATCAGCCTCGAAACCTTAATGACTTGGAGAAGATCTGCAAAGAGGAGTGGGACAAAATCCCTCCTGAGATGTGTGTAAACCTGGTGGCCAACTACAAGAAACGTCTGACCTCTGTGATTGCCAACAAGGGTTTTGCCAACAAGTACTAAGTCATGTTTTGCAGAGGGGTCAAATACTTATTTCCCTCATTAAAATGCAAATCAAGTTGTAATATTTTTGACATGCGTTTTTCAAAATAAGCAGGGGATTAAATACTTCCCCCCCTCACTGTATATCTATCAGGACCTGGCAGAAAAGCAGCGCATGTACTCTGTCATCCAGGGGTCAAAGTCAGGTTTGGTCATGGTCACTTTCTCCAGCTCTGCAGACCGCACTCTCCACTTGTCCACTTTCTGCACCTGCTTCTCAACCTCCCGTCTGGTTTTGGCCCGTAATGCAGACTGGTGGATCTGAGGACCACAACAAGAGTTAATGCAGACTGGTGGATCTGAGAACCACAAGAGTTAGTGAAATGAAGTAAAGGAATACTATGGGCCAGTTACCGGAGATTTTCCATTGAACATTATTTTTAGTTCAGGGCAAGGCTTAATCTGGGTCTGAGAAACCGCCCCATTGACCTACTACACTTAAACACTTGACAGACCTTTTGGAATTTGCATTGGCTGAGTGAGTAATCACCTCCTTGGTTGATGCAGCTGGACCCACATTGTGAGTTTTCTTCCTAGCCATCTCAGCTGGCTTATCACCCCCTCCATACAGGGCAAATGGGTGCCTGTTTTTCTTGTCAGTCTCTTTGGGCTTCTGTAGCTGGCTCCATGCCCTGAGGGGCTTTCTGGACTGTTTGGTTTTAGTTTGGGCCTCTGGCTTCTTCCCTGACTCAGAGGCAATTAATCCTTGTCCCAGCTTCTCTTCCTCTATCTCTCCACAGCCTCTGTCCACAGCACCCTGTACATCTAGGAAGGGATGAGGAATACTCATGAGTTCAATAATTGTTTTAGTATACCTTAGTTTTTAATATGTGCAAGTGTTGTAGGAAGAAACAGTTAACTTCTTACGGCTGAGATCCCGTTAACGGGATCGACTTGACAACTGCCAGTGAAAGTGCAGGGCGCCAAATTCAAACAACAGAAATCTCATAATTACAATTCCTCAAATATACAAGTATTTTACACCATTTTAAAGATAAACTTGTTGTTAATCCCACCACAGTGTCCGATTTCAAAAAGGCTTTACGACGAAAGCACACCATCTGATTATGTTAGGTCAGTACCTAGTCACAGAAAAACACAGCCATTTTTCCAGCCAAAGAGAGGACTCACAAAAAGCAGAAAGAGAGAAAATGAATCACTAACCTTTGATGATCTTCATCAGATGACACCCATAGGACTTCATGTTACACAATAATGTATGTTTTATGTGATAAAGTTCATATTTATATCCAAAAATCTTAGGTTTACATTGGCGCGTTATGTTCAGTAATGTTTTGCCTCCAAAACATCTGGCGATTTTGCAGAGCCACATCATTTTACATAAATACTCATAATAAACATTGATAAAAGATACAAGTGTTATGCATGGAATTATATATAAACTTCTCCTTAATGCAACCGCTGTGTCCGATTTCAAAAAAACTTTACGGAAAAAGCACACCATGCAATAATCTGAGTACGGCGCTCAGACACAAAAACAAGCCATAAAGGTACCCGCCATGTTGTGGAGTCAACAGAAGTCAGAAATAGCATTATAAATATTCACTTACCTTCTGATGGTCTTCATCAGAATGCACTCCCAGGAATCCCAGTTCCACAATAAATGTTTGTTTTGTTCGATAAAGTCCATAATTTATGTCCAAATACCTCCTTTTTGTTTCCGCGTTTCGTTCAAAAATCCACATTCATGACGCGCAGGCCAGACGAAAAGACCAAAAATTCCATTACAGTTCGTAGAAACATGTCAAACGATGTATAGAATCAATCTTTAGGATGTTTTTAACATTAATCTTCAATAATGTTTCAACCGAAGAATTCCTTTGTCTTTAGAAACGAAAAGGAACGCAGCTACCTCTCACGGGGGCTCGCCTGAGTGAGCTCGTGGGACTCTGCCAGACTCCTGACTCAAATAGCTCTCATTCCCTCATCCTTCACAGTAGAAGCCTGAAACAAGGTTCTAAAGACTTTTGACCTCTAGTGGAAGCCTTAGGGAGTGCAATATGACCCCATAGACACTGTATATTGGATAGGCAAACCTACAAACCTCAGATTTCCCACTTCCTGGTTGGATTCCTTCTCAGGTTTTTGCCTGTCATATGAGTTCTGTTATACTCACAGACATCATTCAAACAGTTTTAGAAACTTCAGAGTGTTTTCTATCCAAATCTAATAATATGCACATCTTAGCTTCTGGGCCTGAGTAGCAGGCAGTTTACTCTGGGCACCTTATTCATCCAAGCTACTCAATACTGCCCCCAGCCATAAGAAGTTAACAGACAGAGGGTGTGATATAAATATTTTGTATCTTTCCATCTTAACATATCAGTATGAGAGTCCTATTGTTTCATTATTTATTTGTTTTATTTTAACATTATTTGACCAGGCAGAGACCATGTACAACAAAACACTAGTCTTTGGTAGCTGTTAGCTACTAGATTTAGCTAACAGCTAATTCCCATCTGCATAAACATCTCAAATATATAGGTGAAATTGTGCAAGACATTGTCAGAAAATTACTGAGGATATATGCATAATGAAACAAACATTTAAATAGTTGATAATAAAACTGTAAACATTGACCTTAAACATGTTTACCAATGGGTGGCGAGGTCTCCGGAGAAGCAACTTCTTCTTGCAGTTCTTCTGAAATGGGGATCTTCTGTTCCAATGGTTCTTTAGGTGGAATCTTTCTCTCACTTTCTTGTTGTGATTCTTCTTTTAGGACCAATGGCCCAACTTTATTCTTTTGAGGAGTGGACCTGCTGGATTCCGAGTCACTGTCACTGTTCCAAAACCACGGATTATGAGTTTGTTCCAAAAGCCTTCTCGTCAGTCTGTACTTTATCATCTCCTCATAACACTTGGCGTAGGTTTCCCATTCCGGGTCCTTGAATCTCTTCATATACTCCGTTCGGATCCTCTTTGTAACCATTCTTAATTTCCGTTTGTTAGACCCTTATCAAAAATAAAATGTGTTTGAATTAATTCCTGCTTTGTTACATTGTAAAACTGTTACATAGCAGCGAACCATACCAGACTATACCTTGCCTACTCATCCCGCGCCAGACATTTAAACCAAAACATAGGGACTGTAGAACGAATCCTAGAGAGAAGACGTCAATGGCTGAACAGCTGTGGGGGTGTGATGCAAAGTTGATGCACCCGTTAATGCGCCCGTCCTCTCAAAAAACGTCGTCATACAGAGGATGTTCTTCAAACGACTCTTCTAGATTTTATGCCATAATATTTTCAGTGTAGAGAAATTTGTGTTTTTTTATCATTAATTCTTATTTGAAGCTAAAGCCAATTAGCCATAAAGCTTGTTGTGATGTAATCGTTATTGCATTGCATTCACTATTTAATTTATTATTAAACTGGTATGACATGATTATTATTGTAAGATTAAGCTGATAATAGCATATCAATCTCCATATTCTATTGTCAGAATACACTAAGTAGGAAAATCAAATGACTATATAATGTAGGTAATGTAGTTTACACTGCAACGAATGCAAAATATGCAAGATAACTAGATTATGCACGCTGTAGCCTATGCTATTTAATTCTGCACAGAACTATAGAATGTCTGAAAATGTATTGCAAATCGTAGGTTTGAAAATTCTAATGTATTATACTTACAGCATATAGATTTACTGGCTCGGATTTCACGGAAGCACAACCCAACAGATGGTGTTTCGTGTGCTGTAATCATAGGCTGGCTACGTCTAAGCCCCGCCCGTAGTTGAGATCCATTTAGAATGCCATTTCCCCCCAACAGGTGGCCGAATATATGAGAATAGGGTGATAATGCACAGACCAAATGAAACATGGTATAAAATTAGTCTGATCAGATGCTTTTAAATAGGTGGTAAATGTTGCCTAGAATACAGGAATGTTGTGGCTAAAATTAATGTCTGCAGAATGCGCTGAGTAACTCTACTTCCGGAGAGCTGGTGCGCAGGGTTTTGCTACTATGAGCAACTGCAATCGGTGTGCTAGATAGATAGAGCAATGTTTGGTAAAAAATCGTGGGTAGGCCTACCTGTCTTTCCAAAAGGATGGATTGGGCGATCGCTTTGAAGAGTTTGAAATGTGTGAGAGATTTTCTCTAAAACTGTGTTCAATTATTTGCCCATGTATTCTAAATAAAGAATATGTCCTTGGAATATGAGATTAGTGTCAAATTTGTGTTGCTGCGAAGTTCAAAGTACCCGGGAAGGAGCAAGCATAGCACATTCAAGCGAGGGAATAGCCGAGAGTCACCTTTCACTCTCCCCAAGCCAAATCAAGAGTCAGATCTCTTAGACTCCACGCAAGTCAGTTTGCATGCAGTTTTATCGTGTGCGTAAACGTCCGAATGTGTGAAATTTGATAACAATAAAATGTGGTTGACCTTGGTATTTCCAATAGCCTATTATCTCACAGTGCCATTGCATTCAGAATGAAAATCCTAAATTTGCCATGCATTCTACCTGTGGATGTGCACGAGTAGGCAAGCCTATTGGTTCATTGCATGATGATCATGTTATGTATTTTCTAACATAGGCTGATGATTACAAAACAGAAATGTATGAAAATACCAAATAATGGACTTTAATAACTTAGTATTTATGTACATTCACGTTCACATGTTGAATAATAACATGGCATGTTTCGTTCTTGTTGATGTTGGTTGACATTTGCAGATTTTTTCCCCCAGGTAACATGGTTACAAAATAAAAGTGTGGCAAAAAAAGTCCAGTAACAACATGTTGTTTCTCTTCGCGATCCAGAGAAAGCAGACACTGGAGACGATGATAGGTTTAGAAGCACTTGCGGTGGACAATGCTGGGGCCTGCCTCGTCGTATTCCTGCTTGGTGATCCACATGGCCTGGAAAGTGGACAGGGAAGCCAGGATGGAGCCACCGATCCAGACGGAGTATTTACGCTCAGGGGGGGCGATGATCTATAGGGAATGAAGATGAGTATTAGTAAAAATAAAAAAAACATGACGTGTTAAGATTGTATTGTTGAGATCTAAATGTTTATTTTATTTTTCCCAAAAGTTATTTTAAATGTCAGAATATTGTCATTGGGTTGTCGGTTATATAATTACCTTGATTTTCATGGTGCTGGGGGCCAGGGCAGTGATCTCCTTCTGCATACGGTCAGCAATACCAGGGTACATGGTGGTACCGCCGGACAGCACGTTGTTGGCGTACAGGTCCTTACGGATGTCAATGTCACACTTCATGATGCTGTTGTAGGCGGTCTCGTGAATACCGGCAGACTCCATACCTGTTGAGATCATATCGTATTAGAAACATAATCTCTTTAATTCGACCAACATAGCAGGCATATATATTAGCCCTACTCGTTATACGATGATTACGTACCAATAAAGGAAGGCTGGAAGAGGGTCTCTGGGCAACGGAAACGCTCGTTACCGATGGTGATGACCTGACCATCGGGAAGCTCGTAGCTCTTCTCCAGGGAGGAGGAGGAAGCGGCAGTGGCCATCTCGTTCTCGAAGTCAAGAGCCACATAGCACAGCTTCTCCTTGATGTCACGCACAATCTCACGCTCGGCTGTAATTAAGAAGTATTTTTGCTCAGAAAATGGAACAAACTATTGCAATTATGCACAGCCAAATGCGCACGTCTTGTGCGTCTTTTCTCATTTGACAGATTACGCATGGCATTCTCATGGTTAGTAAAACAAGGCAAACTAAATCTCACCAGTTGTGACGAAAGAGTAGCCACGCTCAGTGAGGATCTTCATGAGGTAGTCAGTCAGATCGCGACCAGCCAGATCCAGACGCATGATGGCGTGGGGAAGAGCATAACCCTCATAGATGGGCACGTTGTGGGTCACACCATCACCGGAGTCCAGCACAATACCTTGAACATAAACCAAAACGTCAATATTCATCTGAATGAACTCATAACAAAGAGACATGGTTGGCTACACGTTGCCGATATGTTGTTTTAGGTGAATTATTTAGATGCGTAAACTCTGCATTCCTTACCAGTGGTACGACCGGAGGCGTACAGGGACAGCACAGCCTGGATGGCAACATACATGGCGGGGACGTTGAAGGTCTCAAACATGATCTGGGTCATCTTTTCACGGTTAGCCTTGGGGTTCAGGGGGGCCTCAGTGAGCAGGGTGGGGTGCTCCTCAGGGGCCACACGCAGCTCGTTGTAGAAGGTGTGGTGCCAGATCTTCTCCATATCGTCCCAGTTAGTAATGATACCGTGCTCGATGGGGTACTTCAGAGTGAGGATACCTCTCTTGCTCTGAGCTTCATCTCCTACGTAGGAGTCCTTCTGACCCATTCCGACCATGACACCCTGGAGGAAAGAGGAGACTCGTTGGTTTATATGGGGACGTAGATGGACAATACAGGATTTGCTGGGGGAAAAATGCGTAATATGGGCCTGTTGCAAACGTCATTGGAGAGCAGATCTTACCTGGTGACGAGGGCGACCAACGATGGAGGGGAAGACAGCCCTGGGTGCGTCATCACCGGCGAAGCCAGCCTTCACAAGGCCGGAGCCGTTGTCGCACACAAGAGCAGTAGTCTCGTCGTCGTCACACATCTTGGGTTCTTAATAATACAAGTAAAAAAGTATGTTAATTTTTCTGCATGGCGCACGCACGTCGGAGCTGTGTAACACATCACAGAACAAGATAACGCACGATTTACACCGAAACTGTATGTCCAATTTATTATGTATTGTACAAGCCACAAATGACAGCTAACACACAGGACTTGTTTAGATAATCATAACATTTACTCATGCCGATATTATTGTAATGAAACAGGCAGGGAGCAGGTCTCGAACCCTCGAACCCTCGAAGTTCAGCGCGCTATCGACTGTGCCGCAAAAGCATGCTCAAGATCAGAGTCGATATCCGCGCTTATAAACCCAGGGTCGGTACACTACTCCCTCCTTTCAAAGAGCGTGTCCTCGCGCTACGTCTTACAGGAACACGCTCACCGGTCAAGCACCTGCACTGTCGTGGATGCAAGGTCCGATAACTTCTGACACCAATGTAATGAAACAAGCAGGGAGCAGGCCTCGAACCCTCGCCCTTCTAGCCCGAAGTTCGGCGCGCTATCGACCGTGCCACAAAAGCATTCTCAAGACCAGGGTCGATGTCCGTGCTTATAAACCCAGGGTCGTTACATTATGTTGAATTGAGTTTGACACAAGTCATTTGAGTTGTGTCAACATTAGATTCACCCATTGATGTTGTCACCCGCAGAATAGCCTACTGGATATGTTCTCCTTGTTGTATACCCATGTTATGGGTCTACACTAATTTGTTCTATGAGTGAAATGATCTCTGCAATTATTGTTTTTCAACTCAAATACTCCAATTTATTTCACGACACAAAATCAAGGTAGCCAAGTCTATTAGGCTTCTACAAACAATTGTTTACCAAGTAATCTGATAGAAAGGAAATGTGTATTTTATCGTTGTTCTACCCTTCCCCATGTTGTAGCCTATACAATTCCATTAGTAATTTCTTCAGGTGAAGAGCCTGTGACATCCCTATCAGTATCTTGTGTAATATTAATTGGTCCCGCAGATGTAAAATTAAAAAAATAGAAAATTTCCATTGAAATCAATCCATAAATAGTAGATCCAGTCTTTGAGGTTTGGGTTGATTCCAGGTTCTTACCTTGTCTGTCTCAAATGAAGCTCAGAACACGGAAAACAACTGCTGCTGGATCGAGCTACAGTGGCACTTGCAACCTTATATACTCACCGCGTTCGGCCTATTTCCCTTACCCACCATTGAGAATGTCTACGTATTCCATTGGACATTTACCCAGCCGTCATCCATATTAGGTTCTTCGGGGTGACAGGGGGAGACTTCGAAGGCAGGTTACAGGGCTCCCCGGTTTCGAAGTGAGCAGCAGGCCTCTCCATGTATGGGACTGTTGTCCTGATTCCAAGCCATGGTGCCAGAGCCGTATATGGAGAGCCTGTGATTTGTAAGACACCCTCATGGCATAGCAAACTATAACTGCAAACAGGATCCCGGTTGGAAAGCCCTTCCCTTATCAAGGACCGCAACCTTATAGGAATGACAACACCAAGGAAGGAAGGTAGTTTACGTTCTTGTTCTGTCAAACTACTGCAGGCTGATTACAAAAATGTGAATGTTCCTTTGAGAATGGAATTCCTTTCATATAATTTTTATGCAATTGCACAGACGTTTTAACAATGGATTGGTCTGTAATTTTTGCTAGTTTGATCTTTGGGATTTTACTCGGTTTAGCGCTGTAGACCACAGTGGGTTATCCAAACAATAATAGATGCCCCATTGACTCAGGCCTGTAGTAGCATACGTTTAATGAAACTATTTCCATGATGCTATTTGCTAGTTGCATGCATACAAAGTTATCATTTTTTGAAATGTTGATTTTGTTAGAAGACCAAATAAAGATATTATTATTCCATCAGTGTGCAGCTGTAGCCTGACCTATTTATGGCCAGCGTCAGACAGATTCTCTGAAACAGATCATAACAGCTATTCCATGCTAACTAAGCATGTTATGGTAAGCAGCATAGTCGGTTATTTATTGGCTACTTAACATTAGGGTTGTAAAAAAGTTCTAGTAGGTCTAATACATTTATTATAAAGTATATATATATATATATATATATTTTTTTTTTTAAAGAAATAGTCCAGGTCATCTGCTCACAGCAACACCCCAGTCAAGTAATTTATTGACAGAGACCACAGGAGGCCAGGGTTAATTCAGTGTTGGCATGACCCTGTCTAAACCGTTAGCAGTGTAGCCAGACCACATGACACAATAAGCTATCCAAAAATCTCATATCCAACCTTAGAATGCTGTGTTTATGAATAGCTGCTGAGCATTATTTTCTATTGAAATTCTGTGAAAATCAGTCCTTCCATTCACTTGATCTTATGTATTGTGTTGTACAAAATAAATAAAGCGTTTTTTTAGTGGCTCTACATCTGAGGCTGGTTTGGTTTGAAAGGGTCTGCGATCCCAGCTGCTGCCACTCAACTGTCTGCCCCAGCAGGTGATGCCCCAGTTTAGCTACTCAGAAGACCACTCCAGCCTGGGCTAGAGAACCTTACACTCTTAGAAAAAAAGTTCTAAATAAAATCAAAAAGGGTTCTATTGCTTGTTAGTATATTATGTATAATGGCACCCCTAAAGGTTTTAATACAGAAACCCAATTAACCCATTTTCTTGAATTGCCTGGAACCTTTAGGGGTGCCATATATGAAGCAAGCGATATAAACTTTTCTATAACCTTTTTTATAAGAGTGTACTAGGGCAAGGATAGACTAGGGCTGGGATTCAATCCAATCGCCTCATGAGCTTAGTTCAACTGTTGTACCCCATCAAAACCCCAAATATCAGATTTGTATACCCCACAGTTAGTAAACAATGTAAATGTCAACAAACAGCCTCAAAAGATGATTAAACTATAGTGTTAATGTCATGGATGGCCAGTCTTTGCATCCACATCTCTGTCTATGAATTTGAGAGTGGTTCCATTTCTCCAGGACTATCCCTCAGATTTTTACCAAAACCGAGATGGGGTGTCTACTTTATTGTTTCAATTAAGGATTCTAGCTTTAATGAGGTTCAGAGGTCTCTTCTAGTCACATTAATTTGGCGTCTCTGTTTTCATGACAGATAATGGGCTCTAAACTGACCTACATTACATGGCCAAAAGTATGTGGACATCCCTTCAAATTAGTGGATTTGGGCTATTACAGCCACACCTGATGCTGACAGGTGTATAAAATTGAGCATACAGCCATGCAATCCTCATAGACAAACATTGGCAGTAGAATGGCCTTACTGCAGAGCTCAGTCACTTTCAATGTGGCACCGTCATAGGATGCCACCTTTCCAACAAGTCAGTTTATCGCATTTCTGCCCTGCCTCAGTCAACCATAAGTGCTGTTATTGTGAAGTGGAAACGTCTAGGAGCAACAACGGCTAAGCCGCAAAGTGGTAGGCCACACAAGCTCACAAAACGAGACCGCAGAGTGCTGAAGCGCGTAGGGCATGCAAATCGTCTGTCCTCGGTTGCAACACTCCCTACAGAGTTCCAAACTGCCTCTGGAAGCAACATCAGCACAAGAACTGTTCGTCGGGAGCTTCATGAAATGGGTTTCCATGGCCAAGCAGCAACACACAAGCCTAAAATCACCATGCTCAATGCCAAGCATCGGCTGGAGTGGTGTAAAGCTCACCTCCATTGGACTCTGGAGCAGTGGAAACGCATTCTCTGGAGTGATAAATCCCGCTTCACCATCTGGCAGTCCGACCGACAAATCTGGGTTTGGCGGAAGCCAGGAGAACGCTACCTGAACCACAGCATTGTGCCAACTGTAAAGTTTGGTGGAGATGGAATAATGGTCTGGGGCTGTTTTTCATGGTTTGCGCTAGACCCCTTAGTTCCAGCAAAGGGAAATCTTAACGCTTTAGCATACAATAACATTCTAGACGATTCTGTGCTTCCAACTTTGTGACAACAGTTTGGGGAAGGCCCTTTCCTGTTTCAGCATGACAATGGCCCCATGCACAAAGCGAGGTCCATACAGAAATGGTTTGTCGAGATCGGTGTGGAAGAACTTGACTGGCCTGCAGAGAGCCCTGACCTCAACCCCATTGAACACCTTTGGGATGAATTGGAGCCAGGCGTAATTGGCCAACTTCAGTGCCTGACCTCACTAATGCTAATGTTCCCACGGGGGGCCAGTACAAAAAAGTATGAATGAATGTACTTGTAAGTTGCTCTGGATAAGAGCGTCTGATAAATGACTTAAATGTAAATGTAATGGATGAATGGAAGCAAGTCCCCGCAGCAATGTTCCAACATCTAGTGGAAAGCCTTCCCAGAAGAGTGGAGGCTGTTATAGCAGCAAAGGGGGGACCAATTCCATATTAATGCCCATGATTTTGGAATGAGATGTTCGACCAGCAGGTGTCCACATACCTTTTATCATGTAGTGTATTTGATCATTGAAAGGGGTCACAAAGGTATATAAATAGAATGGATGAGGCAAAAATCCAAGGAATTGTTTTGGATAGCCCAGATGTCTGAACTGAATCTTTAAAAATTATGCTGAACAAAAATATAAACGCAACATGCAACAATTTCAAACATTTTACTGAGTTACAGTTCATATAAGGCAATCAGTCAATTTAAATAATTTCATTAAGCCCTAGTCTATGGATTTTGCATGACTGGGCAGGGGTGCAGCCATGGGTGGGCCTGGAAGGGCATAAGCCCACCCACTAGGGAGCCAGGCCCAGCCAACCAGAATGTGCTTTTCCCCACAAAAGAGCTTTAATGCAGACAGAAATACTCCTCTGATGTGGAGGTCTGCGGTTGTGAGGCCGGTTGGACGTAATGCCAAATTCTCTAAAACGACGTTGGAGGCAGCTTATGGTACAGAAATTAACATTCAATAATCTGGCAACAACTCTGTTGGACATTCCAGCAGTCAGCAGGCTAATTGCACGCTCCTGCATCACTTGAGACATCTGTAGCATTGTGTTGTGTGACAAAACTGCATATGGCCTTTTATTGTCCCCAGCACAAGGTGCACCTGTGTAATGATCACACTGTTTAATCAGCTTCTTGATATGCCACACCTGTCAGGTGGATGGATTATCTTGCAAAGGAGAAATGCTCACCAATTAGGATGTAAACAAATTTGTGCACAAAATTTGAGAAAAATGCAATTTTTGTTTATATGGAACATTTCTGGGAATTTTTATTTGAGCTCATGAAGTATGGGACCAACACTTTATATATTGCATTTATATTTTCGTTCAGTGTAGTTCAGGTAAAATTAGAACTTTTTTAACACAGTTTACACACACGAATTGGAGAAAAAAAATCAATAGGGTAATAGCACCCTCTTTTGGTATGAGGAAATATTTTCAGAGAATATTTGATGACTGAGTATGATATAAACCTGTTATGTAATGTCAGTACTGCATCTGCTGTATTAGTATGGCTATTAGTGGGGGTTAATTTGAAAAAGTATTCACAGAATATCAATTAGATTTTATTTTTCACAGATGCCTAATAATTTAGAACACAAAATCATCAAAATATCATATTTGATAACATTATTACAACATACTGATTTTACCCAACAGCCTTCTGTAGAGAACATTTATATAGGACTTATGCCCCAAAACATCTGAATACAATAGTGATATAGGGATAGGGTCATCTGTAGATATGAGTAAAAGTGATGTAGGGACAGGCAACTCCAGTCCTCAGGGGGCCGGAGTGGTGTCACACTTTCCCCCCACCCGTAGCAAAACACAGCTGATTAAATGAATTACATTCTAAACTGAATATCATGATTAGTTGATTATTGGAGTCAGGTGTGTTAGCTAGGGCAATACATAGATTTGAATTCAATTTTACCTACTGAATGTTAGATTGTTCAGACATGTTCACCAAACTGGTAGCAAAGACACAAAAGCACCTTTGAATAGCAGAATATTTTCATGGATATGCACATCATTTTCATAACTGATCAGTGGCGGTTCATTCATTGCTTTATCACCTGGAATATAATTTTTTATTTGATTATCATCTACATTTATGACAATGTAGCTTGTATTTCAGTTCTCTGTGTGTTTGCCGTGTCTTGGAAATAGGCCCGCCTAATTGACAATATTTACGTGACATACTTCAGAGTTTTAATGTCCTTCTTATTTTCAGGAAACACTAACCTCTTGAGGATGCTCAATGAGTTGGGTGTCCTCAAGAAGAGAAGCCAACCCCATTGACCATCTCAAAATGAATCCCAGCAGTTATATGAGATATCTGCAGTACTCAATTTTAACATGTCCAAAATCATCCATGTTCCATTTGATATGCACGTGCAGCTTCATCTGATTCACACACTGACGTACTGAGGAGTGCGGCAGAGCACATCACCACACAGCTACTGTAAAGCTACTGTAAAGGCACTTTCTCTACATTTAAAGAGCTCCCCTGTCCTCTTTTCAACGCTTGCTTTTGCCCCTCTTGGAAGAAGGCTTGTTTCTCCATCAGCTTCCTGAAGAGGCCTTGGCGGTTGCCCAGGAGCTGTGCGTGCTGACCACACTCCACCGCACACCGCTGGCCCAGCACCACCACGGCGTCAGCGTTCTGGATGGTGGTGAGGCGGTGGGCGATGATCAGCACCGTGCGCCCATCCATGAGCCGCTCCAGAGCCTCCTGGACCAGGAACTCATTCTCTGCATCAAGGGCACTGGAGAATAGGGGAGGAAACATTTATTTTTATTTTTTTTATTAAGTAAAAATTAATTGATTAGTATTGGATCAGAGGTCCATTGAGTTCTCTTTCAAATACTTGTTTCGGTCTCTCACTATTGGGACGGGAGAGACCTCACTCGTTATCAGATAACCGGGGTTAACGCAAGTAACCTCAAGTTATAGCTCACATGATATTGTTGGGTTGTTTGACCTTTGACATAACCCAGCTTATTGACCTTGCTTAACTGTCCAAAATGAAGAGGAAGAGGCTAAAATAAACCATCTCTTTAGGTCAAATTGGGCAACATTGAATGGCTGAATGCTCACCACTCCAAAGAACCCGGCCAGCAAAACAGCCTCCTGTTTGGCCAGGTGGAGAATGTAGTTGGCCTTCTCTGTATACCTAGCCACTTCTGTCAGCTCCTTACCAAACGCACAAACTGTCCTCATGTTGCTGATACGCTCTTCTGCCAACTACAAGAGGACAGAACAACAGAGTATCAGTCTGATCAATTGGTTTCAATTCAATATTTTGGGGTTAAAAGACCTGGATGTTGATTAGGTTGTATTTGTGCTCTGCTTGGAAAGTAATCTCGGGGAAACAATACCTCAATAATGACTGTAATGATGAGCCGTTAGTGGGCCTTGTCTTACCTGTGTGGCCTCGGCCAGAGAGTCCTGTGTGCGTTTGGATCTGGAGTGCAGGTATCTCCCGTATATGACAGCCAGGCCAGCCATAGGAGGCACGATCAGCAGCACAAAAGCTGCTAAACTGGGTGACACGTAAAACTGTTGGCAGAGAGGGAAGGAGAGGCCAGGAAACGTGAGGAGGCAATTCAGCTCAAGTCTTTTAAGCTTGCCCTTTACCTTTTGAACCAGTAAAGCCAATAATGAATAGAGGATGTGTGAACATATTTATCAAGGTATTCAACTTGACTATATTTAGTATAATAATGTGTAATGGATATTTTGCTTTACGTCATTTGTTTCAGAAACGAGGTCCTAGGAATACAGTAAACAAGGAAGAAACTCAAGTAACTTGCTAAATTCTAATTTCCTTGTTGTGACAGAAAATACTTTGATCAAAACAGACAGTCAACAATCTACGTAGAGTAACCAGAACAATGGAGCAGTTTAAGTCGGGTGTACATGACACGATTTTGGCCATAATTTAGCGGTCCCAGACAAGTTTTTGAGATCGAAGACAAAATCCCCATGTCGTTGAGTAGGCACGCGGCCGTCACCTACAAACAAGCGTTTAATGTTTGCAGGTCAAAGACGCAATCTGAGGGCTACCGATCTCGTCGTTAATTAGTCACAGACGTCCCAATATTTTCAAACATATTTGATTTTATC
Organism: Salvelinus fontinalis; assembly: GCF_029448725.1. Lineage (NCBI taxonomy): Eukaryota > Metazoa > Chordata > Actinopteri > Salmoniformes > Salmonidae > Salvelinus > Salvelinus fontinalis. The sequence continues at coordinate 89,341,008 of NC_074665.1, read as the reverse complement.
GGCACAAAATCTGCAATGCTCTTGTAGTGTGAGATGTACAACAACACGTTTTTTACGTTTTGAGAACGGTGATCAGCAATAGCAAATGAGAGCTCACTAGAGAAGCCGGTGAGATGACGTTTTGCATCACACAGAATGTGTACTCTCGAGCAGGAGCAATGGCTACTACTAGTATGCGTTTGTACTTGCCTTTAACCAAAGCGAAAGTGTCAAATCGTTAAAGTTCACAAGGAATGTTATTCAATTCAACTCTGTATGTCTGTATGGCAAGAGTGAATGTCTGACTGGACGTTTACAAGGCTGCTTTGAGCCATAGCTCATCACTATTTTAGTGTGCGCGCCACAATGTTGACAAGACAAACCACTACTTCATGTGAGAGGCTCAGCGATGTTAGGATTTTGAAAGTTGTGTAGTGTCCACCCGAGGAAAGCCGTACCCGAAGGGATGAAAAAAATCACATCTTCCTCATGACAATAAACCAGTTAACTTACATTCTGATGTGACTCACAATCTTAGAACTGACCCCAGTACAGAGAAAATAAACCAGTTTACCTGTTTCTCACCATCATGCTGATCCCAGCTGCTGCCTGCGCGATAGCGCTGATCCCGCCGGAGAGGTTGTCTGTGAAGGAGTGCCCGATGACAGCCGTGTCCGCAGACAGGCGGTTAATGAGCTCCCCGGTACGGATCTTATCAAAGAACCCCACCTCCTGCCTCAGAATCGAGGAGAATAGGGATACGCTTTGATTTCATACAATCTGTTGCCCTGCAAGAGTCATAACATAATTGTGTAATACATTTCCTCTGTATGGCATCAAAGTGTAAACAGTCATGAAAATGTTCAGAGATATTAAGTTAAGTTCCCTCATACAGTCACCTGTGTAATGGCTATGGAAACCTACTCTGCATGCACTGGAAGCAAATTGTGACACACACCTGAGATTTGCATGGGGTAGACACGGGCTGCATTGGCAGCGCCCCCACCGAGAAACACCCCTAAGAGCGTGATACACAGAGAGCAGAGGGAGGCACTGAAGTCCTCCGAGGAGCTTGAGTAGATGGTGTCAATGACTTGGCCCAGAAAGAAGGGCGCCGACATGGTGACAGCACCGGAAACCACCAGGAAACTCACAGCCGCTGTGGAGGTTAGCGTAGATAAAATATAAGAATCAAAACTGAAAGTTACTGCATTATTGTTAAAAAAATGTAAACTTTCATGACAACAAATAGGGCCTAAGTAAGGAATAAAGGTTTTAATGAAGTCAGCCCTACACAGGCACAAGTTAGTGATAACAGTGTTATTTCAGTGTCAAGTTTGTCATTTTAGAAGTTGTCCCTGTGGTACAGTGAACCAGTGACATGTCCTACCCGACAGACGCAAGCGCTCTGGGTGGGCAAGTTGTAATATACTTTTGACATCCTCAGTGGGTATCCGAGTTGGAGTTTGTTTTGTTTCTGTTGATTGCAGATCTTTGCTGTCAACTTCTTGTTGTGTTGCTTGTTCGGAGTCTGTGGAGGAGCTGTAGTTGTCTAAGTTTACCGTGGTTGTCCATGAGCTCCTCAACTGTCCAAGTGGAACACAATGCACGAGAGAGGTGCATCTCCGCCGGGGTAAAAGCGAAGCGCGTGCCAAAGGTTCGAAACCTTTTCCCACTTACCTCTCGCCCACGGGACGTCTGGCATTCTAACCAAACTAGTCTATGTGTACGGGATTGAACCTTGCGTTTCAAAAGATTTACGCCTGGACATCTTGACAACAGCAACAGTTCCATTCTGCAATACAGTTAGCGAGCGACTAAGAGACAGAAAAGCAAGAACAATTACAACTCAAGTGCGATAGCGTTACGGAGACCTCTTTCTGAAGATATTTCTGTGTTTTCAAACGCAAATGAACCATGTGTAAATGTGTTTCCAATGAAACAAAATAACTTAATTGATTGAAGTCAAAATAGTGGTTATGAAATGGTGTGTATTTTATTTTCATTATCTAAAACATTTTGGTGAATGGACGAAGGTCGTTCAGAACTAAAACTCTGCTAATGCGATTTCCTCTTCCGAGGGGTATTCCAGAAAAATGGTTGAACAAATTCAGTATTTGGGTGATTCTGTATCTTCGGGCACTTTGTCCCGGTAAGCTTTCAGAAATTAAAATGTATTGAAACACCATTTTACCAGTATTATAATCATCTTTGATTTGTCTAGAAATAATATCCGATAATGGGCTGCGATCGTATTATTCAGGAATTTATATATTTTCGTCATTCTTCTCAGACAGCCATAGACAAATGTAATTTCCATCACATAATTAAACATCCATTTTAGTTGAAAATGAAATATCATACAATTATTTTATACCACATTTCTTATACATTTGTACATTAACTTGCACTGAATATTATTTTAAGTGCTTTTTAAGGTTTTCCTAAAATTAATAATTCAACATAATGCCTGAATGTATAAACTTGCCTTTGTGACAGCTGAAAATATTTATTAATCATTAAAAAATATATATATTTCCACCCAACCTTTTAGTGAGATTATGATAACAACTATATGATTCCCCTATCTAAAACAAATCAATCAATGTAAATTATACATAGTATACTAATCTTCCTAAAAAATATGGGTGTGGTGGAAATGACAAGGTGTGGTGGAAAAGACATCTATGTAAAAATAACTTATGAAAACAATATTTTATTGCAAACATTTTGAACAACAACCATTGTAAAACATGTAATTCATTTAAGAGAAAGTAAGATTCCAAAAGTGGGCAGAGCTCAAGGACGTAGGCCAGTGTTTTTGAAAGATGAGCCCAGATTGCAGAGGGGTCATCCACATAGAAGAGCTCAGTGAGAAAAGTGAAATGGTAGCATTTGTGGTATACCCAACACAGGTGTGGAGGGTCACCTGCATGTGAGAATCACCAAAGTGATCACCTCAGTGGCACAACTTTGGTTTGAAAAGTGGGGGGGAAATTATTATTATAAATAGTTTTATCCAGTCAGATAAAACATTCCAAACAGCCTATCCGACCGCTCGGAGGTGTCTGCATGGTGGTCCTAAAGCACACCTCATTTTGTATCACATTCAAATGATAAAACTGAAGGGGCCAAAAATGCAATTTCAGAATGTGAGGGGGACACGTCCCCCCGTCCCCATTCCCAGTGAAAGTTGCGCCCCTGAGTTCTCTGCACCCCTGAGTTCTCTGCAAAGTCATTATGCACAATGATCTCCTCTTTCTGCAGATTCTCTTAATTCTCTCAGTTTGGAGTATTGGTGTGGAATGTTGTGCATATGTTTCCCCAACTTCTATTTCAATCCTTTGGACAAGTCCTCCAGTAGAATATGGAGTGTGCCACACACCTTTTCTTATTCTGTCAAATGTACAGTGAACTTCTCCATGTTTCCCTTCTTTGTTTTTCCTTCTCTCTCTCTTCAGCTTTGTTTTTCCACTCAAACCACCATGTCTGCTCACCAGCATCAAAGTCAGATGTTTTAAGCTCTTTGGCTTGGCAAAGGGAGCACTCTCTCTACATACACTCTTTCTTCAGGTTCTCACAGCACAAAGACTCGATAAGGTTCTCATTGTTGCTGCAGCTGATCACTTTGTGATACTGTAGTTTGTCCGCCATGAACTGGACATTGGCGTGGGTTTTGCATGTGGCATGTGTCCCTATCCTGGACTGTTGACTTGACAACCCAAAAATACGTCTTTTAAAGAATTCATGGTAGGACATTTTAATATCTGAATTTTCCCTCTTAAAATCCTGATAAAGGTTCTGAATTGTGCCATTCACTTCTGCTTTTTTTCTTGTTCCTCGTTAGTGTGTCCTTTTTCCCTGTTATTGTTCTACGGTTGACACACTAACGAGGAACAGCATTGAGGGCAAATGAAAACAGGCCAACCAGTGTTCAATACTCCAGGTAAAAGCAGTGTAACATAATTAGCACAGCCACAGAGGAGAAAATCACTAGATTTCATGATTTCATAGAATCTAGTGATTTTCTCTTCTGTGGCTGTGCTAATTATGTTACACTGCTTTTACCTGGAGTATTGAAGACTGGTTGGCCTGTTTTCATTTGCCCTCAATGCTTTTGCTGAAAATCCAAATTCTCTGTTTGAGGCTTTGACCAGGCCATACTTTCTCAGGATGTTGCCCCTGAGCATTTTTGAAGCCGCTTGTTTGTCCTTGGCACTGCACATTTTTTGATACTTTTGCTTTAGCTCTGCAATGATGGCATTTTGAAACAATAAAATCCTTCTCAAGTTCTTCAGAGTTCCCTTCATTTTCTGTTTTATCTTTGTCTTTGGGGAATCTTGTCTCTCCATTTTCTTCATCAGTCGATCATGCTTTTTTTTGTATTTCTCAGTTTTCCATTAAGCTTTATCAAGTTTGGCATTTGTCATGCAAAGATCTCTATGTTTTTGAGCGACCACTTCCAACCTTTTTCCTTCCAGCAAGTATTTGACTTGTCATTCCTGTTGCAGATGATGAGGAAGGGGTATCAGGGCGTGCATCAGGGCAGGTAAGTTATGGGCAGGTATGATGGCCTCGTGTTCTGACTGCAAGTCATCTGGTGACTGAGGTGTTGTGTTGCCTGATAGGTAGGTCTCCATTGCAACTGTTCTCTTTAAAGTCTGTCTTCTATTCCGTTGGTTACATTTCCATTGCCTTCTCTTGCTTCTTTGTACTCGCTTTGTAAGCTCGAAGATAGATATCACTTCTCCCTTCTTTTTTTTCTTCCAGTATCGCTTCCTGTCTTTTTGCAGATGTTCCTGGTATCGTATAGGATCATTTTTTATTTTGTTTCTATGTCTGTGACCTCTGTGCTGTTTTATGTGGCATCTTCTAAAAACAAAGAAAAATACTCAAGTTTTCCAATTGTGCACACCTTGGAGCATTTTCTATATTAAAGTAATTTAAAACCTGATTAAATAAGCCTAAAGTAAATAAAAGTAAAAAGTATTAACATAATGGATTTTTGTAATTTCCACTATGTTCTGTCATTTCCATCAGAGTTAAGTTTGTGATGGAAATGACTGTGATAGAAATGACGCTTCTGCTGTTTTTGGAGAAAAATTACAGACTGCTTAGCATGCTTTGGGCAACTACGGGAACTTCTATGTCCTCAGGGTCAATTTTGTGGATATTATTTAAAAAATACATGTTTTTATTCTTCATATGTTAAGTTCACACTACAATCACCCCATATTTTTTTCAACACCTCTCTATCAAGTATTTTATCTACTTTTCAGATGCATTTTATACATCTATTTCACTGTTTTGCCCTTGTCCTTGACCCAGACTTTTGAGCTACTATGCTTTTCTATGAGAAAACATGAATAATTACACATGATGTAATGTTATCTTCTAGAGAAAGAGTCAATAAAATAAAATCTATATCAATATGTATTGTGAGTATGCCCTTTATATTCTTATTTCCACAAAATATACCTGTCCTTTGGTAGTGGTGTCATTTTCACCACTGAGGGCAAATTCCTCATTAATAAAGTTTTGTCAAGAGAATATCTTTAATGTTGGTTTGTGGACCATCATTTTATCATAGAAGATGAAGAACAACACCATGTTCTAACTGTCACGATTGTCTAAGGTAGAAACAGTAGACCAAGGTGCAGCGTGGTGAGCATACATACTTCTTTATTATAAGATGTCGCCAACAATAAACATCAAAACGAAACCGTGCCGCCAACGTAGTGCTCACATCCAACTATACATGGACAACTACCCACAAATACAGATGGGAAAAAGGATACACCCGGCCAAACACCAAGAAATACAAATCATAGAAAAAGGAACATAGAATGCCCACCCAAATCACACCCTGACCAAACCAAAATAGAGACATAAAAAGCTCTCTATGGTCAGGGCGTGACAGTAACAAACACATAATTGTGCATTTGATTAAAATGAGCACCGTTGGAATTGTTCAGACATTGCCTCATCTGCACCATGTTTTCTTGATCAAATAGGTTCCTGTGATTCTCGTTTGTTCTTACTAGAGTCTCCTTCACTTTTGTTACAACCTCATGACACACTAAATATGAATGACATTCACATGTATTTATTCACTTCTTTGACCTGACAGGTCATTTTGACAGATGTCAGCATTGCAGCAACAATCTTATACCTTAGTTATAGTTATATAGTAGCTCATCAGGTAGTGGCCTATGTTTTCTCTCAGGCTGATACAGAGAGACTCATCCATGCTTTTATTACAAGCAGGCTTGACTACTGCAATGCTCTCCTGTCTGTTCTACCTAAAAAAAGCCATTGGTCAACTGCAAAATATACAGAATGCTGCAGCAAGGGTACTGACCAAGACCAGACAGAGAGCATGCATTACACCGGTTTTCCAGCTCTGCCTGTGAGATTTAGAATTCATTTTAAGATTCTTCTATTGGTTTTTAAATCAATCCACGATTGTGCACCTCAGTACATGTCAGACATGCTTGTAAGTTATGTACCCAGCAGGTCCCTCAGGTCCTCAGGCACTGGACTTTTAACTATCCCAAAGTCTAGAACCATTACAAAAAAAGATTGCAGTATTTGCATGAGGTAGACACTGCTTCCAAAATAACACCGTTTTATTTGCTGCAGTAAGTTTGCAATGTAAGAGTGCAGTAAAACTGCTGTTCAACTGCAGTACACTACATTTATTATTAAAACACACCTTAAAACACACCTTTTTAGCTTTGCTTTTCCTTAAGGGGCTTTTGAGTCATTACATTCATGTTATTCTTTAGTTTTTATCTTCATGTTTGTTGTGTAGTAAATGTTTCAGTTTTTATTTTCATTGTCATTATTCGTTTTTCCCTGTGAAGCTCATTGTGTTGCATTCCATGTCCGAAATTTGCTGTAGAAATAAGGCTTGATTTGATTTGATTTGGTATTGGGTACGTTATATATTAAAAAAAGTCTGATTACAAGTTTATTTGACCAGTACACTCCAGGCATGGTACATTTATATTTCACAATCATGAGGATACTTCCTATTTCAAGTCCATTCACCAGCTCCATTATTCCAAGTTGTCATAATTTAACTTTAAGGAAACGACTCCCTCTGCTGGCCAAATAAGATAACATTCCTTTAGTCTCAGAACCGTATTGACTCAGGTCAATCTCTCCCTTTTCCAGGCCTTGTTTCATGTACAGTATGGCTTCCATTTACTCTGGTATTCACATTAAGCTGAAAAACCCCAAGACACCCCGGGTAGAAAAACTGCACCATACCCATTTTACACTGATGATACAAGTGTTTTATTAAATGTCATGATTTCTAACATTTTTTTCTCTCCAGGTTATAATTGAAAGGATTCAGGAGTTGCCTCAGAGACCTCCTCAGCAGCTGTCTCCACTGTGCTGAGATTCTGTAAGGGCATCCTGTCCTCCCCAGTCCTCTCTGTCACATTCACCACTAAGTACAGGCTACTGGTGGAGCTGCTGGCCAAGCTGTGTGCCCTGGCCTAATCCAAGCTCAGTCAGCAGCAAATCACAGACCCCCTGACACCCCAGGTGTTTGAGGTCCTTCTTCTTACCCTGAGCAGGTAACTCACGGTCCAGAGGTAGCAGGCCAATGTCAACCGTGTGTTTGTCCAAGTCACAACACACATGCTCCCGCACCTCCTCCTGCTCAGGGACCTACTGACCATCACGGCCTGGATGGCCGAGGATGACCCACGTGTTGGCCAGCACCTGAGTAGGGACATCCGTGGTAAGGTGGATACCATCCGGCAGTCTGCTCTCTTCCTGCCAGACCACCTCCAGGCGTATAAGGAGGAGCCAGGGATGAAGAAGGGGCTGGCAGGGAAGGGCCTACTCTCCCCAATCCACTCCATAATTACAAAGCTCTGTGACACCACTCTCCATTATGCGGTCAGGTCGAGTTCCCTCCCGCAGCTCTTCAGGTTCTCACTGGACGCCTACTGTAAAGGAGAGGATAATAAAGAACACAGTTAATCACCGCCGTGGATTTCATAAACGTGGTGACTCTCAAAGACACGTTTGATGGTGAAAACTGCAGCTTAGCTCTGCTGGCTTTGGAGAACCTCTTGAATTTATGCTTGATGGGAGACATTTACAATGTGTCGGCTGACAGGATAAAACACAAGAAGGTTCAGTTGATTTTCTATAGGAAGGTGGTTAGGGTGTTGTTTGACAATTCCCATCCCATTATATCAGCATGGTACCGCTGTCTAAAAGCCCTGCTCAGTCTCAACCACCTGATCATAGAGCCGGACGTGGACGAGCTGATGTCGGCCGGATGGATCAACTCCGACTGCACAGAGTCACGGGTTAGGAAGGCACACGAGGCCCTCATCTCCTCTGTTCTCCTGACCTATGCCAAGCTGAGGAGCTCCTGGCTGTCATCTGCCGCCCAGCAGTGGATGAGTTCCGACAGCCTGTTCTTCCAGAGGCAGTGCAAAGGACGCTCAGCAGTGGATGAGCGCCGACAGCCTGTTCTTCATAGGACGCTCAGCAATGTATTATTTTATTTTTTTTCACATTTATTTTTACCAGGTAGGCTAGTTGAGAACAAGTTCTCATTTACAACTGCGACCTGGCCAAGATAAAGCAAAGCAGTGCGACACAAACAACAACACAGAGTTACACATGGAATAAACAAACATACAGTCAATGACACAATAGAGGAAAAAGTCTATGTACAGTGTGTGCAAATTATGTAAGATAAGGGAGGTAAGGCAATAAATAGGCCATTGTGGCGAAATAATTACAATTTAGCAATTAAACACTGGAGTGATAGATGTGCAGAAGATGAATGTGCATGTAGAGATACTGGGGTGCAAAGGAACAACAACAAAAAATAACAGTATGGGGATGAGGTAGTTGGATGGGCTATTTACAGATGGGCTATGTACAGGTGCAGTGATCTGTGAGCTGCTCTGACAGCTGGAGCTTAAAGTTAGTGAGGGAGATATGGGTTTCCAGCTTCAGTAATTTTTGCAATTCGTTCCAGTCATTGGCAGCAGAGAACTGGAAGGAAAGGCGGCCAAAGGAGGAATTGGCTTTGGGGGTGACCAGTGAAATATACCTGCTGGAGCGCGTGCTATGGGTGAGTGCTGCTATGGTGACCAGTGAGCTGAGATAAGGCGGGGCTTTACCTAGCAAAGACTTATAGATGACCTGGAGCCAGTGGGATTGGTGACAAATATGAAGCGAGGGCCAGCCAATGAGAGGATACAGTTCGCAGTGGTGAGTAGTATATGGGGCTTTGGTGACAAAACGGATGGCACTGTGATAGACTGCATCCAATTTGCTGAGTAGAGTGTTGGAGGCTATTTTGTAAATGACATCTCCGAAGTCAAGGATCGGCAGGATAGTCAGTTTTAAGAGGGTATATTTTAGAGGTCGACCGATTAATCGGAATGGCCGGTAGTTTTGGATGCCGATTTTTTTATTAAAATGTTTTAAATATATATTTTTTACACCTTTATTTAACTAGGCAAGTCAGTTAAGAACACGTTCTTATTTTCAATGATGGCCTAGGAACGAACGGTGGGTTAACTGCCTTGTTCAGGGGCAGAACGACAGATTTTTACCTTGTCAGCTCAGGGATCCAATCTTGCAACCTTACGGTTAACTAGTCCAACGCTCCAACCACCTGCCTCATGAGGAGCCCGCCTGTTACACGAATGCAGTAAGAAGCCAAGGTAAGTTGCTAGCTAGCATTAAACTTATCTTATAAAAAACAATCAATCATAATCACTAGTTAACTACACATGGTTGATGATATTACTAGTTTATCTAGCGTGTCCTGCGTTGCATTTAATCGATGCGGTGCGCATTCGGGAAAATGGACTGTCGTTGCTCCAACGTGTACCTAACCATAAACATCAATGCCTTTCTTAAAATCAATACACACAAGTACAGTGGGGCAAAAAAAGTATTTAGTCAGCCACCAATTGTGCAAGTTCTCCCACTTAAAAAGATGAGAGAGGCCTGTAATTTTCATCATAGGTACACTTCAACTATGACAGACAAAAACAGAAGAAAAAAAATCCAGGAAATCACATTGTAGGAATTTTCATGAATTTATTTGCAAATTATGGTGGAAAATAAGTATTTGGTCAATAACAAACGTTTATCTCAATTCTTTGTTATATACCCTTTGTTGGCAATGACAGAGGTCAAACGTTTTCTGTAAGTCTTCACAAGGTTTTCACACACTGTTGCTGGTATTTTGGCCCATTCCTCCCCATGCAGATCTCCTCTCAGTAGCGTGCCGTGGGCCTGGGTCCTGGGCCTTCAGTGAGGTCCTACACAGTCCCACCCGAATTAATCCACCTCTTATTACCATCATTATGATGCCATGGCTCTAGACACTATACATTTAGACAGAAACGCAGTATAACCAGGCGTTGCGTCACCTTGAAATTGACATTTTTATTCAGAGAATTGCAGGGGAAGAGTACAATACAGTACAGTTCAACTAATAGGCAAGAACATAGTCGAGTGCAACAGAGTTATATTAATATTCTTCTTCTATCCATTTCTGGTCCACAAACTTTGAGCTTTAAGTCCCCAAAAAAATAAATACAGTGTGTTCACTAAACAGCGCATTGTCGCACCCAAAGCATTTTCACCGCGATGATAAAGACACATAACTATTCACTGAAAATAAAAATAAAACAAATAATTTGCAACATAGGCTATTTGCCATTTTATTTTGTTAATATATAGGCTATTTAATATTAACGAAATAAAATGCGAAACATACATATTTAATAAAAAATAAAATGCATTGTATGCCTACTCACCAAAGACTGATTATTTGAACACAAAATCCTTCCTCCTTTCTTTCCTCAATTAGACTTCAATGACTCTGTTGTACAGTCTATCTGTGCGTTTTAGTTCCACCAATAAGTCCTTTTCTATCGACATGGAGGCTAATGCTGAAAGCCGAGTCTGTCCAGTAGCATTTCTGGAATACGTTTTGATTCGCTTTAAGGCCGAGAATGACCGCTCGACAGAAGCCGTGGACACAGGGATAGTCACTGTCACACATGCCAATGTGTAAAGTTGCCCCATGTCCTCATTCAGATTTTTCTGCTTAAGGAAATCAAGGAGATCAGAGGGACTTTTCCCTTCAAAATCAGTCATAGCATACATTACAGTCAGTTCTGTTTTTAGCTTGGATAGGTCGAACAGTGTTCCGTGACTCTCTGTTAAGCTGGAGAAGGCTGTTTGCGGGATTTTTTTCCGGTAGGTCTGAAAGTGCCGGGGGTCCAGGAGAGAGAGAAACATTAATTTTTCGTGGTCTTGAAACCTGTTTCGTATCTGGCAAAGAATGTTGTCCAGAATATTGCTGTGGAGTTGTTGATAGTTTGTGCGAGGGTCTCCTTGTGCTGGGCCTCTGCGTGCGCTGGGTGAACTTGAGATGCGCGCTGTGTCATCGTAGATTTGACTGAACCTGCACCTCTCTCGCTCAATTGTGTCACAAAACTCGTTCACCCTTGTCAGGCAGAATTGTACATCCAAAATTTGTTTCTGTAGAATTCCAAAAAGCACATCCGAATAATTAAAAATCCCATTGAATATTTCAAGCAAAAAACAAAACTCAAAATCATCCAAACGTGCATTAAATCCATCAGCCATAAGCACAGTATCCCCGTCATGGTCATCATGATGTTCCAGTAAGTGGTTAAACAGCTCCTTTAGGGCAACTCTCTTTTCAAAGACTGCATTGACCAATCTAGATGTATATTGCCACCTCGTTGGTGCAACCTTAGGAAGACGACGCTTGCAGATGTCATCCAGCAGTTGCGTGCGCTTAGGGGATCGTGAGAAAAATGCTGCAAGGCCATTGAGGTTGGCAAAGAAGACCTTGCATTCTTTAAGCGTTGAGGCTCCTTGAGTCAGTACTAAATTTAGTCGATGTGCATAGTAGTGAATGAATAAGGCCATCGGTGCCCTCTCCTTAACTTTAGCCTGCACCACATTGAGTCCAGATGCCATGACTGCTGCGACATCAAAACACTGTGCCACAACTTTATCCAGACTACATTCATTTTCCTCCAAGAAACGGAAAATAAGAGCGGCAATGTCATCAGCTCGCTTGCCGCTTGTCACATCTTCAAATCGCATAAATCGCTCCTTGACTCCTGTGTTCGTCACATAACGCAGGACGAGTGAGAGCTGTGCTGCATTTCCCACATCTGTTGTCTCGTCCACCATAACAGCAACAAAGGGAGCTTTTTTAATCTCCATTTTGATCTCTTCTCCCATCACTTCAGCAATAGCATAAATTAGGTAATTTTGTATTTTGCAGCAGGCGTACAATAGCCAACTCTAAAGCTGATTGGTTGACACTAAATTTTCATTTCCATTCACTTTAAGCTACAAGCGCCCGCACTGTTGATTCTGAAGGCCTGAGGGCATATTTTAGACCCCTGGCAACACATGATGGCTGAATATGATTGGATAAAAGATCTAACATAAAGACCAGCCCTCCAAATCTCAACCTGGGGCTGGAAGCAGTGCAACCAAGAAGAAAGCTATGAAATGAAGAGTATAATTCTTACTCTGGGGAATAATTTAATACATATTTGTGGGAAAATATATTTAAAAAATATATATATTCTGATGATGTTTAGTCCAGCAGAGAAGGCCTTGCAGGCCCTGACGGCCCACCACTGTCTCCTCTAGAGCAGTGATGTTTTGGGGCTGTTGCTGGGCAACCCGGACTTTCAACTCCCTCCAAAGATTTTCTATGGGGTTGAGATCTGGAGACTGGCTAGGCCACTCCAGGACCTTGAAATGCTTCTTACGAAGCCACTCCTTCGTTGCCCGGGCGGTGTGTTTGGGATCATTGTCATGCTGAAAGACCCAGCCACGTTTCATTTTCAATGCCTTTGCTGATGGAAGGAGGTTTTCACTCAAAATCTCACGATACATGGCCCCATTCATTCTTTCCATTACACGGATCAGTCATCCTGGTCCCTTTGCAGAAAAACAGCCCCAAAGCATGATGTTTCCACCCCCATGCTTCACAGTAGGTATGGTGTTCTTTGGATGCAACTCAGCATTCTTTGTCCTCCAAACACGACGAGTTGAGTTTTTACCAAAAAGTTCTATTTTAGTTTCATCTGACCATATGACATTCTCCCAATCTTCTTCTGGATAATCCAAATGCTCTCTAGCAAACTTCAGACGGGCCTCGACATGTACTGGCTTAAGCAGGGGGACACGTCTGGCACTGCAGGATTTGAGTCCCTGGCAGAGTAGTGTGTTACTGATGGTAGGCTTTGTTACTTTGGTCCCAGCTCTCTGCAGGTCATTCACTAGGTCCCTCTGTGTGGTTCTGGGATTTTTGCTCACTGTTCTTGTGATCATTTTGACCCCACAGGGTGAGATCTTGCGTGGAGCACCAGATCGAGGGAGATTATCAGTGGTCTTGTATGTCTTCCATTTCCTAATAATTGCTCCCACAGTTGATTTCTTCAAACCAAGCTGCTTACCTATTGAAGATTCAGTCTTCCTAGCCTGGTGCAGGTCTACAATTTTGTTTCTGGTGTCCTTTAACAGCTCTTTGGTCTTGGCCATAGTGGAGTTTGGAGTGTGACTGTTTGAGGTTGTGGACAGGTGTCTTTTATACTGATAACAAGCTCAAACAGGTGCCATTAATACAGGTAACGAGTGGAGGACAGAGGAGCCTCTTAAAGAAGAAGTTACAGGTCTGTGAGAGCCAGAAATCTTGCTTGTTTGTAGGTGAACAAATACTTATTTTCCACCATAATTTGCAAATAAATTCATTAAAAATCCTACAATGTGATTTTCTGGATGTTTTTTTCTCATTTTGTCTGTCATAGTTGAAGTGTACCTATGATGAAAATTACAGGCCTCTCTCATCTTTTTAAGTGGGAGAACTTGCACAATTGGTGGCTGACTAAATACTTTTTTGCCCCACTGTACATATTCTTTTATCTGCATATTTAGCTAAAAGAAATAGCAGGCAAAATTAACCCGTTGAAATTGTGTCACTTCGCTTGCGTTCATTGCACGCAGAGTCAGGGTATATGCAACAGTTTGGGCCGCCTGGCTCATTGCGAACTAATTTGCCAGAATTTTACGTAATTATGACATAACATTGAAGGTTGTGCAATGTAACAGGAATATTTAGACTTATATATGCCACCCGTTAGATAAATACGGAACGGTTCCGTATTTCACTGAAAGAATAAACGTTTTGTTTTCGAGATGATAGTTTCCGGATTCGACCATATTAATGACCTAAGGCTCGTATTTCTGTGTGTTATTATGTTATAATTAAGTCTATGATTTGATAGAGCAGTCTGACTGAGCGATGGTAGGCACCAGCAGGCTCGTATGCATTCATTCAAACAGCACTTTCGTGCGTTTTGCCAGCAGCTCTTCGCAATGCTTCAAGCATTGCGCTGTTTATGACATCAAGCCTATCAACTCCCGAGATTAGGCTGGTGTAACCGATGTGAAATGGCTAGCTAGCTAGGTGCGCGCTAATAGCGTTTCAAACGTCACTCACTCTGAGACTTGGAGTAGTTGTTCCCCTTGCTCTGCATGGGTAACGCTGCTTCGAGGGTGGCTGTTGTCGATGTGTTCCTGGTTCGAGCCCAGGTAGCGGCGAGGAGAGGGATGGAAGCTATTCTGTTACACTGGCAATACTAAAGTGCCTATAAGAACATCCAATAGTCAAAGGTATATGAAATACAAATCGTATAGCGAGAAACAGTCCTATAATTCCTATAATAACTACAACATAAAACTTCTTACCTGGGAATATTGAAGACTCCTGTTAAAAGGAACCACCAGCTTTACATTTAAGATTGTGAGGAATGACCTTTTAAAGAATAACCAGGCATCTTCTACTGACGGAATGAGGTCAATATCCTTCCAGGATACCCAGCCCAGGTCGATTAGAAAGGCCTGCTCGCTGAAGTGTTTTAAGGAGGGTTTGACAGTGATGAGGGGTGGTCGTTTGATCGCAGACCCATTACAGACGCAAGCAATGAGGCAGTGATTGCTGAGATCCTGGTTGAAGACAGCAGAGGTGTATTTGGAGGGCAGCTTGGTTAGGATGATATCTATGAGGGTGCCTGAGCTCCGACAACCTGTTCTCCATAGGACTCTCAGCAGTGGATGAGCTCCGACAACCTGTTCTCCATAGGACTCTCAGCAGTGGATGAGCTCCGACAACCTGTTCTCCATAGGACTCTCAGCAGTGGATGAGCTCCGACAACCTGTTCTCCATAGGACTCTCAGCAGTGGATGAGCTCCGACAGCCTGTTCTCCATAGGACTCTCAGCAGTGGATGAGCTCCGACAACCTGTTCTCCATAGGACTCTCAGCAGTGGATGAGCTCCGACAACCTGTTCTCCATAGGACTCTCAGCAGTGGATGAGCTCCGACAGCCTGTTCTCCATAGGACTCTCAGCAGGGGATGAGCTCCGACAACCTGTTCTCCATAGGACGCTTACAGTGGATGAGCTCCGACAGCCTGTTCTCCATAGGACTCTCAGCAGTGGATGAGCTCCGACAGCCTGTTCTCCATAGGGCGCTTACAGTGGATGAGCTCCGACAGCCTGTTCTCCATAGGACTCTCAGCAGTGGATGAGCTCCGACAGCCTGTTCTCCATAGGACGCTTACAGTGGATGAGCTCCGACAGCCTGTTCTCCATATGACGCTTACAGTGGATGAGCTCCGACAGCCTGTTCTCCATAGGACGCTTACAGTGGATGAGCTCCGACAACCTGTTCTCCATAGGACTCTCAGCAGTGGATGAGCTCCGACAACCTGTTCTCCATAGGACTCTCAGCAGTGGATGAGCTCCGACAACCTGTTCTCCATAGGACTCTCAGCAGTGGATGAGCTCCGACAACCTGTTCTCCATAGGACTCTCAGCAGTGGATGAGCTCCGACAGCCTGTTCTCCATAGGACTCTCAGCAGTGGATGAGCTCCGACAACCTGTTCTCCATAGGACTCTCAGCAGTGGATGAGCTCCGACAACCTGTTCTCCATAGGACTCTCAGCAGTGGATGAGCTCCGACAGCCTGTTCTCCATAGGACTCTCAGCAGGGGATGAGCTCCGACAACCTGTTCTCCATAGGACGCTTACAGTGGATGAGCTCCGACAGCCTGTTCTCCATAGGACTCTCAGCAGTGGATGAGCTCCGACAGCCTGTTCTCCATAGGGCGCTTACAGTGGATGAGCTCCGACAGCCTGTTCTCCATAGGACTCTCAGCAGTGGATGAGCTCCGACAGCCTGTTCTCCATAGGACGCTTACAGTGGATGAGCTCCGACAGCCTGTTCTCCATATGACGCTTACAGTGGATGAGCTCCGACAGCCTGTTCTCCATAGGACGCTTACAGTGGATGAGCTCCGACAACCTGTTCTCCATAGGACTCTCAGCAGTGGATGAGCTCCGACAACCTGTTCTCCATAGGACTCTCAGCAGTGGATGAGCTCCGACAGCCTGTTCTCCATAGGACTCTCAGCAGGGGATGAGCTCCGACAACCTGTTCTCCATAGGACGCTTACAGTGGATGAGCTCCGACAGCCTGTTCTCCATAGGACTCTCAGCAGTGGATGAGCTCCGACAGCCCGTTCTCCATAGGACGCTTACAGTGGATGAGCTCCGACAGCCTGTTCTCCATAGGACTCTCAGCAGTGGATGAGCTCCGACAGCCTGTTCTCCATAGGGCGCTTACAGTGGATGAGCTCCGACAGCCTGTTCTCCATAGGACTCTCAGCAGTGGATGAGCTCCGACAGCCTGTTCTCCATAGGACGCTTACAGTGGATGAGCTCCGACAGCCTGTTCTCCATAGGACGCTTACAGTGGATGAGCTCCCCGACAGCCTGTTCTCCATAGGACGCTTACAGTGGATGAGTCCCCCGACAACCTGTTCTCCATAGGACTCTTACAGTGGATGAGCTCCCCGACAGCCTGTTCTCCATAGGACGCTTACAGTGGATGAGCTCCGACAGCCTGTTCTCCATAGGACTCTTACAGTGGATGAGCTCCCCGACAGCCTGTTCTCCATAGGACGCTTACAGTGGATGAGCCCCCCGACAGCCTGTTCTCCATAGGACGCTTACAGTGGATGAGCTCCGACAACCTGTTCTCCATAGGACGCTTACAGTGGATGAGCTCCGACAGCCTGTTCTCCATATGACGCTTACAGTGGATGAGCTCCGACAGCCTGTTCTCCATAGGACGCTTACAGTGGATGAGCTCCGACAACCTGTTCTCCATAGGACTCTCAGCAGTGGATGAGCTCCGACAACCTGTTCTCCATAGGACTCTCAGCAGTGGATGAGCTCCGACAACCTGTTCTCCATAGGACTCTCAGCAGTGGATGAGCTCCGACAACCTGTTCTCCATAGGACTCTCAGCAGTGGATGAGCTCCGACAGCCTGTTCTCCATAGGACTCTCAGCAGTGGATGAGCTCCGACAACCTGTTCTCCATAGGACTCTCAGCAGTGGATGAGCTCCGACAACCTGTTCTCCATAGGACTCTCAGCAGTGGATGAGCTCCGACAGCCTGTTCTCCATAGGACTCTCAGCAGGGGATGAGCTCCGACAACCTGTTCTCCATAGGACGCTTACAGTGGATGAGCTCCGACAGCCTGTTCTCCATAGGACTCTCAGCAGTGGATGAGCTCCGACAGCCTGTTCTCCATAGGACTCTCAGCAGTGGATGAGCTCCGACAGCCTGTTCTCCATAGGACGCTTACAGTGGATGAGCTCCGACAGCCTGTTCTCCATATGACGCTTACAGTGGATGAGCTCCGACAGCCTGTTCTCCATAGGACGCTTACAGTGGATGAGCTCCGACAACCTGTTCTCCATAGGACTCTCAGCAGTGGATGAGCTCCGACAACCTGTTCTCCATAGGACTCTCAGCAGTGGATGAGCTCCGACAGCCTGTTCTCCATAGGACTCTCAGCAGGGGATGAGCTCCGACAACCTGTTCTCCATAGGACGCTTACAGTGGATGAGCTCCGACAGCCTGTTCTCCATAGGACTCTCAGCAGTGGATGAGCTCCGACAGCCCGTTCTCCATAGGACGCTTACAGTGGATGAGCTCTGACAGCCTGTTCTCCATAGGACTCTCAGCAGTGGATGAGCTCCGACAGCCTGTTCTCCATAGGGCGCTTACAGTGGATGAGCTCCGACAGCCTGTTCTCCATAGGACTCTCAGCAGTGGATGAGCTCCGGCAGCCTGTTCTCCATAGGACGCTTACAGTGGATGAGCTCCGACAGCCTGTTCTCCATAGGACGCTTACAGTGGATGAGCTCCCCGACAGCCTGTTCTCCATAGGACGCTTACAGTGGATGAGTCCCCCGACAACCTGTTCTCCATAGGACTCTTACAGTGGATGAGCTCCCCGACAGCCTGTTCTCCATAGGACGCTTACAGTGGATGAGCTCCGACAGCCTGTTCTCCATAGGACTCTTACAGTGGATGAGCTCCCCGACAGCCTGTTCTCCATAGGACGCTTACAGTGGATGAGCCCCCCGACAGCCTGTTCTCCATAGGACGCTTACAGTGGATGAGCTCCGACAACCTGTTCTCCATAGGACGCTTACAGTGGATGAGCCCCCCGACAGCCTGTTCTCCATAGGACGCTTACAGTGGATGAGCTCCGACAGCCTGTTCTCCATAGGACTCTTACAGTGGATGAGCTCCCCGACAGCCTGTTCTCCATAGGACGCTTACAGTGGATGAGCCCCCCGACAGCCTGTTCTCCATAGGACGCTTACAGTGGATGAGCTCCGACAACCTGTTCTCCATAGGACGCTTACAGTGGATGAGCCCCCCGACAGCCTGTTCTCCATAGGACGCTTACAGTGGATGAGCCCCCCGACAGCCTGTTCTCCATAGGACTCTTACAGTGGATGAGCCCCCCGACAACCTGTTCTCCATAGGACTCTTACAGTGGATGAGCTCCGACAGCCTGTTCTCCATAGGACGCTTACAGTGGATGAGCCCCCCGACAGCCTGTTCTCCATAGGACTCTTACAGTGGATGAGCCCCCCGACAGCCTGTTCTCCATAGGACTCTTACAGTGGATGAGCTCCGACAGCCTGTTCTCCATAGGACTCTTACAGTGGATGAGCTCCCCGACAGCCTGTTCTCCATAGGACGCTTACAGTGGATGAGCTCCGACAACCTGTTCTCCATAGGACGCTTACAGTGGATGAGCCCCCCGACAGCCTGTTCTCCATAGGACGCTTACAGTGGATGAGCCCCCCGACAGCCTGTTCTCCATAGGACTCTTACAGTGGATGAGCCCCCCGACAACCTGTTCTCCATAGGACTCTTACAGTGGATGAGCTCCGACAGCCTGTTCTCCATAGGACGCTTACAGTGGATGAGCCCCCCGACAGCCTGTTCTCCATAGGACTCTTACAGTGGATGAGCTCCCCGACAACCTGTTCTCCATAGGACTCTTACAGTGGATGAGCCCCCCGACAGCCTGTTCTCCATAGGACTCTTACAGTGGATGAGCTCCGACAGCCTGTTCTCCATAGGACGCTTACAGTGGATGAGCCCCCCGACAGCCTGTTCTCCATAGGACGCTTACAGTGGATGAGCCCCCCGACAGCCTGTTCTCCATAGGACTCTTACAGTGGATGAGCCCCCCGACAGCCTGTTCTCCATAGGACTCTTACAGTGGATGAGCTCCCCGACAGCCTGTTCTCCATAGGACGCTTACAGTGGATTAGCTCCGACAGCCTGTTCTCCATAGGACGCTTACAGTGGATGAGCCCCCCGACAGCCTGTTCTCCATAGGACGCTTACAGTGGATGAGCTCCGACAGCCTGTTCTCCATAGGACTCTTACAGTGGATGAGCTCCGACAGCCTGTGCTCCATAGGACGCTTACAGTGGATGAGTCCCCCGGCAGCCTATTCTCCATAGGACTCTCAGCAGTGGATGAGCTCCGACAGCCTGTTCTCCATAGGACTCTTACAGTGGATGAGCCCCCAGACAGCCTGTTCTCCATAGGACTCTTACAGTGGATGAGCTTCCCGACAGCCTGTTCTCCATAGGACGCTTACAGTGGATGAGCTCCGACAGCCTGTTCTCCATAGGACTCTTACAGTGGATGAGCTCCCCGACAGCCTGTTCTCCATAGGACGCTTACAGTGGATGAGCCCCCCGACAGCCTGTTCTCCATAGGACGCTTACAGTGGATGAGCTCCGACAACCTGTTCTCCATAGGACGCTTACAGTGGATGAGCCCCCCGACAGCCTGTTCTCCATAGGACTCTTACAGTGGATGAGCCCCCCGACAGCCTGTTCTCCATAGGACTCTTACAGTGGATGAGCTCCGACAGCCTGTTCTCCATAGGACTCTTACAGTGGATGAGCTCCCCGACAGCCTGTTCTCCATAGGACGCTTACAGTGGATGAGCTCCGACAACCTGTTCTCCATAGGACGCTTACAGTGGATGAGCCCCCCGACAGCCTGTTCTCCATAGGACGCTTACAGTGGATGAGCCCCCCGACAGCTTGTTCTCCATAGGACTCTTACAGTGGATGAGCCCCCCGACAACCTGTTCTCCATAGGACTCTTACAGTGGATGAGCTCCGACAGCCTGTTCTCCATAGGACTCTTACAGTGGATGAGCCCCCCGACAGCCTGTTCTCCATAGGACTCTTACAGTGGATGAGCTCCGACAGCCTGTTCTCCATAGGACTCTTACAGTGGATGAGCTCCCCGACAGCCTGTTCTCCATAGGACGCTTACAGTGGATGAGCTCCGACAACCTGTTCTCCATAGGACGCTTACAGTGGATGAGCCCCCCGACAGCCTGTTCTCCATAGGACGCTTACAGTGGATGAGCCCCCCGACAGCCTGTTCTCCATAGGACTCTTACAGTGGATGAGCCCCCCGACAACCTGTTCTCCATAGGACTCTTACAGTGGATGAGCTCCGACAGCCTGTTCTCCATAGGACGCTTACAGTGGATGAGCCCCCCGACAGCCTGTTCTCCATAGGACTCTTACAGTGGATGAGCTCCCCGACAACCTGTTCTCCATAGGACTCTTACAGTGGATGAGCCCCCCGACAGCCTGTTCTCCATAGGACTCTTACAGTGGATGAGCTCCGACAGCCTGCTCTCCATAGGACGCTTACAGTGGATGAGCCCCCCGACAGCCTGTTCTCCATAGGACTCTTACAGTGGATGAGCCCCCCGACAGCCTGTTCTCCATAGGACTCTTACAGTGGATGAGCTCCCCGACAGCCTGTTCTCCATAGGACGCTTACAGTGGATTAGCTCCGACAGCCTGTTCTCCATAGGACGCTTACAGTGGATGAGCCCCCCGACAGCCTGTTCTCCATAGGACGCTTACAGTGGATGAGCTCCGACAGCCTGTTCTCCATAGGACTCTTACAGTGGATGAGCTCCGACAGCCTGTGCTCCATAGGACGCTTACAGTGGATGAGTCCCCCGGCAGCCTATTCTCCATAGGACTCTCAGCAGTGGATGAGCTCCGACAGCCTGTTCTCCATAGGACTCTTACAGTGGATGAGCCCCCCGACAGCCTGTTCTCCATAGGACTCTTACAGTGGATGAGCTTCCCGACAGCCTGTTCTCCATAGGACGCTTACAGTGGATGAGCTCCGACAGCCTGTTCTCCATAGGACTCTTACAGTGGATGAGCTCCCCGACAGCCTGTTCTCCATAGGACGCTTACAGTGGATGAGCCCCCCGACAGCCTGTTCTCCATAGGACGCTTACAGTGGATGAGCTCCGACAACCTGTTCTCCATAGGACGCTTACAGTGGATGAGCCCCCCGACAGCCTGTTCTCCATAGGACGCTTACAGTGGATGAGCCCCCCGACAGCCTGTTCTC
Organism: Salvelinus fontinalis; assembly: GCF_029448725.1. Lineage (NCBI taxonomy): Eukaryota > Metazoa > Chordata > Actinopteri > Salmoniformes > Salmonidae > Salvelinus > Salvelinus fontinalis. Next base: position 89,319,114 of record NC_074665.1, on the reverse strand, counting down.
CATAGGACTCTTACAGTGGATGAGCCCCCCGACAACCTGTTCTCCATAGGACTCTTACAGTGGATGAGCTCCGACAGCCTGTTCTCCATAGGACGCTTACAGTGGATGAGCCCCCCGACAGCCTGTTCTCCATAGGACTCTTACAGTGGATGAGCCCCCCGACAGCCTGTTCTCCATAGGACTCTTACAGTGGATGAGCTCCGACAGCCTGTTCTCCATAGGACTCTTACAGTGGATGAGCTCCCCGACAGCCTGTTCTCCATAGGACGCTTACAGTGGATGAGCTCCGACAACCTGTTCTCCATAGGACGCTTACAGTGGATGAGCCCCCCGACAGCCTGTTCTCCATAGGACGCTTACAGTGGATGAGCCCCCCGACAGCTTGTTCTCCATAGGACTCTTACAGTGGATGAGCCCCCCGACAACCTGTTCTCCATAGGACTCTTACAGTGGATGAGCTCCGACAGCCTGTTCTCCATAGGACGCTTACAGTGGATGAGCCCCCCGACAGCCTGTTCTCCATAGGACTCTTACAGTGGATGAGCTCCCCGACAACCTGTTCTCCATAGGACTCTTACAGTGGATGAGCCCCCCGACAGCCTGTTCTCCATAGGACTCTTACAGTGGATGAGCTCCGACAGCCTGTTCTCCATAGGACGCTTACAGTGGATGAGCCCCCCGACAGCCTGTTCTCCATAGGACTCTTACAGTGGATGAGCCCCCCGACAGCCTGTTCTCCATAGGACTCTTACAGTGGATGAGCTCCCCGACAGCCTGTTCTCCATAGGACGCTTACAGTGGATTAGCTCCGACAGCCTGTTCTCCATAGGACGCTTACAGTGGATGAGCCCCCCGACAGCCTGTTCTCCATAGGACGCTTACAGTGGATGAGCTCCGACAGCCTGTTCTCCATAGGACTCTTACAGTGGATGAGCTCCGACAGCCTGTGCTCCATAGGACGCTTACAGTGGATGAGTCCCCCGGCAGCCTATTCTCCATAGGACTCTCAGCAGTGGATGAGCTCCGACAGCCTGTTCTCCATAGGACTCTTACAGTGGATGAGCCCCCCGACAGCCTGTTCTCCATAGGACTCTTACAGTGGATGAGCTCCCCGACAGCCTGTTCTCCATAGGACTCTTACAGTGGATGAGTCCCCCGACAGCCTGTTCTCCATAGGACTCTCAGCAGTGGATGAGCTCCGACAGCCTGTTCTCCATAGGACTCTTACAGTGGATGAGCTCCCCGACAACCTGTTCTCCATAGGACTCTTACAGTGGATGAGCTCCGACAGCCTGTTCTCCATAGGACGCTTACAGTGGATTAGCTCCGACAGCCTGTTCTCCATAGGACGCTTACAGTGGATGAGCCCCCCGACAGCCTGTTCTCCATAGGACGCTTACAGTGGATGAGCTCCGACAGCCTGTTCTCCATAGGACGCTTACAGTGGATGAGCTCCGACAGCCTGTTCTCCATAGGACTCTTACAGTGGTTGAGCTCCGACAGCCTGTTCTCCATAGGACGCTTACAGTGGATGAGCTCCGACAGCCTGTTCTCCATAGGACGCTTACAGTGGATGATCTCTGACAGCCTGTTCTCCATAGGACCCACCTCTTGCAAAAAATGCTCACTCTCCAACAAATGAAGAAAGTTATCCTAAGCATGAGCTATGGGACAGACTAGAGCTTCAGATGTCCTCCACAGAGCAGTCCAGTACATTGTGGGGAGAGAAGATCCTCAAATTGGCCAGCAGAGTGACCAACTATGGGACTGCCAGGTCAGTAGTTTTGATGCCAGCACCTACCCAATGGCACATTGGTACCTAGTTACCACAAACCTACCAATGATCTCGCTATACCTCTCAGAGGACGAAATGCTTCATATAGTTGAAGTTCTCCTCAGCTCCCTACTTCAGAAGACACCACTGAGAGGCTGTCTGTCTCTCTCATTTCCAAACATCTGCTTGAGAGCCTCATTCTGGTCGAGTTACCCATTACTTACTCTGCTGTGGTCAGATGTGTCACTCAAAGGATTGTGGGGATTTTCAGCAGCACCCCAGACATGACCCCAATCCATCCAGCACTCATGAAGTTAAGTGAAGTCAGTTGTTCAACAGCTGGAGACAAAGTAAGTGCAGTAACTCAGTCAGACGGAAGCCCCTTCTGCTTTGAATAGACTGGAGGCCATAGTCCAACACATACTGAGCTCTAGTACGACTGGAGCCTCTATAACCCTATGTGAAAGTCAAGCCGATAACCTTTTAAGCTTACTTCAAGTCACCGAAGCTCTTAACCCAGATCGAATGTCATCTGAAGACTTTTCAGGGCTCTTTTTGTTCTTATTCCTCATGGTCACAGACACACAGCTACATAATAACGTGAAGCCTTTAGTGACAAGACATCTGCCGAATAATTCCCATTATGTTTTAAAGATTGTGCATGGGAGTAGCCTCTTGGAGGCAGCTTTGGCAGCTCTCCTTTCACACTGCAATAAGGTCCTCTCAAACTGTGGACAGCTCTGCTTGGCTGACTTTCCTAAAAACCATCCAGGATTTCATCCAGTCCCTGATCCTATTGATAATCCACAGAAAGAGCAGTGTCTGTCTCAGCCAATAGAAATGCATCACCTACTTGGTCAATAGCAAGGTGGCCGTTATGGCTTTATCTACTGTCCCAGGAAACACTGTTCTCCGTACAGCTCCTGCTTGCGTCTTTGAACACGCTGTGCCAGGCCATGACCTCCAGCCTCAGCAAAACCAAGCAGCTAGATGAGACCCTGAGCCACTTGCTGGGGAAGAGCACTGCTGTCATGGGCCCTGCCATCCAGGCCAGCTTGACAGACAGTCTGCTAGGCCAGACCTTCTCTGTGTATGCGATGACCGGGATGGTGAGGAGCGAGCTAGCCTGCGCTTGCCTACAGGATGAGCCTAGCGAGGGCATCACCCAGGAGAGTCTAAGTCACATGGGTCTCTATAGGAACTTCAGCCAGCAGATCCTACGAGAGCTGTGCCCATCCTAGCACCCCATGGACTTCCTGGTCTCATCACTCCACTACTTTTCACTCTCTCATTCCACAACAATGCACGTTTCTTTTTCCTTTTTAGATTGACATTGACATTGACATTTTAGTCATTTAGCAGACACTCTTATACAGAGCCACTTACAGTTAGTGCATTCATTTTAAGATAGCTAGGTGGGACAACCACGTATCACAGTCATAGTACGTACTATTTTCCTCAACAACGTAGCTATCAGCAAAGTCAGAGCTAGTAAAAGAAAAAGAGATCAGACTTGGTAGTGTGTTCTGAGATGGTAGCGTGTTCTGAGATGGTAGCGTGTTCTGAGATGGTAGCGTGTTCTGAGATGGTAGCGTGTTCTGAGATGGTAGCGTGTTCTGAGATGGTAGCGTGTTCTGAGATGGTAGCGTGTTCTGAGATGGTAGCGTGTTCTGAGATGGTAGCGGGTTCTGAGATGGTAGAGTGTTCTGAGATGGTAGCGTGTTCTGAGATGGTAGTGTGTTCTGAGATGCTCACCTGTACATTGTGGGATTTCCTGCTACTGATAATAGCTGTAATAACCCTCCAGTAAATGTCCAAGTAAATTTCCTGTACCATCACTGACAGACATGGGTGACTAAAACAGACATCATTCAGAATTTCACAGAATTTCTCTTGAAAACAAAATAATAATAAAATACAACGAATAACGAAGTTTCTTGCCAGCTGCCTGATTCCAGAAACCTGCTGAAAGGCATTCTGACTCATTGCATCTCAGATGATGTCTGCCTTGGTAGTAAGTATTCACTGTGACTTTTGATGTGCTGTGCTTTATTGAGGACTGTTCATCCAAATAAATGAATGCCGCTGAAAAATATTATTTGAGGTAGAATCATGCAAAATCTAGTTCTGGTAAAGGTACAATGTGTCCTCACATACAAACCTGCTTCCATGCTTCAAGAGGGACAAAACAAAGCATTGGATTGGCTTTGGCATTGACTTAACATGGAATTGAAGGGTAAATGTGTTTCCTATTTAGAGTAGAAACCCCCTTAGGGCATTGCAGAAAGAAACACAGTCTGGCAGTCCGTTACAAAGCATGTCACGCTTCTCCTGCTCTGCACTGTCTCCCGTGTCTTGGATGTGATTTGGGGGAAGAATTGGTTTAGCTGGGGAAAGCCAATTTTGGGCTGCAGCAGTAAGTGTCTCCCTCCCTGTCTCAGTCTCAGTGTGCAGCAGGGAGAGTGACTACCTGTCCCATTTAATCAAGCTGAATCTGATTTCGTTTATCGATATGGCCCACTCTCACCTCACTGCAACTCTGCAGGAAGAACTAACTTTAGGTGTTACCACACACAACTACAATCCCTAACTGTGTCCACAAGACTTACAAACCGGAATGTTGTCTCACTCCAATTGGAGTTCCAGTATTTCTGTTTTTCTCTGTTCTTCTCTCTCTTTCTGTCCTTTGTCTCTGGTTCAACTCCCACTGTCCTCTCTTCTCTCAGTTTCTAGTGAAGGAGTCTGGCAAGCAGACAACCCTGACCGCTGCTCTGACCATGCCAGCGCTGGACATTCTGCTCCGTCATGGGGAGGGGATGCTCTCCAACCCCCATGACGTGACCCTGGTGCTGGGGGCCCTGCAGTTTGTCCCCCTTGAACATCTGATCATGGAGGTCTACCACGCTACCTTTGAGTCCATCCACGAGGCTCTGTTTGCAGTCATCCAGTGTCACTCGCAGGTTAGTGGCCTAGGTTCGATACATGTCACTTCATGCATCTTTTTATGTTTTTACCCAATCCTTGGGCATATGAATGGTTCTTTCTGGGGATGTTTTTAGTTGATGTCATTGTGATTATGAAACTTATATTTGATTAATTTATTTTATCTCTCAATATTCCCTTTGTCCATGGAGTTCTTTGATGTATTTTGGAGGGCGTCTTGTGCTGAATACCACTACAGCAGAGCACATTTTGCCTGGGGTTTGATACCACTACAGCAGAGCACATTTTGCCTGGGTTTTGATACCACTACAGCAGAGCACATTTTGCCTGGGTTTTGATACCACTACAGCAGAGGACATTTTGCCTGCGGTTTGATACCACTACAGCAGAGTACATTTTGGGGTTTGCATCACTTCTCTGAAGTACAACACAAGGAGCCCTGTTTTGTGCTCTTCTAATCTCTGGTCGGGGATTAGTTTCATATTCACAAGTAGGTTCTTCTGATTTTCCTTTTACCCAGGGAGTGAGGATCAATCATTGTCAGTGCTGTGGATTCCTTCTTCTCCCTCCTTCTGTTGAATCACAACTCAAGCCATGCTTCTCGGTAATCGAAAGCCCTAGCACTTTAATGTGTCCATGTACAGAGTGTCTGATTTGTGTTTAATTTGCTGTTCACGATAGAAAAAACAGTACTTCCTTTATTGTGTCATAAACAATGGAATACAAGGCTTAGACAGGTAGATGGAAACAGCGGTTGCATGCTAAGGTGTTAGCACAGACATTGTGCACTGCAGCAAAGGGAATATTAGAGTTGCTCTCTTGGCAAGCGAAACGGTTGGCATGCCTAGTGTTTTATCCTGCAGCCAGGAAATCTATTTTAATGTAATTTGGTGCAAACATCAGTGTCCACTGATACACGGTGTGGACTGACCCTTAGAAAGATTTAGTCTTGTTCATAATAAAAGTTCTCGCTGAAGCAAAATTTGAATCATACCTTTTCACTACCAAAATCACTAACTATATTCAATTTACAATACTTTGACAATAGCAAGCAACTCTATGCTATATGGTTTTTCATTATCAATCCCTGTAATGATGCGTCTCCTGAAGGCTTCCCTTCTCCCTGTAATGATGCGCCTCCTGAAGGCTTCCCTTCTCCCTGTAATGATGCGCCTCCTGAAGGCTTCCCTTCTCCCTGTAATGATGCGTCTCCTGAAGGCTTCCCTTCTCCCTGTAATGATGCGCCTCCTGAAGGCTTCCCTTCTCCCTGTAATGATGCGCCTCCTGAAGGCTTCCCTTCTCCCTGTAATGATGCGCCTCCTGAAGGCTTCCCTTCTCCCTGTAATGATGCGCCTCCTGAAGGCTTCCCTTCTCCCTGTAATGATGCGCCTCCTGAAGGCTTCCCTTCTCCCTGTAATGATGCGTCTCCTGAAGGCTTCCCTTCTCCCTGTAATGATGCGCCTCCTGAAGGCTTCCCTTCTCCCTGTAATGATGCGTCTCCTGAAGGCTTCCCTTCTCCCTGTAATGATGCGTCTCCTGAAGGCTTCCCTTCTCCCTGTAATGATGCGCCTCCTGAAGGCTTCCCTTCTCCCTGTAATGATGCGCCTCCTGAAGGCTTCCCTTCTCCCTGTAATGATGCGTCTCCTGAAGGCTTCCCTTCTCCCTGTAATGATGCGCCTCCTGAAGGCTTCCCTTCTCCCTGTAATGATGCGCCTCCTGAAGGCTTCCCTTCTCCCTGTAATGATGCGCCTCCTGAAGGCTTCCCTTCTCCCTGTAATGATGCGCCTCCTGAAGGCTTCCCTTCTCCCTGTAATGATGCGCCTCCTGAAGGCTTCCCTTCTCCCTGTAATGATGCGCCTCCTGAAGGCTTCCCTTCTCCCTGTAATGATGCGTCTCCTGAAGGCTTCCCTTCTCCCTGTAATGATGCGTCTCCTGAAGGCTTTTGACACTGTGTAGGTGTTGCCTTGGGAGGCCTTATACTTGCATGGACAAATAGCAGCTGTCTACACACCTGTCACACAGGTTTACCTAAATGTTAATACAGAAACTTCCTTGGCAGCTGCTGCTCCAATTTCTCTAGCTTGATTCAGCCTATCACACAAGCACCAAAGGGAGTGACTAGCTTACCCCTTCCCCATTTGCCATGACTATTATACTCAGTCAACCTTGGATCTTGGCCAGCACATAAGTTAGCCCGTTTCCACTTGACATTGAACATATTTTGGGGGTGCTAACCAAAGAAAACATCCCACTGCCTCCCACTGTAGGCAATAAAACAGAATAACTTCAGAATCAATTTCTGAAAAGGGCTGTTGGTCTGTGCCAGATGGGTGCTTAAGTGGAGGCAGATGTGCTCTGGAGAAGGGCACGTCTTTGGCATGAGCACTGGAGGATGTGTGGAAATGATTACCTCGCCGACTGATGACTCATAGGAACATGGTAGCTCCTGAGAATTGAGGGCTTTTTTTTTCTCTTTCTCTCTCATTGGGAGACTGATAGCACATGGCACCTTCCTCTCCTCGGCCCATATCAAAACAATTACAGACCTCCAAGAATAGGGTCTAACAACCCTCTGACAAATATAGACCCACACAAATGCTTCAGTTTGATTATGTATTAGATTTTTTCCCCTCAAATGTAAAATGCTTTAAAAGCATGTTATAGCTAAATGTAATACAATCTAAATGTCTTTCAAATGCAAAGTTGTCAAAGTTGAACTTTTTATAGCGTGGCCCTTTTTTGGAATGTGCACAGGTGAAAGCGATGCAGTCTTACCTTAACTGTTTGTACCACCTGGAGGTCTCCTCATTCACTGGGGGAGACAGAAGGGTGAGGCTGAGAGAAGTATGGCCATCGGTTCATTTAATCATTTATTCACTCACTCAGCCACTACTTCATACGTTAATCCAAGTATTCACCCATTAACTCATAATCTCAATTGATAGGAATGACATTGGCATTTACAGGAATTGTGTGCATCCTATATACAGTATTATTCATCACTTTCTATTTTCCTGCTGGTTCCCATTAAAGAACAGTGACCAATCATCTTCATGTGTACTAAATGTATTCATGTGTACTAAATGTCTTCATGTGTACTAAATGTATTCATGTGTACTAAATGTATTCATGTGTACTAAATGTATTCATGTGTACTAAATGTCTTCATGTGGACTAAATGTCTTCATGTGGACTAAATGTCTTCATGTGTACTAAATGTCTTCATGTGTACTAAATGTATTCATGTGGACTAAATGTATTCATGTGTACTAAATGTCTTCATGTGGACTAAATGTCTTCATGTGTACTAAATGTATTAATGTGTACTAAATGTCTTCATGTGTACTAAATGTCTTCATGTGTACTAAATGTCTTCATGTGTACTACATTTCTTTATGTGTACTAAATGTCTTCATGTGTACTAAATGTATTCATGTGTACTAAATGTCTTCATGTGGACTAAATGTCTTCATGTGTACTAAATGTATTCATGTGTACTACATTTCTTTATGTGTACTAAATGTCTTCATGTGTACTAAATCTATTAATGTGTACTAAATGTCTTCATGTGTACTAAATGTCTTCATGTGTACTAAATGTATTCATGTGTACTAAATGTCTTTATGTGTACTAAATGTCTTCATGTGGACTAAATGTCTTCATGTGGACTAAATGTCTTCATGTGGACTAAATGTCTTCATTTGGACTAAATGTCTTTATGTGTGTTAAGTGTCTTCATGTGTACTAAATGTCTTCATGTGTACTACATTTCTTTATGTGTACTAAATGTCTTCATGTGTACTAAATGTATTCATGTGTACTAATTGTCTTTATCTGTACTAAATGTATTCATGTGGACTAAATGTCTTTGTGTACTAAATGTCTTCATGTGGACTAAATGTCTTCATGTGTACTAAATGTCTTCATGTGGACTAAATGTCTTTATGTGTATTAAGTGTCTTCATGTGTACTAAGTGTCTTCGTGTGGACTAAGTGTCTTCATGTGGACTAAATGTCTTCATGTGGACTAAGTGTCTTCATGTGGACTAAGTGTCTTTATGTGTACTAAGTGTCTTTATGTGTACTAAGTGTCTTTGTGTGTACTAAGTGTCTTTATGTGTACTAAGTGTCTTTATGTGTACTAAGTGTCTTTATGTGTACTAAGTGTCTTTATGTGGACTAAGTGTCTTTATGTGTACTAAGTGTCTTTATGTGTACTAAGTGTCTTCATGTGGACTGAATGTCTTCATGTGTACTAAGTGTCTTCATGTGGACTGAATGTCTTCATGTGGACTAAGTGTCTTAATGTGTACTAAGTGTCTTCATGTGTACTATATGTATTTTTCAGCCTAAAGGGCACCCTTAATCATCACACCCCTTGACAAATATACTGTACAGCCTGTTGTTTTAGAAGTTGACATGATATTTAGCCTGTGTTGCTCCCAAGGGAGTCCTCTGTATAAATGTGCTGTCAGTGTCAAACAACTCCAGCATGCTTAAGGGATGTGATTTTGGGAAAGAGGTCATCTTAATGGGAGATTTTAACAAAAATTATGAAGGCAAGTCTTGTAGGAAAACCCTCAAACAGATCACTAATACCTTTGACCTTATACAGCTAGTTAAAGGGCCAACCAGGGTGACTTGTTGTTCTAAAACGCAGCAATAAACCAGAGAGATGTCAGGTTTTGGTCACTAGAAGTCCCCATTGCACCTTTTTTGTACCTTTGTTATTCCTTGCTCTAATTATTGTTTGCACCTGTGTGTCGTTCCCTTGTTAGTATTTAAACCCTGTGTGTCCCTCAGTTCCTTGCTCAGTGTTTGAATGTTAGCACCCAGCCCCAGCCCAAGCCTTGTTCTGAACATATGATTCTCCTATTGGATTTTCCAGAGGTTCTCTGGTTTAGTTCTTGTGTATTTTTGAGTAGTGTTTTGAGGTTTGTTTTTCCCTGCTGTTTTTACCACTTTGTGGAGTTGCTTTGTATTTTGGAGGATATCCATTTTGTGCTTCTTGGCTTTATGTTTGGACATTGTGGATTTAGATTCTTTGCCTGAAGATTTTGTTCTTTAATTAAACCACCATCTCTAGTACTGCTGTGTCTGCCTCATCTTCTGGGTTCTGACGATTATTAGTGACTGTTTCTCGCACCGGGTCCTGACAAGAGAGTGACTAAATCATTCATTATGGTTTCTGGGCTATCTGATCATAATCTGACACTTATAGCCAGAAAGATTTCTAAGAGCAGGTTTAACCTCTCTACTGTTAGAAAGCCGGATCAACTAAGAATACCTAAGAGTGAATTAAATTATTTTGAAAACGCAATTAAGGGTATTAACTGGAATGATCTCTTGTCGTATACAGATATGGAAGCTGATTATCAGGTTTTTATATCCACAATCCAGACTACAATAAATGGCTTCCTAAAGAAAAGAAAATCCAAACCTGGCAAAAATAATACTCTTTCTTGGCTCCATGGAGAAATCTGGAAAATGACGATGAAAGATCATGCTCTAAAAACAGCCCCGAAGTCCAAATTAGAGCATGACAGATGTAGGTTTACCATGTTGAGAAATAAGGTGATGAAAGAAATCAGACAGGCCAAGGCAAACCTTTTGATCAACATAATTGGTGAAGCAAAGGGAAATTCTAAATGATCTGAGATCAAGCGCTAGTGAAGCGATCTCAGTGATCTAGCGATCTCAGTGCTAGTGAAGGACACTCAACCTGTCTTCATCATAAGGGAGGTTTCTGAGTCAGAGGTGAAAAAGGTGATTATCTCACTAAAGAACTCTAAAGTCAAAGATGTGTTTGGGCTGGACTCTACCTTTCTTAAAAACTACAAAGAGTCACTCATTGGCCCCATTACTAAGGTCACCAACATATCTATTGGTCAGGGGGTGTTTCCAAGGGTCTTGAAGTCGGCCATAAAAACGGCCATCATTAAATCAGGCAACCCTGCTGACGTAAGAACTACAGGCCCATTAGTATATTACCTGTGGTGTCCAAGGTTGCTGAAAAGTGTGTAGCAGAGCAACTGATTGCCCACCTCAATAACAGCCCCTTCACATTACCCTCCATGCAGTTTTACTTCAGAGCAAAACACTCCACAGAAACAGCCAACTGCTTTCTTCTTGAAAATGTCCAAGATGGACAAAGGGGGCATTGTAAGGGCTGTATTTCTAGACCCAATGAAAGCTTTTGATACTGTTAACAATGAGGTTCTCATCACAAAACTGTCCAAGTTCAACTTTTCCCCCGAAGCCTTGAGATGGATGAAATCATACCTAGAAGGCAGAACTCAGTGTGTCAGAGTGATGACGTGGTCGTGCCTCAAGGGTCAATACTGGGGCCCCTCTTGTTCAGCCTGTACATTACTGATCTGCCTTCTGTCTGTACTGGGTCTGAAGTTCAAATGTATGCAGATGATACAGTGATATATGTGCATGCAAAGAGCAAACAACAAGCTGCACGAGAACTCACTACTGTAATGGTCCAGGTGACAAAGTGGCTCAGTGACTCATGTTTGCATCTCAATGTGAAAAAACTGTCTGCATGTTCTTCACAAAGAGGGCAACTGATCCTACTGAGCCAGATGTCTATGTGTCAGGGGAGAAGCTCCAGGTGGTATCTGATTTGAAGTACCTTGGCATCATACTTGATTCCAATCTCTCTTTTAAAAAAAGGTAACTATAAGTTCAACCTAGCTCATTTCTGATTCATGCGAAATTGTTTGACTACAGAAGTAACAAAACTGTACTTCAATGCTATGATACTCCCCCACTTAACATACTGCTTGTCTAGTTGGGCCCAAGCTTGCTGTACAACATTAAAACCTATTCAGTCTGACTACAAACAGGCTCTCAAAGTGCTTGATAGGAGGCCCAATAGCCATCATCACTGTTACATCCTCAGAAAGTATGAGCTCCTGAGTTGGAAAAATCTTGAGCAATACAATCGACATATGTCTTGTATTCAATATCCTAAATGGTCTAGCTCCCCTCGGCTTAGTACTTTTGTTAAACAGAAAATGCAAACTCATGGCAGCAGATCCACAAGGTCTGCCATGAGAGGTGACTGGATAGGTTCCTTAAGGAAAAGCACCTTTAGTCAATCTGCTTTCTCTGTGAGAGCTTCCCATGTCTGGAACTATCAGACACACACAACTGCACCACCTATCACACCTTCGCAAAAATATGAAGACATGGCTAAAGGCCAATCAGACTTGTGAACATAATCCCTAGCTGTGTTTTGCCGCTTTCCATGTTGTCTGTTGTCTGTAGGCGTGGAAAAACTTTGTTGCTATTATGGACTTTGTTTTGTTGCTTTTTGTGCTATTTTTTCTGTCTGCATGCTACGTGTTGCTTGTTCTATGTTCCTCTGTCTGCATGCTACGTGTTGCTTGTTCTATGTTCCTCTGTCTGCATGCTACGTGTCGCTTGTTCTATATTTCTCTGTCTGCGTGCTATGTGTTGCTTGTTCTATGTTTCTCTGTCTGCATGCTACGTGTCGCTTGTTCTATGTTGCTCTGTCTGCATGCTACGTGTTGCATGTTCTATATTTGTCTGTCTGCATGCTACGTGACGCTTGAGTTCTCTGTCTGCATGCTAAGTGTCGCTTGTTCTATGTTACTCTGTCTGCATGCTATGTGTTGCTTGTTCTGTTTCTCTGCATGCTACGTGTCGCTTGTTCTTTGTTTCTATGTCTGCATGCTATGTGTTGCATGTTCTATATTTTCTCTGTCTGCATGCTACGTGTTGCTTGTTGTATGTTTTTCTGTCTGCATGCTACGTGTTGCTTCTTTTCTCTGTTTCTCTGTCTGCATGCTACGTGTTGCTTGTTATATGTTTCTCTGTCTGCATGCTACGTGTTGCTTGTTCTATGTTCCTCTGTCTGCATGCTACGTGTTGCTTGTTCTATGTTCCTCTGTCTGCATGCTACGTGTCGCTTGTTCTATATTTCTCTGTCTGCGTGCTATGTGTTGCTTGTTCTATGTTTCTCTGTCTGCATGCTACGTGTCGCTTGTTCTATGTTGCTCTGTCTGCATGCTACGTGTTGCATGTTCTATATTTGTCTGTCTGCATGCTACGTGACGCTTGAGGTCTCTGTCTGCATGCTAAGTGTCGCTTGTTCTATGTTACTCTGTCTGCATGCTATGTGTTGCTTGTTCTGTTTCTCTGCATGCTACGTGTCGCTTGTTCTTTGTTTCTATGTCTGCATGCTATGTGTTGCATGTTCTATATTTTCTCTGTCTGCATGCTACGTGTTGCTTGTTGTATGTTTTTCTGCCTGCATGCTACGTGTTGCTTATTTTCTCTGTTTCTCTGTCTGCATGCTACGTGTTGCTTGTTGTATGTTTCTCTGTCTGCATGCTACGTGTCGCTTGTTCTATGTTTCTCTGTCTGCATGCTACATGTTGCTTGTTCTATGTTTCTCTGTCTGCATGCTACGTGTCGCTTGTTCTATGTTACTCTGTCTGCATGCTACATGTCACTTGTTCTATGTTACTCTGTCTGCATGCTACGTGTTGCTTGTTCTATGTTACTCTGTCTGCATGCTACGTGTCGCTTGTTCTATGTTACTCTGTCTGCATGCTACGTGTTGCTTGTTCTATGTTTCTCTGTCTGCATGCTCCGTGTTGCTTGTTCTATGTTACTCTGTCTGCATGCTACGTGTCGCTTGTTATATGTTTCTCTGTCTACATGCTACGTGTTTCTTGTTCTATGTTACTCTGTCTGCATGCTACGTGTCGCTTGTTCTATGTTTCTCTTTCTGCATGCTACGTGTTGCTTGTTATATGTTTCTCTGTCTACATGCTACGTGTTTCTTGTTCTATGTTTCTCTGTCTGCATGCTCCGTGTTGCTTGTACTATGTTTCTCTGTCTGCATGCTACGTGTCGCTTGTTCTATGTTACTCTGTCTGCATGCTACGTGTTGCTTGTTCTATGTTTTTCTGTCTGCATGCTCCGTGTTGCTTGTTCTATGTTACTCTGTCTGCATGCTACGTGTCGCTTGTTCTATGTTTCTCTGTCTGCATGCTACGTGACGCTTGTTCTATGTTTCTCTGTCTGCATGCTACGTGTCGCTTGTTCTATGTTTCTCTGTCTGCATGCTACGTGTCGCTTGTTCTATGTTTCTCTGTCTGCATGCTACATGTCTCTTGTTCTATGTTTCTCTGTCTGCATGCTACGTGTCGCTTGTCCTATGTTACTCTGTCTGCATGCTCCGTGTTGCTTGTGTTATGTTTCTCTGTCTGCATGCTACGTGTTGCTTTTTCTATGTTTCTTTGTCTGCATGCTACGTGTTTCTTGTCCTATGTTGCTCTGCATGTGCTCAATGCTCATTTGTTTGTCTGTATCGTTATTGTAATTGTTTTTAATAACCTGCCCAGGAACTGGGATTGAACATTAGCCGCCTGGCTAAAACCGGCACTTTTACTGAAATGTTGATTAATGTGCACTGTCCCTGGAAAAATGTAAATAAACTCAAATTCGTGTTGTCACCAGGCTAACCAGTCCTGTTAGTAAGGCAGGACTATTGCAGGATAAAGTAGAATATTATAGGTGTGTCTTATCATGTTAATATTATGCTATTTCACACATGAAACTGGGCCTATTTTAATCAGCAGAGCTCATCCAGTGGAAAGAGAGAAAGGAAGAAGAATGGTTTCGCCTTTAGTAATGTTATATTTCTGTAGTTGGTTGTATACCCTGCTGGTCCCCGAGGACTGGATCAAAAGCAATGTGAGGGAAATCTAACATTCCCACTGAGGATGACAGAACTGTCGTAGGAGACATGAAAAGCACAGTGCACAGCGGGAGTCCCGGACAAGCTCGTGGATGGACACCTTTGAAAGTCCTGTACTGCTGCATGCATCACTGATGAGTTGAATCAGTGTTGAGGAGCTGTATTCAGCTTTGTGATCAACATATTCAGGGATACATTATGTTTTCCTGTTTCTAAAAGGAGCAACATAATCTCAACATCAAAGCCTTCCTGACGTTGTTGACGAAAAGGAAATAATGACATATTCAATTATGCAACAGTAATTGTCTTCAGATAGGGTTTATTTTTAGAAATCATATATAACACGTTGTTAGTGTTCGTCTTCCTCAGCCGAAGGAGGCCAACTCTGTACACATCTAGGCAGACCTCCCCTGTTCCAGGCACAGGAGGAAGGGTCAACAAGAGGAGATGGAGAGGAGCAGCTTGTTGATTTGAACTAGCATATAAGGCTCAGTGCATCATGTATCAGGTCCTGGCTGGCCCTGTGAAATATAGTAACCCTCACAAGTGACAAATTGCATGGAGAGTGGGTTGTTTAACAACACCTCTCACCCTGACAACAGTGGCCATATTTCTCCTCTGTTTGTTTTCAGCATGTGAGCTGTGCTTTACTGTACATCTAATCGGTCAAGAGAGGAAAGCAGGGATGGAGAAATTGTTCCAGCCGGGCCTTTGTGTTCTCTAATGGGCTATACTGTTTGTTTTCTGCAGACTGTGAGCATAAACATTAGTTTATACACAATTATAATGATTAAATAGCTTTTGTTGCTCCATATTCTGCTCTTAGCTATCATGATTAATGTCTCAGCTTATACAAAACCCTGTTGTTATTGTTCTGCTCTGTCACAATGCATTGAAAATATATTCATTCTCAGCCGCACCCTGGAGATTTGATTCAAATGCTGTGCTGTCATCAGTTATATCCAGCCCACATCTGTGTCAGGAGCACAGTGCACTCTGAACACCCACTGTGCTGCATCAGTTATATCCAGCCCACGTCTGTGTCAGGAGCACAGTGCACTCTGAACACCCACTGTGCTGCATCAGTTATATCCAGCCCACGTCTGTGTCAGGAGCACAGTGCACTCTGAACACCCACTGTGCTGCATCAGTTATATCCAGCCCACGTCTGTGTCAGGAGCACAGTGCACTCTGAACACCCACTGTGCTGCATCAGTTATATCCAGCCCACGTCTGTGTCAGGAGCACAGGGCACTCTGAACACCCACTGTGCTGTCATCAGTTATATCCAGCCCACGTCTGTGTCAGGAGCACAGTGCACTCTGAACACCCACTGTGCTGCATCAGTTATATCCAGCCCACGTCTGTGTCAGGAGCACAGTGCACTCTGAACACCCACTGTGCTGCATCAGTTATATCCAGCCCACGTCTGTGTCAGGAGCACAGTGCACTCTGAACACCCACTGTGCTGCATCAGTTATATCCAGCCCACGTCTGTGTCAGGAGCACAGTGCACTCTGAACAACCACTGTGCTGTCATCAGTTATATCCAGCCCACGTCTGTGTCAGGAGCACAGTGCACTCTGAACACCCACTGTGCTGCATCAGTTATATCCAGCCCACGTCTGTGTCAGGAGCACAGTGCACTCTGAACACCCACTGTGCTGTCATCAGTTATATCCAGCCCTCGTCTGTGTCAGGAGCACAGTGCACTCTGAACACCCACTGTGCTGTCATCAGTTATATCCAGCCCACGTCTGTGTCAGGAGCACAGTGCACTCTGAACACCCACTGTGCTGTCATCAGTTATTTCCAGCCCACGTCTGTGTCAGGAGCACAGTGCACTCTGAACACCCACTGTGCTGTCATCAGTTATATCCAGCCCACGTCTGTGTCAGGAGCACAGTGCACTCTGAACACCCACTGTGCTGTCATCAGTTATATCCAGCCCACGTCTGTGTCAGGAGCACAGTGCACTCTGAACACCCACTGTGCTGTCATCAGTTATATCCAGCCCACGTCTGTGTCAGGAGCACAGTGCACTCTGAACACCCACTGTGCTGTCATCAGTTATATCCAGCCCACGTCTGTGTCAGGAGCACAGTGCACTCTGAACACCCACTGTGCTGTCATCAGTTATATCCAGCCCTCGTCTGTGTCAGGAGCACAGTGCACTCTGAACACCCACTGTGCTGTCATCAGTTATATCCAGCCCACGTCTGTGTCAGGAGCACAGTGCACTCTGAACACCCACTGTGCTGTCATCAGTTATATCCAGCCCACGTCTGTGTCAGGAGCACAGTGCACTCTGAACACCCACTGTGCTGCATCAGTTATATCCAGCCCACGTCTGTGTCAGGAGCACAGTGCACTCTGAACACCCACTGTGCTGCATCAGTTATATCCAGCCCACGTCTGTGTCAGGAGCACAGTGCACTCTGAACACCCACTGTGCTGCATCACTCAAAAGTCACCATTTTGTAGAAGTTTGTAGAAGTTGTCCCACTTCTAAAGTTCTGTCTGAAATAAAAGTTTAACCCTCAGTGTTTGGAGTGGTCTAGTTTTCTAAAAGCTCTCCTCTTCTATTCCCCAGCCTCTGAGACCGATGCAGTGGTGCTTTTGAAGTGGGCTTGCCTGGTGGAACATATGTACTCCCACATCGCTACCACAGCCGAGGGCTTCACTATCCTCTCCTCCTTCATGGTAGCACAGTACGTCAGCGAGTTACAGAAGGTAAGATCTCTGGGGTTTTTTCATCATCAAGGACAATGGTGATTAGTAGAGCTGGGCAATATGAACAAAAATTCATTAAATTTACTGAATTATCACGGTAACGATCAATTGAACGATAAGTTTGTAACATTATCTACATATGTTTTTTTAATATTACCCTTAAATCCACTACTACTACTTTGAATGCTGTAGCTATCAATTGTCCCATTTAACAATCACCCATATTACCAAACTTACTTCATTTCAAACTTCAGATATCTCTTGTAGGACCCTATAGGTTATTTATTATAGTGAACGATATCAGCAGAATATCCACGATAAGTTGTCGGTTTGGTCAGTGTTGATAAGTTGTCGGTTTGGTCAGTGTCGATAAGTTGTTGGTTTGGTCAGTGTCGATAAGTTGTCGGTTTGGTCAGTGTTGATAAGTTGTTGGTTTGGTCAGTGTTGATAAGTTGTCGGTTTGGTCAGTGTCAATGTCGATAAGTTGTCAGTTTGGTCAGTGTCGATAAGTTGTCGGTTTGGTCAGTGTCGATAAGTTGTTGGTTTGGTCAGTGTCGATAAGTTGTCGGTTTGGTCAGTGTCGTTAAGTTGTCGGTTTGGTCAGTGTCGATAAGTTGTCGGTTTGGTCAGTGTCAATAAGTTGTCGGTTTGGTCAGTGTCGATGTTGATAAGTTGTCGGTTTGGTCAGTGTCGATAAGTTGTCAGTTTGGTCAGTGTCGATAAGTTGTTGGTTTGGTCAGTGTCGATAAGTTGTCGGTTTGGTCAGTGTCGTTAAGTTGTCGGTTTGGTCAGTGTCGATAAGTTGTTGGTTTGGTCAGTGTCGATAAGTTGTCGGTTTGGTCAGTGTCGTTAAGTTGTCAGTTTAGTCAGTGTTGATAAGATGTCGGTTTGGTCAGTGTCGTTAAGTTGTCGGTTTGGTCAGTGTCGATAAGTTGTCGGTTTGGTCAGTGTCAATAAGTTGTCGGTTTGGTCAGTGTCGATGTTGATAAGTTGTCGGTTTGGTCAGCGTCGATAAATTGTCGGTTTGGTCAGTGTCGATAAGTTGTCAGTTTGGTCAGTGTCGTTAAGTTGTCGGTTTGGTCAGTGTCAATGTCGATAAGTTGTCGGTTTGGTCAGTGTCGATAAGTTGTCGGTTTGGTCAGTGTCCATAAGTTGTCAGTTTGGTCAGTGTCGATGTTGATAAGTTGTCGGTTTGGTCAGTGTCGATAAGTTGTCGGTTTGGTCAGTGTCAATGTCGATAAGTTGTCGGTTTGGTCAGTGTCGATAAGTTGTCGGTTTGGTCAGTGTCGATAAGTTGTCAGTTTGGTCAGTGTCGATGTTGATAAGTTGTCGGTTTGGTCAGTGTCGATGTTGATAAGTTGTCTGTTTGGTCAGTGTCGATGTTGATAAGTTGTCGGTTTGGTCAGTGTCGATAAGTTGTCGGTTTGGTCAGTGTCGTTAAGTTGTCGGTTTGGTCAGTGTCGATAAGTTGTCGGTTTGGTCAGTGTCAATAAGTTGTCGGTTTGGTCAGTGTCGATGTTGATAAGTTGTCGGTTTGGTCAGTGTCGATAAGTTGTCAGTTTGGTCAGTGTCGATAAGTTGTTGGTTTGGTCAGTGTCGATAAGTTGTCGGTTTGGTCAGTGTCGTTAAGTTGTCGGTTTGGTCAGTGTCGATAAGTTGTTGGTTTGGTCAGTGTCGATAAGTTGTCGGTTTGGTCAGTGTCGTTAAGTTGTCGGTTTGGTCAGTGTCGATAAGTTGTCGGTTTGGTCAGTGTCGATAAGTTGTTGGTTTGGTCAGTGTCGATAAGTTGTCGGTTTGGTCAGTGTCGTTAAGTTGTCGGTTTAGTCAGTGTTGATAAGATGTCGGTTTGGTCAGTGTCGTTAAGTTGTCGGTTTGGTCAGTGTCGATAAGTTGTCGGTTTGGTCAGTGTCAATAAGTTGTCGGTTTGGTCAGTGTCGATGTTGATAAGTTGTCGGTTTGGTCAGCGTCGATAAATTGTCGGTTTGGTCAGTGTCGATAAGTTGTCAGTTTGGTCAGTGTCGTTAAGTTGTCGGTTTGGTCAGTGTCAATGTCGATAAGTTGTCGGTTTGGTCAGTGTCGATAAGTTGTCGGTTTGGTCAGTGTCCATAAGTTGTCAGTTTGGTCAGTGTCGATGTTGATAAGTTGTCGGTTTGGTCAGTGTCGATAAGTTGTCAGTTTGGTCAGTGTCGATAAGTTGTCGGTTTGGTCAGTGTCAATGTCGATAAGTTGTCGGTTTGGTCAGTGTCGATAAGTTGTCGGTTTGGTCAGTGTCGATAAGTTGTCAGTTTGGTCAGTGTCGATGTTGATAAGTTGTCGGTTTGGTCAGTGTCGATGTTGATAAGTTGTCGGTTTGGTCAGTGTCGATGTTGATAAGTTGTCGGTTTGGTCAGTGTTGATGTTGATAAGTTGTCGGTTTGGTCAGTGTCGATAAGTTGTCGGTTTGGTCGGTGTCGATAAGTTGTCAGTCTGGTCAGTGTCGATGTTGATAAGTTGTCGGCTTGGTCAGTGTCGATAAGTTGTTGGTTTGGTCAGTGTTGATAAGTTGTCGGTTTGGTCAGTGTCAATAAGTTGTCGGTTTGGTCAGTGTCAATAAGTTGTCGGTTTGGTCAGTGTCAATGTCGATAAGTTGTCGGTTTGGTCAGTGTCGATAAGTTGTCGGTTTGGTCAGTGTCGATGTTGATAAGTTGTCGGTTTGGTCAGTGTCGATAAGTTGTCAGTTTGGTCAGTGTCGATAAGTTGTCGGTTTGGTCAGTGTCGATGTTGATAAGTTGTCGGTTTGGTCAGTGTCGATGTTGATAAGTTGTTGGTTTGGTCAGTGTCGATAAGTTGTCAGTTTGGTCAGTGTCGATAAGTTGTCGTTTTGGTCAGTGTCGATGTTGATAAGTTGTCAGTTTGGTCAGTGTCGATGTTGATAAGTTGTCGGTTTGGTCAGTGTCGATAAGTTGTCAGTTTGGTCAGTGTCGATAAGTTGTTGGTTTGGTCAGTGTCGATAAGTTGTCAGTTTGGTCATTGTCGATAAGTTGTCAGTTTGGTCAGTGTCGATAAGTTGTTGGTTTGGTCATTGTCGATAAGTTGTTGGTTTGGTCAGTGTCGATAAGTTGTCAGTTTGGTCAGTGTTGATAAGTTATCGGTCTGGTCATTGTCGATAAGTTGTTGGTTTGGTCATTGTCGATAAGTTGTTGGTTTGGTCAGTGTCGATAAGTTGTCAGTTTGGTCAGTGTTGATAAGTTGTCGGTCTGGTCATTGTCGATAAGTTGTCGGTTTGATCAGTGTCGATAAGTTGTTGGTTTGGTCAGTGTCGATAAGTTGTTGGTTTGGTCAGTGTTGATAAGTTGTTGGTTTGGTCAGTGTTGATAAGTTGTTGGTTTGGTCAGTGTTGATAAGTTGTTGGTTTGGTCAGTGTTGATAAGTTGTTGGTTTGGTCAGTGTTGATAAGTTGTTGGTTTGGTCAGTGTTGATAAGTTGTTGGTTTGGTCAGTGTCGATAAGTTGTCGGTTTGGTCAGTGTCGATAAGTTGTCGGTTTGGTCAGTGTCGATGTTGATAAGTTGTCGGTTTGGTCAGTGTCGATAAGTTGTCGGTTTTTTCAGTGTCGATAAGTTGTCGGTTTGGTCAGTGTCGATGTTGATAAGTTGTCGGTTTGGTCAGTGTCGATAAGTTGTTGGTTTGGTCAGTGTCGATAAGTTGTTGGTTTGGTCAGTGTCGATAAGTTGTCGGTTTGGTCAGTGTCGTTAAGTTGTCGGTTTGGTCAGTGTCGATAAGTTGTCGGTTTGGTCAGTGTCGATGTTGATAAGTTGTCGGTTTGGTCAGTGTCGATAAGTTGTCGGTTTTTTCAGTGTCGATAAGTTGTCGGTTTGGTCAGTGTCGATGTTGATAAGTTGTTGGTTTGGTCAGTGTCGATAAGTTGTCGGTTTGGTCAGTGTCGATAAGTTGTCGGTTTGGTCAGTGTCGTTAAGTTGTCGGTTTGGTCAGTGTCGATAAGTTGTCGGTTTGGTCAGTGTCGATAAGTTGTCGGTTTGGTCAGTGTCGTTAAGTGGTCGGTTTGGTCAGTGTCGATAAGTTGTCGGTTTGGTCAGTGTCGATAAGTTGTTGGTTTGGTCAGTGTCGATAAGTTGTCGGTTTGGTCAGTGTCGTTAAGTTGTCGGTTTAGTCAGTGTTGATAAGATGTCGGTTTGGTCAGTGTCGTTAAGTTGTTGGTTTGGTCAGTGTCGATAAGTTGTCGGTTTGGTCAGTGTCAATAAGTTGTCGGTTTGGTCAGTGTCGATGTTGATAAGTTGTCGGTTTGGTCAGTGTCGATAAATTGTCGGTTTGGTCAGTGTCGATAAGTTGTCAGTTTGGTCAGTGTCGTTAAGTTGTCGGTTTGGTCAGTGTCAATGTCGATAAGTTGTCGGTTTGGTCAGTGTCGATAAGTTGCCGGTTTGGTCAGTGTCGATAAGTTGTCAGTTTGGTCAGTGTCGATGTTGATAAGTTGTCGGTTTGGTCAGTGTCGATAAGTTGTCAGTTTGGTCAGTGTCGATAAGTTGTCGGTTTGGTCAGTGTCAATGTCGATAAGTTGTCGGTTTGGTCAGTGTCGATAAGTTGTCGGTTTGGTTAGTGTCGATAAGTTGTCAGTTTGGTCAGTGTCGATGTTGATAAGTTGTCGGTTTGGTCAGTGTCGATGTTGATAAGTTGTCGGTTTGGTCAGTGTCGATGTTGATAAGTTGTCGGTTTGGTCAGTGTCGATGTTGATAAGTTGTCGGTTTGGTCAGTGTCGATGTTGATAAGTTGTCGGTTTGGTCAGTGTCGATGTTGATAAGTTGTCGGTTTGGTCAGTGTCGATAAGTTGTCGGTTTGGTCAGTGTCGATAAGTTGTCAGTCTGGTCAGTGTCGATGTTGATAAGTTGTCGGTTTGGTCAGTGTCGATAAGTTGTTGGTTTGGTCAGTGTTGATAAGTTGTCGGTTTGGTCAGTGTCAATAAGTTGTCGGTTTGGTCAGTGTCAAAAAGTTGTCGGTTTGGTCAGTGTCGATAAGTTGTCGGTTTGGTCAGTGTCGATGTTGATAAGTTGTCGGTTTGGTCAGTGTCGATAAGTTGTCAGTTTGGTCAGTGTCGATAAGTTGTCGGTTTGGTCAGTGTCGATAAGTTGTCAGTTTGGTCAGTGTCGATAAGTTGTCGGTTTGGTCAGTGTCGATGTTGATAAGTTGTCGGTTTGGTCAGTGTCGATGTTGATAAGTTGTTGGTTTGGTCAGTGTCGATAAGTTGTCAGTTTGGTCAGTGTCGATAAGTTGTCGTTTTGGTCAGTGTTGATAAGTTGTCGGTCTGGTCATTGTCGATAAGTTGTCGGTTTGATCAGTGTCGATAAGTTGTTGGTTTGGTCAGTGTCGATAAGTTGTTGGTTTGGTCAGTGTTGATAAGTTGTTGGTTTGGTCAGTGTTGATAAGTTGTTGGTTTGGTCAGTGTTGATAAGTTGTTGGTTTGGTCAGTGTTGATAAGTTGTTGGTTTGGTCAGTGTTGATAAGTTGTTGGTTTGGTCAGTGTTGATAAGTTGTTGGTTTGGTCAGTGTCGATAAGTTGTCAGTTTGGTCAGTGTCGTTAAGTTGTCGGTTTGGTCAGTGTCAATGTCGATAAGTTGTCGGTTTGGTCAGTGTCGATAAGTTGTCGGTTTGGTCAGTGTCCATAAGTTGTCAGTTTGGTCAGTGTCGATGTTGATAAGTTGTCGGTTTGGTCAGTGTCGATAAGTTGTCAGTTTGGTCAGTGTCGATAAGTTGTCGGTTTGGTCAGTGTCAATGTCGATAAGTTGTCGGTTTGGTCAGTGTCGATAAGTTGTCGGTTTGGTCAGTGTCGATAAGTTGTCAGTTTGGTCAGTGTCGATGTTGATAAGTTGTCGGTTTGGTCAGTGTCGATGTTGATAAGTTGTCGGTTTGGTCAGTGTCGATGTTGATAAGTTGTCGGTTTGGTCAGTGTTGATGTTGATAAGTTGTCGGTTTGGTCAGTGTCGATAAGTTGTCGGTTTGGTCGGTGTCGATAAGTTGTCAGTCTGGTCAGTGTCGATGTTGATAAGTTGTCGGCTTGGTCAGTGTCGATAAGTTGTTGGTTTGGTCAGTGTTGATAAGTTGTCGGTTTGGTCAGTGTCAATAAGTTGTCGGTTTGGTCAGTGTCAATAAGTTGTCGGTTTGGTCAGTGTCAATGTCGATAAGTTGTCGGTTTGGTCAGTGTCGATAAGTTGTCGGTTTGGTCAGTGTCGATGTTGATAAGTTGTCGGTTTGGTCAGTGTCGATAAGTTGTCAGTTTGGTCAGTGTCGATAAGTTGTCGGTTTGGTCAGTGTCGATGTTGATAAGTTGTCGGTTTGGTCAGTGTCGATGTTGATAAGTTGTTGGTTTGGTCAGTGTCGATAAGTTGTCAGTTTGGTCAGTGTCGATAAGTTGTCGTTTTGGTCAGTGTCGATGTTGATAAGTTGTCAGTTTGGTCAGTGTCGATGTTGATAAGTTGTCGGTTTGGTCAGTGTCGATAAGTTGTCAGTTTGGTCAGTGTCGATAAGTTGTTGGTTTGGTCAGTGTCGATAAGTTGTCAGTTTGGTCATTGTCGATAAGTTGTCAGTTTGGTCAGTGTCGATAAGTTGTTGGTTTGGTCATTGTCGATAAGTTGTTGGTTTGGTCAGTGTCGATAAGTTGTCAGTTTGGTCAGTGTTGATAAGTTATCGGTCTGGTCATTGTCGATAAGTTGTTGGTTTGGTCATTGTCGATAAGTTGTTGGTTTGGTCAGTGTCGATAAGTTGTCAGTTTGGTCAGTGTTGATAAGTTGTCGGTCTGGTCATTGTCGATAAGTTGTCGGTTTGATCAGTGTCGATAAGTTGTTGGTTTGGTCAGTGTCGATAAGTTGTTGGTTTGGTCAGTGTTGATAAGTTGTTGGTTTGGTCAGTGTTGATAAGTTGTTGGTTTGGTCAGTGTTGATAAGTTGTTGGTTTGGTCAGTGTTGATAAGTTGTTGGTTTGGTCAGTGTTGATAAGTTGTTGGTTTGGTCAGTGTTGATAAGTTGTTGGTTTGGTCAGTGTCGATAAGTTGTCGGTTTGGTCAGTGTCGATAAGTTGTCGGTTTGGTCAGTGTCGATGTTGATAAGTTGTCGGTTTGGTCAGTGTCGATAAGTTGTCGGTTTTTTCAGTGTCGATAAGTTGTCGGTTTGGTCAGTGTCGATGTTGATAAGTTGTCGGTTTGGTCAGTGTCGATAAGTTGTTGGTTTGGTCAGTGTCGATAAGTTGTTGGTTTGGTCAGTGTCGATAAGTTGTCGGTTTGGTCAGTGTCGTTAAGTTGTCGGTTTGGTCAGTGTCGATAAGTTGTCGGTTTGGTCAGTGTCGATGTTGATAAGTTGTCGGTTTGGTCAGTGTCGATAAGTTGTCGGTTTTTTCAGTGTCGATAAGTTGTCGGTTTGGTCAGTGTCGATGTTGATAAGTTGTTGGTTTGGTCAGTGTCGATAAGTTGTCGGTTTGGTCAGTGTCGATAAGTTGTCGGTTTGGTCAGTGTCGTTAAGTTGTCGGTTTGGTCAGTGTCGATAAGTTGTCGGTTTGGTCAGTGTCGATAAGTTGTCGGTTTGGTCAGTGTCGTTAAGTGGTCGGTTTGGTCAGTGTCGATAAGTTGTCGGTTTGGTCAGTGTCGATAAGTTGTTGATTTGGTCAGTGTCGATAAGTTGTCGGTTTGGTCAGTGTCGTTAAGTTGTCGGTTTAGTCAGTGTTGATAAGATGTCGGTTTGGTCAGTGTCGTTAAGTTGTTGGTTTGGTCAGTGTCGATAAGTTGTCGGTTTGGTCAGTGTCAATAAGTTGTCGGTTTGGTCAGTGTCGATGTTGATAAGTTGTCGGTTTGGTCAGTGTCGATAAATTGTCGGTTTGGTCAGTGTCGATAAGTTGTCAGTTTGGTCAGTGTCGTTAAGTTGTCGGTTTGGTCAGTGTCAATGTCGATAAGTTGTCGGTTTGGTCAGTGTCGATAAGTTGCCGGTTTGGTCAGTGTCGATAAGTTGTCAGTTTGGTCAGTGTCGATGTTGATAAGTTGTCGGTTTGGTCAGTGTCGATAAGTTGTCAGTTTGGTCAGTGTCGATAAGTTGTCGGTTTGGTCAGTGTCAATGTCGATAAGTTGTCGGTTTGGTCAGTGTCGATAAGTTGTCGGTTTGGTCAGTGTCGATAAGTTGTCAGTTTGGTCAGTGTCGATGTTGATAAGTTGTCGGTTTGGTCAGTGTCGATGTTGATAAGTTGTCGGTTTGGTCAGTGTCGATGTTGATAAGTTGTCGGTTTGGTCAGTGTCGATGTTGATAAGTTGTCGGTTTGGTCAGTGTCGATGTTGATAAGTTGTCGGTTTGGTCAGTGTCGATGTTGATAAGTTGTCGGTTTGGTCAGTGTCGATAAGTTGTCGGTTTGGTCAGTGTCGATAAGTTGTCAGTCTGGTCAGTGTCGATGTTGATAAGTTGTCGGTTTGGTCAGTGTCGATAAGTTGTTGGTTTGGTCAGTGTTGATAAGTTGTCGGTTTGGTCAGTGTCAATAAGTTGTCGGTTTGGTCAGTGTCAAAAAGTTGTCGGTTTGGTCAGTGTCGATAAGTTGTCGGTTTGGTCAGTGTCGATGTTGATAAGTTGTCGGTTTGGTCAGTGTCGATAAGTTGTCAGTTTGGTCAGTGTCGATAAGTTGTCGGTTTGGTCAGTGTCGATAAGTTGTCAGTTTGGTCAGTGTCGATAAGTTGTCGGTTTGGTCAGTGTCGATGTTGATAAGTTGTCGGTTTGGTCAGTGTCGATGTTGATAAGTTGTTGGTTTGGTCAGTGTCGATAAGTTGTCAGTTTGGTCAGTGTCGATAAGTTGTCGTTTTGGTCAGTGTTGATAAGTTGTCGGTCTGGTCATTGTCGATAAGTTGTCGGTTTGATCAGTGTCGATAAGTTGTTGGTTTGGTCAGTGTCGATAAGTTGTTGGTTTGGTCAGTGTTGATAAGTTGTTGGTTTGGTCAGTGTTGATAAGTTGTTGGTTTGGTCAGTGTTGATAAGTTGTTGGTTTGGTCAGTGTTGATAAGTTGTTGGTTTGGTCAGTGTTGATAAGTTGTTGGTTTGGTCAGTGTTGATAAGTTGTTGGTTTGGTCAGTGTCGATAAGTTGTCGGTTTGGTCAGTGTCGATAAGTTGTCGGTTTGGTCAGTGTCGATGTTGATAAGTTGTTGGTTTGGTCAGTGTCGATAAGTTGTTGGTTTGGTCAGTGTCGATAAGTTGTTGGTTTGGTCAGTGTCGATAAGTTGTCGGTTTGGTCAGTGTCGTTAAGTTGTCGGTTTGGTCAGTGTCGATAAGTTGTCGGTTTGGTCAGTGTCAATAAGTTGTCGGTTTGGTCAGTGTCGATGTTGATAAGTTGTCGGTTTGGTCAGTGTCGATAAGTTGTCGGTTTGGTCAGTGTCGATAAGTTGTCGGTTTGGTCAGTGTCGATAAGTTGTCGGTTTGGTCAGTGTCGTTAAGTTGTCGGTTTGGTCAGTGTCGATAAGTTGTCGGTTTGGTCAGTGTCGATAAGTTGTCGGTTTGGTCAGTGTCGATAAGTTGTCGGTTTGGTCAGTGTCGTTAAGTGGTCGGTTTGGTCAGTGTCGATAAGTTGTCGGTTTGGTCAGTGTCGTTAAGTTGTCGGTTTAGTCAGTGTTGATAAGATGTCGGTTTGGTCAGTGTCGTTAAGTTGTTGGTTTGGTCAGTGTCGATAAGTTGTCGGTTTGGTCAGTGTCAATAAGTTGTCGGTTTGGTCAGTGTCGATGTTGATAAGTTGTCGGTTTGGTCAGTGTCGATAAATTGTCGGTTTGGTCAGTGTCGATAAGTTGTCAGTTTGGTCAGTGTCGTTAAGTTGTCGGTTTGGTCAGTGTCAATGTCGATAAGTTGTCGGTTTTGTCAGTGTCGATAAGTTGTCGGTTTGGTCAGTGTCGATAAGTTGTCAGTTTGGTCAGTGTCGATGTTGATAAGTTGTCGGTTTGGTCAGTGTCGATAAGTTGTCAGTTTGGTCAGTGTCGATAAGTTGTCGGTTTGGTCAGTGTCAATGTCGATAAGTTGTCGGTTTGGTCAGTGTCGATAAGTTGTCGGTTTGGTCAGTGTCGATAAGATGTCAGTTTGGTCAGTGTCGATGTTGATAAGTTGTCGGTTTGGTCAGTGTCGATGTTGATAAGTTGTCGGTTTGGTCAGTGTCGATGTTGATAAGTTGTCGGTTTGGTCAGTGTCGATGTTGATAAGTTGTCGGTTTGGTCAGTGTCGATAAGTTGTCGGTTTGGTCAGTGTCGATAAGTTGTCAGTTTGGTCAGTGTCGATGTTGATAAGTTGTCGGTTTGGTCAGTGTCGATGTTGATAAGTTGTCGGTTTGGTCAGTGTCGATGTTGATAAGTTGTCGGTTTGGTCAGTGTCGATGTTGATAAGTTGTCGGTTTGGTCAGTGTCGATAAGTTGTCAGTTTGGTCAGTGTCGATAAGTTGTCGGTTTGGTCAGTGTCGATGTTGATAAGTTGTCGGTTTGGTCAGTGTCGATAAGTTGTCGGTTTGGTCAGTGTTGATAAGTTGTCGGTTTGGACAGTGTCAATAAGTTGTCGGTTTGGTCAGTGTCAAAAAGTTGTCGGTTTGGTCAGTGTCAATGTCGATAAGTTGTCGGTTTGGTCAGTGTCGATAAGTTGTCGGTTTGGTCAGTGTCGATGTTGATAAGTTGTCGGTTTGGTCAGTGTCGATAAGTTGTCAGTTTGGTCAGTGTCGATAAGTTGTCGGTTTGGTCAGTGTCGATGTTGATAAGTTGTCGGTTTGGTCAGTGTCAATGTCGATAAGTTGTCGGTTTGGTCAGTGTCGATAAGTTGCCGGTTTGGTCAGTGTCGATAAGTTGTCAGTTTGGTCAGTGTCGATGTTGATAAGTTGTCGGTTTGGTCAGTGTCGATAAGTTGTCAGTTTGGTCAGTGTCGATAAGTTGTCGGTTTGGTCAGTGTCAATGTCGATAAGTTGTCGGTTTGGTCAGTGTCGATAAGTTGTCGGTTTGGTCAGTGTCGATAAGTTGTCAGTTTGGTCAGTGTCGATGTTGATAAGTTGTCGGTTTGGTCAGTGTCGATGTTGATAAGTTGTCGGTTTGGTCAGTGTCGATGTTGATAAGTTGTCGGTTTGGTCAGTGTCGATGTTGATAAGTTGTCGGTTTGGTCAGTGTCGATGTTGATAAGTTGTCGGTTTGGTCAGTGTCGATGTTGATAAGTTGTCGGTTTGGTCAGTGTCGATAAGTTGTCGGTTTGGTCAGTGTCGATAAGTTGTCAGTCTGGTCAGTGTCGATGTTGATAAGTTGTCGGTTTGGTCAGTGTCGATAAGTTGTTGGTTTGGTCAGTGTTGATAAGTTGTCGGTTTGGTCAGTGTCAATAAGTTGTCGGTTTGGTCAGTGTCAAAAAGTTGTCGGTTTGGTCAGTGTCGATAAGTTGTCGGTTTGGTCAGTGTCGATGTTGATAAGTTGTCGGTTTGGTCAGTGTCGATAAGTTGTCAGTTTGGTCAGTGTCGATAAGTTGTCGGTTTGGTCAGTGTCGATAAGTTGTCAGTTTGGTCAGTGTCGATAAGTTGTCGGTTTGGTCAGTGTCGATGTTGATAAGTTGTCGGTTTGGTCAGTTTCGATGTTGATAAGTTGTTGGTTTGGTCAGTGTCGATAAGTTGTCAGTTTGGTCAGTGTCGATAAGTTGTCGTTTTGGTCAGTGTCGATGTTGATAAGTTGTCAGTTTGGTCAGTGTCGATGTTGATAAGTTGTCGGTTTGGTCAGTGTCGATAAGTTGTCAGTTTGGTCAGTGTCGATAAGTTGTTGGTTTGGTCATTGTCGATAAGTTGTTGGTTTGGTCAGTGTCGATAAGTTGTCAGTTTGGTCATTGTCGATAAGTTGTCAGTTTGGTCAGTGTCGATAAGTTGTTGGTTTGGTCATTGTCGATAAGTTGTTGGTTTGGTCAGTGTCGATAAGTTGTCAGTTTGGTCAGTGTTGATAAGTTATCGGTCTGGTCATTGTCGATAAGTTGTTGGTTTGGTCATTGTCGATAAGTTGTTGGTTTGGTCAGTGTCGATAAGTTGTCAGTTTGGTCAGTGTTGATAAGTTGTCGGTCTGGTCATTGTCGATAAGTTGTCGGTTTGATCAGTGTCGATAAGTTGTTGGTTTGGTCAGTGTCGATAAGTTGTTGGTTTGGTCAGTGTTGATAAGTTGTTGGTTTGGTCAGTGTTGATAAGTTGTTGGTTTGGTCAGTGTTGATAAGTTGTTGGTTTGGTCAGTGTTGATAAGTTGTTGGTTTGGTCAGTGTTGATAAGTTGTTGGTTTGGTCAGTGTTGATAAGTTGTTGGTTTGGTCAGTGTCGATAAGTTGTCGGTTTGGTCAGTGTCGATAAGTTGTCGGTTTGGTCAGTGTCGATGTTGATAAGTTGTTGGTTTGGTCAGTGTCGATAAGTTGTTGGTTTGGTCAGTGTCGATAAGTTGTTGGTTTGGTCAGTGTCGATAAGTTGTCGGTTTGGTCAGTGTCGTTAAGTTGTCGGTTTGGTCAGTGTCGATAAGTTGTCGGTTTGGTCAGTGTCAATAAGTTGTCGGTTTGGTCAGTGTCGATGTTGATAAGTTGTCGGTTTGGTCAGTGTCGATAAGTTGTCAGTTTGGTCAGTGTCGATAAGTTGTCGGTTTGGTCAGTGTCGATAAGTTGTCGGTTTGGTCAGTGTCGTTAAGTTGTCGGTTTGGTCAGTGTCGATAAGTTGTCGGTTTGGTCAGTGTCGATAAGTTGTCGGTTTGGTCAGTGTCGTTAAGTGGTCGGTTTGGTCAGTGTCGATAAGTTGTCGGTTTGGTCAGTGTCGATAAGTTGTTGGTTTGGTCAGTGTCGATAAGTTGTCGGTTTGGTCAGTGTCGTTAAGTTGTCGGTTTAGTCAGTGTTGATAAGATGTCGGTTTGGTCAGTGTCGTTAAGTTGTTGGTTTGGTCAGTGTCGATAAGTTGTCGGTTTGGTCAGTGTCGATAAGTTGTCGGTTTGGTCAGTGTCGATGTTGATAAGTTGTCGGTTTGGTCAGTGTCGATAAATTGTCGGTTTGGTCAGTGTCGATAAGTTGTCAGTTTGGTCAGTGTCGTTAAGTTGTCGGTTTGGTCAGTGTCAATGTCGATAAGTTGTCGGTTTGGTCAGTGTCGATAAGTTGTCGGTTTGGTCAGTGTCGATAAGTTGTCAGTTTGGTCAGTGTCGATGTTGATAATTTGTCGGTTTGGTCAGTGTCGATAAGTTGTCAGTTTGGTCAGTGTCGATAAGTTGTCGGTTTGGTCAGTGTCAATGTCGATAAGTTGTCGGTTTGGTCAGTGTCGATAAGTTGTCGGTTTGGTCAGTGTCGATAAGTTGTCAGTTTGGTCAGTGTCGATGTTGATAAGTTGTCGGTTTGGTCAGTGTCGATGTTGATAAGTTGTCGGTTTGGTCAGTGTCGATGTTGATAAGTTGTCGGTTTGGTCAGTGTCGATGTTGATAAGTTGTCGGTTTGGTCAGTGTCGATAAGTTGTCGGTTTGGTCAGTGTCGATAAGTTGTCAGTTTGGTCAGTGTCGATGTTGATAAGTTGTCGGTTTGGTCAGTGTCGATGTTGATAAGTTGTCGGTTTGGTCAGTGTCGATGTTGATAAGTTGTCGGTTTGGTCAGTGTCGATGTTGATAAGTTGTCGGTTTGGTCAGTGTCGGTAAGTTGTCGGTTTGGTCAGTGTCGATAAGTTGTCAGTCTGGTCAGTGTCGATGTTGATAAGTTGTCGGTTTGGTCAGTGTCGATAAGTTGTTGGTTTGGTCAGTGTTGATAAGTTGTCGGTTTGGTCAGTGTCAATAAGTTGTCGGTTTGGTCAGTGTCAAAAAGTTGTCGGTTTGGTCAGTGTCGATAAGTTGTCGGTTTGGTCAGTGTCGATGTTGATAAGTTGTCGGTTTGGTCAGTGTCGATAAGTTGTCAGTTTGGTCAGTGTCGATAAGTTGTCGGTTTGGTCAGTGTCGATGTTGATAAGTTGTCGGTTTGGTCAGTGTCGATAAGTTGTCGGTTTGGTCAGTGTTGATAAGTTGTCGGTTTGGACAGTGTCAATAAGTTGTCGGTTTGGTCAGTGTCAAAAAGTTGTCGGTTTGGTCAGTGTCAATGTCGATAAGTTGTCGGTTTGGTCAGTGTCGATAAGTTGTCGGTTTGGTCAGTGTCGATGTTGATAAGTTGTCGGTTTGGTCAGTGTCGATAAGTTGTCAGTTTGGTCAGTGTCGATAAGTTGTCGGTTTGGTCAGTGTCGATGTTGATAAGTTGTCGGTTTGGTCAGTGTCGATGTTGATAAGTTGTCGGTTTGGTCAGTGTCGATAAGTTGTCAGTTTGGTCAGTGTCGATAAGTTGTCGGTTTGGTCAGTGTCGATGTTGATAAGTTGTCGGTTTGGTCAGTGTCGATGTTGATAAGTTGTCGGTTTGGTCAGTGTCGATAAGTTGTCAGTTTGGTCAGTGTCGATAAGTTGTTGGTTTGGTCATTGTCGATAAGTTGTCAGTTTGGTCAGTGTTGATAAGTTGTTGGTTTGGTCATTGTCGATAAGTTGTTGGTTTGGTCAGTGTCGATAAGTTGTCAGTTTGGTCAGTGTTGATAAGTTGTCGGTCTGGTCATTGTCGATAAGTTGTTGGTTTGGTCATTGTCGATAAGTTGTTGGTTTGGTCAGTGTCGATAAGTTGTCAGTTTGGTCAGTGTTGATAAGTTGTCGGTCTGGTCATTGTCGATAAGTTGTCGGTTTGATCAGTGTCAATAAGTTGTTGGTTTGGTCAGTGTCGATAAGTTGTTGGTTTGGTCAGTGTTGATAAGTTGTTGGTTTGGTCAGTGTTGATAAGTTGTTGGTTTGGTCAGTGTTGATAAGTTGTTGGTTTGGTCAGGGTTGATAAGTTGTTGGTTTGGTCAGTGTTGATAAGTTGTCGGTTTGGTCAGTGTTGATAAGTTGTTGGTTTGGTCAGTGTCGATAAGTTGTCAGTTTGATCAGTGTCAATAAGTTGTCAGTTTGGTCAGTGTTGATAAGTTGTCGGTCTGGTCATTGTCGATAAGTTGTCGGTTTGATCAGTGTCAATAAGTTGTCAGTTTGGTCAGTGTTGATAAGTTGTCAGTCTGGTCATTGTCGATAAGTTGTCAGTTTGATCAGTGTCAATAAGTTGTCAGTTTGGTCAGTGTCGTTAAGTTGTTGGTTTGATCAGTGTCAATAAGTTGTTGGTTTGGTCAGTGTCAATAAGTTGTCGGTTTGATCAGTGTCGATAAGTTGTCGGTTTGGTCAGTGTCGTTAAGTTGTCGGTTTGGTCAGTGTCGTTAAGTTGTCGGTTTGGTCAGTGTCGTGAAGTTGTCGGTTTCATCAGTGTCAATAAGTTTTCGGTTTGATCAGTGTCAATAAGTTGTCGGTTTGATCAGTGTCAATAAGTTGTCAGTTTGGTCAGTGTTGATAAGTTGTTGGTTTGATCAGTGTCAATGAGTTGTCGGTTTGATCAGTGTCAATAAGTTGTCGGTTTGATCAGTGTCAATAAGTTGTCGGATTGATCAGTGTCAATAAGTTGTCGTTTTGATCAGTGTCAATAAGTTGTCGGTTTGGTCAGTGTCGTTAAGTTGTCGGTTTGATCAGTGTCGATGTCGATAAGTTGTCGGTTTGGTCAGTGTCGATAAATTGTTGGTTTAGTCAGTGTCGATGTCGATAAGTTGTTGGTTTGGTCAGTGTCGATGTCGATAAGTTGTCGGTTTGGTCAGTGTCGATAAGTTGTCGGTTTGGTCAGTGTCGATGTCGATAAGTTGTCGGTTTGGTCAGTGTCGATAAATTGTTGGTTTAGTCAGTGTCGATGTCGATAAGTTGTCAGTTTGGTCAGTGTCGATAAATTGTTGGTTTGGTCAGTGTCGATAAGTTGTCGGTTTGGTCAGTGTCGATGTTGATAAGTTGTCGGTTTGGTGAGTGTCGATGTCGATAAATTGTTGGTTTGGTCAGTGTCGATAAATTGTCGGTTTGGTCAGTGTCGTAAAGTTGTCGGTTTGGTCAGTGTCGATAAGTTGTCGGTTTGATCAGTGTCAATAAGTTGTCAGTTTGGTCAGTGTCGATAAGTTGTCGGTTTGGTCAGTGTCGATAAGTTGTCAGTTTGGTCAGTGTCGATAAGTTGTCGGTTTGGTCAGTGTCGATAAGTTGTCAGTTTGGTCAGTGTCGATGTTTCGATAAGTTGTCGGTTTGGTCAGTGTCGATAAGTTGTCGGTTTGGTCAGTGTCGATAAGTTGTCAGTTTGGTCAGTGTCGATGTTTCGATAAGTTGTCGGTTTGGTCAGTGTCGATGTCGATAAGTTGTCGGTTTGGTCAGTGTCGATGTTGATAAGTTGTCGGTTTGGTCAGTGTCGATGTCGATAAGTTGTTGGTTTGGTCAGTGTCGATGTCGATAAGTTGTCGGTTTGGTCAGTGTCGATAAGTTGTCGGTTTGGTCAGTGTCGATGTCGATAAGTTGTCGGTTTGGTCAGTGTCGATAAATTGTTGGTTTAGTCAGTGTCGATGTCGATAAGTTGTCAGTTTGGTCAGTGTCGATAAATTGTTGGTTTGGTCAGTGTCGATAAGTTGTCGGTTTGGTCAGTGTCGATGTTGATAAGTTGTCGGTTTGGTGAGTGTCGATGTCGATAAATTGTTGGTTTGGTCAGTGTCGATAAGTTGTCGGTTTGGTCAGTGTCGATAAATTGTGTCGATATATTGACGATTTGGTCAGTGTCGATCTCAATAAGTTGTCGGTTTGGTCAGTGTCGATAAGTTGTCGGTTTGGTCAGTGTCGATAAGTTTTCGGTCTGGTCATTGTCGATAAGTTGTTGGTTTGGTCAGTGTCGATAAGTTGTCGGTCTGGTCATTGTCGATAAGTTGTTGGTTTGGTCAGTGTCGATAAGTTGTCGGTTTGGTCAGTGTCGATAAGTTGTCGGTCTGGTCATTGTCGATAAGTTGTTGGTTTGGTCAGTGTTGAGAAGTTGTCGGTTTGGTCAGTGTCGTTAAGTTGTCGGTTTGGTCAGTGTCGTTAAGTTGTCGGTTTGGTCAGTGTCGTTAAGTTGTCGGTTTCATCAGTGTCAATAAGTTTTCGGTTTGATCAGTGTCAATAAGTTGTCGGTTTGATCAGTGTCAATAAGTTGTCAGTTTGGTCAGTGTTGATAAGTTGTTGGTTTGATCAGTGTCAATGAGTTGTCGGTTTGATCAGTGTCAATAAGTTGTCGGTTTGATCAGTGTCAATAAGTTGTCGGATTGATCAGTGTCAATAAGTTGTCGTTTTGATCAGTGTCAATAAGTTGTCGGTTTGGTCAGTGTCGTTAAGTTGTCGGTTTGATCAGTGTCGATGTCGATAAGTTGTCGGTATTGTCAGTGTCGATAAATTGTTGGTTTAGTCAGTGTCGATGTCGATAAGTTGTTGGTTTGATCAGTGTCGATGTCGATAAGTTGTCGGTTTGGTCAGTGTCGATAAGTTGTCGGTTTGGTCAGTGTCGATGTCGATAAGTTGTCGGTTTGGTCAGTGTCGATAAATTGTTGGTTTAGTCAGTGTCGATGTCGACAAGTTGTCAGTTTGGTCAGTGTCGATAAATTGTTGGTTTGGTCAGTGTCGATAAGTTGTCGGTTTGGTCAGTGTCGATGTTGATAAGTTGTCGGTTTGGTGAGTGTCGATGTCGATAAATTGTTGGTTTGGTCAGTGTCGATAAATTGTCGGTTTGGTCAGTGTCGTAAAGTTGTCGGTTTGGTCAGTGTCGATAAGTTGTCGGTTTGATCAGTGTCAATAAGTTGTCAGTTTGGTCAGTGTCGATAAGTTGTCGGTTTGGTCAGTGTCGATAAGTTGTCAGTTTGGTCAGTGTCGATAAGTTGTCGGTTTGGTCAGTGTCGATAAGTTGTCAGTTTGGTCAGTGTCGATGTTTCGATAAGTTGTCGGTTTGGTCAGTGTCGATAAGTTGTCGGTTTGGTCAGTGTCGATAAGTTGTCAGTTTGGTCAGTGTCGATGTTTCGATAAGTTGTCGGTTTGGTCAGTGTCGATGTCGATAAGTTGTCGGTTTGGTCAGTGTCGATGTTGATAAGTTGTCGGTTTGGTCAGTGTCGATGTCGATAAGTTGTTGGTTTGGTCAGTGTCGATGTCGATAAGTTGTCGGTTTGGTCAGTGTCGATAAGTTGTCGGTTTGGTCAGTTTCGATGTCGATAAGTTGTCGGTTTGGTCAGTGTCGATAAATTGTTGGTTTAGTCAGTGTCGATGTCGATAAGTTGTCAGTTTGGTCAGTGTCGATAAATTGTTGGTTTGGTCAGTGTCGATAAGTTGTCGGTTTGGTCAGTGTCGATGTTGATAAGTTGTCGGTTTGGTGAGTGTCGATGTCGATAAATTGTTGGTTTGGTCAGTGTCGATAAGTTGTCGGTTTGGTCAGTGTCGATAAATTGTGTCGATATATTGACGATTTGGTCAGTGTCGATGTCAATAAGTTGTCGGTTTGGTCAGTGTCGATAAGTTGTCGGTTTGGTCAGTGTCGATAAGTTTTCGGTCTGGTCATTGTCGATAAGTTGTTGGTTTGGTCAGTGTCGATAAGTTGTCGGTCTGGTCATTGTCGATAAGTTGTTGGTTTGGTCAGTGTCGATAAGTTGTCGGTTTGGTCAGTGTCGATAAGTTGTCGGTCTGGTCATTGTCGATAAGTTGTCGGTCTGGTCATTGTCGATAAGTTGTTGGTTTGGTCAGTGTTGAGAAGTTGTCGGTTTGGTCAGTGTCGATGTTGATAAGTTGTCGGTTTGGTCAGTGTCGATAAATTGTGTCGATATATTGTCGATTTGGTCAGTGTCGATGTCGATAAGTTGTCGGTTTGGTCAGTGTCGATAAGTTGTCGGTCTGGTCATGGTCGATAAGTTGTTGGTTTGGTCAGTGTCGATAAGTTGTCGGTTTGGTCAGTTTCGATAAGTTGTCAGTCTGGTCAGAGTCGATAAGTTGTCGGTTTGGTCATTTTCGATAAGTTGTTGATTTGGTCAGCTCTAACAATTAGGCTATTATTATACAGGTTGGAAACAACATGACGTTTCAGATCTTCTCTCATCATCCCAACAAGCCCTTACATCTGAGGGGAATACACTCTATGTAACGGCTTGTGCTCTCCTCATCCTCGGAAGAGGTGAGGAGAGAAGGATCCTCAGACCAAAACGCAGGCTTTGGGAAATAAGCCATCTTTATTAAACAACGATGATGGCAAACACGAAACGAAACAAAACACTTCCAAACTACAAAACAAGAAAACGACGTTGACGAGACCTGAACATAAACTTACATAACTAAACATAAACTACGTACAGGAAACAGACGACATCGAAACGAAAACGAAACAAACAAACGCTACAGTCCCATGTGGTACGAACATACATACGGACACAGGAGACAATCACCCACAAACAAACAGTGAGAATGCCCTACCTAAATATGACTCTTGATTAGAGGAAAACGCAAACCACCTGCCTCTAATCAAGAGCCATACCAGGCAAACCAAAACCAACATAGAAACAAATAACATAGACTGCCCACCCAAAACTAACGCCCTGACCATAAACACATAAAAACAACATAAAACAGGTCAGGACTGTTACAGTACCCCCCCCTCAAGGTGCGAACGCCGGGCGCACCAGCACAAAGTCCAGGGGAGGGTCCGGGTGGGCAGTTGACCACGGTGGTGGTTCCGGCTCAGGACGCTGTCCCCACACCACCATAGTCACTCCCCTCTTCTGTCTACCCCTTCCACTGACCACCCTAAAACTACTTTCCCCTAAATAAACAGCCAGCACCGGGACAAGGGGCAGCACCGGGACAAGGGGTAGCACCGGGACAAGGGGCAGCACCGGAACAAGGGGCAGCACCAGGATAAGGACCAGCACCGGAATAAGGGGCAGCACCGGGACAAGGGGCAGCACCGGGACAAGGGGCAGCACCGGGACAAGGGGCAGCACCGGGACAAGGGGCAGCACCGGGACAAGGGGCAGCACCGGGACAAGGGGCAGCACCGGGACAAGGGGCAGCACCGGGACAAGGGGCAGCACCGGGACAAGGGGCAGCACCGGGACAAGGGGCAGCACCGGGACAAGGGGCAACACCGGGACAAGGGGCAGATCCCGGCTGAAGGACTCTGGCAGGTCCTGTTTGGACGGCTCTGGCAGGTCCTGGCTGGACGGCTCTGGCAGGTCCATGCAGGCTGACGGCTCTCGACACTCATGGCAGACTGACGGCTCTCTATGCTCATGGCAGGCTGACGGCTCTCGACGCTCATGGCAGGCTGACGGCTCTCGACGCTCATGGCAGGCTGACGGCTCTGGCTGCTCATGGCAGGCTGACGGCTCTGGCTGCTCATGGCTCTCT
Source organism: Salvelinus fontinalis (assembly GCF_029448725.1). NCBI lineage: Eukaryota > Metazoa > Chordata > Actinopteri > Salmoniformes > Salmonidae > Salvelinus > Salvelinus fontinalis. Next base: position 89,281,631 of record NC_074665.1, on the reverse strand, counting down.
GACGGCTCTGGCTGCTCATGGCTCTCTGACGGCTCTGGCTGCTCATGGCTCTCTGACGGCTCTGGCTGCTCATGGCTCGCTGGCGGCTCTGGCTGCTCATGGCTCGCTGGCGGCTCTGGCAGATCCTGTCTGGTTGGCGGCTCTGGCAGATCCTGTCTGGTTGGCGGCTCTGGCAGATCCTGTCTGGTTGGCGGCTCTGGCAGATCCTGTCTGGTTGGCGGCTCTGGCAGATCCTGTCTGGCGGGCGGCTCTAGCGGCTCCTGTCTGGCTGACGGCTCTAGCGGCTCCTGTCTGGCGGATGGCTCTGTAGGCTCATGGCAGACGGGCGGCTTTGCAGGCTCATGGCAGACGGGCGGCTTTGCAGGCTCCTGGCAGACGGATGACTCAGATGGCGCTGGGGAGACGGATGGCTCAGATGGCGCTGGGGAGACGGATGGCTCAGATGGCGCTGGGGAGACGGATGGCTCAGATGGCGCTGGGGAGACAGATGGCTCAGATGGCGCTGGGGAGACAGATGGCTCAGATGGCGCTGGGGAGACGGATGGCCCTGGCCGGATATGGCGCACTGTAGACCTGGTGCGTGGGGCCGGAACTGGAGGCACCGTGCCAAGGACAAGCACCTTCCTACTAGTGCGGGGAGCAGGGACAGGGCACACTGTATTCTCAAAGCCTACTCTATCCCTGATGCGTGGTACCGGCACTGGTGACGCCGGGCTGAGGACAAGCACATCAGGATTAGTAGGGGGAGAAGATACAGTTTGTACAGGGCTCTGGAGACGCACTGGTAGCTTAGTGCGTGGTGCCGGAACTGGAGGCACCGGGCTAGATACACGCACTACAGGGAGAGTGCGTGGAGGAGGAACAGGGCTCAGGATACGCACTGGTAGCCTAGTGCGTAGTGTATACACTGTAGGTACTAGGCTGGGGCGGGGAGGTGGTGCCGGAAATACCGGACCGTGGAGGCGTACTGGCACTCTTGAGCATTGAGCTTGCCCAACCTTACCTGGTTGAATACTCCCGGTTGCCCGACCAGTGCGGGGAGGTGGAATAACCCGCACCGGGCTATGTAGGCGAACCGGGGAAACCATGCGTAAGGCAGGTGCCATGTATGCCGGCCCGAGGAGACGCACTGGAGACCAGACGCGTTGAGCCGGCCTCATGACACCTGGCTCAATACCCAATCTAGCCCTACCAGTGCGGGGAGGTGGAATAACCCGCACTGGGCTATGCACTCGTACAGGAGACACCGTGCGCTCTACTGCGTAACACGGCGCCTGCCCGTACTCCCGCTCTCCACGGTAAGCCTGGGAAGTGGGCGCAGGTCTCCTACCTGCCCTTGGCCCACTACCTCCTAGCCCCCCCCCAAGAAATTTTTGGGAATTACTTACGGGCTTTTTCGGCTTCCGTGCCAGACGCGTTCCCTCATAGCTCCGGTTCCTCTCCCAGGTAGCCTCTGCTCTCCTCAATGCCTCCACCTGTTCCCATGGGAGGCGATCCCTCCCAGCCAGGATCTCCTCCCAAGTGTAGCAACCCTTTCCATCCAAAACATCGTCCCATGTCCATTGCTCCTTTCTCTCCTGTCCCTTACTCCGTTTCGTTTTCCCTTGCCGCTTGGTCTTAGCGTGGTGGGTGATTCTGTAACGGCTTGTGCTCTCCTCATCCTCGGAAGAGGTGAGGAGAGAAGGATCCTCAGACCAAAACGCAGGCTTTGGGAAATAAGCCATCTTTATTAAACAACGATGATGGCAAACACGAAACGAAACAAAACACTTCCAAACTACAAAACAAGAAAACGACGTTGACGAGACCTGAACATAAACTTACATAACTAAACATAAACTACGTACAGGAAACAGACGACATCGAAACGAAAACGAAACAAACAAACGCTACAGTCCCATGTGGTACGAACATACATACGGACACAGGAGACAATCACCCACAAACAAACAGTGAGAATGCCCTACCTAAATATGACTCTTGATTAGAGGAAAACGCAAACCACCTGCCTCTAATCAAGAGCCATACCAGGCAAACCAAAACCAACATAGAAACAAATAACATAGACTGCCCACCCAAAACTAACGCCCTGACCATAAACACATAAAAACAACATAAAACAGGTCAGGACTGTTACACTCTATCTGCAAATTAAATACAAGGATTTTTATTGATCCATGGCTGTTTGTATTGTGGTGTTACACTATACATGGGACCATTTAGAGCTACTAAGGCAAGTCCTCTGGACTTCACAGATTTGAAGGAGAGAAGTCAACATTTTTTTCCCTCCATAATCTTGTGTCCCGCCCTGCGCCAACTTGTCCTCGAAAGGACTGTACTTACTGTAAAGTCTAGTAGACTGTTTTTCCGTTGGTTTCATTATGGGATGCCGTCTGAGCATGTCTGGCACTGTGTTAGTGTGTATTTTCCATGGAACATGCAGAGAGGGAAGATGCATGAGGATTAACTTGGAATGTAAAAATCCATGGGAAACTCTTTGAGTAAGGATTAAACAAAGACTTGACTAAGGCAATAGTTAAACACTGCCATGGTTCTTTCCAGGTAGACTAAGCGCTTTTGTTGTCCAGTTTCCAGCTGGCAGTACATTGTATTCCTACCAGGCTTTCAAAACTGCCTCGGCTACGTACACAAACAAAGGTGTAAGGAAAAGGCAAAACAAAGATCAGCCATCTCACTCATCACACCAACATTATGACGGTTACATTTTAATACCCCTTCCCCAACCTCAAACGCTCAGTCAAATTGAAACCAGCTGCCTTTCAAAGATAATGTCTACTTTTTGAAATATATTTGAATATGTGCATGCTTTCCCCTGAGAGAATAACTTCACTGGGCTGTTTGTCCACTTCTATCTGAAACATCCTGGTTGGTACTGCCACACTGCCTCCCCTCCACTCCTCTCTCCTCCACACACTCAAGGTGACTCTGCAACCAGACATCAAGAGGCACCTGACAGAGGGAGTCTAGAGGATCCTGGACCTCTGTGTACAGGAGGTGAGGTTTCTGAATACCATCCTCCAGATGGGTCTCAGAGAAGTGTTCAACGAGCTCTACGGTAGTTACACTCATTACCATAAAACCCAGTGGCAAGGAGAGGAGAAATATACTGCCTGGGACTCTCCTCTACCGTCTCCCTTTCCAGAAAGATTGTCTTTATTGCAGGCACATTTTTTTCTTAAGAAAACAACTGCTTAAACATGTAAATTGTATTTTTTATGTCATATGGTGAAAAATAACAAATCATTTGTAGGTCTGCTGAGGATGAGAGTAGATGATTGTAATACCAAAAGCAAATTGTGGAAGTGATTTCTAATGCTTCTAGGTGATTCTGGAAATGGTTTAAACCTGTATGTATAGTGGAGGTGAATGTCATTAACAGAGCTTTATCACATGCATTCCTTATGAAACCTTGTGCCTGAAACTTTCCCTTGTGATTATGTGTTGTTATTAACGACCAGACAAGGAAAGCTTAGGAGAAATCTGTATTATAATTGGGGTGAGCTTTCGCAGAGTAATACACAAATAAGATCATTTATTTTCACAAATAATGAGCAGAATGACATAGATCTGGTTTTCAGTGGAATGTCATTATGGATATTCCACTGTTGTCTAACATGATCATTTTCCAAAAGGGCTCCTCAAGCAAATGTAAATCCTCCAGGAGGACTCAATATAATAATTTTGCAAGGGGTGTTTTCTTTTATTCTGCTTCAAAATAAATATTTGTACCTTCAAGAGTAAACATTAGACGTTTCTTAAGTGTTTGTTGACTGAATGTCTTCAGTCATAAAATGTTCAACGCCTTTGTTATGGCAAATCTAAATAAGTTCAGGAGTAAAAAGGTGCTTAACAAGTCACATAATAAGTTGCAATAATAGTGTTTTGACATGATTTTTTTATGACTACGTCATCTCTGTACCCCACACATACAATTATCTGTTAAGGTCACTCAGTCGAACAGTTAATTTCAAACACAGATTCAACCACAAACACAAATAGAGCTAAGCACAGGCAAAATCCTAAAGGAAAACTTGGTTCAGTCTGATTTCCAACCGTCACTGGGAGATTAATTCACCTTTCAGCAGGAAAATAACCTAAAACACAAGGCCAAATATAGACGTAGGTTGCTTACCAAGACAACATTGAATGTTCCTGAGTGGCCTAGTTACAGTTTTGATATAAATCGGACTGAAAATCAAATCAAATCCAAGTTTATTTGTCACGTGCTCCGAATAGAACAGGTGTAGACCTTACAGTGAAATGCTTACTTACAGGCTCTAACCAATAGTGCAAAAAAATGTATTAGGTGAACAATAGGTAGGTAAAGAAATAAAACAACAGTAAAAAGACAGGCTATATACAGTAGCGAGGCTATAAAAGTAGCGAGGCTATAAAAGTAGCGAGTCTACATACAGACACCGGTTAGTTAGGCTGATTGAGGTAGTATGTACATGTAGATATGGTTAAAGTGACTATGCATATATGATGAACAGAGAGTAGCAGTAGCATAAAAGAGGGGTTGTCGGTGGTGGGTGGGACACAATGCAGATAGCCCAGTTAGCCAATGAGCGGGAGCACTGGTTGGTCGGCCCAATTGAGGTAGTATGCACATGGATGTATGGTTAAAGTGACTATGCATATATGATAAACAGAGAGTAGCTGCAGCGTAAAAAGAGGGGTAGGGGGGCACACAATGCAAATAGTCCGGGTAGCCATTTGATTACCTATTCAGGAGTCTTATGGCTTGAGGGTAAAAACTTTTGAGAAGCCTTTTTGTCCTCGACTTGGCACTCCGGTACTGCTTGCCATCTGGTAGTAGAGAGAACAGTCTATGACTGGGGTGGCTGGGGTCTTTGACAATTTTTAGGGACTTCCTCTGACACCGCCTGGTGTAGAGGTCCTGGATGGCAGGCAGCTTAGCCCCAGTGATGTACTGGGCCGTACGCACTACCCTCTGTAGTGCCTTGCGGTCAGAGGCCGAGCAGTTGCCGTACCAGGCAGTGATGCAACCAGTCAGGATGCTCTCGATGTTGCAGCTGTAGAACCTTTTGAGGATCTCAGGACCCATGCCAAATCTATGGCAAGACTTGAAAGTGTCTCTCTAGCAATGATCAACAACCAACTTGACACAGCTTGGAGAATTTCAAAAGAAATGTGTGCAAATATTGTACAATCCAGGTGTGCAAATCTGTTAGAGACTTACCCAGAAAGACTCACAACTGTAATCGCTGTCAAAGGTGATTCTAACATGTATTGACTCAGGGGTGTGAATACTTAAGTAAATGAGATTTCTGTATTTCACTTTCAGCACATTTGCAAACATTTCTAAAAACATGTTTTCACTTTGTCATGATGGGGTATTGTGTGTAGATGGGTGAGAAACACATATATTTAATCCATTTTAAGTTCAGACTGTAACAACAAAATGTGGAACAAAGGGTGTGAATACTTTCTGAGGGCACTGTAAATCCCCTTGAGAGGTTGAGCACCCATGTTTCAATAAACACATATTTACATTATAAAGTCATTACATGAAAGTTCATATTTTTTGTCTTAGACTGTGTTTATTCAAAAGTCAGATATCTGGCAGGGCCGACAATTTACAATGCCTGAATCTACCAACTCGCCTGGCAAGGTTTCCTATAATATTCGCAGAAGCTCTTTTCTTTAATTAAACTGATCATTTAATTAGAGTGATGGCCACTGCAGTCAGTGCCAGTAGGCAGATAATGGCTGATTAAAGAACTGACATAATACTTGCTGGCCAGTGATGTCCAGGTGAAATGGAAAGACTTCTGCTTGAAATAATGTAGCGGGGAATTTCTGGCTCCCTCACACATTCCCTCCTGACTTTGCTAAAATGCGCGTTCTGCTGGCTGCTTTCGTTCTGCTGGCTGCTTTTTTTTATTGGGTGTCAGCAGGTTTATTGGGTGTCTGCAGGGTTGCTGGGTGTCAGGAGGGTTTATTGGGTGTCAGCAGGGTTGCTGGGTGTCAGCAGGGTTTATTGGGTGTCAGCAGGGTTGCTGGGTGTCAGCAGGGTTTATTGGGTGTCAGCAGGGTTGCTGGGTGTCAGCAGGGTTTATTGGGTGTCAGCAGGGTTGCTGGGTGTCAGGAGGGTTTATTGGGTGTCAGCAGGGTTGCTGGGTGTCAGGAGGGTTTATTGGGTGTCAACAGGGTTTATTGGGTGTCAGGAGGGCTTATTGGGTGTCAGGAGGGTTTATTGGGTGTCAGGAGGGTTTATTGGGTGTCAGCAGGGTTTATTGGGTGTCAGCAGGGTTGCTGGGTGTCAGCAGGGTTTATTGGGTGTCAGCAGGGTTGCTGGGTGTCAGCAGGGTTTATTGGGTGTCAGCAGGGTTGCTGGGTGTCAGCAGGGTTTATTGGGTGTCAGCAGGGTTGCTGGGTGTCAGCAGGGTTTATTGGGTGTCAGCAGGGTTGCTGGGTGTCAGGAGGGTTTATTGGGTGTCAGCAGGGTTGCTGGGTGTCAGGAGGGTTTATTGGGTGTCAGCAGGGTTTATTGGGTGTCAGGAGGGTTTATTGGGTTTCAGCAGGGTTTATTGGGTGTCAGGAGGGTTTATTGGGTGTCAGCAGGGTTTATTGGGTGTCAGCAGGGTTGCTGGGTGTCAGGAGGGTTTATTGGGTGTCAGCAGGGTTGCTGGGTGTCAGCAGGGTTTATTGGGTGTCAGCAGGGTTGCTGGGTGTCAGCAGGGTTTATTGGGTGTCAGCAGGGTTGCTGGGTGTCAGCAGGGTTTATTGGGTGTCAGCAGGGTTGCTGGGTGTCAGCAGGGTTTATTGGGTGTCAGCAGGGTTGCTGGGTGTCAGGAGGGTTTATTGGGTGTCAGCAGGGTTGCTGGGTGTCAGGAGGGTTTATTGGGTGTCAGCAGGGTTGCTGGGTGTCAGCAGGGTTTATTGGGTGTCAACAGGGTTTATTGGGTGTCAGCAGGGTTTCTGGGTGTCAGGAGGGTTTATTGGGTGTCAGCAGGGTTGCTGGGTGTCAGCAGGGTTTATTGGGTGTCAGCAGGGTTGCTGGGTGTCAGCAGGGTTGCTGGGTGTCAGCAGGGTTTATTGGGTGTCAACAGGGTTGCTGGGTGTCAGCAGGGTTTATTGGGTGTCAGCAGGGTTTATTGGGTGTCAACAGGGTTGCTGGGTGTCAGCAGGGTTTATTGGGTGTCAGCAGGGTTTATTGGGTGTCAGCAGGGTTTATTGGGTGTCAGCAGGGTTTATTGGGTGTCAACAGGGTTGCTGGGTGTCAGCAGGGTTTATTGGGTGTCAGCAGGGTTGCTGGGTGTCAGCAGGGTTTATTGGGTGTCAACAGGGTTGTGTTGACACACAATTGTGTGAGTGAATACCCCTTATTTATTAATAGATAGGTGCTTATAGTGTACAAGTGTGTATTAATAATAAAAAAGTATGTTTTATTGTCACATACACCTGATAGGTGTAGTGAAATGTGTTTAACAGGGCCAGCTATAGTAGTACGGCGCCCCTACACCTGTGTGAATTGGCAAAGTTTTTTTGCATATCCCAAATCTCCCTTAGACACTCTCGGAGAGTGGGGTCACGGCCAGGGTCTTCCATTATCAACGTGACCCTCTGATCTCACTGGTAAGTCATTATCAACGTGACCCTCTGATCTGACCCTCTAATCTCACTGGTAAGCTATTATCAACGCGACCCTCTGATCTGACCCTCTACTCTTACTGGTAAGCCATTATCAACAGTGACCCTCTGATCTGACCCTCTACTCTTACTGGTAAGCCATTATCAACGGTGACCCTCTGATCTGACCCTCTAATCTTACTGGTAAGCCATTATCAACGGTGACCGTCTGATCTGACCCTCTAATCTCACTGGTAAGCCATTATCAACGGTGACCCTCTGATCTGACCCTCTAATCTCACTGGTAAGCCATTATCAACACGACTCTCTGATCTCACTGGTAAGCCATTATCAACACGACTCTCTGATCTGACCCTCTGATCTCACTGGTAAGCCATTTATACAGCCAGGCTCCATAGTGAAGCAGGCGTTATACAGCCAGGCTCCATAGTGAAGCAGGTGTTATACAGCCAGGATCCATAGTGAAGCAGGTCTTATAATGCCAGGCTCCATAGTGAAGCAGGCGTTATACAGCCAGGCTCCATAGTGAAGCAGGCCGTATAAATCCATGCTCCATAGTGAAGCAGGCCTTATAAAGCCAGGCTCCATAGTGAAGCAGGATTTATACAGCCAGGCTACATAGTGAAGCAGGCTGTAACGGCTGTCGTCGGTGGAAAAGATGAGGACCAAGGTGCAGCGTGGTAAGTGTTCATGATGTTTAATAATCATCAAAACAGAACACTGAATAACAAAATTCTGAATAACAAAACCACCCACAAAACCCAACAGAAAACAGGCTACCTAAATATGGGTCCCAATCAGGGACAACGATTGACAGCTGCCTCTGATTGAGAACCATATCAGGCCAAACACAGAAATAGAAAATCATAGAAAAACTAACATAGACAACCCACCCAACTCACGCCCTGACCATACTAAAACAAAAGACAAAACAAAGGAACTAAGGTCAGAACGTGACACAGGCCTTATAAAGCCAGGCTCCATAGTGAAGCAGGATTTATACAGCCAGGCTCCATAGTGAAGCAGGCCTTATAAAGCCAGGCTCCATAGTGAAGCAGGATTTATACAGCCAGGCTCCATAGTGAAGCAGGCCTTATAAAGCCAGGCTCCATAGTGAAGCAGGATTTATACAGCCAGGCTACATAGTGAAGCAGGCCTTATACAGCCAGGCTCCATAGTGAAGCAGGCCTTATAATGCCAGGCTCCATAGTGAAGCAGGCCTTATAACGCCAGGCTCCATAGTGAAGCAGTTCTTATAAAGCCAGGCAGGGGAAATGCATAAGTATTACAATGTACAGTAAAATAGTTGGTACTGGCACTCAACCATAGGTGCTACAAATAAAGACCTCTGTCTGAGCAAGGAATGTAGTGCAGTGTGTTTGTTAGGGTACAATGTATTTTTGTGCTGTACTAGTAATGGTTTGGTGGAATGTGTCTCAAGACATTTTGTTGTTCATGATTTTGACACAACGGGTGAGATAGAAAAATATCAGGAAGGATTTCACAATGTGCAACCATGACCTGCATTAAAGGTGATTCAGGTGTTTTGTATTATAAAGGAGAGGGAATTAAGAGTATTTTAGAAAAGAACTGCAAGCCTGGTATTCAGTGAATGCACTAAAATGCCAAGATCTTATTGCATCAGTGAAAACCTATAATTGCTGTTAAACATGGAAACGTTAAGCAGAATAGAATGGCTTTGTGTAGGATGTAAATCATTGAGAACTAACTAACAGGTTGAATTAATTGAACTCCATAAAGTAGAATTATTGTATGGGGTAACAATGAGACCTAGTGCTAATATGCTAGTGTCACGTTCCTGACCTGTTTTCCTTTGTTATGTATTTGTTTTAGTTGGTCAGGGCGTGAGTTGGGTGGGTTGGTCTAGGTTTGATTTTCTATGTTGGGATTTTGTGTTCGGCCTGGTATGATTCTCAATCAGAGACAGCTGTGAATCGTTGTCCCTGATTGAGAGTCATACTAAGGCAGCCAGGGTTTCACTTGTGTTTTGTGGGTGTTTGTTCCTGTGTCAGTGTTTGGGCCACACAGGACTGTTTCAGGTTAGTCACGGTTGTTGGTTGTTGTATTTTGTAGTGTTTGTTGTTTTCCCATTAAAACATGAATACTTACCAATCCGCATCTTGGTCCGATCCATGCTCCTCCTCGTCTGAGGAGGAGAACGACTACGACAGCCGTTACAGAAACACCCACCATAACAGGACCAAGCGGATTGGAGAAGGAAGGCAAGAACAACAGCAATGGGGAAAAGAGGAATGGACTTGGGAGGAAATCCTAGACGGTAAAGGACCCTGGGCAGAGCCAGTGGAGTGTCGCCGCCCCAAAGCGGAGCTGGAGGCAGCGAAAGCGGAGAGGAGGTATTATGAGGCGAAAGCAAGGCAGAGCGGCTGGAAGCCCGAGAGGCTCACCCAAAAATTTCTTGTGGGGGGCTAAGAGGTAGTGGGCCGAGGGCAGGTAGGAGACCTGCGCCCACTTCCCAGGCTAACCGTGGAGAGCGGGAGTACGGGCAGACACCGTGTTACGCAGTAGAGCGCACGGTGTCTCCTGTACGTGTTCATAGCCTGGTGCGGGTTATTCCACCTCCCCGCACTGGGAGGGCTAGATTGGGCATTGAGCCAAATGCCATGAAGCCGGCTCTTCATATATGGCCTCCAGTACGTCTCCTTGGGCCGGCTTACATGGCACCAGCTTTACGCATGGTGTCCCCGGTTCGCCTACATAGCCCGGTGCGGGTTATTCCACCTCCCCGCACTGGTCGGGCGACGGGGAGCATTCAGCCAGGTAAGGTTGGGCAGGCTCAATGCTCAAGGGAGCCAGTACGCCTGCACGGTCCGGTATTTCCGGCGCCACCTCCCCGCCCCAGCCCAGTACCACCAGTGCCTACTCCACGCACCAGGCTTCCAGTGCGTTTCCAGAGCCCTGTTCCTCCTCCACGCACTCTCCCTGTGGTGCGTCTCCAGCCCAGTGCCTCCAGTTCCGGCACCACGCACCAAGCCTCCTGTGCGTCCTGAGAGCCCTGTACGCACCGTTCCTTCTCCCCGCACTCGCCCTGAGGTGCGTGCCCTCAGCCCGGTACCACCAGTGCCGGTACCACGCACCAGGCCTATAGTGCGCATCGAGAGTCCAGTGTGCCCTGTTCCTGCTCCCCGCACTCGCCCTGAGGTGCGTGTCTCCAGTCCGGTACCACCAGTACCGGCACCACGCTCCAGGCCTACTGTGCGCCTCAGCGGGTCAGAGTCGTCCGTCTGCCCAACGTCACCTGCACTGCTCGTCTGCCCAGTGCCGTCTGAGCCATCCGTCTGCCCAGCGCCGTCTGAGCCATCCGTCTGCCCAGCGCCGTCTGAGCCATCCGTCTGCCACGAGCCGTCTGAGCCATCCGTCTGCCACGAGCCGTCAGAGCCGCCCGTCTGTCCCGAGCCGTCAGAGCCGCCCGTCAGTCAGGAGCCGCTAGAGCCGTCCGTCAGTCAGGAGCCGCTAGAGCCGTCCGTCAGTCAGGAGCCGCCAGAGCCGTCCGTCAGTCAGGAGCCGCCAGCCAGTCAGGAGCCGCCAGAGCCGCCAGCCAGTCAGGAGCCGCCAGAGCCGCCAGCCAGTCAGGAGCCGCCAGAGCCGCCAGCCAGTCAGGAGCCGCCAGAGCCGCCAGCCAGTCAGGAGCCGCCAGAGCCGCCAGCCAGTCAGGAGCCGCCAGAGCCGCCAGCCAGTCAGGAGCCGCCAGAGCCGCCAGCCAGTCAGGAGCCGCCAGAGCCGCCAGCCAGTCAGGAGCCGCCAGAGCCGCCAGCCAGTCAGGAGCCGCCAGAGCCGCCAGCCAGTCAGGAGCCGCCAGCCAGTCAGGAGCCGCCCTCCAGTCAGGAGCTGCCCTCCAGTCAGGAGCTGCCCTCCAGTCATGAGCTGCCACCCAGTCCGGAGCTGCCACCCAGTCCGGAGCTGCCGTCCCTCAGTCCGGAGCTGCCGTCCCTCAGTCCGGAGCTGCCGTCCCTCAGTCCGGAGCTGCCGTCCCTCAGTCCGGAGCTGCCGTCCCTCAGTCCGGAGCTGCCGTCCCTCAGTCCGGAGCTGCCGTCCCTCAGTCCGGAGCTGCCGTCCCTCAGTCCGGAGCTGCCGTCCCTCAGTCCGGAGCTGCCGTCCCTCAGTCCGGAGCTGCCGTCCCTCAGTCCGGAGCTGCCCCTTATCCTGGTGCTGCCCCTTATCCTGGTGCTACCCCTCGGTCAGGTGCTACCCCTCGGTCAGGTGCTACCCCTCGGTCAGGTGCTACCCCTCGGTCAGGTGCTACCCCTCGGTCAGGTGCTACCCCTCGGTCAGGTGCTTCCCCTCAGTCTGTTACTGCCCTTCGGAATAGTGGGATTGACATGGAGGGTGAATATTGGGAGGAGGCCACGGAAGCGGGGGTTGACTATGGTGGGGTGGGGACCACGACCAGCGCCAGAGCCGCCACCGTGGACAGACGCCCACCCAGACCCTCCCCTAGACTTTGTGCTGGTGCGCCCGGAGTTCGCACCTTAAGGGGGGGGGGGGGGGGGGGTTCTGTCACGTTCCTGGCCTGTTTTCCTTTGTTATGTATTTGTTTTAGTTGGTCAGGGCGTGAGTTGGGTGGGTTGGTCTAGGTTTGATTTTCTATGTTGGGATTTTGTGTTCGGCCTGGTATGATTCTCAATCAGAGACAGCTGTGAATCGTTGTCCCTGATTGAGAGTCATTCTAAGGCAGCCAGGGTTTCACTTGTGTTTTGTGGGTGTTTGTTCCTGTGTCAGTGTTTGGGCCACACAGGACTGTTTCAGGTTAGTCACGGTTGTTGTATTTTGTAGTGTTTGTTGTTTTCCCATTAAAACATGAATACTTACCAATCCGCATCTTGGTCCGATCCATGCTCCTCCTCGTCTGAGGAGGAGAACGACTACGACAGCCGTTACAGCTAGTCTACCGTTGGAACTCTGTTAAGGACAATCACGATCCACATTATTGTGTTTGTCACACATATGCTGTAATAAGAAGAGGACATTGCTTGAATATATACCTGAAAAGGTCCAATGCAGCCATTTTGGTCTTAATATCAAGTCATTTCTGGGTAACAATTACAAACCTTACTGTGATTGTTTTAAATTGAAATGTTCAAAAATAACAAAATGTAACTTCTTAGCAAAGAGCATTTTCTCAAGCAATAATTTTTCTTGGACCGTCTGGGAGTGGTCTGAAATGAGCTGTTATTGGCAGAGAGGTTTGGAACTCTTTCTTATTGCTCTTTTAATTATTTACAGCATAGCAATGTCACCAGGCAAGCCAAAACCCCATCTCACCAAAACAGGCTGAAATGGTATTATCACCATTTTCATAATTTCACAGTATTATTCCAACCTAATAGTGTGGAAATATATATATACATGTCACGTTCCTGACCTGTTTTCTGTTGTTTTGTATGTGTGTGATGGTCAGGGCGTGAGTTTTGGGTGGGCAGTCTATGTTTTCTGTTTCTATGTTGGTTTTGGGTTGCCTGGTATGGCTCTTAATTAGAGGCAGGTGTTTTGCGTTTTCCTCTAATTGAGAGTCATATTAAGGTAGGGTGTTCTCACTGTTTGTTTGTGGGTGATTGTCTTCCGTGTCAGTGTATGTGCGCACCATACGGGACTGTTTCATTGTCGTTAGGTATTTGTAGTCTGTTCCTGTTCGTGCGTTCGTGTCCAGGTCTGTTTACTTCGTTTTGTTGTTTTGTAAAGTATCAAGTGTTCTTCGTGTGTTTAGTTTCGTCTTGTTTATTAAAATTCATTATGTATTCACAACCCGCTGCATTTTGGTCTTTCGATCCTTCTCTCCTCTCCTCGTTTGAGGAGGAGGATTACGACACCCGTTACAGAATCACCCACCAAACCCAGATCAAGCAGCGGGTTAACGGACAGCAACGACAGCAGCAGTGGGAAAAGGAGGATTGGACATGGGAAGAGATCCTGGACGGGAAAGGACCCTGGGCAGAGCCAGTGGAGTGTCACCGCCCCAAAGCGGAGCTGGAGGCAGCGAAAGCGGAGAGGCGACGTTATGAGGAGGCAGCACGGAAGCAAGGCTGGAAGCCCGCAAGTACTACCCAAAAATTTCTTGGGTGGGGGCTAAGAGGTAGTGGGCCGAGGGCAGGTAGGAGACCTGCGCCCACTTCCCAGGCTAACCGTGGAGAGCGGGAGTACGGGCAGACACCATGTTACGCAGTAGAGCGCACGGTGTCTCCTGTACGGGTGCATAGCCCAGTGCGGGTTATTCCACCTCCCCGCACTGGTAGGGCTAGATTGGGCATTGAGCCAAATGTCATGAGGCCGGCCCTACATATCTGGCCACCAGTACGTCTCCTTGGGCCGGCTTACATGGCACCAGCCTTACGCATGGTGTCCCCGGTTCGCCAACACAGCCCAGTGCGGGTTATTCCACCTCCCCGCACTGGACGGGCTACGGGGAGCATGCAACCAGGTAAGGTTGGGCAGGCTCAGTGCTCAAGGGAGCCAGTACGCCTACACGGTCCGGTATTTCCGGCGCTACCTCCTCGCCCCAGCCCAGTACCACCAGTGCCTACACCACGCACCAGGCTTCCAGTGCGTTTTAAGAGCCCTGTTCCTCCTCCACGCACTCTCCCTATGGTGCGTGTCTCCAGCCCAGTGCCTCCAGTTCCGGCACCACGCACTAAGCCATCTGTGAGTCTCCAGAGCCCTGTATGCACTGTTCCTTCTCCCCGCACTCGCCCGGAGGTGCGTGCCCTCAGCCCGGTACCTCCAGTTCCGGTACCACGCACCAGGCCTATAGTACGCTTCGAGAAGTCAGTGTGCCCTGTCCCTGCTCCCCGCACTAGCCTTGAGCGCTTCCCCGGTCAACTGTAAGTGCTGTTATTTTGAAGTGGAAACGTCTGAGAGCAACAGCGGCTCAGCCGCGAAGTGTTTGGCCACAAAGCTCACAGAACGGGACCGCCGAGTGCTGAAGCGCGTAGCGCATAAAAATTGTCTGTCCTCGGTTGCAACACTCACTACCGAGTTGGAGGCAACATCAGCACAATAACTGTTCATCCATGGCCGAGCAGCCACATACAAGCCTAAGATCACCATGCACAATGCCAAGCGTCGGTTGGAGTGGTGTAAAGCTCGCCGCTATTGGGCTCTTGAGCAGTGGAAAGCGTTCTCTGTAGTGATTAATCACACTTCACCATCTGGCAGTCCGATGGACATATCTGGGTTTGGCAGATGCCAGGAGAACGCTACCTGCCCCAATACATAGTGCCAACTGTAAAGTTTGGTGGAGGAGGAATAATGGTGTGGGGCTGTTTTTCATGGTTTGGACTAGGCCCTTTAGTTCCAGTAAAGGGACATCAATGCTACAGTATACAATTACATTCTAGATGATTCTGTGCTTCCAACTTTGTGGCAACAGTTTGGGGAAGGCCCTTTCCTGTTTCATCATGACAATGGCCCCGTGCACAAAGCAAGGTCCGTACAGAAATGGTTTGTCGAGATCGGTGTGGAAGAACTTGACTGGCCTGCACAGAGCCCTGACCTCAACTCCATCGAACACCTTTGGGATGAATTGGAACGCCGACTGCGAGCCAGGCCTAATCGCCAAACATCAGTGCCCGACCTCACTAATGCTCTTGTGGCTGAATGGAAGCAGATCCCCGCAGCAATGTTCCAACATCTAGTGGAAAGCCTTCCCAGAAGAGTGGGGGCTGTTGTAGCAGCAAAGGTAGGACCAACTCCATATTAATGCCTATGATTTTGGAATGAGAGGAGCAGGTGTCAACATACTTTTGGTCATGTAGTGTATATTGTATGCTGAAATTATATTATTTTAGAAAAATACAATTGCCCTGAGAAATAGATTTTTTTTTTTAAATAATCAAAAAAGAATGAATATACCTAATATAATTGGACCAAATTATCGGGGGACCCTAGAATCCAATGATCCCGATATGCAACACAAAGTTAGGATCTTGGGCAATACCTTTCAAATGTATGCATATTTAATATCTTGTTATAGCGCCACCATCTGGCCAATCAGTGTAATTTTGTAAATGCCGGCTGTATACGGCAAGACTCATCATTTGCCTCGTTCACGTGCTAGTCGAAACTAGGTAACTCGGAAATCTCCGATTTTCTAACTGGTTGTAGTTATACACGTGACGCACAGAACACTCAGCATGTCGGACATTTCCGAGTTTCCTAGTTCCGACTAGCATAGGAACGCGGCAATTCACCCAAATTTCGTCAAAATCTGGCCAATGCACTCTCCTCTCTAAGGGAGTGTGACTGACATACGAATAAACGAACATACCAACGAATAACGTATGGACGCAACCTGATCCACAGTCCCCTCCCCGATTTCATCGTGGGGGACAGTGAACAACATAACCCTCTCTGTTACTCTTATATTATGGATTACAATACTATCTACACAGGCCACAGGGTCCGATTAATCTGTTACACAAACTGGATCGTTTTAAAATCCGCGGCGATAATGTTGCAGAAGCTAAAATAATGAATTCACTCATAAATCGCCACAATATTGCATCAATGTTTCTTCTGTCAATGTCAAGAACGCTTGCAGAGCGACAAACATACCAACCCCCATCACTCCTCCTTCCACGGAGCGTGATTGGATTAGAGACGGCCTTTCCCCTCTAACCTCGTGATGTTGGCTGTTTCCTGCTTTTTCTGCTGGACTGCCGAAGCTGCACTGAACACTGCTCGTCAATAGCAGGCACACAGCTCTGATACAGGACGCTTTAATCAAAGCATAAGGCTATCGGACATTTATTTCACATTCAAACAGACAGCAATGCGAAGGAAATCGAGGATGTTACTATGCTTCGCGGTCCTGTGGGTGCTTGGCATAGCATATTATTTCTATTCGGGAACAACGTTAAGTCGAAAGGTAGGTTTCCCGGATACTTTTTGCTCTTATTGAAAATGCATCAGGGGTGTATTCATTACGCCAATTCTGCTGCAAAATGTTTCTTAAATGGAACGAAGCGATTAGCGACCTAACTGAATGTGTCCAACATACTTACATTTTTCTCTGTTTGATTCCGTTTGGTTCTTAAACGGTAAATCGTTTCCGTAATAAATACACCCCAGTGCTCGCTTTCAGGAGATTTTAGTCCGTGGAATCCTTTCAAGACTAAAGCGAAACATACTGTGAAGATGTTTAACAAGTGGCTATTTTGATAGGCGGTTTATATTATGGAATATTATATCGTTCCAAAATCTGTTTCCATCAACAACTAGATTATTTTAATTTGCTTGAAAATAGGGATACAGCTCTTGTATGATTTGAACGTTGCTCTGTCTGGTATCGTATCATTTCGCTGTGATTGAATAGCTGGGCGGTTGTAAACACTTTATGAAGAGCTGCGTTTCACGCACACAACGCTTACTTATTCGACTATTTAGGAAGACCTCAACAGTGAAGTATATAGGCTACAAATACTTAATTGTTGAAATATATTCCCTCGCAATACTGGCAGGAAATATATAGGCTACGTTGTAACAAAATATGCAAACCTTATTCGTCCGTCTGCCATTGTTAAAACCCCTGCTTGTTTATGGTCATATAATTTAAATTGAGGAATAGGCTAATGGCTGTAGTTTATAGCCTAAGAACTATAGTTCTCTCTCAAGCCTTTAATTCTTATTTCTCTGTTACCTTTAATATACAGAATTGACGAGGTCAAATATGCCACTTAAAGTAAAGTTGTCCTTTCAGCAAAAATATGAGTGTTTTTATCATGTAACCAACCCCATTGACAACACCTACACTCCTAACCGCTCCTGTTGTCATTGTGTGATCAGTCATTCTGTCCCTTACATTTGACATTAGGCTGATAGGTGGTGCAGCTAGATAAGGACTCATGGGCATTCTGATTTGATTAACAAAGGCCTAATCTCCGGTTATCAGAGAGCAGTTACCCATTTCCCTGGTGAGTACAAGGCAGTGGGACGCCTCAAGAGCAAATCACAGGGTACATCTCACAAACGACACTGCTGTGCTAAACTCCCACATTGTACTCAAATAGGGGTGATAAAGTTACCGCTGGTATGCTTCCTGTGGGAAGGGGGCATCTGATGTCTGACTTTTGTTATGGAGGGAGATGAGCCTGCAAAAGAATGCACGTTCGTTGTATTTCTATCCATGTGTAAGACAAGCTACATCTACAATTAGGCCTACTGCTGTAGGCCTATCTGAGCTGCCTGTCTGTGATTTGGGTGGATGCTGCTTTGCATTGTTGTAGGAGAACAACAGTAAAAGGAGACCATGGTGGCTGAGAGCCCAACAGCAATATGCTTCCTCCTGCTACTGCAGACTGGAACCCTCTGTTTTGGACTGTTTACAGGCTCCTGCTACTGCAGACTAGAACCCTCTGTTTCGGACTATTGACAGTGCCCCTCACTGTAATTTAGGTAGTGTATTTTTATACTCATCGTGTGTGCGCGCGCATGCATGTCAATTGAACGATGCACTTATATGAATAATTGTAGTCATTTAGCAGGGGATCTTATCAAAAGCGACTTACAGGAGCACTTAGGGTTAAGTACCTTGCTCAAGGGTGGTCTTAGGCACTGCATCTCAGTGCTAGAGGTGTCACTACAGACCCTGGTTCGATTCCAGGCTGTATCACAACTGGCCGTGATTGGGAATCCCACAGGGCGGTGCACAATTGGCCGAGTGTCGTTAGGGTTTGGCCAGGGTAGGCCGTCATTGTAAATAAGAATTTGTTAGTAACTGACTTACCTAGTTAAATCAAAATATATAATAAAAGAGCACATCGACAGATTTTTCACTTAGTCTGCTCTGGGATTCGAACCAGCGACCTTTAAGTTACTGGCCCAACGCTCTTAACCGCTAGGCTACCTGCCCCTTTTTTGCTTCTTACAGTGAATGGTGTGATGGAATGTACATCAGATGTTCAAGCTTCTGTCTGTACTCACAGCTCAGAAGGCCTCTAACTATTTAAATATAATCTAATTTATTGCTCTCCACCGAGCAAGTTATTGTTTACAGACATACATTTTACCCAAAACGTCACCCAGACATTTACAGTTTCAACCCAACACTTTCACTTTGGAGACTTAACACGATAAACTAAAAATAGAGAAAATTGCTGCCTTGAACTGACTGAGTAAACTACATATTGAATGGCCTTAAATTAGGCCTCTTTGCAGTCATGCAGGTTGGAGGTCCTCAGTGTTTAGCAGCCAGGTCGGATGATGGATGCTTTCTCCGACCTGTCACATTATTGTATTGGGAGCTGCTGCGGCTTGGTGAGAATGCACTCACTGGACGTGTATGGTAACCAGATTGGCAGCTTTTATCTCTGGCTCCAATGTGTTTGATTCTGATCTCCGCTCTGCAACACAATTATTGACAAGCTGGTTGTTCTGCTCTGGTTCAGCGGACAACATTGTAGCTGCGCCTGCGAGTGAATGGCCATGCGGTGCTTCCTCTTCTTTTTAAATCAAAGCTCTCTTTGGAATAATAATGAATTAATGCAATGGGAAGTGTACATTAAACATGTCAAGTGTGTTTAAAGCAGAGGGAGAGTTTCTTCATTCTCTGCTGATGTCATAACTGATAATCCTCAGGTTACATTTTGTTCAGTTTTGAACAGCTCACTGGATGTTTGATTCATTTGCTGAAATAATGTTTGTAATAATAATGGCATTCATTCACAAATGTATTCTGATATTTGAGTGTTCCTAGTCCCCCTGGATTACTTTTCTCTCAGTCAGAGCCAACACCTACTCCCCCTGGATTACTATTCCCTCGGTCAGAGCCAACACCTAGTCCTCCTGGATTACTATTCTCTCAGTCAGAGCCAACACCTACTCCCCCTGGATTACTATTCCCTCGGTCAGAGCCAACACCTAGTCCTCCTGGATTACTATTCCCTCGGTCAGAGCCAACACCTACTCCCCCTGGATTACTATTCCCTCGGTCAGAGCCAACACCTAGTCCTCCTGGATTACTATTCTCTCAGTCAGAGCCAACACCTACTCCCCCTGGATTACTATTCCCTCGGTCAGAGCCAACACCTAGTCCTCCTGGATTACTATTCCCTCGGTCAGAGCCAACACCTAGTCCTCCTGGATTACTATTCCCTCAGTCAGAGCCAACACCTAGTCCTCCTGGATTACTATTCCCTCGGTCAGAGCCAACACCTACTCCCCCTGGATTACTATTCCCTCGGTCAGAGCCAACACCTAGTCCTCCTGGATTACTATTCCCTCGGTCAGAGCCAACACCTAGTCCTCCTGGATTACTATTCCCTCGGTCAGAGCCAACACCTAGTCCTCCTGGATTACTATTCCCTCGGTCAGAGCCAACACCTAGTCCTCCTGGATTACTATTCCCTCGGTCAGAGCCAACACCTAGTCCTCCTGGATTACTATTCTCTCAGTCAGAGCCAACACCTACTCCCCCTGGATTACTATTCCCTCGGTCAGAGCCAACACCTAGTCCTCCTGGATTACTATTCCCTCGGTCAGAGCCAACACCTAGTCCTCCTGGATTACTATTCCCTCGGTCAGAGCCAACACCTAGTCCTCCTGGATTACTATTCCCTCGGTCAGAGCCAACACCTAGTCCTCCTGGATTACTATTCTCTCAGTCAGAGCCAACACCTACTCCCCCTGGATTACTATTCCCTCGGTCAGAGCCAACACCTAGTCCTCCTGGATTACTATTCCCTCGGTCAGAGCCAACACCTAGTCCTCCTGGATTACTATTCTCTCAGTCAGAGCCAACACCTACTCCCCCTGGATTACTATTCCCTCGGTCAGAGCCAACATCTAGTCCTCCTGGATTACTATTCCCTCGGTCAGAGCCAACACCTAGTCCTCCTGGATTACTATTCCCTCGGTCAGAGCCAACACCTAGTCCTCCTGGATTACTATTCCCTCGGTCAGAGCCAACACCTAGTCCTCCTGGATTACTATTCCCTCGGTCAGAGCCAACACCTAGTCCTCCTGGATTACTATTCCCTCGGTCAGAGCCAACACCTAGTCCTCCTGGATTACTATTCTCTCAGTCAGAGCCAACACCTACTCCCCCTGGATTACTATTCCCTCGGTCAGAGCCAACACCTAGTCCTCCTGGATTACTATTCCCTCGGTCAGAGCCAACACCTAGTCCTCCTGGATTACTATTCTCTCAGTCAGAGCCAACACCTACTCCCCCTGGATTACTATTCCCTCGGTCAGAGCCAACATCTAGTCCTCCTGGATTACTATTCCCTCGGTCAGAGCCAACACCTAGTCCTCCTGGATTACTATTCCCTCGGTCAGAGCCAACACCTAGTCCTCCTGGATTACTATTCCCTCGGTCAGAGCCAACACCTAGTGCAGTTTTATTCTCCTCAGACAATTTATTATGATGTGGCATGTTGCAATCTCCCATTGTTTACGGAATAACTCAGCGTAACAAAACCCGGCATAGGATCTGAGTCCGTTTTTTAAAAATCCCCCAAAATAATTTTTCCCACAATGTGTATGTGTCTAGTGTCGTAGGATGCACTTGGGTTGATTCATATGAATAATCGTGTGGAAATGACGCTAGGTTGTTGTCTCTCACCACTCTTCCCACTGTTTATCTTTAGCCTACCTGTGAGGGGAAATGTGTTGTCATGTGGAGAGCACATTGCTTTTGATGCCCCTGCTCTATCCTGACCTTTGCCTTGTATGTGGTTTAACATGGAGCCAGAAAAAGTGTCTAGAGAGCATTCCAGGCCCTTCCAGCTTCTGCCCTTTTGATCCAGCAGAGCGATCCCTGATCTAATATTGACTAGGCTGAATAAAGAGGATCTGGATGGGCCCACTGATCACAAAGTGGGAAACCCCAAGTTAAATCTCTCCCCTGCTCTGCTCCTGATCAGCAGGAACTACTCTTTGTGGGTTGTTGTCTACTTGTCTTTATCCTGTGTGTGTTGCTCTTACAGTTGAAGTCGGAAGTTTACATACACTTAGGTTGGATTCATTAAAACTTGTTTTTCAACCACTCCACAATTTTCTTGTTAAAACTTCTTACAGCTGAGATCCCGTTAATGGGATCGACTTGACAACAGCCAGTGAAAGTGCAGGGCGCCAAATTCAAACAACAGATATCTCATAATTAAAATTCCTCAAACATACAAGTATTTTACACCATTTTAAAGATAAACTTGTTGTGAATCCAGCCACAGTGTCCGATTTCAAAAAGGCTTTACGACGAAAGCACACCATCTGATTATGTTAGGTCAGTACCTAGTCACAGAAAAACACAGCCATTTTTCCAGCCAAAGAGAGGAGTCACAAAAAGCAGAAATAGAGAGAAAATTAATCACTAACCTTTGATCTTCATCAGATGACACTCATATGACTTCATGTTACACAATACATGTATGTTTTATTCGATAAAGTTCATATTTATATCCCAAAAACTTAGTTTACATTGGCGCGTTATGTTCAGTAATGTATTGCCTCCAAAACATCCGGCGATTTTTGCAGAGAGCCACATCATTTTACAGAAATACTCATAATAAACATTGATAAAAGATACGCGTGTTATGCATGGAATTGTATATAAACTTCTCCTTAATGCAACCGCTGTGTAAGATTTCAAAAAAACTTTATGGAAAAAGCACACCATGCAATAATACAGGTACCCGCCATGTTGTGGAGTCAACAGAAGTCAGAAATAGCATTATAAATATTCACTTACCTTTGATGATCTTCATCAGAATGCACTCCCAGGAATCTCAGTTCCACAATAAAAGTTTGTTTTGTTCGATAGTCCATAATTTATGTCCAAATACCTCCCTTTTTTGTTAGCGCATTTAGTTCAAAAATCCACATTCATGATGCGCAGGCCAGACAAAGTCCCCAAATTCCATTACAGTTCGTAGAAACATGTCAAACGATGTATACAATCAATCTTTAGGATGGTTTTAACATTAATCTTCAATAATGTTTCAAACGGTCTTTAGAAACGAAAAGGAACGCAGCTGCCTCTCACGGGGGCGCGCGTCTGAGTAAGCTCATGGCACTGCCAAACACCTGGTTGAACCAGCTCTCATTCCCTCATCCTTCACAGTAGAAGCCTGAAACAAGGTTCTAAAGACTGTTGACATCTAGTGGAAGCCTTAGGAAGTGCAATATGACCCCATAGACACTGTATATTGGATAGGCAAACATACAAACCTCAGATTTCTCACTTCCTGGTTGGATTTTTTCTCAGGTTTTTGCCTGCCATATGAGTTATGTTATACTCACAGACATCATTCAAACAGTTTGAGAAAACACTGTGAAGTTTCTATCAAATACTAATAATAATATGCATATATTAGCAACTGGGACTGAGGAGCAGGCAGTTTAATCTGGGCACCTTATTCATCCAAGCTACTCAATACTGCCCCCAGCCATAAGAAATTAACAAACTAATGTTTTGGCAAGTCGGTTAGGACATCTACTTTGTGCATAACACAGGTAATTTTCCCAACAATTGTTTACAGACAGATTATTTCACTTATAATTTCCTGTGTCACAATTCCAGTGAGTCAGAAGTTTACATACACTGAGTTGACTGCTTAGAAAATTCCAGAAATTGATGTCATGGCTTTAGAAGCTTCCGATAGGCTACTTGACATCATTTAAGTCAGTTGGAGGCGTACCTGTGGATGTATTTCGAGGCCTACCGTCAAACTTGGTGACTCTTTGCTTGACATCGAGAAAATCAAAACAAATCAGCCAAGACCTCAGAAAATTAATTGTAGACCTCCACAAGTCTGGTTCATCCGTGGGAGAAATTTCTAAACACCTGAAGGTACCATGTTCATCTATACAAACAATAGTACGCAAATATTAACACCATGGGACCACACAGCCGTCATACCGCTCAGGAAGGAAACGCATTCGGTCTCCAAGAGATGAACGTACTTTAGTGCAAAAAGTGCAAATCAGTCCCAGAACAACAGCAAAGGACCTTGTGAAGATGCTGGAGGAAATGGGTACAGAAGTATCTACATCCACAGTAAAACAAGTCCTATATCGACATAACCTGAAAGGCCGCTCAGCAAGGAAGAAGTCACTGCTCCAAAATCGCCATAAAAAGCCAGACTATCGTTTGCAACTGCACATGGGGACAAAGATTGTACTTTTTGGAGAAATGTCTTCTGGTCTGATGAAATAGAACTGTTTGGCCTTAATGACCATCGTTATGTTTGGAGGAAAAAGGGGGATGCTTGCAAGCCGAAGAACACCATCCCAACCGTGAAGCACGGGAGTGGCAGCATCAGGTTGTGGGGGTGCTTTGCTGGTGCACTTCACAAAATAAATGGCATCATGAGGCAGGAAAATTGTGGCTATATTGAAGCAACATCTCAAGACATCAGTCAGGAAGTTAAAGCTTGGTCGCAAATGGGTCTTCCAAATGGACAATGACCCCAAGCATACTTCCAAAGTTGTGGCAAAATGGCTTAAGGACAACAAAGTCAAGGTATTGGAGTGGCCATCACAAAGCCCTAACCTCAATCCTATACAAATTGTGTGGGCAGAACTGAAAAAGCGTGTGCGAGCAAGGAGGCCTACACACCTGACTCAGTTACACCAGCTCTGTCAGGAAGAATGGGCCAAAATTCACCCAACTTATTGTGGGAAGCTTGTGGATGCCTACCCGAAACATGTGACCCAAGTTAAGAAATGTAAAGGCAATGCTACCAAATACTAATTGAGTGTATGTACATTTCTGACCCACTGGGAATGTGATGAAAGAAATAAAAGCTGAAATAAATCATTCTCTCTACTACTATTCTGACATTTCACATTCATAAAATAAAGTGGTGATCCTAACTGACCTAAGACAGGGACTTTTTTTACTAGGATTAAATGTCAGGAATTGTTAAATTGAGTTTAAATGTATTTGGCTAAGGTGTATGTAAACTTCCGTCTTCAACTGTATCTGCTTCCTGGCTAAGCCATATAAATGGACCTGGTTTGGAGCTGATCTGTCTTCTTGCAGTGCTTGAGGAGTTTCACTGATGTACAGAACTGTCAGTGTTCATCCATGATTGTTTTGTTCGATAGGGTGGTTCAGATGCCTGGAGCTCGTCATTCACCTCCAGCGGTGGTAGTACTCAGTGCCATGATAAGGAAAGGAGCCTACTCTGAAATCATTTTGTTCTTTGATATCCCACTGTGAGCTTTTAAATTATGACTTTTATTATTACTTTCTGACTTTTTCCTCTTCTGAGGAATATTTAACTTGTGAGAAGTATGTAACTGACCTTTCTATGGGTCCATTTAAAGATGAAAAATGCTCTTTTTTTAATGATTGAGACAGGTGGTTAGGCATACGGTGTTTTGACAAGTACCGCTACTTCTGAATGGAGACATTTGACAAGGCAAAGACAAAAGAGAGAGATGAATACTGCTTTGAGTGGTGAGATGTTTATGTTTTTTCCTCTGTTTATGGAGCTTATTAGCCGTAGTCATTACATTCTGAATTGCAAATGCTTCACCACCATACATTTCTGTCAAGGGAGCCAGAGGCTGTTTGGCAAAACCCCACTGGTCTGCGCTGCCCAGTACACAATGGCTCCATTTTCCATAGGACCTGTCGATATAAAGATACAGTACACTACAGGCATGTGAAGAATTGCGTTGACTCTCATAATAAAGCATTCATAGGACACATTCATTACTGCTGGATTACATTACAGGTAATGAGTGTAAATCAAGTCCAATTAATGTAATGACTAAAGATTAGGCATACCAGTCTGAATTATGGTCAAATAAGTACATTTCCTCAATGCTTACTTCATTTTTCTTTTTGTCATCTTTGATTTCCTGATGAGGTTTAAAATAGTGTGTCAAGTCTATTCTAAGTTATGAGGTATTAACATAATGCTTTCCAATGCTTAGTCTCTCTGTAGAACAGGGGGCAGTAAAACCGCTTGGACACTGGTGACCCACACGTGGTTGTAATACTTGGATAAGTGAGATTGTCTCTCTGACAGTATTATGTCTAACAAGGTGCAGATGTGCTCAAGCCACTGTACAGCCTGTAAGACAGTAATATGACTCTGAAGGGACTGGCCAGGGATGGTACCAGCAGGAATGTGTACTTTGGCATGAGGACTTATAACACACAGGCCATTCTCACTACTCTGCAGACTAAACAGGGTTTTCCTTCTGGGCTGTAACTGTTTGTGCAGAGAGAGGGCTACTGCCCTGAAGTCTCACACTTTCTGTTTGTATTTCTTGGCCCTCTGTCAAGTGTGAACATTGTGACTCTTTGTAACAAACTTGTTCTCAGCTTTGACAAAACAATCTCATGTGTTTGAGAGACTGCACTTCCCAGAAGAGTTTGGGATTGTGTGAAGGCCACAGGCCTTAGTGGTTCCACTAGTGGTTCTGAGGACTAGCAACATGAACTGGAATAGAGCCTCTTTGTGCTTTTAATGAAAGTGCTGCTGCCTCAGATTTGTCCTAAGACCCTGTTTCAATGTATTTTCCTTGGGCTAATCATGGGAGAGGGCAGATCCCATTCTTACCCTTCTTCAACAATGTGGTTTGTTTTATTGGAAGGATGAACAATGGATTTGCCAGTAGAATTTCAGCGTTATTGGTTTTCTGGATTTTTTTGAGTTTACAAATACTCCCTAGCTCTGCTTTTGCATAATTGATATTCAGATTTCCATTTGCTGTGTGTGAATGTTTCCTCTCACTGTGATTTGAACAGAATGCCCCCCCCTTACATTCTAACACTCATGGCGTACTGCTCCTGCCCCCTGCCCATATACACATTTTGATGCCCTCTGTAGATCTGGGGGAACTGGGTCTACCTAGCCTACCTACCAGATGCTGAAGACCTATGAAGACAAAAGTCTATATTTTTATATAGCTTGAGTTACTTATTACAGTCGGTCAATCCTATAGTATTTAAGAAAATAATATGTGTGCAGTTATTGTGTGGGTGAGGTTTAGAGACAGTTTTTCTTAATTTTTTCAAAGTGGAGTTGGGTTTCCTTTACAGCAGTAAGTGATTGTTTTACCACCCCAGTGCCCTGCCCAGATCTACGTTTCTGATGGCACTCATAAATATGCTTGTTGCCTTAGACACAACAAAATCACTGTTTGAAGAACATTATGTCAATTCCAGGTCTTATTGGAAATGTACAGGCTTACAGGCAAAGCCTAAGGGAAGACATGATCCTAACAGTGTTGGCTTGTCGTAGTGTACCACTGTGGAAATATAGAACAACCAAGGGCATGCAGATAAGGAACAAACGTGAACAAAGCCACTGTAAATGTGGTGTGTTTTATTGACATCTGTGGGAATTTACTTTTGAATGTGGGATAAGGCAACTGTTCAATAGTTTGGAGTTGTTCAGAAGACTAGAACTAATTTCAAGAGCTGTTGTATCTCTTGCCGCAGTGGTCTTTTAATTTGGGTAAAACCTGTTTTAAGACTTGAGTCATACCAGATAACTATTTTGTGTGCTGATGGCATCCTCCTTTTAACTACACTGCCTTCAGAAAGTATTCATACAACTTGACTTATTCCACATTTTGTTGTGGAATTGTGTTACTGTTTAAAAAAAATATTTTTCTCACCCATCTACACACACTACCCCATAATGACAAAGTGAAAACATGTTTTTTTCTCCTCACCTTTTTGCAAATAAAATTGAAAATAAAATAGAAATTTAAATTAGATGTATTCACACCCCAGAATCATGTTAGAATCACCTTTGGCAGTGACTACAGCTGTGAGTCTTTCTGGGTAAGTATCTAAGATCTTTTCACACCTGGATTGTACCACATTTCCCATTTTTCTTTGCAAAATTCTTCAACCTCTGTCAAATTTGTTGAAGATTGTTGCTAGACAACAATTTTCAGTTCTTGCCATAGTTGCAAATTATCGTGACCTAGTCCCCTGCTCGACGGAGGGGACCATACAGATAATTGCGTGTGTGGGGTACAGAGATGAGGTAGTCATTAAAAAATCACGTTAAACTCTATTGTTGAATAAAATTTATTTATAGCCCTTCGTACATCAGCTGATGTCCCAAAGTGCTGTACAGAAACCCAGTCTAAAACCCCAAACAGCAAGCGATGCAGGTGTAGAAGCACGGTGGCTAGGAAAAACTCCCTAGAAAGGCCAGAACATAGGAAGAAACCTAGAGAGGAACCAGGCTATGAGGGGTGGCCAGTCCTCTTCTGGCTGTGCCGGGTGGAAGAACATGGCCAAGATGTTCAAATGTTCATAAATGACCAGCATGGTCAAATAATAATAATCACAGTAGTTGTCGAGGGTGCAGCACCTCAGGAGTAAATGTCAGTTGGCTTTTCATAGCCGATCATTAAGAGTATCACTACCGCTCCTGCGGTCTCTAGAGAGTTGAAAACAGCAGGTCTGGGACAGGTAGCACGTCCGGTTAACAGGTCAGGGTTCCATAGCCGCAGGCAGAACAGTTGAAACTGGAGCAGCAGCACGGCCAGGTGCACTGGGGGCAGCAAGGAGTCGTCATGCCAGGTCATCCTGAGGCATGGGCCTAGGGCTCAGGTCCTCCGAGAGAGAGAATTAGAGAGAGTATACTTAAATTCACACAGGACACCAGATAAGACAGGAGAAGTACCCCAGATATAGCCCCCCGACACATACACTACTGCAGCATAAATACTGGAGGCTGAGACATGAGGGGTCAGGAGACACTGTGGCCCCATCCGATGATACCCCCGGACAGGGCCAAACAGGAAGGATATAACCCCACCCACTTTGCCAAAGCACAGCCCCCACACCACTAGAGGGATATCTTCAACCACCAACTTCCCATCCTGAGACAAGGCCGAGTATAGCCCACAAAGATCTCCGCCACGGCACAACCCAAGGGGGGGGGGGTGCCAACCCAGACAGGAAGATCACATCAGTGACTCAACCCACTCAAGTGACGCACCCCTCCTTGGGACGGCATGAAAGAGCAACAGTAAGCCAGTGACTCAGCCCCTGTAATAGGGTTAGAGGCAGAGAATCCCAGTGGAGAGAGGGGAACCCGCCAGGCAGAGACAGCAAGGGTGGTTCGTTGCTCCAGAGCCTTTCCGTTCACCTTCACACTCCTGGGCCAGTGTAAGTCCATGCAACTTATGTGACTTGTTAAAAACTTCTTCTGGCTGCAAGCCCGACGTCGGTACACTTATGACAACAGCCAGCTCAAGTGCAGGGCGCGAAATTCAAAATATATTTTTTAGAAATATTTAACTTTCACACATTAACAAGTCCAATACAGCAAATGAAAGGTACACATCTTGTGAATCCAGCCAACATGTCCGATTTTTAAAATGTTTTACAGCGAAAACAGCACGTATATTTATGTTAGCTCACCACCAAATACAAAAAAGGACAGACATTTTTCACAGCACAGGTAGCATGCACAAAGCCAACCTAACTAACCAAGAACCAACCAAACTAACCAACAAACAACTTAATCAGATGACAGTATTATAACATGTTATTCAATTAATCTGTTTTGTTCGAAAAATGTGCATATTTCAGGTATAAATCATAGTTTACATTGCAGCTACAATCAGAAATTGCACCGAAAGCAGCCATAATAATTACAGACACCAACGTCAAATACCGAATTACTCATCATAAAACATTTCTGAAAAATACATAGTGTACAGCAAATGAAAGACAGGCATCTTGTGATTCCAGCCAATATTTCCGATTTATTAAGTGTTTTACAGCGAAAACACAATATAGCGTTATATTAGCTTACCACATTAGCCAGAAACACAAGCCATTCCCCAGTAGCAAAGGTTAGCGATCGTAACAAACCAGCAAAAGATATATCATTTTTGACTAACCTTGATATGCTTCATCAGATGACAGTCCTATAACATCAGGTTATACATACACTTATGTTTTGTTCGAAAATGTGCATATTTAGAGCTGAAATCAGTGGTTATACATTGTGCTAATGTAGCATATTTTTCCCACAACGTCCGGATATTTTTCTGACACTTTTTCTGACACACATATTCTGACCAAATAGCTATTCATAAACATAACTAAAAAATACATGTTGTATAGGAAATGATAGATACATTAGTTCTTAATGAAATCGCTGTGTTAGAATTCTAAAAATAACTTCATTACCACATCCAGTTTACGTTATGGCGAGAGAGTACCCAAACTCTGGGCGCAAACGACTAGTTCACATGTACGACAGATATATGAAATAGCATCATAAAATGGGTCTTACTTTTTCTGATCTTTCATCAGAATGTTGTACAAGGGGTCCTTTGTCGGGAACAATCGTTGTTTAGATTTAGAACGGCCTTTTTCCCTCTCGATTTAGCAAGCACACTTGCCAAGTGGCACGAATCTCTCCATGTCAACAAACGGAAGAGAACGGAACACGGCAAAACTCCCGAAAAAATTTCAATAATCTGATTAAACTATATTGAAAAAACATACTTTACGATGAAATTGTCACATGTATCAAATAAAATCAAAGACGGAGATATTAGTCGTCCATAACGGCAGCTTTTCAGAAGGCAATTCCAGGTCCATCCTCGCGCTTTCCAGAAAACAGGAAATGGGTGACACGTCATTCCAAGAGGATTTATTCCACTTCAGACCAAGATAAACACTCCATTTCTTCTCTCACTGCCTCTTGACATCTAGGGGAAGGTGTATGACGTGCATGTATACTAATACGTATCATGCCCATTTATAGGCAGGACCTAGAACAGAGCCTCGATTTCAGACTTTCCACTTCCTGATCAGGAAGTTTGTGCCAAATGAGTTCTGTTTTACTCACAGATATAATTCAAACGGTTTTAGAAACTAGAGAGTGTTTTCTATCCAATAGTAATAATAATAATATGCATATTGTACGAGCAAGAATTGAGTACGAGGCCGTTTGAAATGGGCACCTTTTATCCAGTTACTCAATACTGCCCCTGCAGCCCAAACAGGTTAAGCACATTTCTACCCCTGAACTTATTTAGGCTTGCTATAACAAAGGGGTTGAATACTTAAGGCATTTCAGCGTTTCATTTTTTGTTCATTGGAAAAATAAAAAAACATAATTCCACTTTGACATTATGGGGTATTTTGTGTAGGCCAGTGACACAATCTATATTTAATAAATGTTTATATTCAGGCTGTAACAACAAAATGTGGAACCGTCAAGGGATGTGAATTCTTTCTGAAGGCTCTGTAGCTAGTACTGTACATACCTGTTTTACCTGATTTTACTTTGTAAACTTTTAAACAAACTTTAAAATATTACCTTTTAACATATTGGCAAATGAGAAATTATTAGAAAAAAGTATTGTCAGAGTTTTTAGTTGTATATGTCAATTCTCTGTACAGGCTACTATTTTATCAATTTAAGTTGTCAACCAACTCTACATGGATCTGACTTAGAATATGTGGACAACTACAAATACCTAGGTGTCTGGTTAGAATTAAACTCTCTTTCCAAACTCACATTAAGCATCTCCAATCCAAAATTATATCTGGAATCGGCTTCCTATTTCGGAAACAAAACATCCTTCACTCATGCTGCCAGACATACCCTCGTAAAACTGACTCCTGCCGATCCTTGACTTCAGCTATGTCATTTACAAAATAGCCTCCAACACTCAGCAACTGCAGTTGCTATCACAGTGCCATCTGTTTTGTCACCAAAGCCCCATATACTACCCACCACTGCGACCTGTACGCTCTCGTTGGCTGGCCCTCGCTTCATATTCGTCAATGACTGGAACGAATTGCAAAGATCCATATCTCCCTCACTAACTTTAAGCACCAGCTGTCAGAGCAGCTCACAGATCACTGCACCTGTACATAGCCCATCTGTAAATAGCCCATCTAACTACCTCATCCCATACTGTTATTTTTTTTTTGCTCCTTTGCACCCGAGTGTCTCTACTTGCACCTTCATCTTCTGCACATCTATCACTCCAGTGTTTAATTGCTAAATTGTAATTATTTCACCACTATGGCCTATTTATTGCCCCCCTTAGCTCATTTGCACACACTGTATATAAACATTTTATTCTCTATTGTGTTATTGACTGTGTTTGTTTATTCCATGTGTAACTCTGTGTTTTGGTCGCAGTTGTAAATGAGGACTTGTTCTCAACTAGCCTACCTGGTTAAATAAAGGTGAAATGCATTTTAAAAAAATAATCTCAATATAGGTTTAGCTCGGGTGATTGTGGAGGCCAGGTCATGTGATGCAACACTCCGTCACTCTCCGATGTCAAATAGCCCTTACACAGCCTGGAGGTGTGTTGGGTCATTGTCCTGTTGAAAACCAATTATAGTCCCACTAAGCACAAACCAGATGGGATGGCCTATTGCTGTTGTAGCCATGCTGGTTGTGTGCCTTGAATTCTAAATAAATCAGACAGTTTCACCAGCAAAGCACCATCACACCACCTCCTCCATGCTTCACAGTGGGAACCACACACGCGGAGATCATCCGTTCACCTACTCTGCGTCACAAAGACACGGCAGTTGTACCCAATAATCTCAAATTTGGACTCATCAGACCAAAGGACAGATTTCCACCGGTCTAATGTCCATTGCTTGTGTTTCTTGGCCCAAGCAAATCCTTTCTTATTATTGGTGTCCTTTTTAGTAGTGGTTTTTATGAAGTATTTTGACCACGAAGGCCTGATTCATGCAGTCTCCTCTGAACAGTTGATGTTGAGATGTCTGTTACTTGAACTCTGTGAAGCATTTATTTGGGCTGCAATCTGAGGTGCCGTTAACTCTAATGGACTTACCCTCTGCAGCAGAGGTAACTCTGGGTCTTCCTTTCCTGTGGTGGTCCTCATGAGAGCCAGTATCATCATTGCACTTCATGGTTTTGCGACTGCACTTAAAGAAACTTTCAAAGTTCTTGTCATTTTCCACATTGACTGACCTTCATGTCTTAAAGTAATGATGGACTGTCATTTCTCTTTGCTTATTTGAGCTGTTCTTGCCATAATATGGACTTGGTCTTATATCAAACAGGGCTATTTTCTGTCTACCTTGTCACAACACAACTGATTAGCTCAAACACATTAAGAAGGAAAGACATTCCAAAAATTAACTTTTAACAAGGCACACCTGTTAATTGAAATGCATTCCAGGTGAATACTGTACCTCATGAAGCTGGTTGAGAGAATGCCAGCAGCGTGCAAAGCTGTCAAGGCAATGTGTGGCTACTTTGAAGAATCTAAAATATATTTTGATTTGTTTTAACACTTGTTTGGTTACTACATGATTCCATATGTGTTATTTCAGTTTTGATGTCTAATAGTAAAAATAAAGAGAAACCCTGGAAAGTGTAGTTGTCTGAACTTTCTACTGGTACTGTATGTGTGGAATGCATGACTGGCCCTCATGCTGACTGCTGTAGGCTGTTTCTTGGAAAAGAACATGGCAGCCATGTGAGCCAACAGATTTGGTGGTTTTGCAGATATTTGTCATGAGCTTTGAATCCAAAGGCTAAAAACACTAATCAACACCCGGAAATAGAGAGTAGCCCTAGTATTTTTGGTAAATGAAACGCCCTGTGTGGATACTATATCCTTACTGGAAGTTGAGCAAATGAAATCGCACTTTCCCTGCCTGTGATTTGTTTCCTTCTTTGAAAAGGACTGAATCCTTTACATTTTCTTGATCAGGAATGACAAATAATCCCTCTAGAGAAATTGAGAATCTCTGTGTGTTTTAGGCAATTGAACATGTCTTTCCTATTCTAAAAGCAAGAGGCTTGCCTATTGGAGGCATGAATTGAAGACATTAAAGGACATTGACAAACACACAAACGTTCAATAATTAATTTACAGAGGATACCCATTTGTTTTTCCGATGTGAACGTACTTCGTGTTGTGTTTTTAAAGAAAGGACTGTCCGGCCGTCGATCCCAGTTGATTGGTGTTTATTCTGACGATCGACACAAGGAAGCAGATTAGATGTGCAGGACAACAGGATGTTGATGGCTGTAGATTTGTGATTTGTCTGTTTAACATGGAAATAACTGTGAATTAGCAGGGGCTAATGTGATCATTACAATTAGAGCATGCTTACAGCAATAACATACAAAAGCTAATCCCAGGATGCCCCCAATATCTAACTGGTATCTTAGAATTTACATTTGGGATCTCCCCCTATCTGCATGCATGACCAATGGCATACCACCTTATTGATATGTACATTTAACCAACCAATAGGAATAGATGAACATTGAATACATATTTATTCAGTGTCAAGTGGAAACATACCCAACCCTGTTACATTTGTATAACAAGGCCACATTTTGGTGTCAATATTTTGATATAGTACTATATTTTGAGATCACATTTTGAGCATATGGGAAGCAAGAAAGATGGGAATAAGAAGTTAATTCAATCTAATTGGATCTTAAATTCAGTTTCCAACTAACCTGATCTTGTCACTGTGAGTAGCACTGTCCAACTGCACATAACCCAGGGGTTTACGTACTAGCAGAGAGATGTTAGAGAAACATCCTGGGACTTTAGCAGTTGATATACTGTGAATGATATGTCACATTTGAGCTTTCTCGTATATAGTCAGTTAACAATTTGTCTTGGCAATGAAACATGGGAGCGACTTTGAGACATCCAGAGAGAGACAGACAACCGCTGTAACGAGCCAAAATTACTGTGGTGAACAATGCGATCACAGTTGATACACAATAAAAAATAAAGTTGGTGTTATTATGCTAATTTGACAGCAAATGAAACGACTGTTACAGCTATTTGATGAAGATGGATATTTAGCCTAACCAGTGTTCTCGAGCCTAACCAGTGTTCTCGAGGCCATGATTAGACTGAGCAATAAAGAGCACAAACAGAAGTCCTACATTTCACCCATCTTATGCCTGGTTCCCACACGGCATTAAGACACAACACAAAAAGTTTGTTAGACTAGCTCAACTGTGTTAGTAGAATAAGAATAGTTACTCCTGTCTCCAACAGCACAATGACGCAAAAGTTATTGCCCCATTCTTCCAAAATCATTCTGACTGAAACTGATTCCATTGCAGAGGAAAGGTCCAACAGCCTGTCTATGCTTTACATAACTTGTGTATAGAAAGGTTGGAACCATAATGAGTCCCTGATTCCCATCTTATTCTATAGATTACTTTAAGCCTGACTGAACTCTCCCTCCATCAACAACATGCTGTAGATATTTATGGGCCTCAGTCTATACAGTGGTGATTGCCCTATGCTGATTTCACTGGAATCCGGTGTTGTCGGCTCTCTGTGTCTCTGAGGGTTCAGAGAGAAAATGACAGGTATTTTCTTATCTTTCAGATTTGGCTTTATTTTCTCCCAGTGGTGGTTCATTGATTCAGTGGTTTTCTCCCACTGAATCAATCAGAGAGAGTATCTTATTGATCTGATAATAAGCACCATCTTTCTTCTAGGGGTATTAGAAATGTGTTTTTCCCCAAAACTGGAATTGAAGTATAATGACCACTGTTTTAATTGTTTGTTTTGAAATGAGCTGGCAGCAAGAATTGATATATGCACCATTTCCAGAATGACTTAAGTGGCAACGTGAGAGAGAATGATGGCACGCAGAGAATATCCCTCAAGGCTGGGAGTAATGGTGGACCAGCACAGTTGGCCAAAGAAAATATTCTTGGAGTAAAGAGGGAGGGATTGGCAAATGAAGAGAAGGAAAATAGTTGTTTGTTTCCGTGGGTCCTGATGGATTGACAGTTGAGGGAGCCATCTGCCTGTCTGTGAGACCCAGGGTCTAATGAGAGAATGTTTCCTTCTCCCTGTATCTGTCCCGATTCTGAGCACTCCCACTCCTCTTCTCACTCAGCCCATCCAAAATGGCTGCATCCCAGTTCAAATAAGATCTTTTGAGGATGCCAAAGTAATTAAGACTACTGCTGGGGAAATGTTCAGGTCATTACATTCAGTGGTTTATGAACTTCAAGCCATCAATGACTGTAGCTAAACACTAATTGCTTTTTTTCCTACCTGTCAACTATTTCATTGACGACCCCAAATTCTATGAAACAGCGAAATTGGGCAGACCACATGACTTGTCAAACTTTTTAACCTCTGTCTAGTAAAAGATGCACATCATGGCCACTCAGTGGAGACATGAGCAACAGTTGCTATGCTGACTCTCGTTGCCTGCACTGTGGGCAACCTTACTGTCCCAGGTTGTAACCTCAGCCCCTCTGGAGACTGTAGCTTGGGGGCTTCAGTTGAGACAATACCATGGGAAAGGACCAGGATTACTTGAGAAATCTGAAACTTAGTCTAACTGGGCTGTGTTTTTATATATGAGGATGAATTAAGATCTTGTTTGTATCTCATGGAATGAATACTAAGCATGTGATCAAAACATCTGGAGTTTTCATTCAAATTCTATTCATCCAAAACAGTTTTGTTTAGGTTTCATTGAATCCTTTTGTTAGTCATCATACAATACTCGTAACGTGTCTAGTCACTATCATTTTATGGATTTACATGTATACAGACTTCTCCATGGAGTTTATACGCTCTGTTTAATGTTATCAACTGATCTATCCACACTCCTCATCCAGCTAGCTACTGTTTACAGGACCATCTGATGGGGACTGGCGACTGTATTTACAGGACCATCTGATGGGGACTGGCGACTGTATTTACAGGACCATCTGATGGGGACTGGCGACTGTATTTACAGGACCATCTGATGCTTGCAGGAGATATTTCCTGGGTGCGGGAGCTGGAGACAAGCCTGCAACTTCCTCAGTGCTGGCCATGCATCATCACCTGACAGTCCCTTGCAGCCCAAACTTTCCACTTTGTCACACAGAGCATGACTGCCGCCTCCCCCCATTCCACAGACCCCACTCAGCTCGGCAGCCTTGGCTGCCTGCTCCTCACCAATCTACACAAGCTGTTAAGAAATAATCAACAACATGCCGTTACCTTGACAAGGTGAACAAACGTATTATGAATTATTCAGTCATGATTATGAAATACTACCCTTTTAAAGAAAATGAAAATATTTAAAACTCTCTGCCTACTTGTTGGCTCATGATTCTCAATCATTCCACTGTGTGTGTATTGCGCTTTTGGTCCTACAGGAACGATATGGATATTTATTGGATGTTATCCCTGATCATCTCCTTTTGTGATCTTGGTAGAAAATTAGGGCCTTTTATTCCATGCCATTTTTGATAATGAGAGTTGGCCTTGCTCAATCTAGGCACTTGCATTCCACAAGTGAGCTCTACTTCATGCAGATTGACAATTACCAATGGCTGGAGTTTAAAGAAAAAACTGGCCAAGCTGAAACCTATTTCATTGGATTGAATAAATGATTGGAATCACAAAGGCGGATGCCCTGCAGGATCGAATTATGAAAACTGAAAATCTTTTGCTCCAAGTCAACTTTATAACTTTATAAAATATTACATTTTCTCTATTGATGTTTGAAGTATCCCTTTGCTATCACCATCAGCTTGCTAGACGTGTATGAAATGTGTTTCATTTCAGAGGCAATCCAGGACTGGAGTACAGTACAAGTTACTACCTTTATTGAGTTTATGCCTGAACCCTATGCCTCTCAATGTCAACCTTGCCATTTGCAAAGACTTATTTCTAGGAATCAGTTAGTCTTTGTACCTTTTCCTTGCTCCTCTCCATCTCCACAATATTTCAGTTCGACGGTTTGTTTAGACAGACCTTGTGTGTATGAAGCAGGCTCATTGCAATTCAGGCCGTCTTGCCCTCGGCACCACGTTTCATATTCCCTGAGTGATCCACAGCTACACACCCAAGTGCAGGAGATGATTTGGGTTTCTGTTCGATGGGTGAAGGACGACACCATTGGAACAGCGATGAGAGAGGCCTTATTGACACACTGAGGAGGAATGCGTCCAATTTGCACTAGTCTCCAGTAACAGAATAAACAACCTAAGTGTGCCCAATATAAATGAATTCTCTCACCTGCTTCTCTTTCCCTTCACTACCAGTCGTCCCCTTCATATCCGTGTTGGTGTGATCTGCTGACAAGGAGTCTGATTCAGTTTGGCGTAATACCTCTATGTTTAGCTTGTTTCATTTCCTTAGGCTGCTGAATAATAACCACTCCAACTGTAGGATTGGAAGAATGTCTCATGCTCCACAGGCCCTGGCTTTAACAGGGCATTTAAATCATTCCGATTTACGAGAGACAATGAGCTCAAAAGCGGAGCAGTTGCTCCCTACTGCAAGTCAGAAGTTAATACTGACTGTGCGGCAGGCTGTGCTGTGACGAAGCAGTTGGCTGTATCTCTGCAGTCATCACCAGCAAAATGAAAAGCGCTTCATCAGTGTTTAACCTTGCCCAGTTCCAAGCCAACCTTCACAGAGAAGGCCGTTTACAATGAGATCTATCATCTTTAATAGTGCTGGGCATGAGTCTAGGCTCTGACTGTTGCTTCCTCTTACGTCAACTGTGAGCCTGCCTGTCACTGTCGGCATATCCTTTGTGAATTCTAACAGCAATGCTCGGTAGTGGTTTAGAACATCAGCCATGCAATGTGGTGATTTAGGAGGACATTGCCTAGATTTGGTTGAATATGGTTTAGGGTGTTGTCAGAGTTGTAGAGTTTGATAAGGGAGTACACCCTACCGTTCTTTTTAACTGATGGAAAAACTTACTGACAGTCAAAGAAGGAAATACTTGCCTACATAATGGGAAGTAAGATTTCATTTCTAAAAGTGTCCTAGTTTGCCCAAAAAGAGCCCTGCTTTCAAAAGCGAAATACTATACATAGTTTGATCAATCATTGTTGCACCATACATAGCGTTTTCTCCGAAGACAGGTGCCACCGAGAAATAGTTCTGAAATGGTGTCTGAACCATCCATTTCTCCTGTTGTGTTTCCACTTCAAGTACAGTAGTGAGTATTCAAAACCACAACGTTCATCCTTTCCACCTCGCACTGTGTGAAAACAGTTTTCTTCTGAAGAGGCTGAAGGCCTCCCGTTGAGCAGCTAAGGGTCACAAAGTGTTTATTTTCTAAGAATATGAAATATATGACTGTCTTGAACATTCCTATTATCAGTATTTGAAATCAAATTCTCTGTGAATGTGAAGCAGACAGGAGTTCCGCCAAACAGCTCATTGTTTTTGTCCTTGGGGAAGAACACTGGCTAATGTAGATTATCCAGATTTTAAATCCATCCTCTCAGTAGTTGGCTTTTATTGCAAATGTGTTACTTTATTTCATAGCAACATTTTGTTAGCAATAATGTGCTTACCTGTACAAATTAATCAATAATATAGAATACAAACACATCCTACCAATTTTACTTACTGAATAGTCAAGCCAGATGCCGCCATGTCTCCAGATTATCAAGAGTCTTTGTTGGGTCACATGTTTATACTGTCACAGGAAGCCCAAAAAGATCAAGGACAACAACCACCCGAGCTACTGCCTGTTCACCCCGCTATCACCCAGAAGGCGAGGTCAGTACAAGTGCAATCAAAGCTGGGACCTCGAGACTAAAAAACAGCTTCTATCTCTAGGTCATCAGACTGTTAAACAGCCATCACTAGTACATTAGAGGCTGCTGCCTACAGGCATAGACTAGATATCACTGGCCACTTTAATAAATGGAATACTAGTCACTTTAATGTTTGTATATCTTGCATTACTAATCTCATATGTGTATACTGTATTCTATACTATTCTACTGTATCTTAGTCTATGCTGCTCTGACATTGCTTGTCCAAATATTGATTATCAAGTCTTTTGTTGGGTCACATGTTAAAACTTCTTCTTAATAGGGGGCGCTATTTTCACTTTGGGGAAAAATCGTGCCCAAATTAAACGGCCTCGTATTCTGTTCTAGATCATACAATATGCATATTATTATTACTATTGCATAGAAAACACTCTGAATTTTCTAAAACTCTTTGAATTATATCTGTGAGTAAAACAGAACTCATTTGGCAGCAAACTTCCAAACAGGAAGTGAAAATTCTGAAAATGGGGCTCTGTGTCAGGGCCTGCCTATTCAACTGGCTTATATTTATGGATCTGTATGCACTTCATACACCTTCCACTAGATGTCAACAGGCAGTAGAATGTTGAATGGGGTGTCTAGCTTGATGTGAGACCGAATGAGAGCTTTTGGAGTGACAGGTCCGCTCTTTTGGCAGTATTCAACTGCGCACCAGGGAACCTCACATTGTCTTCTGAAATGCGTTAGGTATACACGACAAAATGCTCCGGCTCTGATTTTATTGGATACATATGAGAAAAACATCATTAAGTAGGATTTTCTACTGAGTTTGACCAGTTTATTCGACGTTTATTGGGACTTTTGGAATTTTTCGTTCCATGCACTAAGATTTCTTGGACATGTGCCCTCCACATGGCTAGCCAAAGTTGCTAATTCGACAGAAGAAATGGACATTCTAAAACAAAACAACAATTTATTCTGGAACTAGTACTCCTTGCACAACTTTCTGATGGAAGATCATCAAAAGTAAGAGAATATTTATGATATTTCGTATTTTTGTGGTTTGTGTTGGCTCCAACAAGGCAGAGAATTGTTGGGCGCTGTCTCACAATATTGCATGCTGTACGTTGTACTAAAGTTATTTAAAAAAATCTAACACAGCGGTTGCATTAAGAACCAGTGTATCTTTCATTTGCTGTACAACATGTATTTTTTTAGTAAAGTTTATGAGTTCTTTTGGTTAGATTACGTGACTGTCCAAAATTTCTCCGGACAATTTGGTGCATCATGGCTACGTATTCACAATGTAAAACCACGATTTGTACCTCTAAATATGCACATTTTCGAACAAAACATAAATGTATTGTATAACATGATGTTATAAGACTCATCTGATGAAGTTGTTCAAAGGTTAGTGATTAATTTTATCTCTATTTGTGGGTTTTGTGAAAGCTATGTTGGCGGTGAAAACATGGTGAAAACATGGCGTTGTGTGTTTGGCTATTGTGGTGAGCTAATATAAATATATATATTGTGTTTTCGCTGTAAAACATTTAAAAAATCGGAAATGATGGCTGGATTCACAAGATGTTTTGCTTTCATTTGCTGTATTGGACTTGTGATTTCATGAAATTATATTATATGATATCCCTGTGGCGCTAGGCTAGGCTATGCTAGTCAGCTTTTTTGATGAGTAGTATCCCGGATCCGGGAGAGAGAAGCGGTAGAGTTAACATGCTGTTCGTTCCACCATGTCTCCGGATTATCAAGAGTCTTTGTTGGGTCACATGTTAATATGCTGATCGTTCCACCATGTCTCCAGATTATCAAGTCTTTGTTGGGTCACATGTTAATATGCTGATCGTTCCACCATGTCTCCAGATTATCAAGAGTCTTTGTTGGGTCACATGTTAACATGCTGATCACTTCCATCGTGATCATTCAACGTAACCATATAGCTAATCCTTCAATGTTGAGCTGTATGCTTGATGCCAGATGTATGATCAGCGTGAGGGGAGGTGGACTGTTAGTCTGGCACAGTGTTTGTGTTGCAAGACATTCATTGTAGAAAGTTACAGTTGCTCTGAGTCAGGCCATATTTCACTAAGAATTGATGTAATATAAGCTTTAGTTACACTGTTGCCATATGGAAATGTGCTCTGTGAAACTTCTAAACTTTGTGTGCCAAACCTCTCAATGTTATTTTATCCTAAATTGGTAGCTGCCAGACTAGCGAGGAGAGCGTCCCCAGTTTGGATGCCAGGTCTTTTGTGTTTTCTACCTTCAACGTTTATTTAAAAATGTTTTACCAAGTGTTACATCATCACTGGCATGATTTTCACTTTATTTCTGAACCCAAATGTCCATCTGCACTCAGCATTGAATACCCTCTCTGTAGTTTGTCAATTTCAGATCCTCTTTCAACAAACAATTTTAAGGCAAATGTTATGTAAGTTTTGCTATTTGCCATCTTCCAAGTTGTTTTGTTTACTTAAAACGATCAAGCTAGCTATCAAAATTCACAGCCCCACTCTTCCAATGCATTGTGGCTGTGAAATTCCTGAAAAGTGTGCATTGAAATCTACTAGATGAAATGATAGGTGTATAACATCCATTTTAAGCAAACTATTTTCAAAAATTCACATACTATAAAACTTTAATTTCGCAAAAAAGGCCTGCGCGATTGCATTGGTTCCCTCTATTAGCTCATTTTGTTACCGCATATCTAATTGATCTGCTGTTAAAACCAAAATGAGTGACATCTGGGCGTATTAAAGTCTGTGCATATTAAAGTATACTCGATTTTGGAAACGTCACATACTATAAAACTTTTTTTTGTCTCATACTCAAACAGCCTACTATTTAGGATGCAAGTATGGGTATTCGGACACGCCCCTGACTCTCTTTTTTTTCGCATTCTTTTTTTAATGTCATGGACAGGACAAATGACGAAAGTAGGGGGTGGAATCACGAACTAAATTGCCAAACTATTTGTACCCTGAAAAAGTTATGCTTTGTCATGACGTGGTTGAATTAGTCATGATGGTGACTCCTGAGGATGGAACTGCAGGCTGGTGTCTGCTATCCACTGAGTCAAAAGAGAACTTGGAATGCTTTCTCATAAGTCTTGCTGTGACAGCGAGTTATTGATAACAGCAGCTTGGGTAATTCTAAACTGAATGAGAAATTATGGGTTAATACAGAAATCATTAAATGAAAATATGTAACGTTTGTTTAAAAACTAGGGATGCGCCGATACTGATATCAGATATTTTCCTTGCCAAAAAAAAGATACAGATTTCTTGAAAGTTTTAGCAGCCTTTTTCAACATTCTAGTACAGTGAGTTACACACATGGAGGCAGTATTTTCACGTCCGGATTAAAAGCGTGCCCAAAGTAAACTGCCTGTTAGGCCCAGAAGCTAGGATATGCATATAATTGGTAGATTTGCATAGAAAACACTCTGAAGTTTCCAGAACTGTTAAAATAATGTCTGTGAGTATAACAGAACTGATATGGCAGGCGAAACCCCGAGGACAAACCCCCCCCCCCCCCCCCCCCCAAAAAAAAGAATTCAGTCTACCACGATGTTCAATGGCTGTCACTTTTTATTTTAAGGCGAAGTCCTCCCAGATTGCAGTTCCTAAGGCTTCCAATAGATGTCAACAGTCTTTAGAAAGAGTTTCAGGCTGGTTTTTGGAAAAATGAGCCAGAAATTGTAGTTTTTCTAGGTGGCTCCCATTTTGGCTGTATGGTTTCCAAGCGCGTGGAAGAGAGCGCGTTCTTTGTTATTTTTCTCCGGTAAAGACTAACAATTCTCCGTCTTTAAATGTTATAGTTTATTTACGTATTAGGGTACCTAAGGGGTGATTATAAGTGTTTGACTTGTTTGGAAAAGTTTATTAGTAATATTTGTGATTCATTTTGTATGCATTTTGATGGAGGGAAACTGGGTGGATTATTGACTGAAGCGCGCCAGCTAAACTGAGTTATTATGGATATAAAGAAGGACATTATCGAACAAAAGAACCATTTGTGATGTAACTGGGACCTTTTGGAGTGCCAACAGAAGAAGATCATCAAAGGTAAGGCATTTATTATATCGCTATTTCTGACTTTTGTGTCGCACCTGCCTGGTTGAAATATGTTTTTCATGGTTTTGTATGCGGGGCGCTGTCCTCAGATAATCGTATGCTTTCGCTTTATTTTGATGTATTACACTTCTGATTTTCTGAAAGTTAAATATTTTTAATACTGTAGTTTGAATTTTGCACTGCAATTTCACCCGGATGTTGGCCGGGTGAAATTGGGTAGCGCTGTATTTTTCGTGGCGTCATTACATCATCTACCTACGTTATAATAGGTATGCACGTCAGCTTTGACATCGGTTTTGCACATCGGCGTTAAACTAAACATCGGGCTGATGTTGTCATTTTTAG
This sequence comes from Salvelinus fontinalis, assembly GCF_029448725.1. NCBI lineage: Eukaryota > Metazoa > Chordata > Actinopteri > Salmoniformes > Salmonidae > Salvelinus > Salvelinus fontinalis. Next base: position 89,238,052 of record NC_074665.1, on the reverse strand, counting down.
CTAATATCGTCCGATTCCGATATGCTCACCGACTATATCATGCATCCTTATTAAAAACGTGTTGTATTTAAGCAAATATTAACCTCACCTGGGTACGTGTGACGCTAGCGTCCCCCCTGGCCAACATCCAGTAAAATTGCAGAGCTTCAAATTCAAAAACAGAAATACTCATTATAAAAATTCATAAAACATATGTTATACATCGGTTTGAAGATTACATTCTTGTTAATCCAACCACAGTGTCAGATTTCAAAAAGGCTTTACAGTGAAAGCATACCATGCGACTATCTGAGAACAGCGCCCAGAAGACAAATCATTACAAACAGTAACCAGCCAAGTAGAGGAGTAACAAAAGTCAGAAATAGCGATAAAATTAATCACTTACCTTTGATCTTCATATGGTTGCACTCACAGACTCCGTTACCCAATAAATGTTTGTTTTGTTCAATAAAGTCCCTCTTTATATCCAAAAACCTCCGTCTTGTTCAGTAATCCTCTGTCTCAAACAACATCCGGTGAAATTGCTGAGTGAAATTCAACAAAACAGAAATTCTCATAATAAACATACATAAAAGATACAAGTGTTATACATCGGCTTAAAGATAAACTTCTTGTTAATCCAACCGCTGTGTCAGATTTCAAAAAGGCTTTACGGCGAAAGCCATATGATCTTCATATGGTTGCACTCACAAGACTCCCATTTACTCAATAAATGTTTGTTTTGTTCAATAAAGTCCATGTTTATATCCAATAACCTTTGTTCGCTAGTTTTGTTCAGTAATCCACAGGCTCAAACGCTGTCACAACAGGCAGACAAAATCCAAATAGTATCCGTAAAGTTCGTAGAAACATGTCAAACGATGTTAATAATCAATACTCAGGTTGTTTTTAGTCATAATAATCAATAATATTTAAACCGGACAAAAACGTTGTCAATATAAAAGGTAAACAAGAAAGGCTCGGACACTGTAGTGTCCACTCATTCAGAGAGGTCTCACTCCCTCGTTTTTCAGAATACAAGCCTGAAACAATTTCTAGACTGTTGACATCTAGTGGAATCCATAGGAAGTGCAATTTCAGTCCTAAGTCAATAGATATTGTAATGGCATTCAATAGAAAACTACAAACATAAAAAAATACCACTTCCTGGATGGATTTCTCAGGTTTTCGCCTGCCAAATCAGTTCTGTTATACTCACATACATTATTTTAACAGTTTTGGAAACTTTAGAATGTTTTCTATTATATGCATATCCTAGCTTCTGGGCCTGAGTAGCAGGCAGTTTACTTTGGGCACGCTTTTCATCCGGAAGTGAAAATACTGCCCCCTACCCTAGTGAAGTTAACAGCTTTGCTCATCCTACCGTGCCTGACAGGACATCAATTGACAGGGTCATTCTTCAACCATAATTCATCTCTAGTTTACTTCTCCCCTAACCTGTGAGTTAATGAAAATGTGTCTTCTGAAGACTTTTACTTTGACGACAGTGCTCTGGCATACTTCCATCCCCCTACCCTGCCTGGGCCCAGCTGGAGCAGGTTTGTTCACTGACCTTCAGGAACTGCATTCCCTAGAGGAGGTGGCCCTCATGGGTTGAACTGTGGGTAACGCTCCACTGCACATGTGTCTGTGTGACTCCCACACAGCCGGGGCCACTGACTGAGAGGAGGCACAGATGGACTTCCATTTCTTGGTGTGGAGAGGGGCATTGTCTCCTCACTTGTCACACTTCCTTTTTTTTCTCCATCTCCCCATGGGCAGAGCAAGAGATGGGGAGTGTGATATTAGATTACTGCACGGCTGAGTTGGGCACTTGAGTCTTTTTGTGGCTTAACCCGTGTTATCACTTCCTCGCACAGTGCTCATGGAAGGAATATGGGATAACTCTGTGACCTGCTCAGTCAGTCCATCCTGGGATAACTCTGACCTGCTCATTCAGTCCAGTTCGTTACTCACTCTATGTTCTTTTGGTGAACAATGCTTTCTGGCATTTTGGCAGCATGAACGAACCCTAACCTATGGGCAGGAATGACGTGAAAACATTGCCCAATAATGACAGAGAATTTTGCAACCGGACTAGGACTAGTAGATTATACGTGAACTACTAGACTATTTTCCGTTGCTTTAATATGCCAAAGCACAGAAAATTCTATTTTGTGATTCATATCAGGGGTTGGTGTCAATTTCATGTGAAGTCTTGTTCAGAAAATTAAGTCATCTCCATTCCCAAGTTTAAAATGTTTTCTATAGCAACTGAGTTTTGTGTCGGATACTAATAAACATGAAAATGAACTACATTTGACCTGTAATGGAAAGATTAGTCAGCCAGAACATGTTCTGTGGTGCATGTAGGCCAGTCCCAGGCTGGCTATGGGAATGAGAGAGAAGCCAAGGAGAGGCTGTCACCAGGTTGGCTTTGGGAATGAGAGAGAAGCCAAGGAGAGGCTGTCACCAGGTTGGCTTTGGGAATGAGAGAGTAGCCAAGGAGAGGCTCTCCCCTGGGTGTTTCCAATTATTATTTTTTTTTAAACTATTCACCTTTATTTAACCAGGTAGGCTATTTGAGAAAAAGTTCTCATTTACAACTGCGACCTGGCCAAGATAAAGTAAAGCAGTTCGACACATACAACAACACAGTTACACATGGAATAAACAAACATAGTCAATAATTCAGTAGAAGAAAGTCTATATACATTGTGTGCAAATGAGGGAAGATAAGGTAATAAATAGGCCATGGTGGCAAAGTAATTACAATATAGCAATTAAACATTGGACTGGTCGATGTGCAGAAGATGAATGTGCAAGTAGAGATACTGGGGTGCAAAGGAGCAAGATAAATAAATAAATACAGTGCAGGGATGAGGTAGATGGATGGGCTATTTACAGATGGGCTATGTGCAGTGATCTGTGAGCTGCTCTGACAGCTGGTGCTTAAAGCTAGTGAGGGAGATATGTGTATCCAGCTTCAGTAATATTTGCAGTTCGTTCCAGTCATTGGCAGCAGAGAACTGGAAGGAAAGGCGGTCAAAGGAAGAACTGGCTTTGGGGGTGACCAGTGAGATATACCTGCTGGAGCACGTACTATGGGTGGGTGCTGCTATGGTGACCAGTGAGCTGAGATAAGGTGGGGCTTTACCTAGCAAAGACTTATAGATGACCTGGAGCCAGTGGGTTTGGCGACGAGTATGAAGCGAGGGCCAGCCAACGAGAGCGTACAGGTCGCAGTGTTGGGTAGTATATGGGGGTTTGGTGACAAAACGGATGGCACTGTGATGGACTGCATCCAATTTGCTGAGTAGAGTGTTGGAAGCTATTTTGTAAATTACATTGCCGAAGTCAAGGATCGGTAGGATGGTCAGTTTTATGAGGGTGTGTTTGGCAGCATGAGTGAAGGAGACTTTGTTGCGAAATAGTAATCCAATTCTAGATTTAATTTTGGATTTGAGATTCTTAATATGAGTCTGGAAGGAGAGTTTGTAGTCTAACCAGACACCTAGGTATTTGTGGTTGTCCACATATTCTAAGTCAGAACCGTCCAGACTAGTGATGCTGGGCGGGCGGGCAGGTGAGGGCAGCGATCGGTTGAAGAGCATGCATTTTGTTTTACTTGCATTTAAGAGCAGTTGGAGGCCACGGAATGAGAGTTGTATGGCATTGAAGCTTGTCTGGAGGTTAGTTAACACAATGTCCAAAGAAGGGCCAGAAGTATACAGAATGGTGTCTGCGTAGAGGTGGATCAGAGAATCACCAGCAGCAAGAGCGACATCGTTGTGTGTGAGTGGCTATGGGAATGATGGAGAAGCCAAGGAGAGGCTGTCATTATATGTCCTTGTTTCCTCTCGCCAGCTTTATTATGAAGGGTCTGATTGTCAGTGAGCGTCCTCAGAACTCTTGTATCTCTGACCCGCTACATCTCTCACTCAGGCCACTTATAGAATGGCACGGTGCCGAGTGGAACATCTGCTTTTACTATGTGCCCTGCTGAACATAAAACGATGTCTGTGTCGGTTGGGAAGAAGCGAGGCAACTGAGGGATGTAATGTGAGCGGTACACAAAAGCATCTTGTAAATCAGCCTGTTTTTTCAGTTAGCTCTTTTTCGCTTAGTTTGCTGGAATATTTATGAAATATTTGGTAATTTAGTATGGGCTGGCTGTGCTTCTATGGTGTTCCTAGTCAATTGTAGCTGGTAGGCCTAGACATTATGTGAGCCTCCAAAAGGATAAAGTGCATTCGATCCTCCAAAAGGTGATGCTCCAGCTAAGACATGGCTATTCTTGTGCCACACATCTTCTCCAAGTCTTACTGTTGCCAGCAGGGTGGTGTTGATGGCTAGTTTGGGTTGCTTTAGTCTTGGTTCCACTCGTATTCCCCGGACTTTGCAGTCTGGTTTCACTTGTACTCCCCGGACTTTGCAGTCTGGTTTCCTCATGCAGATGGGGGTCCGGGCAATGGGCCAGCACACACAATTGCCCCATTGAGTTGCTTCCTTCTTAGCCTTGCATGCCAGAGTGACATCTCACAGTTTGCTCTGCAGAGTCTTTAGTTTCAGCAGGGAGCATTATGGAGGGCTTCTGCACGCAGTGGGCTCCCAACTCTGCTACACAGTCAGACCTCTCCTAGTTTATCACCCTCAATGGTTTATTTTACTTTGAAGTGAAGCAATTTGAAACGCACAGAAAAAAGCCCCTCCTTCAGATGATTTGAAATCCCTGCCTGGCTGGGTCTGGTGTTAGTCCAGGCAGTGTGTGTTGGTCCCTGCCCTGAGGGTAGAGCTGTAGTAGTCTTCCGTAGCAGGGATTCTTCACAGATGGCTCAGGTTGCTGCCACCGCTGCTCTCAGTTCATCTCCCTAGTGAGTATCCAACTTGCTGTGCTGCTGAGATCTCGATCAATTTAATGTCCAACTGAACAACTTATTGGAGCTATTTTGTGTCCTAAGTATTTACAAATCTCCGAATGATTGTACAACAAGGTGTTTGTTTGAATTCTTGACTTCTTCAGGATGTAATAAAGGTGTATTAGTATTGGCCTATTTGGAATTGATTTGCAATGAGATAATTGGGCACCATTTCACCAATGGTAAAGCTTCAGTTAGGATAGAAGACCAACATTCGGCATTCCGTTTGCATTATCACTGTGAGCCAAGCGAGAACACTGAAAATATTTCAGAGTGCATTTTTGAGCTTCTGAATAGACGTGGTAGATGTAATGCAGTGGTTTTATTACGTGGGGAATCGTTTCCGTATGTCAGTATGTGGCTGAGCTGACTCAATATAGCCTAACACGTGGCCTCAATACCTACTTGTTTGACATTTTTACAGCGGTGTTCGGGACGAGTAACACAATCATTTAGCTGCACCCACTATAACATCTGCCAAACTGTGTATGCGACCAATAAACTTTGATTTGATTGGAAAATTCCCAATTGAAGGGCTGGTGCAGTGAATTGTGGTAGAATTTATCCTCCCCTTTTCTATAAATCAGCTTAGTATGGGCTGTTTTTAGTCCTAAAGGGTATGAAGAATGTACCTCACCCATTTAATGCAGCCATTGAACTTAACTTCTAGTCATGTGCTAGTGGAGATGACAGCGGACGAGAAGAATCTTTGTCATTGTTAGTTTTTTTTGGGCTGCCATTACAGATTTGACATTTTAGCTTGATGTTTGGCTAGCGGGTGACAGCATGACAGTCCAAAGCACTGCAAGTTGTTTATCTTTTAAGATGTCACTCTTAGACACATTTTCAAAAGTGCGGCAGCTTCTTCACCTGTATGATATGATAAAAACAGTGATGGAGCCTTAGTGGAGCCCCTACACGCCTGTAATGTTAAAAACATTAGTTAACACAGATGCTTGTATTTTCCTTCCCACTACTCCTTTGAACAAACCTGACAAAGGCTTTAATTCAGAAAGTATTGGTCAAGCTAATCAAATGCTAATCAAGCTATGAACTGACGAGGCTGGAAAATGCACAAGTGAAGCTTCCTGCTCCATTGATCATTTCAGTCAGCGAGGCAAGACCTTTTATCTTCAAAATGCCAGGCCTTTGGTTTTGAACTGCCACTCAGTGAGCTGTAGCAGCATGCCTCCTGCACACCTGAAATAACCAGGAGGGCAGTGGCAGAATCACTTTTCATTAGACCTGCAGAAAATGACAGGCTTTTGAGGTAAATGGGGACTATGACTGAAACATCCAAAAGTAAATTGGACCGTCTGTCACACACTCAATATGTAGCTAACTCAACATAGTATTTTTTTTAAACTTTGATCTGCCTTCACACCTGATGCGTATACACCTGCCACTCTGTACATCAGTAGCACCAGGTCTCTTGGCCTTCACATCTGATGTGTATATACCTGCCACTATGTACATCAGTAGCACCAGGTCTCTTGGCCTTCACACCTTATGTGTATACACCTGCCACTCTACATCTGTAGCACCAGGTCTCTTGGCCTTCACACCTGATGTGTATATACCTGCCACTATGTACATCAGTAGCACCAGGTCTCTTGGCCTTCACACCTTATGTGTATACACCTGCCACTCTACATCCGTAGCACCAGGTCTCTTGGCCTTCACACCTGATGTGTATACACCTGCCACTCTACATCCGTAGCACCAGGTCTCTTGGCCTTCACACCTGATGTGTATACACCTGCCACTCTACATCCGTAGCACCAGGTCTCTTGGTAAGCCTGCTTGCCTGTCAGTCAGTTATTTAGAGACAGCATAAAATATTGTCTGCCAGTTCAGTAACAGCTTTCCCTTCGTCCCCCAGACGACCAGGAGACTCGCACGATGCTTGTCTGAGCAGAGCAGTTTGGCAATTCCACAGTAACATAATGGTACTTCGACTCTTAGATCTAAAGTCCCCTGTTTTGGGGACGTGCGTGGTTCTGGCTGGATCACGGACAAGATGATAGTGCTATCCTGATCCCTCATATCTGACTGCTGCAATCATATTTAGCTGCCCCATAGAGGCTAAGAAGCCCTGAGAAAATGTGAAAGATGTATCAAACTAACATCAGTCATAACAGGTCATTTCCATGTATAAGGTTCCATGAGCACCAACATGTGAAGTTCATAGGAGCATGTCAAATGAAAGCTAAGTCCATATTTTGGGGACACCATAGGGGCTATCGCATTGAGCGGTAGCCCTGATTCTTAAGGCCCCCGGAGTATGTCTCCTCTGCCTGTGTGAAGCAGAATGTGAAATCTGACACCACTTGAAGCTGGGCTGTCCCTCCTACCATTTCATTTGCTCTTCCGACTGTCCATCAACTCCTGGCTAAACCCTATGTCACAGCCACTAACAACATATGCCTGGAATACTTCCATCGTAACGCAGCAGGAGAGAGTGGTTTCATCGCTGTAGCACATTGAGATCGTTTTTATCGTCACTAATCTAAAATAATTAATAGATTTTAAACAAAATACACTTTCTGTTTGATGGACAATATTAATATGAGATGAAAGGCGAGTTGCTAACGAGTTCAGGAAGCCAAGCTCTGTGATGTCTGCCCCGTCGGTGTAAACGTTTAGATTAAGAGTCCCTTTAGAAAATATTTTCTCTCACACTAAGTATACAAATATGTACCCGGTCTGTCTCTGTCTTTCTCTGTCTATCGCTCTGGTGATGGAGTCTAAGGGCGGCGCACAATTGGCCCAGCGTCATCCGGGTTAGGGTTTGGCCGGGGTAGGCTGTCATTGTAAATAGTAATTTGTTCTTAACTGACTTGTCTAGTTAAATAAAGGCTAAAACAGATTTGGCATGAGTCCCCAGATCCTCAAAAGGTTCTACAGCTGCACCATCGAGAGCATCCGGACTGGTTGCATCCCTACCTGGTATGGCAACTGCTCGGCCAAAGACCGCAAGGCGTTATAGAGGGTAGTGCGTACGACCCAGTACATCACTGGGGCCAAGCTTCCTGCCATCCAGGACCTCTATACCAGGTGCTTCCTAAGTAGACAGTTTGATTTCACAGAAGTGTGATTGATTTGGAGTTACATTGTGTTGTTTAAGTGTTCCCTTTATTTTTTTGAGCAGTGTGTATATATATATATCACATTTGCATAAGTATTCAGACCCTGTACTCAGTACTTTGTTGAAGCACATTTGGCAGCAATTACAGCTTCGAGTCTTGAGTATGACGCTACAAGCTTGGCACAACTGTATTTGGGGAGTTTCTCCTATTCTTCTCTGCAGATCCTCTCACGCTCTGTCAGGTTGGATGGGGAGAGTTGATGCACAGCTATTTTCAGGTCTCCCAAGAAATACTCAATCAGGTTCAAGTCTGGGCTCTGGCTGGGCCACTCAAGGACATTTAGAGACTTGTCCCGAAGCCACTCCTGCATTGTCTTGGCTGTGTGCTTAGGGTTGTTGTCCTGTTGGAAGGTGAACGTTCACCCCAGTCTGAGGTCCTGAGTGCTGTGGAGCAGGTTTTCATCAAGAATTTTGGCCCATTCCTCCTGACAGAGCTGGTGTAACAGAGTCGGGTTTGTAGGCCTCCTTGCTTGCACACACTTTTTCAGTTCTGCCCACAATTTTCCTATAGGATTGAGGTCAGGCCTTGTGATGGCCACTCCAATACCTTGACTTTGTTGTCCTTAAGCCAACTTTGGAAGTATGCTTGGAATCATTGTCCATTTGGAAGACCCATTTGCAACCAAGCTTTAACTTCCTGACTGGTGTCTTGATGTTGCTTCAATATAGCCAAAATATTGTACTTACTCATGATGCCATCTATTTTGTGAAGTGCACCAGTCCCTCCTGCAGCAAAGCACCCCCACAACATGATGCTGCCCACCCCGTGCTTCACGGTTGGGATGGTGTTCTTCGGCTTGCAAGCCTCCCCCTTTTTCCTCCAAACATAACGATGGTCATTATGGCCTAACAGTTCTATTTTTGTTTTCTCCAAAAAGTACTATCTTTGTCCCCATGTGCAGTTGCAAACCATAGTCTGGCTTTTTTATGGTGGTTTTGGAGCAGTGGCTTCCTCCTTGCTGAGCGGCCTTTCAGGTTATGTCGATATAGGACTTGTTTTATTGTGGATATAGATACTTTTGTACCTGTTTCCTCCAGCATCTTCACAAGGTCCTTTGCTGTTGTTCTGGGATTAATTTGCACTTTTCGCACCAAGTACGTTCATCTCTCGTAGACAGAATGTTTCTCCTTCCTGAGCGGTATGACAGCTGCGTGGTCCCATGGTGTTTATACTTGTGTACTATTGTTTGTACAGATGAACGTGGTACCTTCAGGCATTTGGAAATTGCTCCCAAGGATGGACCAGACTTGTGGAGGTCTACAATTTTTTTCCTGAGGTCTTGGCTGATTTGTTTTGATTTTCCACATGATGTCAAGCAAAGAGGCACTGAGTTTGAAGGTAGGCCTTGAAATACATCCACACGTACACCTCCAATTGACTCAAATTATGTCAATTAGCCTACCATAAGCTTCTAAGTCATGACATAATTTTCTGGAATTTTCCAAGCTGTTTAAAGGCACAGTCAACTTAGTGTATGTAAACCTCTGACCCACTGGAATGGTGATACAGTGAAATAGAAGTGAAAGATTCTGTCTGTAAACAATTGCACAAAGTAGATGTCCTAACCGACTTGCCAAAACTGTAGTTTGTTAACAAGACATTTGTGGAGTGGTTGAAAAAAGAGTTGTAATGACTCCAACCTAAGTGCATGTAAACTTCCGACTTCAACTGTATACAGAAGTATGTGGAAATGAGTGGATTCGGCTATTTTTAGCCGCACCCATTGCTGACAGGTGTATAAGATGTAGCAAACAGCCTCCATAGACAAACATTGGCACTAGAATTGCCTTACTGAAGAGCTCAGCTACTTCAACGTGGCACCGTCATTTTTATTTATTTTATTTTATTTCACCTTTATTTAACCAGGTAGGCAAATTGAGAACACGTTCTCATTTACAATTGCGACCTGGCCAAGATAAAGCAAAGCAGTTCGACACATACAACAACACATAGTTACACATGGAGTAAAACAAACATACAGTCAATAATACAGTGAAAAATAAGTCTATATACAATATGAGCAAGTGAGGTGAGATAAGGGAGGTGAAGGCAAACAAAATATATATATAAATAAATAAAAATATAAAAAGGCCATGGTGGCGAAGTAAATACAATATAGCAAGTAAAAAAAAAAACACTGGAATGGTTGGTTTGCAGTGGAAGAAGGTGCAAAGTAGAGATAGAAATAATGGGGTGCAAAGGAGCAAAATAAATAAATACAGTAGGTAAAGAGGTAGTTGAGAGGTAATTGTAGATGGGGTATGTACAGGTGCAGTAATCTATGAGCTGCTCTGACAGCTGGTGCTTAAAGCTAGTGAGGGAGATAAGTGTTTCCAGTTTCAGAGATTTTTGTAGTTCGTTCCAGTCATTGGCAGCAGAGAACTGGAAGGAGAGGCGGCCAAAGGAAGAATTGGTTTTGGGGGTGACCAGAGAGATATACCTGCTGGAGCGCGTGCTACAGGTAGGTGCTGCTATGGTGACCAGCGAGCTGAGATAAGGGGGGACTTTACCTAGCAGGGTCTTGTAGATGACCTGGAGCGCGTGGGTTTGGCGACGAGTGTGAAGCGAGGGCCAGCCAACGAGAGCGTACAGGTCGCAGTGGTGGGTAGTATATGGGGCTTTGGTGACAAAACGGATGGCACTGTGATAGACTGCATCCAATTTACTGAGTAGGGTTTTGGAGGCTATTTTGTAAATGACATCACCGAAGTCGAGGATTGGTAGGATGGTCAGTTTTACAAGGGTATGTTTGGCAGCATGAGTGAAGGATGCTTTGTTGCGGAATAGGAAGCCGATTCTAGATTTAACTTTGGATTGGAGATGCTTGATGTAAGTCTGGAAGGAGAGTTTACAGTCTAACCAGACACCTAGGTATTTGTAGTTGTCCACATATTCTAAGTCAGAGCCGTCCAGAGTAGTGATGTTGGACAGGCGGGCAGGTGTAGGCAGCGATCGGTTGAAGAGCATGGATGCCACCTTTCCATCAAGTTACTTCATAAAATTTCGGCCCCCGCTAGGCCTGCCTCGGTCATATGTAAATGCTGTTATTGTGAAGTGGAAATGTCTAGGAGCAACAACGTCTCAGCCGCGAAGTGGTAGGCCACACAAGCTCACGCAACGGGATGGCCGAGTGCTGTAGTGAATAAAAATCGTCTGTCCTCGTTTGCAACACTCACTAATCAAATCAAATGTTACTGGTCACATAAACGTGACTAGCAGATGTTATTGCAGTTATAGCAAAATGCTTGTGCTTCTAGCTCCGACAGTGCAGTAATAGCTAACAAATTACGCAACATATACACAATACACACAAATCTAAGTAGGAATGAATTAAGACTATTTAAATAAATAAAAATGTTGACCTTTATTTAACTAGGCAAATCAGTTAAGAACAAACTCCTTATTTAATGACGGCCTAGGAACAGTGGGTTAACTACCTTGTTCAGGGGCAGAACGACAGATTTTTACCTTGTCAGCTCGGTGATTCGATCTAGCAACCTTTTTGGTACTAGCCCAAACGCTCTAACCACTAGGCTACCTGCCGCCCATGTATGTGGATGAGCGATGTCAGCGGTACGGACTAAGATACTGTAGAATAGTATAGAATACAGTATATAGATATGAAAAGAGTAATGCCAGATATGTAAACATTATTAAAGTGACTAGTGTTCCGTTCCTTAAAGTGGCCAGTGATTTCTAGTCTATGCCTGTAGGCAGCAGCCTCTAATGTGCTAGTAATGGCTGTTTAACAGTCTGATGGCCTTGAGACAGAAGCTGTTTTTCAGTCTCTCGGTCCCAGCTTTGATGCACTTGTACTGACCTCGCCTTCTGGATGATAGCGGGGTGAAAAGGCAGTGGCTCGGGTGGTTGATGTCCTTGATGATCTTTTTGGCCTTCCTGTGCTGTAGGTGTCCTGGAGTGCGGGTAGTTTGCCCCCGGTAATGCGTTGGGCAGACCTAGCTGACCCCTGGAGAGCCTTGCGGTTGTGGGCGGTGCAGTTGCCGTACCAGGCGGTGATACAGACCGACAGGATGCTCTCAATTGTGCGTCTGTAAAGGTTTGAGGGTTTTAGGTGATAAGCCAAATTTCTTTAGCCTCCTGAGGTTGAAGAGGCTTTGTTTAGCCTTCACCACACTGTCTGTGTGGGTGGTCCATTTCAGTTTGTCAGTGATGTATACGCCAAGGAATTTGAAGCTTTCCACCTTCTTCACTGCTGTCCCTTCGATGTAGATAGGGGGGGCGCACCCCCTGCTGTTTCCTGAAGTCCACGATCGTCTCCTTTTTGTTGACTTTGGGTGAGAGGTTGTTTTCCAGGCACCACACTCCCTGGGCCCTCACCTTCCTCCCTGTAGACTGTCTTGTCGTTGTTGGTAATCAGGTCTACGACTGTTGTGTCGTCTGCAAACTTGTTGATTTTGCTTGGCCACCCAGTCATTGGTGAACAGGGAGTTCAGGACGGGGCTGAGCCCTTGTGGGGCCCCAGTGTTGAGGATCAGCGGATTGGAGGGCATGTTTCTTACCTTCACCACCACCCGAGGGCGGCCCGTCAGTAAGTCCCGGACCCAGTTGCACAGGGCGGGGTTTAGACTCAGGGCCTCGAGCTTAATGATGAGCTTGGAGGGTACTATGGTGTTGAATGCTGAGCTTTAGTCAATAATCAGTATTCTTACATAGGTATTCCTCTTGTCCAGATGGCATAGGGCAGTGTGCAGACTGATGGCGATTGCATTGTCTGTGGATCTTTCGGGGCGGTAAGCAAATTGAAGTGGGTCTAGGGTGGCAGGTAAGGTAGAGGTGATATGACTAGTCTCTCAAAGCACTTCATGATGACAGAAGTGAGTGCTATGGGGCTATAGTCCTTAATTTCAGTTACCTTTGCTTTCTTGGGTACAGCAACTATGGTGGCCATCTTGATGCATGTGGGGATAGCAAACAGGGATAGAGAGATTTGAATATGTCCGTAAACAAAACAACTAGCTGGTCTGCGCTTGATCTGAGGATGCGGCAAGGGATGCTGTCTGTGCCGGCAGCCTTATGAGGGTTAACACGTTTAAATGTTTTACTCACGTTGGCCACAGAGAAGGAGAGCCCACAGTCCTTGGTAGCGGGCCGCGTCGGTGGCACTGTTATCCTCAAAGCGTGCAAAGAATGTGTTTAAGCATGTTGAAGCAAGACGTCGTTCTCGGCGACGTGGCTGGTTTTCCTTTTGTAGTCCATGATTGTCTGTATTCCCTGTCACGTGTCTGAGCCGTTGAATTGCGACTCCACTTAATCTCTTTTTTGGCGTTTAGCCTGTTTGATTGCCTTGCGGAGTGAATAACTGCACTGTTTATATTTTGCCATATTACCAATCACCTTGCCATGGTTAAATGCGGTGGTTCGCACTTTCAGTTTCACGTGAATGCTACCATCTATCCACGGTTTCTGGTTAGGGTAGGTTTTAATAGTCACAGTGGGTACCACATCTCCTATACACTTCCTTATAATCTCAGTCACTTTATCTGTGTATGCATCTAGATTATTTTCGCAAGCTACCCAGAACATATCCCAGTCCACGTGATCAAAATAATCCTGAAGTGTGGATTCCGATTGATCAGACCAGCGGTGAATAGTATGAAGCACGGGTACTTCCTGTTTGAGTTTCTGCCTAATAGGACTGGAGGCGCAAGATGGAGTCGTGGGCAGGGCCTTGTAAGCATTCCGGATGTTTGAATAGCAATGGTTGAGAGTCTTAGTAGCCCTTCTGCTTCCCGGAGAGAGATTTATTCCCGTCTGCGCGTTGTCCTGAGAATCCCGCTGGCTTTACCGACTCCGGAGTATCCCGAAAAAGCCATGTTTCCGTCAAAGTATGTTACAGGCCCCGATGTCTCTCTGGGAAGAAATCCTTGCTCTAAGCTCATCAACTTTGTTATCCAAAGACTGAACATTAGTGCGTAATATACTCTGAAGCGGTGGGTGGTGTGCACGCCTCCTAAGTTGAACCAGCAGGCCGCATCGAGTGCCTCTCCTTCCCCGGTGATGTTTTGGGTCGGCCTCTGGAATATTTCAATTGCTCTGGGGAGCGTGAACATAGGATCTTCTCCAGGGAAGTCGTATTCCTGGTTGTAATGCTGGTAGTTCTGGTGAGTTACCGTCGCTCTAATATCCAATAGTTCTTCCCGGCTGTATGTAACGACACAAAAAAATTCCTGAGCTATTAATGTTAACAATAGTACATAAAAAAACAAAATACTGCAAAGTTTCCAAATTTCCAAACTGCCTCTGGAAGTAACGTCAGCACAAGGACTGTTCGTCGGGAGCTTCATGAAATGGGATTCCATGGCCGAGCAGCTGCACACAAGCCTAAGATCACGATGCACAATGCCGAGCGTTTGACAAATCTGGGTTTGGCGGCTGCCAGGAAAACGTTATCTACCTCAATGCATAGTGCCAACTGTAAAGGTTGCTGGAGGAGGAGTAATGGTCTGGGGATGTTTTTCTTGGTTCTGGCTAGGCCCCTTAGTTCCAGTGAAGGGACATCTTAACGCTTCCTCATACAATGACATTCTAGACGATTCTGTGCTTCCAACTTTGTGGCACCAGTTTGGGGAAGGTCCTTTCCTATTTCAGCATGACAATGCTCCTGTGTACAAAGGAAGGTCCATACAGAAACGGTTTGTCGAGATCAGTGTGGAAGAACCTGACTGGCCTGCACAGAGCCCTGACCTGGACTCCTTTGGGATGAATTGGAAAGCTGACTGCCTTCCAACATCAGGACTAATCGTACAACATCAGTGTCCGACCACACTAATGTTCTTGTGGCTGAATGGAAGTAAGTTCCCGCAGCAATGTTCCAACATCTAAGGGAAAGCCTTCCCAGAAGAGTGCAGGCTGTTATAGCAGCAAAGGGGAGACCAACTACAAATTTAATGCCCATGATTTTGGAATGAGATGTTCGAGGAGCAGGTATCCACATACTTCTGGTCATGTGGTGTATCTTAAAGATTGGTGGGTTTTTTGTAACGGAATTGCAAGGCACAAGGCAATATTTCTTAAACTTGTAGTGATGCCTCTAGCACTGAGATGCAGTGCCTTAGACCGCTGCGCTACTCGGGAGCCCTAATTCTGCTATCTGTTTATCCAGAAATCAAAGACTTTGCTTATGCCTAATTTTTAAGAATGAAAATGGTTGAAAAATATATCTATGCCTTCATTTCCCCAAAATATGGACTTAGGACCATATCAAATGAAGCTATGAACTTCACATGTTGGTGCTCATGGAACCTTTTACTTGGAAATGCCCTGCTAGGACTGATGTTAGTTCGATAAATTTTTCTCAGGGCTTCTTAGCCTCTATGGGGCAACTAGATATGAACTTTCTGATTTGTCGCAGTCAGATATGAGGGGTCAGGATAGCACTATCATCTTGTCTGTGATCCAATCTGCCCCTCAACTCCTACCGTAGCTCTTTCTGTTTACAGGCGTGTTGTTCCCTTCTGCTTCTTACTCAGTAAGTTGATACACCACCAGCAGCTCTTGTGTCTGCGCTTCAGTGTGCAGCCACTCAGTTCCACTCTGCTCCAATGGGAGGAGGTGAGGAGACTGACAGGAAGAGGGACAGAAGAATTCCCGCCAGAATCTAGACTTGTATCCACTCTAAGAAAAATAACTGAGTTGTCCATTTTACAACAGCCAAAAAAGTTGTAACAAGGGAAATGACCCCATCATTATCACCAGAGTGGTAAGTGGAGTGGGCGTTACGTTTAGCGGAGTGGGCGTTACGTTTAGCGGAGTGGGCGTTACGTTTAGCGGAGTGGGCGTTACGTTTAGCGGAGTGGGCGTTACGTTTAGCGGAGTGGGCGTTACGTTTAGCGGAGTGGGCGTTACGTTTAGCGGAGTGGGCGTTACGTTTAGCGGAGTGGGCGTTACGTTTAGCGGAGTGGGCGTTACGTTTAGCGGAGTGGGCGTTACGTTTAGCGGAGTGGGCGTTACGTTTAGCGGAGTGGGCGTTACGTTTAGCGGAGTGGGCGTTACGTTTAGCGGAGTGGGCGTTACGTTTAGCGGAGTGGGCGTTACGTTTAGCGGAGTGGGCGTTACGTTTAGCGGAGCGGGCGTTACGTTTAGCGGAGCGGGCGTTACGTTTAGCGGAGCGGGCGTTACGTTTAGCGGAGCGGGCGTTACGTTTAGCGGAGCGGGCGTTACGTTTAGCGGAGCGGGCGCTAAGGTTAGTGGGTTGAAGGTCTCCTATGTCCTGTGAGAGAAAAGTACGAAAGCTATAAGTACGAAAGCAGCATTACTGGGCAGAACTTTGAACAGGTGGGCACTGCAGTGCCTGTGTGCGTGCGTGTGTGGAATGGACCACAGACCTGGAGAGGGGAAAGGAGTCAGGTACAGGCTTAGTCAGGGACTGTTTAACAGTCATTCCTTCATATGTGTGTTTACTGTAAGGCAGGAAGGCATCCTTATTTGCACCTCTATGAAAATGCTAGGTTAGATTATTTGTTACCTACCATTAACTATCATGAAGGTGGTGCCTTTGAAATAATGTAGGTGTACTTTATATAGGTTAAACTACTTTTATATAGGTTATACACCAGCTCGGCCATTCAACCATTTCTCTGAATTATACATTTAGACTTCAACTTGGGCTTTATTAGCCTGATCTGTTCTCACATATTCACATGCATGATGGGATTCAATGATGAGGACAGGGTAGAGCAGAAATGGTAGACGCCTCAGAAAGCTATCTTTGTTCAATGGAAATCCCAGTTGGTATTTCTGAAGAGTGTATTGGGTAGCTGGCATCCTGATTTTGCCGCTGATGGTGGCAGCTCTTCCTGGATCCTGATTGGGTTTTAAATGTAGTGAAGTCCGAGTCCACCTCTCTGCCCCCAGCCACAACTGTGTTCAAAGGCCTCAAGGGTCCCACTGAAAATTATTTTGGTGATAAATTAGAAGCAGCAGGGTTCCTGAAGGAATATCTCCGTGTTAATTCCGAAGTGGTGGATGTCAAAACATTAGCTGGTGGTAGTAACCATAGTTACATGACTTCTCAGTGAGCTTTGTTTAGACCCGAACGAACGAAACATGCACTACATCTCTGAGAATACGGCTTCACATACGAAATATGCAAGACCAATGATTAGGCTACTTTTGAGATGTTAATTTCACACTCCCGCTCCCACTCATCTGTTCCTATTGCACTTAGAGATTAAGAGTTTGATATGGTTAAAAAAACGGCTGTTCTGAATGGATGTTATTATTAGAAAATGAGGAATTGCATCAGATTCCTGATATGTCTAAATGGTTTGTCATACATATGCATAATGAAACTAAGCATGTCACTGGTTGGCTATATTTTTAGCATCTTAGGTTGATGCTATAGCCCTGATAATAATTTTGGCTAGTGTTATTTTTTTCTGTAGCATCCAGGGAGAATCATTTGTTTTAAGGCACTTACAGGTTGTCATAGTTTAATTCATTGTTCGTTTCTGTGAAGGGTTATTCCTGTGTTTCTGTGAAGGGTTATTCCTGTGTTTCTGTGAAGGGTCATTCCTGTGTTTCTGTGAAGGGTCATTCCTGTGTTTCTGTGAAGGGTCATTCCTGTGTTTCTGTGAAGGGTCATTCCTGTGTTTCTGTGAAGGGTCATTCCTGTGTTTCTGTGAAGGGTCATTCCTGTGTTTCTGTGAAGGGTCATTCCTGTGTTTCTGTGAAGGGTCATTCCTGTGTTTCTGTGAAGGGTCATTACTACTCTTATTGTAGAGGGGTGACAGGTAATTTTCTGCTGTGGTTTTTAACAGCAATTCACTGAGGAATTATGCTTCAGTGATCTCACTGATTTGGAAGAACATGAAAGAATCAGAGGAGATGGAATGAAAATCAAGTGATAGCCTTATTACTTTTAAAAGTACTTTTTCAGCACTATACTGTTGAGCGGTTGTTACCCTTTTTTATATTAAAAACAAAATGTATTAAATAAATGATCATACTTATAAAAGGATAAAAAAAATATTAAACAGGATTAGGATACTGTAGTTTGTGATATTTTACTGTAAACCTAGTGCTTCAAAAGACGACTACCAAATCTCCTTCATAAAGAGAGTTCTGTTCTCTCTCTCACATGGTAACACACTGTCAGTCAGCCGCTTGTCCTCCAGCAGTAATGCGTCACATTGGTGGGTGACTGACTGTCAATTCAGGCAATTCAGCCTTAAAGAATGGGTAATTGTCATGTGAATGAAAGGTGTGGTCAATGCCCTTCCTCAATGCCCTTCCTCCAATCTGTGATTTTAAATAAAGCTGTTACTCATCAACTAAAAACAACAATGTTTTTGGAAATAAGGTTGGGCGGTAGCCATATTTTTATATTGTCATACCGTGCGTCTCTCACATCGGGATTTACGGTATTACTGGCTTAGTACACAAGGGGGCGCCCAAAACGTAACAAATAAAAGCCTTCTAGTAGTCTATTACCAGAATGCTAACAACATTTGCAAAAGTAATATCACATTTCCATAGAGGCTGCTAACTAAATATGCCTTTGAGCGTCATCGAAAATAAAGGATTTGCAAAGACAAGGCAATCCAGGTTATACAGGAGCTACCAAATGTCATTTTTGGTGAGTTTGAACATTTTACAAGCGAATGTGAACGAGAGGCATTGTGCAGGAAGAACAGTACTGTGTATTCACTAGGGCAACAGGCCTGCTTGCTCTGCTCAGAGAAGATGGGGGAGGAGCAGACTGTCTGAGAACAGAGAGGGGGAAAAAACGCAAGGAAATCAAGCTGCAGTGGCAGCTGTACAGGACTCATCCAAAGGGCTCTGACTAATAAAACATGGCAGATAGCTAACACAATACCGTATTAATTCAGCTACTTACTGAGAACTTGCAAGTTAAACTTAGGGGTTGCCCTAACTCATAATTTGTTTTTCATGCAGGAAAAATGCATAACTATCTTGCTGCGTTTTTGTAAACGCAGATCTAAAATGCTGCTTATTGTAATTTCTAGTCGGCATCAGACTCATTTTGTGCTTCAGTTGCACTTCTCCACACGGATGAAAATGAAACACTCCATGTTTAACACGTCAGACCCTTTTCTGGGTCTGAAGCCATGGAAGAGTCCACTGCAAATGCTTCCCAGTAATGAGATGTAGTCCAGAACTCTTTCCAAAATGATTTGCTTTAGCTTCTGCACTGCACCACTTTCTTGCCTCTTATTACAAGGATAACATATTTGTTTAAGAGACTAAAGCCTTGTTTATCTCCTCACAATAGAAAAGTATCTTGTGCTAAATTCAGAATCTGAGTAACAAAGATGCTTATTTGTCCACTGCATATTTGCTTCACCCTGTTTTCTGCCACATGTAGGCTCATTTGAGGGTCAGAAACCGCCTGTGTGACTGCATGCAGCCTCAACCGCGAAAAATGATGTTCATCCCCTCAACTGAGATTGAACTCATGATGCTTTCGTTGCATTTCTGTGAAAAGAGAATAACCATGTGCCTATACTAGCAGCGTTCAAGAAACCCACCCTATACTTGGCCCTTTTGGCTGAGATATATAATTGCATGAGCAGAGTCGGCATTCAGTAAGCTAGCTATCAAATGCAATTATGTCTGGTTACAACAAGCAATAAAATCCCCACCAGCAATCCCGCAGTCATGGCGTAATCAGTGTGCATACCAGGTCCTGTGGGATGTTAAATCTCTGTTGCATTCCAGAGGTGATGCCACACAAGGCAGGGGGGACCCTTGTGATGACATAGGAATCACTGTGGTTCCAGAGGTCAAGGTGAACTGACACAGTGGGCCGACACATCAGAATGGATCATTCCAGAGGTCAAGATTATAGACTAGCAGCTGTAGAACCCTACGGGTTAATTACACCTCTCGTAAGAACCATGACTGATTTTATGTCCTGTCCACCAGTGATATAACTATGGCAGCTTCATGTTCACACTTTCTGTACTGTATGGCTTTGACCGTGAGTGGTGAAGTGTGTGTGTGTGTGACTTCTGGACAATGTATCTGGAGGATACGGATGGGGTGTGTGTGTTCCAGGTTGGCTCTTAAACTGTAAATGGAACAGACTGGATGCCAGGCATTAATCTCCCAGAAAGATTGACTGCAAGAAGATTAGTGGCTTATTCATTTTGTCTCTCTGCCACCGAGCTAGGACTTAATGAGGTCTGTCACCATGCTAGGACTTAATTACATCTGCCACCGAATCCTGCTAGTCCCAGAGGCTCCTCTCCTCCTGAATCCTGCTAGTCCCAGAGGCTCCTCTCCTCCTGAATCCTGCTAGTCCCAGAGGCTCCTCTCCTCCTGAATCCTGCTAGTCCCAGAGGCTCCTCTCCTCCTGAATCCTGCTAGTCCCAGAGGCTCCTCTCCTCCTGAATCCTGCTAGTCCCAGAGGCTCCTCTCCTCCTGAATCCTGCTAGTCCCAGAGGCTCCTCTCCTCCTGAATCCTGCTAGTCCCAGAGGCTCCTCTCCTCCTGAATCCTGCTAGTCCCAGAGGCTCCTCTCCTCCTGAATCCTGCTAGTCCCAGAGGCTCCTCTCCTCCTGAATCCTGCTAGTCCCAGAGGCTCCTCTCCTCCTGAATCCTGCTAGTCCCAGAGGCTCCTCTGTTGTTTTCTGATTTTGATGGTTTAAAGTGATGGTATGGATTTATCTCAAGGGGAAAGTGGCCCTCCTGTGCATTAGTGACAGCCTGCAAATGGACAACTCCATGTTTAACTCATGAACAGCGAATCTGTGGCAATGCACCGATCCAAACTGACAGGGAAGCAGACTCCTAACAGACTGTTATCACCCACGTTAATACGAACTCAGAAAGTCATTACGCCAGCTAACACACCAATTTTCTCCTAACAGAGCTTGAAGAGTCAGAATGGAATATAACGGCTTCAGATTTGTTTCGTTACAAAATATGTAAATATTGGACAAAAGTATGAACAAAACATCTACTGTTATCATGGTGTTGCATTTGCAAACTTGATCAAGTGAATCTTCACAATATGGAAATTAGTCTGTTTGTTATTCTCGTAATTAGAATAGCAAAAATGTGCATCCATCGAGGGTACAAATCTCACTTGACAGGCGCGAGCATTCCATTTTAATTAGTATTGTATCTTCGGGTCACAGCCGCTGCCGGTGTCATCCCTGCTAACATTCCCAGGTCAGGCAGGACTGGTGGCTCAACACAGGGCTTAAGTGGCTTTCAGCCAGAGCGAGTTGGAAAATGAGAGCATTGAGGCGGCATGTCACCATGGGGAGGAGACAGAGGATGCCTTGGCCTGATCTACTGACTGTAGCCATTCCAGTAATGCAGTTGTTCTGGACCTGATTAGAGGTTCTGTTTCTGGGCAGGAGTAAGGCAGCCATGCCTGGGCTCTTCAGTGGCTCAGTGTTCAATGTGTGGGACTGGTGGTATTTATTAAGCCCTCTACTTTCTCAGAACCAGGGCCCCGGACAGAAAGCTGATGGAGAAGACAACCATCACTTGGAAAGACAGCCAAAAGATGACAATTTTAAATAGGCCCACCGTTGTGTAATGTTGTGACATGTGGGCCCAAGATGACTTCAAAATGCTGTGGTTATGCATATTGGTTTGATGGATTGTGTCACCAGCTTAAAAACAAACCTTTGTGTGCTGCCCACATTTTACAATGAAAAGATAAAGTATGTGTTCCCGGAGACCATTACCAGACGGAATTGAATGATTCATTGGGTGAAAGTCCTGCTATAAAGTGCTTTCATAATCAAATTTGAATACAGCCCAGTGTCCTACCATGTGATGGTTGAAAGGAAAGAAGATCACTCTGCGCACTAGTGTTTAAAGATGCGCTATGCAGAAATTGTTCAGCCATTTTCTGGTTGCTAAAATTATAATACTTCTAATTTCAGTTTGTGACAAAACAAGCAAGTATCTATCAATCAATCAATCACATGTATTTATAAAGCCCTTTTTACATCAGCAGATGTATACAGAAACCCAGCCTAAAAGCCCAAACAGCAAGCAGTACAGATGTAGAAGCAGAGTGGCTAGGAAAAACTCCCTAGAAAGGCAGGAACCTAGGAAGAAACCAGGCTCTGAGGGGTGGCCGGGGGGAAATTATAAGATTAAATGGCCATTAAGGCCAGATTTGTTTTTTAAGATGTTCAAATGTTCATAGCTGACCAGCAGTGTCAAATAATAACCACAGTGGTTGTAGAGGGTGCAACAGGTCAGCACCTCAGGAGTAAATGTCAGTTGACTGTTCATAGCCGAGCATTCAAAGTTCAAGACAGCAGGTGTGGGAGGGGGGAGAGATGAAAACAGTAGGTCCGGGCCTCGGGTAGACTAGCGGTTAAGATCATTGGGCCAGTAACCGGCTGGTCGCTGGTTTGAATCCCTGATCCGATCTGTCGATGCTCCCTTGAGCAAAGCACTTATCCCTAATTGCTCCTGTGAGTCGCTCTAGATAAGAGCGTCTGCTAAATAAAAAAATGTACATGTAAAATGTCCGGGACACGGCTTTACGTCCATATAGTCATAGTGTAGAGAATCATTGTGCCATTTTAAACCTGTGAAATGTATTTTCCAAAACCAACATTATTGAATTTTCAGCTGTGTTGAAGCTGGTGTACAAAAGTAAAAGATGTAAAAACAAAACCTAAAAACAAGAAGCATAGAAATAGCGCATATAGAACGTATCTAACGCATCTTAGACTTGCTTTCAATGAGAATGACAGATCTAAAACATACTTTTATGTTGATTAACCATCCTGACTGGTTGCATCACTGCCTGGTATGGCAATTGCTCGGCCTCCGACCGCAAGGCACTACAGAGGGTAGTGCGTACGGCCCAGTACATCACTGGGGCAAAGCTGCCTGCCATCCAGGAACTCTACAATAGGTGGTGTCAGAGGAAGGCCCAAAAAATTGTCAAAAACCCCAGTCATAGACTGTTCTCTCTACTACCGCATGGCAAGCGGTACCGGAGTGCCAAGTCTAGGACAAAAAGGCTTCTCAACAGTTTTTACCGCCAAGCCATAAGACTCCTGAACAGGTAATCAAATGGCTACCCGGACTACTTGCATTGTGTGCCCCCCTCCCCCCAAATCAATCAATCAATCAATCAATCAAGTTTATTTTATATAGCCCTTCGTACATCAGCTAATATCTCGAAGTGCTGTACAGAGACTCAGCCTAAAACCCCAAACAGCTAGAATGCCGGTGTAGAAGCACGGTGGCTAGGAAAAACTCCCTAGAAAGGCCAAAACCTAGGAAGAAACCTAGAGAGGAACCAGGCTATGAGGGGTGGCCAGTCCTCTTCTGGCTGTGCCGGGTGGAGATTATAACAGAACTATGCCAAGATGTTCAAAAATGTTCATAAGTGACAAGCATGGTCAAATAATAATCATGAATAATATTCAGTTGGCTTTTCATAGCCGATCATTAAGAGTTGAAAAACAACAGGTCTGGGACAAGTGGCGGTTCCATAACCGCAGGCAGAACAGCTGAAACCGAAACCGGAACAAACCCTCTTTTTTTGTAGGCTGCTGCTACTCTCTGTTCATCATATATGCATAGTCACTTTTTTATTTTTTTTTTATTTATTTTTTTATCCCCTTTTCTCCCCAATTTTCGTGGTATCCAATCGCTAGTAATTACTATCTTGTCTCATCGCTACAACTCCCGTACGGGCTCGGGAGAGACGAAGGTCGAAAGTCATGCGTCCTCCGAAGCACAACCCAACCAAGCCGCACTGCTTCTTTAACACAGCGCGCCTCCAACCCGGAAGCCAGCCGCACCAATGTGTCGGAGGAAACACCGTGCACCTGGCCCCCTTGGTTAGCACGCACTGCGCCCAGCCCGCCACAGGAGTCGCTGGAGCGCGATGAGACAAGTAAATCCCTACCGGCCAAACCCTCCCTTACCCGGACGACGCTAGCCCAATTGTGCGTCGCCCCACGGACCTCCCGGTCGCGGCCGGCTGCGACAGAGCCTGGGGGCGAACCCAGAGACTCTGGTGGCGCAGTTAGCACTGCGATGCAGTGCTCTAGACCACTGCGCCACCCGGGAGGCCCCTGCATAGTCACTTTAACCATATCTACATGTACATACTACCTCAATCAGCCTGACTAACCGGTGTCTGTGTACCTGGTAGGAACAGCACAAAATTGCACGTCATGCAATGCACGGCTCACCATCCAACTCTGCACTCACGCACTGTACAAAATATATGAACCCCCCCCACCAGACACAGTAAGTTGCTAGCTAGTACTGGCGGGAATTCTTTACAACCAAAATGCACAACCAATATTCTCCAAAAAACATTGCATCTTATGTGTGATGTTCGAATAACATTTACAAACAAATGTATATAAATTGTACACTTAAATCATCACTTGGGAGTATAAAAATCACTTTTGACGTACAGTGCTTTGCAACCAACAACTTACCGCTGGTTTGGTGCTTGTTCACTGGGACGATTCTAATGAAACATCCTCCCTCGTAAGCAAGCTACGCAAACCAGCCAATAAGATGCCATGTTGAGTAGGTGACGGCAAGACAAAACTAAAACCAAAAACCCATTGGCTTAACGATAAAGTGGCAAGGGGAATCACCAATAAAACCCTGTTACATCTGTATGTAGCCTCACTACTTTTATAGCCTCGCTACTGAATATAGCCTGTCTTTTTACTGTTGTTTTATTTCTTTACTTACCTATTGTTCACCTAATACCTTTTTTGCACTATTGGTTAGAGTCTGTAAGTAAGCATTTCACTGTAAGGTCTACACCTGTTGTATTCGGCGCACGTGACAAATAAACTTGGATTTGGTCGGTTCGCCAAAAAGCTAGAAATTGTGGCTTCATCCAGCATGGTGTCTTACAGAAGGCTAATAGGGATGTTTGGCAGAACCATTGACAGTTCTATTATCTATATGCTATAGTGTGTGGAGCTGTGAATACATTAGTGGTATCACTCCCTCATGTTGCTCCAAGAAAGCCGTCCAATTATAGACCACCATTCCCCATTGGACTGCCAAGTTTCCAGATGACGATCACTGAGGCTTGTGGGTATGAATGAGCCAATGGTCATTTGTGGTGGCCATAAGAATGTGATATGTGGTCATAATCAACCGAAGGCTTCCTGCTGCAAGTGATTTGGCTAATAATCTTCAAACTGTTGGAGATGAGTCGAAGGCTTGCTGAGCAATCAGCGAGGGAGATGTCTTGGTGGCTAACCATATGGAGGGAGATGTCTTGGTGGCTAACCATATGGAGGGAGATGTCTTGGTGGCTAACCATATGGAGGGAGATCTCTTGGTGGCTAACCATGTGGAGGGAGATCTCTTGGTGGCTAACCATGTGGAGGGAGATCTCTTGGTGGCTAACCATGTGGAGGGAGATCTCTTGGTGGCTAACCATATGGAGGGAGATCTCTTGGTGGCTAACCATGTGGAGGGAGATCTCTTGGTGGCTAACCATGTGGAGGGAGATCTCTTGGTGGCTAACCATGTGGAGGGAGATCTCTTGGTGGCTAACCATGTGGAGGGAGATCTCTTGGTGGCTAACCATGTGGAGGGAGATCTTTTGTTGGCTAACCATGTGGAGGGAGATCTTTTGTTGGCTAACCATGTGGAGGGAGATCTCTTGGTGGCTAACCATGTGGAAGAAACAGACCCATTTTTTTATATGAAGTTTGATTCATTTTTTCTGAGCCTGCCCAGCGTGGGCTGCATATTACTCAACCATCTGTTTGAAATCAGGCCCAGAACCGAAGACTCGTCAGACTGACTTAGCAAAAACTAAAAAAAGAGAACAGGAGAGGAGTGAAAGATGTTCTCTGTCTGCCGAATGTCAACATTTTAGCCATGATTAATTGCACCGAATAATTTAGCCATCGGTGGCAGCAGGTTGGTTTTGGCAGAAAGACAGCCTTTCATCATTTGCTTTTTCTAATTGATTCCTTGATTAAGTGAAGCTTATGCTGACCCTTTCACATGCCCATGCCAGAGGAGTCCTTAATGAGGATTAAATAAAGCTGGGTGTTTTTGTTACACCGAGTTTGATTAGCTAAGCTATATTTATCGTTCTGGGCCAAGCAGAAAGGTTCAAGTCTATGGCCACATTCACAAGGCCACATTCATGAACATTAAGAGAGAAATATATTGTTACAACAGAACATGACATCGTGTCAGCTCTATTCATGGTATTTCTATCTGTAACTTTCATTACGTTCAACCTGATTCAGGTGAAGCAGGTTTTCTTGTTTTGCATCCGTTGTTAGCTGTGGTGGTTAGGTCTAGGTGTTGTGGTTTGTCATGTTCATGTCGTCATTGACTGTCTCAAGGCCAAGGCCAACTGCATGGCTCATGGAAAGTACACAGTAAACGGTTTAGCTAAATGAGAAATGTAAAGCTGGTCTGAGGTAGGCTGTTACTCTAATGCTGTTGGGTCACTATGCATGGCTGTTGAAGTTTGAATAAGCATAAATGGTTGACCTCTCTCTTTCAGTACTTTGCTCCATCACCATCTTGTAGCTTGTCAGCATCTGGAAATGACCTTTGTAAATCACTCCATTGCTGTCATTTGGTAAATGAAAGACCTTTTCAGTTGTCCATCGGTAGGGCACTAACACACTAACCACACCTAGGGCTGTGGCGGTCATGACATTGTGTCAGCCGTGATTGTCAAGCGAATAACTGCCGGTCGCACAGTAATTGACCGTTAATTAACATACAGTAAACACGTTTAGCATCTCCTGGCTTCCATGCATAGCCTACAAGCCAATGGTGCAGACCTTTTGGAAAATGTCTACATCATTTTAATTTAACCTACAGCATAACAATACATCCATTATGTATTTTAGACGGGTCAAAAGAAATGTATGAAGAAAATGTAGTCTGCTTCAGAAGAACAGAATAGCATACTCTGAGTTGTCCTTGTTAGGCCCTGATGGCTGTGGGCTACACTGGTTCATTTAGCAGACAAGATTTGCTTAGAATTCAGTGGCATTATTTTGTATTTAATAATATGAAAAATACAATTGATCATGAATAAAATAGAAAGGATTTTTTTCTCAATGTTTTCCAAGGAAGTGCGTTCATGCGGCTATTCTGTGTTGAGTGGTTAACAAAGAAACATCTACGTCTTACCATATGCTTAATTTAGAGTTATTTATACAACTTTATTTGTGATCCAAATGTTGGGCCGTATGTTTTCTTTATTTTTAATACATTCTAAGGCTGTATGATGTGACTCTGATTTGAAAAAAGTTGCATGAAAGGCATGAGCTCTGATTTGTTTCTTGTGCAGGCTGCACACACTTAATCAGTCTCTCATTCACAATTTGACAAGCACTTGATAATATTCTCACCAGGCCATACCCGCCGGGAAATATATGTGGCTGTAATGTCCCCTAAAAAATCCATGCCTTTTTCACCAAAGTGGCCATTTGTGCCCTTGGGCTGAATATAATAATTATACAGTTGAAGTCGGAAGTTTACATACACTTAGGTTGGAGTCATTAAAACTTGTTTTTCAACCACTCCACAAATTTCTTGTTAAAAAAAGATAGTTTTGGCAAGTTGGTTAGGACATTTACTTCGTGCATGACACAAGTCATTTTTCTAACAATTGTTTACAGGCAGATTATTTCAATTCCAGTGGGTCAGAAGTTTACATACACTAAGTTGACTGTGCCTTTAACTTCTTGACTCACGGATCCCTTTAGCTGGATCATTTTCGTTAACAACCGCTGTAATTGCAGAGCGCCAAATTCAAAAGAAATACAAAAAATATGTATTTTCATGAAATCACAAGTGAAATATACCAAAACACAGTTTAGCTTGTTGTTAATCCACCTATTGTGTCAGATTTTGAAAATATGCTTTACAAGTTTGTGAGTTTATCGATCACTAGACAAAACAGTAAGAACACCTAGCAGCCATGTCGATTGGTCACAAAAGCCAGAAAAGCAATAAAATTAATCGCTTACCTTTGATCTTCGGATGTTTGCACTCACGAGACTCCCAGTTACACAATAAATGTTCCTTTTCCAATGGCTTTGTCAGGCTGTGACCAGGCTTTAGACATAGTTTCAGGCTTTTATTTTGAAAAATGAGCGAGATTTTTCAAAAATAGTCTAAAAACTAGTCTAAAACTGATTAGTTCCTGCGCGCGAGAGGGGTAGCTCTCCATTTTCTTTCTCTTTTATTGAATAGGTTACAATCCGGTTGAAATATTATCGATTATGTTTGTTAAAAACAACCTGAGGATTGATTTATAAAAAACATTTTATTTTTTATTTTTTTTATTTTACCGTTATTTTACCAGGTAAGTTGACTGAGAACACGTTCTCATTTGCAGCAACGACCTGGGGAATAGTTACAGGGGAGAGGAGGGGGATGAATGAGCCAATTGTAAACTGGGGATTATTAGGTGACCATGATGGTTTGAGGGCCAGATTGGGAATTTAGCCAGGACACCGGGGTTAACACCCCTACTCTTACGATAAGTGCCATGGGATCTTTAATGACCTCAGAGAGTCAGGACACCCGTTTAACGTCCCATCCGAAAGACGGCACCCTACACAGGGCAGTGTCCCCAATCACTGCCCTGGGGCATTGGGATATTTTTTAGACCAGAGGAAAGAGTGCCTCCTACTGGCCCTCCAACACCACTTCCAGCAGCATCTGGTCTCCCATCCAGGGACTGACCAGGACCAACCCTGCTTAGCTTCAGAAGCAAGCCAGCAGTGGTATGCAGGGTGGAATGATGCTGGCATTTGACATGTTTCTACGAACATAACGGATACTTTTTGGAATTTTCGTCGAACGGAACGAGGCTTTGGTTTTCTGAACATAACGCGCAACCCAAATGGTGTTTTTTTTGTTATAAAAGTAATATTTATCGAACAAAAATAACATTTGTTGTGTAACTGGGAGTCTCGTGAGTACAAACATCCGAAGATTATCAAAGGTAAGCGATTAATTTTATTGCTTTTCTGACTGTCGTGACCATGCTAATTTGGGGCTAGCTGTTGTAGCATTGAAAGCTACACTCACAAAAGCTTGGATTGCTTTCGCTGCAAAGCATATTTTCAAAATCTGACACAATAGGTGCATTAACAACAAGCTAAGCTGTGTTTTGGTATATTTCACTTGTGATTGCATGATTATAAATATTTATAGTAATATTTTGCGCCCTGCAATTCAGCGGTTGTTTAGGAAAATGATCCCGCTAAAGGGAAGCCGTAGCGCAGAAAAGTTAAAGGCAATGCTACAAAATACAAATCGAGTGTATGTAAACTTCTGACCCACTGGGAATGTGAGAGAAATAAAAGCTGATATAAATCATTCTCTCTACTATTATTCTGACATTTCACATTCTTAAAATAGTGGTGATCCTAACAGACCTACAACAGGGAATTTTTACAAGTATTAAATGTCAGGAATTGTGAAAAATTGAGTTTAGATGTATTTGGCTAAGGTATATGTAAACTTCCGACTTCAATTGTAATTCCCTTCTGCCAGTTACGGTGCTCTGAAGCACCTCTCACTCATATGGCTCTCTCAGATATCAATATTCTTAATTGCCAATGCCCGTCACGTGATCGGATACTTCTCACAGGCATCTCAGCTAAGAAGTACGCTACAAGTGAAGATGGACACATCAGGGACGCAACTTTGTGAATTACAAGGAGCATATTGAAGATGTTTGAAGAACTGTCCACATTTACTTTTTGTCAGCCAACAAGATGAGTAGGCCTAATGAACAGCAAAAGCGCTAGCCTATGTCTATCTACTATCCCCCATAGTACAAAAGTCTACCTATTCTTTTGGTCAACTTGTCATTCTGTGCAAGAAATAAACATTCCAAACATAGTCTGAGACAGTTGTGGGATGTGATTTAGATCCCAAATTAATACAACAACTTGCATCAAATATCCCTTTTAAAAGCAATAAGGTTGATGCAACAGATCAGAACATTTATCTTAAAATTTAGCTTAAAAACTAATAGGGTATTTCTTACATAAGTGCAGTAATGCGCACACGGCAGTAGGCTATAAGCGCAAGTGTTCCAAATTTCAATTAATTAGCTGGGAAAACTAAGAAGTGACCGCAAATGCGATTTATGTTTGTAATGCTTTATTATAAAGGTGCATTTTTATGGTGAAAATAATCTTCCCCAAACTTGAAACTAACGTGCTCTACACCGGTTGTAAAGCTGATTAATGTGCTTAATTTCAAGAAGTTATTTGGCCTCATTAGTTGTGATACAAACTTTATCAAAACATATACAGTGCCTTGCAAAAATATTCATCCCCCTTGGTGTTTTTACTATTTTGAGGTATTACAACCTGTAATTTAAATATAATTTTATTTGGATTTCATATAATGGACATACACAAAATAGTCCAAATTGGTGAAGTGAAATGAAAAAAATTACTTAAAATAAATAAATAAATTAAAAACGGAAAAGTGGTGCATGCATATGTATTCACCCCCTTTGCTATGAAGCGCCTAAAGATCTGGTGCAACCAATTACCTTCAGAAGTAACAGAATTAGTTTGTTTGCACACAGGTGGACTTCATTTAAGTGTCCCATGATATGTCACCTGATCTCAGTGTATATCTACACTTGTTCTGAAAGGCCCCAGGGTATGCAACACCACTAAGCAAGGGGCACCATGAAGACCAAGGAGCTCTCCAAACAGGTCAGGGACAAAGTTGTGGAGAAGTACAGGTCAGGGTTGGGTTATAAAAAAAAAAAAATCCTGAAACTTTGAACATTCCACGGCGCACCATTAACTTTTACTTGGTACTCATCCCAGATCCGGGAGCACCCTCATCAGTAAA
Organism: Salvelinus fontinalis; assembly: GCF_029448725.1. NCBI lineage: Eukaryota > Metazoa > Chordata > Actinopteri > Salmoniformes > Salmonidae > Salvelinus > Salvelinus fontinalis. Next base: position 89,207,173 of record NC_074665.1, on the reverse strand, counting down.
AAAGCTGACTAGCATAGCCTAGCATAGCGCCACAAGTAAATACTAGCATCTAAATATCATGAAATCACAAGTCCAAGACACCAGATGAAAGATACACATCTTGTGAATCCAGCCATCATTTCTGATTTTTAAAATGTTTTACAGTTTAGACACTATGTATTTCTATTAGCTAACCACGATGGCAAAAGACACAACTTTTTTTTCCCACCATTTTTTTTTACTGCATAGGTAGCTATCACAAATTCGACCAAATAAAGATATAAATAGCCACTAACCAAGAAACAACTTCATCAGATGACAGTCTGATAACATATTTATTGTATAGCATATGTTTTGTTCGAAAAATTTGCATATTTCAGGTATAAATCATAGTTTTACATTGCAGCCACCATCACAAAATCTCACCGAAGCAGCTAGAATAACTACAGAGACCAACGTGAATTACCTAAATACTCATCATAAAACATTTATGAAAAATACACAGCGTACAGCAAATGAAAGACAAAGATCTTGTGAATCCAGACAATATTTCAGATTTTCTAAGTGTTTTACAGCGAAAACACAATATAGCATTATATTAGCTTACTACAATAGCCAACCACACAGCAGCATTGATTCATGCACGTTAGCGATAGCGAATAAACCAGCAAAAGATATAAAATTTTTCACTAACCTTCTCAAAACTTCATCAGATGACAGTCCTATAACATCATATTACACAATACATATATGGTTTGTTCGAAAATGTGCATATTTAGCGGCACAAATCGTGGTTATACAATGACAATAGTAGCCAAACTGCAAACAATATGTCGGGAGAAATCTTGGGAGAGGCATCTAATCTAATCAATAACTAATCATAAACTTGACTAAAAAATACAGGTTGGACAGCAAATGAAAGATACATTAGTTCTTAACTTCTTTGGGCTGCAAGCCCGAAGCCGGGCACAATATGACAACAGCCACTTCAAGTGCAGGGTGCGAAATTCAAAATATATATTTTTGAAATATTTAACTTTCACACATTAACAAGTCCAATACAGAATATGAAAGATAAACATCTTGTGAATCCAGCCAACATGTCCGATTTTTAAAATGTTTTACAGCGAAAACACCACATATATTTATGTTAGCTCACCTCCAAATACAAAAAAGGACAGACATTTTTCACAGCACAGGTAGCATGCACAAAGCCAACCTAACTAACCAAGAACCAACCAAACTAACCATGAAACAACTTCATCAAATGACAGTCTTATAACATGTTATACAATAAATCTATGTTTTGTTCGAAAAATGTGCATATTTGAGGTATAAATCAGTTTTACATTGCAGCTACCATCACAGCTACCGTCACAAATAGGACCGAAGCAGCCAGAGTAATTACAGACACCAACGTCAAATACCTAAATACTCATCATAAAACATTTCTAAAAAATCGATGGTGTATAGCAAATTAATAGGCAGGCCTTAGAACAGAGCATCGATTTCAGATTTTCCACTTCCTGTAAGGAAGTTTGCTGCAAAAGGAGTTCTGTTTTACTCACAGATATAATTCAAACGGTTTTTGAAACTAGAGTGTTTTCTATCCAATAGTAATAATAATATGCATATTGTACGAGCAAGAATTGAGTACGAGACAGTTTAATTTGGGAACGTTTTTTTACAAAGTCGAAATGGCGCCCCCCCTATTGAGAAAAGGTTTTAAATCCATTATTTTTTTTATTTTTATTTTTATTTAAATTTTTATCCCATTTTCTCCCCAATTTTTCGTGGTATCCAATCGCTAGTAATTACTACCCTGTCTTATCGCTACAACTCCCGTACGGGCACGGGAGAGACGAAGGTCGAAAGCCACGCGTCCTCCGAAGCACAACCCAACCAGCCGTACTGCTTCTTAACACAGCGCGCCTCCAACCCGGAAGCCAGCCGCACCAATGTGTCGGAGGAAACACCGTGTACCTGGCCCCCCTTGGTTGGCGCGCACTGCGCCCGGCCCGCCACAGGAGTCGCTGGAGCGCGATGAGACAAGGATATCCCTACCGGCCAAACCCTCCCTACCCCGGACGACGCTATGCCAATTGTGCGTCGCCCCATGGACCTCCCGGTCACGGCCGGCTGCGACAGAGCCTGGGCGTGAACCCAGAGACTCTGGTGGCGCAGTTAGCACTGCGATGCAGTGCCCTAGACCACTGCACCACCCGGGAGGCCCTTAAATCCATTATTAAAAAATTATAAGAATATGGCACCACAACAAACCTGCCAAGAGATGGCCGCCCAGCAAAACTCTCGGACCAGGCCAAGGAGGGCATTAATCAGAGAGGCAACAAAGAGACCAAAGAACCCTGAAGAAGGTGCAAAGCTCCACAGCGGAGACTGGAGTATCTGTCCATAGGGCCACTTTAAGCCGTACACTCCACAGAGCTGGGCTTTACGGAAGAGTGGCCAGAAAAAGCCATTGCTCAAAGTGTTCGCCAAAAGGCATGTGGAAGACTCCACAAACATATAGAAGAAGGTGTTCTGGTCAGGTGAGACTGAAATTTAGCTTTTTGGCCATCAAGGAAACCGCTTTGTCTGGCGCAAACCCAACACCTCTCATCACCCCGAGAACGCCATCCCCACAGTGAAGCATGGTGGTGGCAGCATCATGCTGTGGGGATGTTTTTCATCAGCAGGGACTGGAAGACTGGTCAAAATTTAAACAATGATGGATGGCGCTAAATACAGGGAAACATCTGAGGGAAACCTGTTTCAGTCTTCCAGAGATTTGAGACTGGGACGGAGGTTCACCTTCCAGCAGGACAATGACCCTAAGCATACTGCTAAAGCGACACTCGAGTGGTTTAAGGGGAAACATTTAAATGTCTTGGAATGGCCTAGTCAAAGCCCAGACCTCAATCCAATTAAGAATCTGTGGTATGACTTAAAGATTGCTGTACACCAGCAGAACCTATCCAACTTGAAGGAGCTGGAGCAGTTTTGCCTTGAAGAATGGGCAAAAATCCCAGTGGCTAGCTGTGCCAAGCTTATAGAGACATACCCCAAGAGACTTGCAGCTGTAATTGCTGCAAAAGGTGGGTCCACTAAGTATTGATTTTGGGGGGGTGAGTAGTTATGCATGCTCAAGTTTTTTTTCTTTCTTGTTTATTTCATAATAAAATATATATTTTGCATCTTCAAAGTGGCAGGCATGTTGTGTAAATCAAATGATACACCCCCCCCCCCCAAAAAAAATATATCAATTTTAAGTCCGGGTTGTAAGGCAACAAAATAGGAAAAATGCCAAGGGGGGTGAATACTTTCGCAAGCCACTGTAGGTCTGTGGGCTAGGCTACATGAGGTGTGGGACTCTGATTTGATCAAGTCGCAAAAAAAAAGGCATGTGCTGTTTCTTGCCTTAATGCACAAGCTGGGCATCATTTACAAGTGATAATACATCATTCACAAGTGATAGGCTAATACTGTCACCCATCAGACAATTCTTGATTTAATGTTGTCTTTACGTACAGTATACAAAATAATATATCTGAAATTTGTTGAGATTTAAAATGGACCATGTCATGCACCTGTCTCATCTATGCACTTAAATGGCGAATGGAGGGTGCTTTTCCCGTGGCTCCTTTCCATGCCAGTGAGGTAGGCTATACTTCTGTTGTAATGCGAAGCAATGTGTTTTAATATTTGCTTTATACATTTTACATTTACATTTAAGTCATTTAGCAGACGCTCTTATCCAGAGCGACTAACAAATTTGAAAGTTCATACATATTCATCCTGGTCCCCCCGTGGGAATTGAACCCTGGTCCCCCCGTGGGAATTGAACCCACAACCCTGGCGTTGCAAGCGCCATGCTCTACCAACTGAGCCACACGGGACCCCTTGGCATTTATATTAGGAACGTTGATAAATAAATAGAGTAGGCCTAGCCTATTGAATTTTTTTATTTTTTATTTTTATTTTACCGTTATTTTACCAGGTAAGTTGACTGAGAACACGTTCTCATTTGCAGCAACGACCTGGGGAATAGTTACAGGGGAGAGGAGGGGGATGAATGAGCCAATTGTAAACTGGGGATTATTAGGTGACCATGATGGTTTGAGGGTCAGATTGGGAATTTAGCCAGGACACCGGGGTTAACACCCCTACTCTTACGATAAGTGCCATGGGATCTTTATTGACCCCAGAGAGTCAGGACACCCGTTTAACGTCCCATCCGAAAGACGGCACCCTACACAGGGCAGTGTCCCCAATCCCCAAATGTTGCGCAACATGTGCTCATGGGCTCTCATGAAGTGTTTGATTTGATTTATTTTCTAATACTTTTACATTGACGTCCGAGGGATTAGAGGGACGATGGCGTGCTGAGTACCAGGCGGTTAGCAAGTTTTTGGTAGGCTATATCAAATTTTATTTGTCACATACACATGGTTAGCAGATGTTAATGCGAGTGTAGCGAAATGCTTGTGCCTCTAGTTCCGACCATGCAGTAATATCTAACAAGTAATCTAACCTAACAATTTCACAACAACTACCTTATACACACAAGTGTAAAGGAATGAATAAGAATATGTACATTTAAAAATGCTGTGAGCATTAGCGGCATCAGAGCTTGAGGAAGCCTAACTAAATGGTCATGTGGAATTTGACTGTCATCAATCAATCAAATGTATTTATAAAGCCCTTCTTACATCAGTTGATATCTCAAAGTGCTGTACAGAAACACAGCCCAAAACCCCAAACAGCAAGCAATACAGGTGTAGAAGCACGGTGGCTAGGAAAATACACCTCTGCTGTTTTCAATCAGGATCCCAGCGATCACTGCCTCATTGCCTGCATCTGCTATGGGTCCGCGGTCAAACGACCACCCCTCATCACTGTCAAACGCTCCCTAAAACACTTCTGCGATCAGGCCTTTCTAATAGACCTGGCCCGGGTATCCTGGAAGGATATTGACCTCATCCCGTCAGTCAAGGATGCCTGGTCGTTCTTTAAAAGTAATTTCCTCACCATCTTAAATAAGCATGCCCCTTTCAATTTTTAAAAAAACTAAGAACAGATATAGCCCTTGGCTCTCTCCAGAGCTGACTGCCCTTGACCAGCACAAAAAAATCCTGTGGAGGACTGCAATAGCATCGAATAGTCCCTGTGATATGCAACTGTTCAGGGAAGTCAGGAACCAATACACGCAGTCAGTCAGGAAAGCAAATGTTAGCTTTTTCAAACAGGAATTTGCATCCTGTAGCTCTAACTACCCAAAAGGTTTGGGACACTAAAGTTCATTGATAACAAGAGCACCTCCTCCTAGCTACCCACTGCTCTGAGGCTAGGTAACACTGTCACCACCGATAAATCCATGATTTTCGATTTAAAAAAATATTTCTCTACGGCTGGCCATGCTTTCCTCCTGGCTACCCCAACCCCGACCAACAGCTCCACCCCCCCTGCAGCTACTTGCCCGAGCCTCCCCAGCTTCTCCTTCACCCAAATCCAGATAGCAGATGTTCTGAAAGAGCTGTAAAGCATGGACCTGTACAAATCAGCTGGGCTAGACAATCTGGACCCTCTCTTTCTAAAACTATCCACCGCCATTGTTGCAACCCCTATTACCAATCTGTTCAACCTCTCTTTCGTATTGTCCGAGATCCCTAAAGATTGGAAAGCTGCCCCGGTCATCCCCCTCTTCAAAGGGGGTGACACTGTAGACCCAAAGTGTTATAGACCTATATCCGTACTGCCCTGCCGCTCTAAAGTTTTCGAAAGCCAAGTTAATAAACAGATCACTGACCATTTCGAATCCCACCGTACCTTCTCTGCTGTGCAATCTGGTTTCCGAGCTGGTCACGGGTGCACCTCAGCCACGCTCAAGGTACTAAACGATATCATAACCGAAATCAATAAAAAAAACAGTACTGTGCAGCCGTCTTCATCAACCTGGCCAAGGCTTTCAACTCTGTCAATCACCGTATTCTTATCGGCAGACTCAATAGCCTTGGTTTCTCAAATGACTGCCTTGCCTAGTTCACCAACTACTTCTGATAGAGTTCAGTGTGTCAAATCGGAGGGCCTGTTGTCCGGACCTCTGGCAGTCTCTATGGGGGTGCCACAGGGTTCATTTATCAGGCCGACTCTTTTCTCTGGATATATCAATGATGTTGCTCTTGCTGCGGGTGATTCCCTGATCCACCTCTACGCAGACGACACCATTCTATATACAGTGGGGAGAACAAGTATTTGATACACTGCCGATTTTGCAGGTTTTCCTACTTACAAAGCATGTAGAGGTCTGCAATTTTTATCATAGGTACACTTCAACTGTGAGAGACGGAATCTAAAACAAAAATCCAGAAAATCACATTGTATGATTTTTAAGTAATTAATTTGCATTTTATTGCATGACATAAGTATTTGATACATCAGAAAAGCAGAACTTAATATTAGTCTATCACTGTACCAGACAGATGATGTATGGTTGATGATGGATGATGGATGGTAGCATTGCTGTTTATAGCAGGGCATACGCACTACAGTGGCATATGTAATAGCAGAGCTAAAAGCTAAGTTTAGTGGGTCATGATGGTGTGGTATGACGGTGGCGCATGACGGCGTAGTATGCACCCAAGTTGTACGTTAACTTTGTGTGGTAACAAACTAGACCTGGGAATTGCCAGGAACCTCACCATACGATGCCATCGCCATGCGATGCTATGCCATGCTATACTAGCGCCATGCCATGCTATACTAGCGCCATGCCGTGCTATACTAGCACCATACTTAGGTGCCGATACGATATGTATGTATTGAGATTCAATACTGCAACATGTATTACGGTTTGATGTTCTAAGAAATATTGCTCACTATATGTCTGCTGCAGAGATACGAGAGAGCATGAGAACGTTTTGATCAGTCAGGGAAATAAAAGTGCTGAAAACATGTTGGCTCACTATTTAAAATGAAGATGGCGAACGAGCTATAGCATGAAAATGACCCGCGTTTTGGTACAGCCGACTAGCGCTAGTTAACTACCTAGAAGAGAGAAAAAAATTGATACTTGGAGTCAAAGTATATCATCCAAAATAATATTGCGATATGTAACTGTATAAAACTTTTATCCCCCGATCACTATAAGAAACCTCGCCTCCAACCTAAAAGTCAAGAAGCTTTTGGTCTGGCTAAGAGGATGTATAGTTGACTTTATTAAAGGTTTGAATAGCATTAGGATGCCACAGTAACACTTCTATCACTCATCTTAAAACGAGTGCTTTCTCAGGTCTCCCACCAAGAGACCCAACCGGTGGCTTGGTAATGAGTTGTTCATTAGCCAGAGGCTAACACTGTGATGAGTGTTAGGAGGAGAGTCGTGTGAATTCCTCCCATAGAGCTGCCTGTAATGTTAATGGCAGCACAATAATTGTTCCCATGTTCTGCCAAGTGTGAGAAACGATGAACAACTGTGACTTCATGAGAATCACTCTGGAAATCACTTTAACGTAGGCTGTTTGTCAGCGAGATGACTGTCAATTTCACACACAAACAAACCAAGCAATGTTGACTAATTTTACTTAAAAAATATATATATTTCTGGAATTACCTGTTATTGTAAACGGTGTTGGTATTGTAATTTTGCAGAGCAGACTTAATGAAGTGGAATATGCACATCATTCATTAGAATGATTATAGCGATCTACATCCGTGTCAGCTGCAGCTCACTACCACCACCATACCTCCCCTCCACCTTAAGAAATAACGTCAGAACACATCATTTTGCTCTAGAAGACATGCGTCACATTTCTTAATCGTTCTCAGGACATGATGTACTTATTCGTGCTCCTCTGTCTAAAGATATTTTAAAAAATTATAAGGTTTGATCATTGAGTTGATACGTTTATGATAAAATGCTGAGCGTCTGAATGCTATTGGTTGCCACAGCCACCAGTTGATTTTGGCCTGAAAGAGCAGGCCAGAGCAGATGCTGGTCGTGTTCAGCAGAGCGAGGGCTTCTGGACTTCTGTAGCTTGCGCTCTATCCATACCATCCCGCCTGTTGGTTTATTTACTGCTAACCTTGGCAAGAGGACTTCCTGTTTGAGTTATTGCCGGTCTGGCCTGCGGTGTGTTACAGGCTTGCAGTGCTGCAGTGTTTCACCATTTGGCTTGACCCATGCTGTCATTGTCAGCGCAGCCATATTTCCCAACAGTTGGTTATAGAGGCAGGTGAGATTGAGGCCAAATTTGACTTGATTTTCCCGTACGAAAAATGTATCTACTCTTACAAAAATGTCCATGAATTAGAATTCATAATAATTCACATTTCCTGTTCCTGCAATATTTTTTTTCCTGCTGTAGCAAATGAAGATCCTACATCTGTACTCTTCACTGGCTTTGTTTTGGCACACAGCTCCTGTGTGTTCTAACACTGATGGAAATCCATCTGGCTGTTTAGTCACAGACTGTCCTTCTGCTTTTGATGTTGCCGTGACATCAGAACAGCAACCATATGAGAATAGGCAATCGGCAATTCCTCCATCGTCTGTGGGCCTCACAAAACGTATTGTTGCGGATCAATCATGCACCTGGCGATGATTGGAAAGCGCACCTGCACCAGAGTTATTGTATAATTCTGTTTTCTTAACTTAAGTCTAGAACGTTTCTAAAATGTTGTCCTGATGGTTATCAACAGGGAGACGACGACATGTGTTTTGTCCATTATATAGTATAAAACATTGTTTTTCTTTTTATATTGGGTGTAATTTACAGGCTGTCAGGGTGTCTGATCCAACATGCAGAAATACTCTTGGTCTCCCTCTTGAGAAGATCTAATGCGGTCTGCATGACTCGACATACAAATTGTAAAGTTATTTGAATGGCTGTGAGCCCTAAGATAAAATAAAACATGCCCTCTGCCCTTCCTCTGTCCATCTGGTTTTGATAAGTAGCCTACGATCTAAGTTCTTGAATGGAATAATGGTCTACTGCCATAGGACCACAGACCCTTTTTCTTCATCAAAGTGCTTTTGACAAACTCACTGACATTTTGAAAGCTGCTCGAAGCAGAGCAATAACAGTCAGGGGCACCTTGTTGCCACAGTAACATAATGATGCAAATCATGCGCTTCTAATTCCACAGCCAACCTTGAAGAAATAAATCAATAGAACCAACAGAGAACTTAGGAAGACTACAATATTTTACACGTTTTCTAACCATTTGCTTTCAAAATTAGTCTGGGAAATGTGCTTGACATTCTCGGTGTTTGACATACCACTATTTATGAACATGGGGGTTTACTATCATTAGATTATCCTTTTCTGAGGGACAAACATTTTCCACTGAATGTAGATTGTGACCTTGTCTACGTGTTTCTATATTCATGTGTCTTTGTTTCTTTGGCAGGATGACTGGAACGCTATTGAGTCATCAAATCAGGCCCAGGTCCACCGCAACGCAGATGACCAAACCCACAGCCTGGAGACACTCCCCTCAGGTAAGAGCCAGATACCCAGCCAGGCGTCCCACAGCGCCGTCCATTCTGATTAGCCCCCCCCCCCCCCCCCCTCACACACACCCTCCCTCCACTTACAGACATGATGAGAAGATTAGTCAACACAGGACTCCAGGTTGACATGTAGTTCAACCGACTGTGCAATAGTGGAGGGTTCCAGCTGTGGTTCTGTTTAAAACTAGTAAACTACCTTTACTGTTTACAAGGTCAGGGCTAATTATACAAGGTGTGTGTATAGGAATGTTATGAAAATAATCTGAATTCATCTGGGTGTTTTTCAGAGTGTCTGTCTGATCTTCATCAATGGGCCAATCACCCAAATCTCTATCGTACCAATTTGCGAGCCCGTGTGCTCAACTGAACCGGGATCCAATTTAGCAGAGCTGCTTTATGCATTAAGCTACGGGTGTAAGCATATGCTGACGTTACATAGGCTTCTCCTGCATTTAAAAAAGCAGCATGCTGTGTATGGAGGGATATAAATTACAGTAGTTTTACCATCAGAACTGTTACATATTCTCTCCTTGGCAAGGTAGTCCTTAGAGAGCTGTTCCATTTAATTTATGTCAGAAACATTGTGTGTTTTCTGTAAAGGTAGGGCAGGGATACATCTTTCTGCTTTTGTATCCTGAGCAATATGTAGAAAGAATACTCTGGGGTGTACAGTAGTTCCAGGGAATCATCACTATTCAGATATCTTGTTTCAATGCCTCACACTATTTAGGTCACTCCGCTTAACACTCAAGTTGGACCTAAACAAAGAATTCACAGAAGGGTTGCGGTTTTTAATTAAGCAGATTTCCAGATGGCCTAATATACAGTTACTCCTTTTTTGACTATGTAAGTATGACATCAGAGCTGAATTTATCTATATCCTACACCATCCATTCCTAAATGTACATTCCCATATTACTACTGTACAATACGGTATAAGATCTGCTAGCAACTCCTTGACATATGGAGCTGAAGATCCATCCAAAATGTGGGTCCAAATGTGCCAAGGCAGCAGTGAGGGGCCTTCCCCTCTATCTGTAGGACTTTGTGCTTGTCCAAGCTGCCCATCAGTCACAGTACTATGTTTCAGCTAGAGAGCTCCATACTTCCCCATACAAAGGTTCTTATAAGGCTACATGGTTCCCTGTCCGAATGCAAAAACAAGCCCACAGACGACCACCTATGGTACAGTTTTGGGCAGACTGGTATACTCAGTGTATGTGAGCCAAACATTAGGAAAACCTTCCTATTATTGAGTTGCACCCTTCTCCTTTTGTCCTCAGAAAAGCCTCAATTCGTCAGGGCATGGACTCTACACGGTGTCGATAAGCGTTCCACAGAGATGCTAGTCCATGTTGACTTCAATGCTTCCCACAGTTGTGTCAAGTTGGCTGGATGTTCTTTTGGTGGTGGACCATTGTTTAATTATTATTATTTTGTTATTTTACCATCCAAATTTCATGACATTACGATCTTGTCTCATCGCTACAACTCCCCAACGGGCTCGGGAAAGGTGAAGTTCGAGTCATGCGTCCTCTGAAACATGACCCGTCAAACCGCGCTTCTTAATAACACCCGGTCGCTTAACCCACTAGAGCGAGATGAGCCAAGCCCTTCCCTAACCTGGACGACGCTGGGCCAATTGTGCGCTGCCCTATGGTACTCCCGGTCACTGCCGGGATCGAACCCCAGGCTGTAGTGACGCTGCAACACTGCAATGCAGTGCAATGCAGTGCCTTAGACCTCTGCCCCACTCAGGAGGGCCCGGTGGACCCTTCTTGATACACATGGGAAACTGTTGAGCGTGAAAAACCCAGCAGCGTTGCAGTTCTTGACACAAACTGGTGCGCCTGGCTAGGGGCTGTGGCGGTCAGAGAATTTCGTCAGCCGGGGTTTGTCAAGCAAATACCTGGGTCCATTCCATCATGATGTACTGGTGGGTCCATTCCATCATGATGTACTGGTGGGTCCATTCCATCATGATGTACTGGTGGGTCCATTCCATCATGATGTACTGGTGGGTCCATTCTAACATGATGTACTGAGTGTAGGGCTGTGGCGGTAATGACATTTTGTCAGACGATTATTGTCAAGCAAATAATTGTCGGTCTCACGGTAATTTACCGTTAATTAACATAAACCCAGTTGCTGAGTGAAAGAGAGATTGATGGTCAAAAGATAAAGGGAGAAAAAAAAGTCAAAATAAAACATAATAAAAGTACATTTGAATGACACAAAGTGGCAGTGTTTTTACAACTAATGCCGGTTTGCCTGAGGCTGATGCCATGCAGGTGTTTGTACACATGCATATACACACACTCTCATTCAAATAAACACATACAGAACACACACATACATGTAATAGTGCCAGACATGCACTCAAACATATACAGTTGGCATTGCTGTTATGATTTCAGTTGTCCTTGATGTCCTTTGTTTTAAATGTATTATTTAGTTAAATTTTTTTTGTGTTATTTGCAGTTTTCTTCTGTCTTTTCCTCGTTTCTCTACATTATCTTGGTTGTTGGTGCATTGGGGTATTCTTGGGGGAATGGAATGAATTGTATTTCTTTTTTCTTCTTCTGGGGGGGGACTGTGGGAGGGGTCTCGAATGGTTGAGGGACAGCTATTGGGGAACTGTGGGGGGATCTTGGAGGGTTTGGGTTTCACAAGATTGTGTTCATGAAAAAGTAAACTGACATATTTTATATCACTATCATGCACACGCGCCCTCACACACAAGGATGGCTCTGTTGCGGAAAGACTGATACATGTTTGATAGTGTCTTGATGCTGTATTCTTTATCCTTCATGTTCTAATAATTTAATGTTACCCCTTCTGTTTTTGTAATAAAAAAACACAAACCCATTTAGCATCTTGTGGCTTCCACACTGTCATGACACTCCTTTGTGAGGGTCAAAAGGACCCATCAGCTAGGCAAATGTTTGAGGATAGCTAGAGTTTGGCCTATTTGACTTGAAAACCTTGCAGAAACTCTCCCCCACAAATGGAAGGCTGAAAATCCTTTGTTACACAGAGACTTTGCCACCAAAACTACAACATCTAAAATTGGACAATTAAACAATATTTCTAACATAAAGAATGTGAGAAATGGTCGGTGAGGATTTAAAGAACAATCTTGTAAAGTGTATTTTGTGATGTCATTAAGGATGGTATCTCTGAGGATGTACACATGCTAGTTTCCAGGTTTGTATCTAAATGTTGTATAAAATATATAATTAAGTATGACAGTATTTTTTAAAAGATAGAAATATGATTTTAGCCTTCTAAATGAAAGAAACCTGGGCCCAGTCGGTATCCATGGCCACGTGAGCACAGACATTGTGTCGGCGTGTTGGAACGCCCCTAAGACCAAAGTGCTTAAAAGGACTTGCTAACAAAATTTACATGAGACCAAAACATGCCGGGTTGCTGCCAGTGTGTAAAGTGGTCCTAGCTGTACCCTGAATAATCAACCATTGAGACCAGAGAACGTGAGGACGTGGTCCACACGTTGAAATTGTTAAAAGTACAAGACCAGAAAACTCTCGTCAAGTGAAGAGATAAAGACTAGACTGGAACATTCACATTCTGCAGCTGTGTATCTTTGTAAAGTAGTCTAGGAAACTCGACTAAAGACGAGAGGGAAGAACAGATCCCTCTCACCACTATAGGCACCTCTGATACATCCATCCTAATGAACACTCCAAGACAAAGAAGCCTACAACTAAGGACATTGTGACCTCTGGTGGACAACCAGAGACTGACATCGAACTACTCGCCATAGACTGATTGAGTTGTTTAAACAGAGAGACGACAGAGAAAGACATCTACACATAAATATATGTTGCATTTCTAATCCGAATGAGCGGTGGTTAGGGTACTAAATATTCTGACTACGGTGAGCGTAGTTTCCAAATGTATGTACGACAAGTTGACGCTTCCTCTCATCCTTACATACCCCTCTCCTTTCCATTGTGTATCCAAATGGTCATGTTTTTGTTAGTCCTCTAGGGACTGTTTTCATTGCATTATGTTAATCAATAACCTATACTGTGTGTTTTATGTATTTCTGTGTGATTTATTTAGTTAGTAAATAAATAATTAAGTCAATTTGTGTATCGCTGATTCAGGGTTAGTGCAGATTTACTAAGTCAACACCGTTCAGAATGAGACTGATATTAGGAAATAATTAATAGTTGACTGTTATTGATGTAAGAGATATTTATGTAATCATTAGAGTTTAAGTCGGGAGATAGTAACTCGGTATACAACTTTTCCCGTGGTGCCCCAAATTCCTAATGAGTTAATTGTTACATGATTAATTGAATCAAGTAATAATTAAACATAGGTAAGTATTCGATAAATAGCAGTCATCACATTGACGATAGTCACGTCATTACAACACATAGCCTACAAGCCATGTTTAAAAAGTCTAATAAATCCATGTAATATAGCCTACACCTTCACAATAAATATTTTATTTATTTTAGACCGGTTTAAAGAAGCATGATATGAAGAAAATGTAGTCTATTTCAGAAGAAAAGAATAGCATACTCTGAGTTGTCCTGATGTGGCTATGACAAATAGCTGTGGACTACACTAGTTCATTTAGTAGACAAGATTTGCTTATAATTCCGTGGCATTGTTTCATAGTATGAAGAATACAATTGAACAATTCTCCGAACGATTTGAGGGAGTGCACAGTTGAGCGGTTAACAAATAAATCGGTACTCCTATATGCTTAATTTAGAGTTATTAGTAGGGATGCACAATATATATATATTATTATTATATATATAATAATTTATTAGCAACAATGACAAGACAGGCTACAGGGAGGAGGTGAGGGCACTCGGAGTGTGTTGTCAGGAAAACAACCTCTCACTCAACGTCAACAAAACAAAGGACACGATCGGGGACTTCAGGAAACAGCAGATGGAGCACCCCCTTATCCACAGCAAAGGTACAGCAGTGGAGAAGGTGGAACGTTAAGTTTCTCAGGGTACACATCACAGAAACTGAAGTGGTCCACCCACACAGACAGTGTGGTGAAGGCAGTGCGCCTCTTCAACCTCAGGAGGTTGAATAAATTTGGCTTGTCATCTAAAACCCTCACAAACTTTTACAGATGCACAATCGAGAGCGTCCTGCCGGGCTGTATCACAGCCTGGTACAGCAACTACACTGCCCTCAACCGCAAGGCTCGCCAGAGGGTGGTGCGGTCTGCACAGCACATCACCGGGGGCAAACTACCTGCCCTCCAGGACACTGACAGCACCCGATGTCACAGGAAGGCCAAAAAGATCAAGGACAACAACCACCCGAGCCACTGCATGTTCCCACCGCTATCATCCAGAAGGAGAGGTCAGTACAGGTGCATCAAAGCTGGGACAGAGCGACTGAAAAACAGCTTCCATTTCAAGGCCATCAGACTGCTAAACAGCAATCACTAATTCAGAGAGGCTGCTGCCTACATGGAGACCCAATCACTGGCCACTTTAATAAATGGATCACTGGTCACTTTAAACAATGCCGCTTTAAATAATGCCATTTTAATCATGTTTACTTATCTTACATTACTCATATGTATATACTGTATTTTATACCATCTATTTCACCTTGCCTCTGCCGCTCGGCCATCGCTCATCCATATATTTATATGTGCATGTTCCCATTCACACCTTTTTAGATTGTTGTGTATTAGGTAGTTGTTGTGAAATTGTTAGTGCAGTAATGTCTAACAAGTAATCTGTCGGAACTAGAAGCACAAACATTTCCCTACACTCGCATTAACATCTGATAACCATGTGTATGTGACCAATACAATTTGATTTATATCGGTGGGCATATCGGAATCGGACGATATTAGCTAAAAAGGCCAACATCAGCATCGGTCCGATGTCTAGTTTAACGTGTCTAGTTTAATGTGCAAAACCGATGTCAAAGTTGATGTGCATACCTAATATAATGTAGGTAGATTATGTAATGACGCCACAAAAAATACAGCGCTACACAGAACAAAAGCAGAAAAATACTTACACTTCCAGCAACTAAACATGTTCAAGTCGAGCAGTCATTTGAGAGTAAGAAAATTTCAGCTAGACAACTCAAAGGCGAAATCCATTAACGCCAAGATAATGGAATTCATTGCCCTTATCGTGTCTTTACTATGGATTAAGTGATATGACATGCTATTTTATCAAATCAATTCTCTGTAATTAATATTACCTGATTTAAACTAATCATGTAAATGCAATTAACTAGGAAGTCGGGGCACAACGGAAGAATCTTTGTAGAGCTGTTGTCTTCTGAATAAACTCTTAAACTCTTATTAATCGTCACCTTATTCAGTCTCATCTGAACGTCGTAAAATTCTTGGTTATCTTCACGAACCCTGGCTAACAAGTTGAATCGGCAATACAAAATTTGGTTTAATTATTTATTAACTAAATACCTAAATAATCACATAGAATTACATATACACAGGATGGATCATACATTGATTTCTAATTATGTCATAAAAGATAACGTCCCTAGTGGAGAAAACCAATATGACTGCTGGTTACACAAAGAAAGAGTTGGGTTTGAATGAAAGCGCGGGAAGACTGAGGAACAAAAAGCTTGATTCTCAATTGGACCTTATGAAGCTATGCTATCGTAAATATAGAATCTTATGCATTCTAAATAACCGCCCATTCGGAAAAGGAAAATGCAAGAAATATATTTAGTCTGAGCTGCTTTTCGATAGATTGGTCGAAGATGGAAGGCTGGGTTGCCCAGCAGAGATCTCCCTTGTCCTTTGAAGAATGTGTCTTGTGGTAGAACGGATACGTTGTAGTACCCTGTCTTTCTGAAGATGCACGTTTACAGCGGCTTCTGATAACTCAACGTCTAGGATGTATCACTTCTTTAGTGAATATGAGTTCAAGGTTCATACCAAGTTGCCTTACTATAAGCTCATGCTATATTCTGGCTGGTATAGTCGAAATCATCCTTCCAGCGTGGCGATCGTCACCTCCACGTTGAAATTCGCCCTCCTAAACATATGGACAGCAGTCCTCACGTCATTGGGAACACAATGTTAATTTAGTTAGGTTGTAGTCGTTCAACCATTCGCCATCAGAGCTCATGCTGAGGTTGGTTAAGTTCTGTAGTTGATATTAGTCCTTCTAAACGTATGGACAGCAGTCCTCACGTCATCGGGAACACGAGGTTGACTTTCGTCAATGGGCTTTTGTAGTGGGGTGAGAAAGGGCGTGTTTCGTAGTTCACAACCAATGCCTGTTTACTTGGGCGGGGCCACTGAGTGAGCATAGTTCATTTATGAAAACAATTCTCTCATGTAGAAGCTAAAATTACATTATCTTTTCACAAATAGTTTCATATTTAAATTGCACAGTAATTCCATGTGAATCTGATAACTAGAATGTGTCGACTTCCCAAGATACTTTATGTTGTCCTATCATCAGTAATAATGTCTCAGATGCAACTGATCATATTCTTTAAGTACCAACGGATTTTTTCAACTGGTTGGATTACCGAAATATGGTTCCGTTCCCAACCGTTTGATGTGACCGGACTCTCTATGTTAACAAAGAGCTTTCCAAGAGTCACATCTGTAGAGTAGAGAGAGAAAAGGGGGAAAGGGATTTATGGGGGGCCGTAAACCTCGCCAACACGGCAACGTCATGACACCCTTGACAATCAACCGCTCTCTGTCGGGGATGATGTTGGCTTTTGCATTGAAACGCCTGCTCAACAAAACTGCTGACAGAGTGGGGTTAAAACTTGCAAAAGTACTTGAGGCTGTGAACAAGCGATTTGGTGGCATTCTCTCTGAGCCTCTTTACTGTGTCGCCACCATGCTTGATGTTAGGTACAAGGACCGCTACTTCGATGCAGACAAACAGGGTTTACGTGAAATGTTACATACACAGCTGGACAAGCTGGAAACGGACAGAGTGACAGTGCGCACCGAGGAAGAGAGGTCACGGACAGACAGTGCTGAAACTTCACTGCTTGACATGTTTGATGAAATCCTGGATGAGAATGAAACGAATGAATAACGACACATCACAGCAAGCAAGTGACATAAATAGGTTTTGATTATGTTTTACTGGTAATGGGGACATACGTAAATGCCAACAAAATAACTTTTTTGTGTGTGTGTGTAACCTTTTTATTTAACTAGGCAAGTCAGTTAAGAACAAATTATTATTTACAATGACGGCCTACACCGGCCAAACCCGGATGACACTGGGCCAATTGTGCGCCGCCTTATGGGACTCCCAATCACGGCCGGATGTGATACAGCCTGGATTCTCTTGCACTGAGATGCAGGGCCTTAGACCTGTGTGTGAGTGAACTATTTAACTGTACTAGAATGCTTAAAAAGGCCGCAAAAATGTTAAATATAGGTATCGTTTTTTGGGGGGGAAAGGAAAATATCGGTTATCGGCCAAAAATGTGATATCGGTGCATCCCTAGTTATTATTGTAACTTTAGTAGTTTCACAAACGTTGGGCTATATGTTTTGATTTTTAATACATTGTCAGGCTGCATGATGCGACTCTAATGAGGATTTGAAAAAAGTCGCTTGAAAGGCATGAGGTCTGCTTTGTTTTTTTGTGCAGGCTGTACACAGTTCATTAATCTCTCATTCACAATTTGACAAGCACTTGATAATGTCTCGAATTTCACGGCAGCTTCCTCTTTGTGTGGCTGTAATGCACGCTAAAAAAATCCATGGTTTTTGTGGCCGTTGTGCCCTTGGCCCGGAGCGCTGCGTTGTGCCCTTCTCCCTGAGTGCTGCGCTCTCCGAAGCACCTCTCACTCACATGGCTCTCCATCACGTGATCTGGTCTTTCATACAGGCTAAAGTGAAGACGCACATCAGGGACGCAACTGCCCGCGTCCTTATCCAATTCCGAGGTGCGTATTGGAAGAACTGTACACATTTACTTTTCGTCAGCCAACAAGATGAAGGCTTAGCGAATAGCGAAAGCACTAGCCTATGTCAATCTACTATCCCCCATAGCATAAAAGTTGACCTATTCTGTGCGAGAAATAAATATTCCAAAGTTTGGGACAATTGTGGGATGTGACTGATCCCAAATTAATACAACCACTAGCATAAACATTTTTTTCACCCAATGTGGCTTACGCAAGACATCAAAGTTTAGCTTTAAATGTTAGAACTGCTATTTCTTCACATAAGCACAGTTAGGCTTTAAACCCTTTGTAATGTGATTAATTTTATTAAGTTATTTAACCACTTTAGTTGTGATACAAACCTTATCAACACATATAGGCTAGGCTACATGAGGTGTGACTGATTTGAAAAAGTAGCAAAAAAATAGGTATTGTTGCTTATGCTGGGCATCATTCACAAGTGATAAAATATAATTCACAAGTGATAGGCTAATACTGTCAACCATTACACACTTCTTGATTTAATCTCATCTTTACATATACTAAATAATATATTTGTGAAATTTGTTTAGATTTAGAGTGGATCATTATCATCCGTCAGTCTCAAACGGGTAGTGGGAAAAAAATACATGAAGCCTAAACAGATATAATATTTGACTAAAACATAGTCATTTCAAACCTTGATTACATTTGGGTAGATTATCCTGCGTAGGGTGCCGTCTTTCTGACTCTCTGTGGTCATTCAAAAGTCCATGCACTTATTGTAAGAGTAGGGGTGTTCACCCTGGTGTCATGGCTAAATTCCCAACCTGGCCACATTCCCTCACGGCCACCTAATCATCCCCTTCATTCATAATTGGCATATGTGGTGAGCATTCTGGCCCAAAAAAGGTTACTGTGCTTCACTGTGTTGGGAGCAGCTCATTGATGGTGTGTCGTGGAAATTATAATCAAGTAAGGGAGAAGAGACTTTCAATTTCTTCAAACAATCAACCTTTTAATATCGATTATTTATTGCAATAAGGGAGCTGGTCAACGACCACCCGTAGGTGATCGGTGAGAAAACTCGAAGGGTTTATATAGAAACCCCAAAACTGCTTAGTCATGGTTGATTCCACCGCTCCCCGGCAGATCAGGGCATCGTAAGCTACCTTGTTTTCTTCTTGTGGCTATGTGTATCGGGTGTGTGAGGTTATAACGCACAAACAAGTGATAACGCCAGTTCCGTTATTCTTTTCTCAACCAAGCTAGCCTCTGTTCTCTTCATATCTCCACACAGCTGTGCCCTTGGAAGATAGTAGAAGAACAGGATGGAATGAAGAACTGGTCACTCTGAGGCTCTTTGTCTTATGCCGTGTGACCAAGTTACTCTGAAGCAAAGATGTTTCGAAACAATAACAGGTTGTTTTGTCCATTAAGTTCTCTATCCCGCAGTTGCACCATGTCCTTGACTTCACGCCTAGACTAGCTGCGGGAAGTGAACGTGGAAAAGCGGAACCCTGAGGCTGGGGAAGTGGTGAAACTAATGTGTATGTGCAAGGCAATATGCCTTAATTCCTTTAAGCATAGAGCTCTTTACCATCACTAAGCTCCTATTATAAAGCTACAAATAATTATATAGGTACATCAAATGGATCTTGCTAACAGAATTTTCCCCTACTATATAAAGCGCTTTGAGTACCTCAGTTGGTAGAAAAGTGCTTTATAAATCGGATCAATTATTATAAATTATTATTTGTATACGATCACATATGTCTTTCTATTATGCGTGGGAATACTTGGGAACAGATTTCCAACATGTAATGGCCAACAATTAATAAAAAAGAAATAAATGTTTTGGGGATCAGGAAACATGTGGTGTGTGCTTTTCATCCAGTACTGTAGTGTACATTGTGTATTATGTGCTGTGTGTTTTCATACACTGTGCACTACACTACAGTACTGTATGTGCTGTGAGTGACTTTCCTCTTGGATCAAGATGTGAAGACCACCCAGTTTGAGTCATTCGATGCTTTGTTCCTGTTTTCTTATTCATTAACAATGTTATTAAATGCAGTGTTTTGATGAGGAATCTGCTGACCGGCACACCAGGCCACAGACCTTAGGCTTCCTCCGCTGTGGCTGTTCTGCTCAAGAAGTGCCATGGAACATTTCTCTTTAGTTAGAAGGCTTCATGGATGGCCTGTACAATGTACAGCAATGTGCTGTAGTTTACTAGGGTTGAGTTCAGTAAGGTACACCATACATTTTGCACTGACCTGATCTACCTGGCCTTATCTCGCTGAGATGCTGTTCAGACTCCTATTATATCTTAATGGATTCCTACCACCTGAGCATCAACAACAAAAAAACATGTATCCCGACTGACCGGTTTCAAAGTTTTTTGTCTAGTAAGCACAGCCAGAAGATGAATGTTGCAGCTGGAGAGATGGGTGGTTGAACTGTCTAACTTTCACAGCAAGGAGAAGCTATAAAGGAGGGACACAACCTGTTCTTAACTTGTTTCTTAGGGCAGGATCGCAGAACTGGTCATGAACCAGTTCCTTAGTTCTTTAAAGTGAAGCTACTGTATAAGGGATCGTTGTATACCTTATGTTCAAACGGTGGAACAAGCTTCCCCCTACTAGCTCTGACTTTGCTGATAAATAATTTCAGGTAAAATGTACTTAACCACATATGACAATCGTATCATCTCACTTTGCTATCTTAAGATGAATGGACTAACTTAGTCGCTCTGGATAAGAGAATCTGCTAAATGACTCAAATGTAATGTTCCGGAATTTACTGCAGCGGTCATGAAGGATTTGATTTCCTCTTTACAAATCTAGTCCCATCATTACCAGCAGGCCATGCCCATTAACACAGCCTCCACTGCTGCTATTAGCAAAATAACAAGTGACCTAATAACTTAATGTCTTACATATGTTTATTTTATTTATTTAACCTTTTAACTAGGCATTAAGGTATGCACAAAATGTGCTGCTGCATGTCTGTAGATTGTGATGACATAAGACTGAACCATTTAATAGACTGCACTATTAATTTCATAGATAGTCATCTGTGGCTTCTGTTAATCATGGAAATGACAAGGTCAACTGCTTTTTGTCTCCAAGCTTAGTCAGTTATAATGTCCCCTGCATGCAATTGACCATTTCTGTGGAACAATTAGCATCTGAGACGGATTATTCTCAGACCTTCCTAATTGTCATGCTGAAGACAAGCTGTCAGAGCTCAATGAGATGAATTACTCATGGTCTTTTTTTCTCTGCGTGCCCCCACCCTGTCTGACAGATAATTTAATCAAATTCTGCCGTATGTTTTAGAGGCTTCATTAACATAACAGCTGCATTAGTGTTTAGTCACACTGATATCCAGTGTTTGTGGGGACATAATTTGTTTTCATATGTTGTTGTGACAAGAATTACAATTACACATGGCATTTTATTTTGAGTTTTATTTAAATGCATAATAATCTGACTAGGCTGTGTGAGTGTGTGTTCCTGCGAGAGAAGAAGCAAAAGAGACGCAGGGAGTTTGTAATGTAGCTGACTGCAGGCTGTTATTACAGTTTGGGAAAGTCTTTGTAATATAGCTGACTGCAGGCTGTTATTACAGTTTGAGAAAGTCTTTGTAATGTAGCTGACTGCAGGCTGTTATTACAGTTTGAGAAAGTCTTTGTAATGTAGCTGACTGCAGGCTGTTATTACAGTTTGAGAAAGTCTTTAATGTAGCTGACTGCAGGCTGTTATTACAGTTTGAGAAAGTCTTTGTAATGTAGCTGACTGCAGGCTCTTATTACAGTTTGAGAAAGTCTTTGTAATGTAGCTGACTGCAGGCTGTTATTACAGTTTGAGAAAGTCTTTAATGTAGCTGACTGCAGGCTCTTATTACAGTTTGGGAAAGTCTTTGTAATGTAGCTGACTGCAGGCTCTTATTACAGTTTGGGAAAGTCTTTGTAATGTAGCTGACTGCAGGCTCTTATTACAGTTTGAGAAAGTCTTTGTAATGTAGCTGACTGCAGGCTGTTATTACAGTTTGAGAAAGTCTTTAATGTAGCTGACTGCAGGCTCTTATTACAGTTTGGGAAAGTCTTTGTAATGTAGCTGACTGCAGGCTCTTATTACAGTTTGAGAAAGTCTTTAATGTAGCTGACTGCAGGCTCTTATTACAGTTTGGGAAAGTCTTTGTAATGTAGCTGACTGCAGGCTCTTATTACAGTTTGAGAAAGTCTTTAATGTAGCTGACTGCAGGCTCTTATTACAGTTTGAGAAAGTCTTTAATGTAGCTGACTGCAGGCTCTTATTACAGTTTGAGAAAGTCTTTAATGTAGCTGACTGCAGGCTCTTATTACAGTTTGAGAAAGTCTTTAATGTAGCTGACTGCAGGCTCTTATTACAGTTTGGGAAAGTCTTTGTAATGTAACTGACTGCAGGCTGTTATTACAGTTTGGGAAAGTCTTTGTAATGTAGCTGACTGCAGGCTGTTATTACAGTTTGAGAAAGTCTTTGTAATGTAGCTGACTGCAGGCTGTTATTACAGTTTGGGAAAGTCTTTGTAATGTAGCTGACTGCAGGCTGTTATTACAGTTTGGGAAAGTCTTTGTAATGTAGCTGACTGCAGGCTGTTATTACAGTTTGGGAAAGTCTTTGTAATGTAGCTGACTGCAGGCTCTTATTACAGTTTGGGAAAGTCTTTGTAATGTAGCTGACTGCAGGCTCTTATTACAGTTTGGGAAAGTCTTTAATGTAGCTGACTGCAGGCTCTTATTACAGTTTGAGAAAGTCTTTAATGTAGCTGACTGCAGGCTCTTATTACAGTTTGAGAAAGTCTTTAATGTAGCTGACTGCAGGCTCTTATTACAGTTTGAGAAAGTCTTTAATGTAGCTGACTGCAGGCTCTTATTACAGTTTGGGAAAGTCTTTGTAATGTAGCTGACTGCAGGCTCTTATTACAGTTTGAGAAAGTCTTTAATGTAGCTGACTGCAGGCTGTTATTACAGTTTGGGAAAGTCTTTGTAATGTAGCTGACTGCAGGCTGTTATTACAGTTTGAGAAAGTCTTTGTAATGTAGCTGACTGCAGGCTGTTATTACAGTTTGGGAAAGTCTTTGTAATGTAGCTGACTGCAGGCTGTTATTACAGTTTGAGAAAGTCTTTGTAATGTAGCTGACTGCAGGTTGTTATTACAGTTTGAGAAAGTCTTTGTAATGTAGCTGACTGCAGGCTCTTATTACAGTTTGAGAAAGTCTCAAATTATCTGTGAGCTCTGGAATGTGCAAAATAAACACAACGTTTCACTTGTGATGAAACTGCAACCAGAAGGTGCTAGCAGCTGTTTTCTGCCCAGTAAGAGGGAGGGAGGTTAGAACATGTTTATTTACTGTGCTGCCGTCCATTGTACTGTCTTCATTTCCTCTCCTGTGTCTCTGCTCTGGTCTGCAGGCAAGGTGAGATGGCAAGACTTTGACCAGGACCTATATGTTGGTGCTACGGTGGTGCGGCCAGGGCAGGATCCCTACGCCCGCAACAAGTTCAACCAGGTGGAGAGTGACAAGCTGAGGATGGACCGCGGAGTCCCTGACACCAGACACGACCAGTAAGTCTCCATTCCACCTCAGTCATGGGTGGAATTGAGTGGGGAACACCTGAGTACAGAATGAAAGAACTTTATCTCAATTCATGGTGATTTTACTGCAATGAGTAGTAGAGTGATTGGCCCCGAACATCAGTGCACTTACCTATTAGTAATGTCTTATGAGGGAAAACTGGGACCTCATGCTGTCATCTGATTATCAGGAGGGCAACATTAATCAGAGACAGAAGTATACATTTTTATTTTTCCTTCTCCTTAGCCTAACGACAGGGTTTCTTCTTCTGCTGGCGCCTCAATATAACCTAACTAAGCCTCACAATAACACTGGACAGTCTAGCAGAGACCTTTGGTACAATCCTCTGAAGCTACCAATTGGCTCACCGACTCGCTGCCCAAAGATCAAAGTAAATGCAGGTTCTCTGGAAAAAATACAGGCGAATAGATGGCTTATTGTGGGGGGTCATGATGGTAGATTGATAGCGAATTACCCTTCAATTTTCTTCATTGTTGAAGCAGTTGATGATGAATCCATGGTGTCTGTTAGCAGTTGATGATGAATCCATGGTGTCTGTTAGCAGTTGATGATGAATCCATGGTGCCTGTTAGCAGTTGATGATGAATCCATGGTGTCTGTTAGCAGTTGATGATGAATCCATGGTGTCTGTTAGCAGTTGATGATGAATCCATGGTGTCTGTTAGCAGTTGATGATGAATCCATGGTGCCTGTTAGCAGTTGATGATGAATCCATGGTGCCTGTTAGCAGTTGATGATGAATCCATGGTGCCTGTTAGCAGTTGATGATGAATCCATGGTGTCTGTTAGCAGTTGATGATGAATCCATGGTGTCTGTTAGCAGTTGATGTTGAATCCATGGTGCCTGTTAGCAGTTGATGATGAATCCATGGTGTCTGTTAGCAGTTGATGATGAATCCATGGTGTCTGTTAGCAGTTGATGATGAATCCATGGTGTCTGTTAGCAGTTGATGATGAATCCATGGTGCCTGTTAGCAGTTGATGATGAATCCATGGTGCCTGTTAGCGATGAATCCATGGTGTCTGTTAGCAGTTGATGATGAATCCATGGTGCCTGTTAGCAGTTGATGATGAATCCATGGTGTCTGTTAGCAGTTGATGATGAATCCATGGTGCCTGTTAGCAGTTGATGATGAATCCATGGTGTCTGTTAGCAGTTGATGATGAATCCATGGTGCCTGTTAGCAGTTGATGATGAATCCATGGTGCCTGTTAGCAGTTGATGATGAATCCATGGTGCCTGTTAGCAGTTGATGATGAATCCATGGTGCCTGTTAGCAGTTCATGCTGCAGTCGGTGCCTGTAGTTCTTTGAGGTCCAACAGTGTCCAACTTTATTTATGCCTGTGCTTTTGATGTTTGCTGAGGATGGGCCAGGGCCCTGTTTCCCAGTGCCAGGGCTCAGTTTCCCAAAAGCATCTGAAGGCTAAGTTCATCGTTAGAACCTTCGTAGGAGCATCAGTAAATCTCTGAGCTGTTTCTCAAAACCATTGTCGCTTAAGATTTTGTATTTGTGTTTATAATGGAGCCCCATTAGCTGTTGCCAAAGCAGCAGCTACTCTTCCTGGGGTACAGCAGAATTAAGGCAGTTTATACAATTTTAAAAACATTACAATACATATCACAGATTTCACAACACACTGTGTGACCTCAGGCCTACTCCACCACTACATATCACAGATTTCACAACACACTGTGTGACCTCAGGCCTACTCCACCACTACCACATATCTACAGTACAAAATCCATGTGTATGTATAGTGCGTATGTTATCGTGTGTGTATGCATGTCTGTGCCAATGTTTGTTGCTTCACAGTCCCCGCTTTTCCATAAGTTATTTTTTTTTTTATACATTTTTGAAATCATATTTTAGTGCTTGCGTCAGTTACTTGATGTGGAATAGAGTTCCATGTAGTCATGGTTCTATGTAGTACTGTGTGCCTCCCATAGTCTGTTCTGGACTTGGGGACTGTGAAGAGACCTCTTGTGGCATGTCTTGTGGGGTATGCATGAGTGTCCGAGCTGTGTGCCAGTAGTTCAGACAGACAGCTCGATGCATTCAACATGTCAATACATCTCATAAATTAAAGTAGTGATGAAGTCAATCTCTCCTCCACTTTCAGCCAGGAGAGATTGAAATGCATATTATTAATATTAGCTCTCTGTGTACATCCAAGGGCCAGCCGTCCTGTTCTGAGCCAATTGCAATTTTCCTTTTTTTTGCGGCGCCTGACCACACAACTGAACAGTAGTCAAGGTGCGACAAAACTAGGTCCTGTAGGACCTGCCTTGTTGATAGTTTTGTTAAGAAGGCAGAGCATCGCTTTATTATAGACAGACTTCTCCCCATCCTAGCTAATACTGCATCAATATGTTTTGACCATGACAGTTTACAATCTAGGGTTACTCCAAGCAGTTTAGTTGTCTCAACTTGCTCAATTTCCACATTATTACGAGATTTAGTTGAGGTTTAGTGAGTGTTTGGTTACAAATACAATGCTTTTAGTTTAAGAAATATTTAGGGCTAACTTATTCCTTCCCACCCACTCTGAAAGTAATTGCAGCTCTTTGTTGAGTGTTGCAGTCATTACAGTCGCTGTAGTAACTGACGTGTATAGTGTTGAGTCATCCGCATACATAGACACTCGGGCTTTACTCAGTCAGTGGCATGTCGTTAGTAAAAATTGAAAAAAGGGGCCTAAACAGCTACCCTGGGGAATTCCTGAATCTAACTGAATTATATTTGAGGCGTCCATTAAAGAACACCCTCTGTTTTCTATTAGACAAGTAACTCTATATGCACATTGTAGCAGGGGGTGTAAAGCCATAACACATATGTTTTTCCAGCAGCAGACTATGATCGATAATTTATCTCAGCCAATCATCAGTCATTTGTGTAAGTGCTGTGCTTGTTGAGTGTCCTTCTCTATAAGCATGCTGAAATTCTGTTGTCTGTTTACGGTGAAATAGCATTTTATCTGGTCAAACACAATTTTTCCAGAAGTTTACTAAGGGTTGGTAACAGGCTGGTTGGTTGGCTATTTGAACCAGTAAAGGGGGATTTACTATTCTTGGGAAGCAGAATGACTTTAGCTTCAATCCAGGCCTGAGGGCACACGCTCTCTAGTAGGCTTAAATTGAAGATGTGGCAATATCGTCGGCTATTATCCTCAGTAATTTGCCATCCGGATTGTCAGCCCCCGGTGGCTTGTCATTGTTGATAGACGACAATAAGTTTTTACTTCTTCCACACTGACCTGTCATCCCTAAGTTTGCTTATCTTGCCAATGAAAGTCATTAACTTCACCGGCCAATATCCGGTGAAATTGCAGAGTGCGAAATTCAAACTACAGTATTATAAATATTTAACTTTCATAAAATCACAAGTGTAATACATCAAAATAAAGCTTATCTTCTTGTTAATCCAGCCGCAGTGTCAGATTTCAAAAAGGCTTTATGGTGAAAGCAAACCATGCGATTATCTGAGGACAGCGCCCCACATACAAACACATAAAAACATATTTCAACCAGGCAGATATGACACGAAAGTCAGAAATAGCGATATTGTCAGAGCCGTGTGTATAGGTGGCAGGGAAGTCAGGCGCAGGAGAGTTAAACTGAGTGTAAATGGAGACTTTTAATAAATGTCCACTTAACATGCTCCAAACACGAAAATGTACATACATAAAATAAACATGGGTACGAGGACCCGTCACGCACCTATACACCAATAAACAACAGTTGACATAAAACAATCTCTGACAAAGACATGAGGGGAAACAGAGGGTTAAATACACAAGAGGTAATGGATGGGATTGAAAACAGGTGTGTGGGAAGACAAGACAAAATCAATGGAAAATGAAAAATGGATCGATGATGGCTAGAAGACCGGTGACTTCGACCGCCGAACACCGCCCGAACAAGTAGAGGCAAAGACTTCGGCAGAAGTCGTGACAGATATAATGCCTTACCTTTGATCTTCTTCTGTTGGCACTCCAAAAGGTCCCAGTTACATCACAAATGGTCCTTTTGTTCGATAATGTCCTTCTTTATATCCATAAAAACTCAGTTTAGCTTGCGCGCTTCAGTCAATAATCCACCCAGTTTCCCTCCATCAAAATGCATACAAAATGAATCACAAATATTACTAATAAACTTTTCCAAACAAGTCAAACATTTATAATCAACCCTTAGGTACCCTAATACGTAAATAAACTATAACATTTAAAGACGGAGAATTGTTATTGTCTTTACCGGAGAAAAATAACAAAATGCGCTCTCTTCCACGCGCTTGGAAACCATACAGCCAAAATAGGAGCCACCTAGAAAAACTAAAATTTCTGGCAAATTTTTCCATAAACCAGCCTGAAACTCTTTCTAAACACTTGACATCTAGTGGAAGCCCTAGGAACTGCAATCTGGGAGGACTTGGCCTTATAATTAAAGTAAGTGATAGCCATTGGAAATAGAGGTAGGCTGAATTTTTTTTTGTTTGTTTTGGGGATGGTTTGTCCTCAGGGTTTTGCCTGCCATATCAGTTCTGTTATAATCACAGACATTATTTTAACAGTTTTAGAAACTTTAGAGTGTTTTCCATCCAAACCAACCAAGTGTATGCATATCCTAGCTTCTGGGCCCGAGTAACAGGCAGTTTACTTTGGGCACGCCTTTCATTTGGACGTCAAAATACTGCCCCCTACCCAAGAGAGGTTGAAGTAGTTTGCAATATCAGTGGGTTTGTGATGAATGAGCCATCTGATTCAATGAATGAAGGAGCCGAGTTGGCTTTTTTCCTGAAAATGTAATTTAAGGTGCCCCAGAGCTTTTTACTGTCATTCTTTATATAATTTATCTTTGTATCATAGTGTAGTTTATTTTTTATTTCGTATAGTCACATGATTTCTTTCTTATTTGCAGTACGTTTTCCAATCAGTTGGGCTGCCAGACCTTATTGCCATACCTTTTGCCTCATCCCTCTCAACCATACCATTTTTAAATTCCTCATCAATCCAATTAGATTTAACAGTTTTTATAATCATTTTCTTAATTGGTGCGTGTTTATTAGTAACTGGAATAAGTAGTTTCATAAATGCGTCAAGTGCAGCGTCTGGTTGCTCCTCATTACACACCACAGACCAGCAAATATTCTTTACATCATCAATATATGAATCCCTCAAAACTTTTTGTATGACCTTTTATTATTACGCCCAGCCTTTGGAACTTTGGTTTTCCTAGATATGGCTATCATCAAATGTATTTATAAAGTCCTTCTTACGTCAGCTGATATCTCAAGGTGCTGTACAGAAACCCAGCCTAAAACCCCAAACAGCAAGCAATGCAGGTGTAGAAGCACGGTGGCTAGGAAAAACTCCCTAGAAAGGCCAGAACCTAGGAAGAAACCTAGAGAGGAACCAGGCTATGAGGGGTGGCCAGTCCTCTTCTGGCTGTGCCGGGTGGAGATTATAACAGAACATGGCCAAGATGTTCAAATGTTCATAAATGACCAGCATGGTCAAATAATAATAATCACAGTAGTTGTCGAGGGTGCAGCACCTCAGGACTAATTTGTCAGTTGGCTTTTCATAGCCGATCATTCAGAGTATCTCTACCGCTCCTGCTGTCTCTAGAGAGTTGAAAACAACAGGTCTGGAACAGTTACCACGTCCGGTGAACATGTCAGGGTTCCATAGCCACAGGCAGAACAGTTGAAACTGGAGCAGCAGCACGGCCAGGTGGACTGGGGACAGCAAGGAGTCATCAGTCCAGGTAGTCCTGAGGCATGGTCCTAGAGCTCAGGTCCTCCGAGAGAGAGAAAGAGAATTCGAGAGATCAATCTTAAATTCACACAGGACACTGGATAAGACAAGAGAAATACTTCATATATAACAGACTGACCCTAGCCCCCCGACACATAAACTACTGCAGCATAAATACTGGAGGCTGAGACAGGAGGGGTCGGGAGACACTGTGGCCCCATCCCACGATACCCCCAGACAGGGCCAAACAGAAAGGATTTAACCCCACTCACTTTGCCAAAGCACAGCCCCCACACCACTGGAGGGATATCTTCAACTTTAGGCTGATGAACCTGTAGCCATATTACTTCAACAGTATTTAACATTAGATCGTCTCTAAGATTTACAGGAATGTGGTTCTGAATATAGACCTCAACACCGCCTACTAGAGGTCGACCGATTATGATTTTTCAACGCCGATACCGATTATTGGAGGGCAAGAAAAAGCCGTTACCGATTAACTTCTTGCGACTACAGGGGGTGCTGTTTTCTCATTAGCATAATTGCATTACAGATTAAACGGCTTCCTACTAAATTCTTTATCGTACAATATGCATATTATTACTATTATTGGATAGAAAACAGTCTCTAGTTTCTATAGGCGTTGGAATTTTGTCTCTGAGTGGAACAGAACTCATTCTACAGCAATTTCCCTGACATGGAGTCAGATTTCACACATTTTGGCCCCTGATCTGGAGTCAGTTTAAAGGCCACTGTGAACGCTATCAGGATACGGACACTGCTTACGTCTTCCCCTGGATGCCTTTACGTGATGACGATTTGAATGGTATCGATTGCGCAATCACAGCCCCTATAAAACAAAAACACGTGTAGGTAGGAACTCCTTTCCAGCTGCGTCGGACGCACGGTGGACACCGACCCGTTCTTTTTCCAAGCATTAGTGTAGCCAGTTATATTTCTCCGGTCATGTTTCTACTCGTTATAGGAGTTAAAAACATCATAAGGTAGTTAATTTAAACCGTTTTATAGCAATTTATATCCGTTTAGTGCGATTTTGGGACATTTATTTCTGAGACACTGTGAATCTCTGGGCACGGTTCCAGTTCATGCCGAACGCAATGGGCATTTCTACATGGCAAGAGGACAGCTTTCGACCAAAAGACGATTAGACCCAAGAAAGGATTCTTTGCCCAAGATTCTGATGGAAGAACAGCTCAAAGTAGGAACAATTTATTATGATAAATCGTGTTTCTGTCGAGAAATGTTAATCGCTTATGACGCCATCTTTTTAGACGTAGCTTCGCTTGGCGCAAACTGTATTGAAAAGTAAGGATAATTTAAAAAATGTAAATCAGCGATTGTATTAAGAATTAAATTGTCTATCAATCGCTGTCCACCCTATATTTTTTAGTCACGTTTATGAGTATTTATGTATACGACTAGATCACTGTCTAATATGGCGCACGACATTGTCTGACCAGCTGGGCAACTTTTGTCATTGTCTAACCATGATTTTGGTGGCTAAATATGCACATTTTCGAACAAACTGTATATGTATGTTGTAATGTGATGTTACAGGAGTGTCATCTGAAGAATTCTGAGAAGGTTAGTGAAAAAATTAATATATTTTGGCGATGTTTACGTTATCGCTCTCTTTGGCTAGAATCAATGCTCTGGTAACGTTTGCATATGTGGTATGCTAATATAACGATTTATTGTGTTTTCGCTGTAAGACACTTAGAAAATCTGAAATATTGTCTGTATTCACAGGATCTGTGTCTTTCGATTAGTGTATGCTGTGTATTTTTACGAAATGTTTGATGATTAGTAATTAGGTAAACACGTTGCTCTATGTATTTATTCTAGTCCATTTGTGACGGTGGGTGCAATTGTAAACTATGATATCTACCTGAAATATGCACATTTTTCTAACAAAACCTATCCTATACCATAAATATGTTATCAGACTGTCATCTGATGAGGTTTTTTCTTGGTTAGTGGCTATCAATATCTTAGTTTAGCCGAATTGGTGATAGCACCTGATGGAGTAAGAAACTGATGGAGTTAGAAAAGTGGTGTCTTTTGCTAACGTGGTTAGCTAATAGATTTACATATTTTGTCTTCCCTGTAAAACATTTTAAAAATCTGAAATGGTGGCTTTATTCACAAGATCTGTATCTTTCATTAGGTGTCTTGGACTTGTTATTTAATGATATTTAGATGCTACTATTTAATTGTGACGCTATGCTAGGCTATGCTACTCAGTGTGGGGGGGTGGGGGGTGATCCCGGACCCGGGGTAGATACTCGTGAAAGGTTAATCAGACGATTTTTATTCATTTATTTGTAATAATGACAATTACAACAATACTGAATGAACACTTATTTTAACTTAATATAATACATCAATAAAATGAATTTATCCTAAAATAAATAATGAAACATGTTAAATTTGGTTTAAATAATGCAAAAACAAAGTGTTGGAGAAGAAAGTAAAAGTGCAATATGTGCCATGTAAAAAAGCTAACGTTTAAGTTCCTTGCTCAGAACATGAGAACATATGAAAGCTGGTGGTTCTTTTTAATATGAGTCTTCAATATTCCCAGGTAAGAAGTTTTAGGTTGTAGTTATTATAGGAATTATAAGACTATTTCTCTCTATACCATTTGTATTCCATATACCTTTGACTATTGGATGTTCTTACACTGGCAATACTAAAGTGCCTTTAACAGTATAGCTTCCATCCCTCTCCTCGCCCCTACCTGGGCTCGAACCAGGAATAGATCGACAACAGCCACCCTCGAAGCATCGTCACCCATCGCTCCACAAAAGCCGCGGCAAGGGGAACAACTACTCCAAGTCTCAGAGCGAGTGACGTCACCGATTGAAACGCTATTAGCGCGCACCCCGCTAAGTAGCTAGCCATTACACATCGGTTACATCAGCCTAATCTCGGGAGTTGACAGGCTTGAAGTCATAAACAGCTCAATGCTTGAAGCATTGCGAAGAGCTGCTGGTAAAATACACGAAAGTGCTGTTTGAATGAATGCGTACGAGCCTGCTGCTGCCTACCATCGCTGTCAGACTGCTCTATCAAATATCAAATCATAGACTTAATTATAACATAATAACACACAGAAATACGAGCCTTTGGTCATTAATATGGTCGAATCCGGAAACTATAATTTAGAAAACAAAATGTTTATTCTTTCAGTGAAATACGGAACCGTTCCGTATTTTATCTCACGGGGGGCATCCCTAAGTCTAAATATTGCTGTTACATTGTACAACCTTCAATGTTATGTCATAATTATGTCCAATTCTGGCAAATTAATTACGGTCTTTGTTAGGAATAAATGGACTTCACACAGTTCGCAACGAGCCAGGCAGCCCAAACTGCTGCATATACCCTGACTGCTTGCACGGAACGCAAGAGAAGTGACACAATTTCCCTAGTTATAAGAAATTCATGTTAGCAGGCAATATTAACTAAATATGCAGGTTTAAAAATATATACTTGTGTATTGATTTTAAAGAAAGACCTTGATATCTATGGGTAGGTTTGGTGCAACGACAGTGCTAAATCATCACCCGTTTGGCAAAGTAGGCTGTGATTCGATGAGAAATTAACAGGCACCGCATCGATTATATGCAATGCAGGACACGCTAGATAAACTAATATCAACCATGTGTAGTTAACTTGTGATTATTTTAAGATTTTATTATTATTATTATTATTTACCGTTATTTTACCAGGTAAGTTGACTGAGAACACGTTCTCATTTGCAGCAACGACCTGGGGAATAGTTACAGGGGAGAGGAGGGGGATGAATGAGCCAATTGTAAACTGATTGATTGTTTTTTAAAGTTTAATGCTAGCTAGCATCTTAACTTGGCTTCTTGCTGCCCTCGCATACCAGGTAGTCAGCCTGCCATGCAGGCTCCTCATGGAGTGCAATGTAAGGCAGGTGGTTAGAGCATTGGACTAGTAACTGGAAGATTGCAAAAACGAATCCCCGAGTTGACAAGGTAAAAATCTGTCGTTCTGCCCCTGAACAAGGCAGATAACCCACCGTTCCTAGGCCGTCATTGAAAATAAGAATATGTTCTTAAATTACTTGCTTAGTTAAATAAAGGTGTAAAAAAAAAAAATATATATATCGGCCAAATCGGTATCCAAAAATACTGATTTACGATTGTTATGAGAACTTGAAATTGGCCCTAATTAATCGGCCATTACGATTTAATTGCTACCACTGTATCATCAAAGGTATTATCGAAGTGAGTTTCAGAGATAGTCAGAATATGAATGTCATCTGTTACAAGCAAGTTATTGACTTCATGGACCTTGTTTCTTAGGCTACATATGTTAATATGGGCTATTTTTTAGCACTTTTCTGTGTTGCTTGATTGCTTTTAATGCTTTACTGGGAAGCTTATCAGAGGTAGACTTAATCATGTTATTACATTGGAGCTGATAGTGCAGGGTGAGCTGCATAAAGTGGTCTTCCTACTATTGCACACCGCCTCAGTGCTAACAGTGTAACTCTGGTTTATAGGCTCATGATTACTGCTTACAATAGCTGTAGGATAAACGGATGTATTCGGTGCAATTAGGGGTACATAAATTAAATTACTTACATTGTGTTTGCCAATGCCCCTAAGATCATGCACATTTGATGCAGCATTATGACGACTCATTGTCACAATGTTAGGGTTTAACTGAGCTAGTCTTGGATCATTTACCAGTCATTGTTTCAACGCAGCCTTGGAATGCGTGGACAGAGTCCAGGAGCCAAGATGATTTGGATGGACTTCGTCATTCCTGCAGAGTATCTTCTGGTTCCAGAATGTGTCAAAGTTATCAATAAAAGTGACTCCAGCAGACCTACATGAATCTTTTAGACTGCTGGCATTAAACATCTGGCTGCCTAATCTTTCACACCGGCGGGCCAACGATGGTACTGGACATGACACTATTGGCTGTTTTTTGGAGTCTTTTAATGCTCAAATCAGTCATTTAAAATCCATTTTCAAATGTTCCGAGCTAACCCTCCTGATGTCGTTTGACCCCACATGGACTACGATAGTGTCCTCTCCCGGCATCTGTGGTAGAACAGTCGGAAACAGCCTTATGTCCTGTACTGGTGCTCCTGGGTAGCACAGGGTTTTTGCCTCGGGGACCGAGATGTTTCTCACCATAGACCCGACTATGATGACAGCTGGTGTAGTTGAATGGGCCGGTGGCTGGGAGCTCCGAGGATCTGAACCCAAGGTAGAAGCCACCGGAGAGGGACGAAGACGCAGGTACCTCCGGATCTGATCTTGATTGGGAAGCCACCAAGGATGAAGGCGCCGGAACCTCTGGATCCAGGGCGGCAAAGCTGTTTCTGGTCTGTCAGTTCCAGGCTCAACATCTCCATGGAGACTCCCGTTGCCAGAGGATGCCTTCTTTGACTTCCACGGTGAGTGACGTACCGCCATGGCTGGTTGGTTGGGTCGAGGTCAGCTCCGTTCTCCAGGGAAGAGGAATACCCTTCGGGGATGGAACCCTACCTAGCAACGGCCAGTCAGCTGTGGAGAGCCGTCACGGTGGCGAAGCTTCCACCAGACCAGAGCGGCGTCCGGCTACTGGGGTGAAAGAAAAAGTAGGTGGGCATGGGTTCCCCAGTAGTTTATGTAGGAATGACAAATCATTCAATAAACCCTAAACCTAATCTAAATCTTGTAATAAATAATGTGGAAATTGAGCAAGTTGAGGTGACTAAACTGCTTGGAGTGACCCTGGATTGTAAACTGTCATAAGCCAAACATATTGATACAACAGTAGCTAACATGGGGAGAGGTATGTCCATGTTAAAGCGCTGCTCTACCTTCTTAACAGCACTATCAACAAAGCAGGTCCTACAGGCCCTAGTTTTGTCTCACCTGGATTACTGTTCAGTCGTGTGGTCAGGTGCCACAAAAAGGGACTTTTTGCAGTTGGCTCAGAACAGGGCAGCATGGCTGGCCCTTGGATGCACACAAATAGCTTACATTAATAATATGCATGTCAATCTCTCCTGGCTCAAAGTGGAGGAGAGACTGACTTCATCACTAATTGTATTTGTGAGAGGTGTTGACATGTTGAATGCACCGAGCTATCTGTTTGAACTACTGGCACACAGCTCAGACACCCATGCATACCCCACAAATACATGCCATCAGAGGTCTCTTCACAGTCCCAAAGTCCAGAACCAACTATGGGAGGTGCATAGTACTACATAGAACCATGACTACATGGAACTCTATTCCATATCAAGTAACTGATGCAAGCAGTAGAATCAGATTTCAAAAACAGATTAAAATACACCTTATGGAATAGTGGGGACTGTGAAGCAACACAAACATAGGCACAGACACATGCATACACACACACGATAACATACGCACTATACACACACACATGGATTTTTTTACTGTAGATATGTGTTAGTTGTGGAGTGGGGGCCTGAGGGCACGCAGTGTGTTGTGAATGTATTGTAATGTTTTTTTTAAATTGTATAACTACCTTAATTTTGCTGGACCCCAGGAATAGTAGCTGCTGCCTAGGCAAGAACTAATGGGGATCCATAACAAATACAAATGAAAACAAGATAAATGCATTAAAATAACATCGCAGCGCTAGCTGCGCCACCAGAGTCTCTGGGTTCGCGCCCAGGCTCTGTCGCAGCCGGCCGCGACCGGGAGGTCCGTGGGGCGACGCACAATTGGCCTAGCGTCGTCCGGGTTAGGGAGGGTTTGGCCGGTAGGGATATCCTTGTCTCATCGCGCTCCAGCGACTCCTGTGGCGGGCCAGGCGCAGTGCAGGCGAGGGGGCCAAGTGCACTGTGTTTCCTCCGACACATTGGTGCGGCTGGCTTCCGGGTTGGAGGCGCGCTGTGTTAAGAAGCAGTGCGGCTTGGTTGGGTTGTGCTTCGGAGGACGCATGGCTTTCGACCTTCGTCTCTCCCGAGCCCGTACGGGAGTTGTAGCGATGAGACAAGATAGTAATTACTAGCGATTGGATACCACGAAAATTGGGGAGAAAAGGGGGTACGTTTTTTTGTTGTTTTTTTTAAATAAAAAAATGCATTAAAATATAAATATATTTAAATCATATTTAAATACATTTCATGTTCAATCAATTTGAGTTCTATTTTGCGAATTGTAGTCATTTTTGCTCAATCTATTTAATTTATTGAATGTTCTCTCTATGTGGCGTTTTGGGAAACACGTGTTACGTCTTCAGCGGTTGTAGGAAAGATGCATCATTAAAACACTCGTAAGTCTGACTTCCATCGCTATCGGGAAACCAGGCCCTGGTCAATAGATATTAGATACTCTAGGGAGAACCTTCAGATAACAGGAAGCCCACTCTGGAAGAGCTTCATCCATTACCACATAATCATGTCACTCATCATCCAGTTAGACAATCATTCCAATTGCCTGTGGAAACCCCTGTGGCCTCGCTCTTATACCCTCAGATATCCAGAACGGTTGAATATCGGACAATGCAAAGCGAATAAGCATGAGATTTATCCCTGTGTATAATGGATTCTTTATCTCTTAGGGAGGGTGTACATGGCCTAGTGGGTCCTTTTGTGAGGGAAATGGCTGTGACTAAGGCAGGTGCCCAGGGACTTCCCCAATATTGAACTGGAAGTGCCCCTTTTGATCTCTGATGCCCATTCATCCCACATTTACATTTTAGTCATGTAGCAGACACACTTATCCAGGGCCACTTACAGTTAGTGCATTCTGTGTTTGAGGCCTTCTGGCCCTGTGGCACAGAGAGTGTTGCAAGAGAAAATATCGAAGACAGTGAAGGGGGGCGGGGCAAGATGATACATGGAAGTGGATACAATTGACGAGGGACAGGGGGTGGAAGAGGGGGAGCACAGAGGCCAATGTGTTGGAATGCTAATGAGAGGGAGCGGTCGGTGGCTGTAACAAAGTAGCTTTCCCTCTGACATTCTGATCAATGTCTTCAGGGGGCCCAGGAGTTGCCCCTGCTCCTCTGCTTTATCTGCCACGTTAGCTCCCTCATGTCAGCCAGAGGAGCGCTGCTCAAAGGTACAATTGATTATCCTCCGGGCTGGTCTGCCCTCCTGT
The DNA here is from genome assembly GCF_029448725.1 of Salvelinus fontinalis. Classification (NCBI taxonomy): domain Eukaryota; kingdom Metazoa; phylum Chordata; class Actinopteri; order Salmoniformes; family Salmonidae; genus Salvelinus; species Salvelinus fontinalis. The sequence continues at coordinate 89,169,237 of NC_074665.1, read as the reverse complement.
GCTCCCGGGGACCTGGGCACTATCCCTGCCGAGATATCGGGACAGGAGGGCCAAATCCATATGGTTTAAGTAAGCCTATGAGTTGTTGTTTTGGCCCTCAGCGGTGGGTTTAAATGCCAGGTGAGTTTAGTACTCCTTTTAAATGGGAACTGATCTGGTAGGCACAGGAGACATGGTTTTCTCTATAGAGCTGGTACAGTACATGTTGACTCGTGAGATTACACCTCGTGCTATTCTTCTCAGCATGGACCAAATATGACATTTGCCAGATGTAGCAGGCAGTGAAGCAATGTTGATTGAGGTACAACATTTTGATTTAGCTACAATATAACATGACATCTGATCAATATTCTCCACCATTCATTTTCATGGGTCATGTTGACAGCAGTGTTCTTCAGTGGCCACAAATAAATATATTGAGGTAAGCATTTCTGCCACTCTGTGAAAACACTTTCTCCCGCTGTCCCATCGGACTGATGCAAATATATTGGTGGGTGGGCACTGGGTAGTAAACAAAACAAAAATCCCTGGAAGTCAATCCATAGGTATGTCATTGCTGGCTGCAATTAAAGCCTGATTATTCAAAAGCATCATTATGGTGTGAGTAAAATATGTGTGTGTCACTCACAGCTGTTGTCTCTACTTCCCATGCTGTACCTGCATATCTAAATGGAAATTGGCAATCGTTCATTTGACAGTAACAAATATGAAATGGCAATTTTTTTACCATCCAAGATTTTTCTTTTTTTGTTAATCATAATTTTCCTGTTCGTCTCTCATTACATGTTCCTGTTCGTCTCTCATTACATATTCCTGTTCGTCTCTCATTACATGTTCCTGTTCGTCTCTCATTACATTTTTCCTGGTCTTTGACAAACATTTTGTCTGCTCAGCATGTTCTAGATTAATTAGTAGCTTGATTACAGTTGTTCCTTGAGCTGCAGGACAAATATATTGAAGTCTAAAAAGAAAAGTAATTGGTGCTGCTTACTGTCGTGTCTTTGGCATCATTAAACTGAAGACTTATTTGTAGTTTATCAAATCGATTCTCTGTAATTTTTATTACGTGATTAACTAATCAGGTAGATGTAATTAACTAGGAAGTCGGGGCACCAAGGAAAATATTCAGATTACAAAGTTCGAATTTTCCTAATATAACTTTCAGATATTTTAATATCTGATAAATTAATTATTCTTTACCTCACGTTAGTCTCATTCCAAACGTCGTAAATTGTTGGTTATCTGCACGAACCCAGTCTTCACTGAGTCATCCATACATCAATTGTCTTAAATCATTTATTTACTAACTAAATAATCACAGAAATGCACTAACAAACAGTAGATATAGTTACAAGGAAATAATAGCGGATGTGCCCTAGTGGGCTAAACCGGCATCGCGGCTTGGTGGACAAAAGGGAAGTGGAGGTCGATTTGAGATAAAAGACACTACAAAGTTGATAATTACAACAATTGAAATGCTAATCCTTTGTACATGAACGCTCACTCATTCGGGAATAATTGCAATCAATATATATATTTACGCTCAGTGTGTCGTCCTGTTCTTTGTTGGAAAGTTTGTTTCTGTTGGAGAGTTTGTTCGCCCTCTCTCCCTGTCGTGGTTAGAATGGGTAGTTCAGAGTAACATTCAGCAATGTCGTTATAGAATAGATGTTTCGCGGTTGTCGGTCTTCGCATTCAATGATACAGAATTCCTAGCTGCAGACTAGTAATTAGTATCAAAGATTTGTTCTTATTCTGTTGGTTCGATTGTCTGAGTTAACCACGTGGTATGGTTAAGAATTCAGCAATGGGCTCAAACCTTAGCCCTCTCATAATTAGGTAAGCTTGGTCTCTACTCAAACCTTAGCCCTCTCGTAATTGAGAGGAGCATGGTCTCTTACTCAAACCTTAGCCTTCTCATAATTGAGAGAAGCATGGTCTGAAGATAAATTCCCATGATGGGGGTTATATTCGGGAGAGCAGAAAGGGGCTGTCCCACGACGCCAGATCAATGTCTGTCCTCATGGGGCGGGCCTCTGATTTAGTTAAACTCCAAAGGGAATTGGAGTTTCCTTCATTAAACAGTCTACAATCACATTACATAATTTCAGAAATAGTTTCATCTTTACTCATTCATCCCATACAACAATTAGATGCAAGCCCACAACTGAGACTCTTGTATAAACAGGGTTATGGTAATGTGGCTGTATTGTCTCTCATGAGTTTCACAAAATTGTACCAAACGGACCAGTTCGTAGCTGGCTACTTCACCGACCTTTTTATGCATTCTGCAGAACATGAATATTGTTCAGTTCTCAAGGTCTGTGAGGTGGGAGAAGTTCCCTTGTTCTCTCAATGAAAACTCACTCTCTCTCTATACTGTCTGGCCATGAGGAAGAATCTCCTCCAGGAATTTATGACCTACCTAACAGCAGCGTGAGTGAGTGAGTGAGTTATACCCAAAGAGGGAAACGTCATGGCATTACGTTAGTAGTTGTTCCCAGAATTAACTTGACATATCCAACTGAAGGTACTTTTGGAATCACTAACCTTAGCCCTCTCGTAATTGAGAGAAGCATGGTCTGAAGATAAATTCCCATGATGGGGGTTATATTCGGGAGAGCAGAGAGGGCTTTAGTGTGACTTATTTCACCAGTGAGTTATGGTTTGGGAAGGCCTGTCGTGGTCTTAGCTAACACAGAGTTCCCCATCTCTCATGATCGTCTGTGCCTGGAGTTTGACATTACTCAACTCCGTCTCCGCAAAGACATTAATGACCCCTTAAAGAGCGACCTCCTTTAAAAAGCAACAGATCCCTTTTGAAAACCGCCTATGTGGCATTGATATGAGTCAGAAACAGTTATTCTAGTGTCAAAGTTGACTACAAAGTGTAAATGGGGTTTGGAACATCTATGCGTCACAACGGGTAAATTAAGGTTTTGATTTGACGATGTCCATTTGCCCACTGACATGGGGTGAACAGCTGCGGTGATTGCTCTCTATCCAATAGCATAGATAGTGAGACAGACCTGCCCAGCAGCTCTGACTTTGTTTACGTAAGACAACACGTCACACAATTTTCAACTTGAGAAATACTGCACCAGACACCTTAGTTAGATGTCAAACTAAAACGTCAACATTATTACAGATCTGAGTTATCTTAGATTCATTCTGGGGATTTTGAAGAAGGGGAATAGGCTTCCATATCTACAATGTCTCATGCCGGACAAACATCCTTAAACAAAGGCGGAATCGGTCAGGAAACACCTCCAAGACTGAAATCAATTTTTTCTAATGAGCAACAGAAAAACACGTACCAATCGGTATGTTCAGTGGCTCTGTAAAAGTACCTCAAATATACTCTGAGTTGTAGCATGTGACTTGACTATCTCATTCATGTGTCATACACTAAGCATTTAGCCACACCACTATTGGTTTCCCATGAGCGCCTGTGGTTTATGACTGGTGGGTATGCAGAATGTTTGGTCAGGAATGTCTGTGCCCCCCAACCCCACACCACCCCCTGTCTGTTTTCAGACCAGTCAAGATCTTCCACACCGATCTCGACAAACCATTTCTATACGGACCTCGCTTTGTACACAGGGCCATTGTCATGCTGAAACAGGAAAGTTGGAAGTACAGAATCGTCTAGAATGTAATTGTATGCTGTAGCATTAAGATTTCCCTTTACTGTAACTAAGGAGCCTAACCCGAACCATGAAAAACAGCCCTAGACCATTATTCCTCCTTCACCAAACTTTACAGTTGGCACTGTGCATTGGGGCAGATAATATTTCTCCTGGCATCCGCCAAACCCAGATTTATCCGTCGGACTGCCGGATGGTGAAGCATGATTCATCAGTTCAGATAACGCTGCTCCAGAGTCCAATGGCGGCAAGCTTTACAACACTCCAGCCAATGCTTGGTAAGGTGCATGGTGATCTTAGGCTTGTTTGCGGCTGCTCGGCCAAGGAAACCATTCTATAAGCGCCCAACGAACAGTTATTGTGCTGGCGTTGCTTCCAGAAGTAGTTTGGAACTCGGTGGTGAGTGTTGCACCCGAGGACAGATGTTTTTTTTACACGCTACATGTTTCAGCACTCGGCGGTCCCGTTCTGTGAGCTTTCTGGCCTACAACTTCGTGGCTGCGCCATTGTTGCTCCTAGACGTTTCCACTTCACAATAACAGCACTAACAGTTGCCCCGGGGCAGCTTTTAGCAGGGCAGAGAACTGACTTGTTGGAAAGGTGGCATCCGATGACGATGCCACGTTGAAAGTCACTGAGCTCTTTAGCAAGGCACTTCTACTGCCAATGTTTGTCAATGGAGATTGCATGGCTGTGTGCTCGATTTTATACACCTGTGTGGCTGAAATAGGAAAATTCACTAATTTGAAGGGGTGTCCACATACTTTTGTGTATATATAGTGTACTTTGTATCCTGCTTTTTCTCAAGTGTTTCCTTTATTTTGGCAGTTAACTGTATGTTGGTCATAGATGTCAAAGAATTTCAATCATACTGCATAACTGGAAATGCTAATTGACAGCATTCTCATTGTGGGACTGTGTATTGTGTCTGAGTAATTGAAGTTAGATATGGCTACAGACATGTATTATTTGGGATTGCTCTGCCAACTATAATGGCACATGGTGAATCAATTACGTCTCTTCAACTTGCTGCTGTTTAGTCTTGGCTAGCAGCGCTCTTCATCCTCCTGCTGCTCAGCTTCTTTCAAGCCCGTCATTTCCACTGTCCCTCGAGTGGATGAGCACAGGCTTCCTAACGATCCTTTTGACAAGTCGGCCCATACTTTGTCAGGAGTTGCAGTTCGGTAACCGACGGTTTCTTCTGCCTGTGGTCAGTGCGCCTGCAGGAAAGTTCTCAAGGTAATGCAGGGTCACTTATACACCAATAAAGCAGTCACAAGGAACCAGGCTGACGTAAAGCAGTCACCAGGAACTAGGCTGGGCGTAAAGCAGTCACCAGGAACCAGGCTGGGCGTAAAGCAGTCACCAGGAACCAGGCTGGGCGTAAAGCAGTCACCAGGAATCAGGCTGGGCGTAAAGCAGTCACCAGGAATCAGGCTGGGCGTAAAGCAGTCACCAGGAATCAGGCTGGGCGTAAAGCAGTCACCAGGAACCAGGCTGGGCGTAAAGCAGTCACCAGGAACCAGGCTGGGCGTAAAGCAGTCACCAGGAACCAGGCTGGGCGTAAAGCAGTCACCAGGAACCAGGCTGGGCGTAAAGCAGTCACCAGGAACCAGGCTGGGCGTAAAGCAGTCACCAGGAACCAGGCTGGGCGTAAAGCAGTCACCAGGCTGGGCGTAAAGCAGTCACCAGGCTGGGCGTAAAGCAGTCACCAGGCTGGGCGTAAAGCAGTCACCAGGCTGGGCGTAAAGCAGTCACCAGGCTGGGCGTAAAGCAGTCACCAGGCTGGGCGTAAAGCAGTCACCAGGCTGGGCGTAAAGCAGTCACCAGGCTGGGCGTAAAGCAGTCACCAGGCTGGGCGTAAAGCAGTCACCAGGCTGGGCGTAAAGCAGTCACCAGGCTGGGCGTAAAGCAGTCACCAGGCTGGGCGTAAAGCAGTCACCAGGCTGGGCGTAAAGCAGTCACCAGGCTGGGCGTAAAGCAGTCACCAGGCTGGGCGTAAAGCAGTCACCAGGCTGGGCGTAAAGCAGTCACCAGGCTGGGCGTAAAGCAGTCACCAGGCTGGGCGTAAAGCAGTCACCAGGAAGCAGGCTGACGTGAAGCAGCCAGGCTGAATGTGAACATGGATATTTCAGCTTTTTCTCTTCTCTCTGTCGTTGCCATGAAGAGGAGTATTGTGATGAATGCTACAACTACACTAATCTTTACTTTGTTCCATATCATATGCACTCTTTCAGCTTTCACTCTGTCCTGTTAGTTTCAACATGGAAATGGGGTAGAATTCACAGTGATTGATTTGTTTATTCCAGAGGTACCGCATGCTGATTTAATTTTCCTTGTTTAATTTCCCTTGTTTGTGTCTGTAGAGAGTGGTAACTTCTAGGAGGGGATTGAACTGTATCTCTCAGTTGTCAATGTTCCAGGATCACAGTATGTGCTCTAGTGAAAAATTATTTCATGCAGAGGTCTCTGTATTCATAGTGGATTGATATCAATGCCAGGCGGTGGCACATTGATTTGTTTGCCTCACCAGCTTGGCTCCTCTCACTGTGTGTGTGTGTGTGTGGGTTGAAGTATCTGGGGATTAAATTAATGCTGGTTCACCATATATGGCCATAGTGCTAGTCAGTGTATTTGAATCAAGGATACGTTTCCTCTATAGTTGACATAAGATACATTTCTAATTTGGTATGATTAGGGGAAAAACATATTGACTGTATATATTGGTTTCCATGACACCCTTCATGATTAGGCCAGTGTCTTTGAAAGTGTTGTCTTCACTGAGGGTTTGAGCTCTCTCTGGCTGACACGGTTAGCAGACAAGTGAAAGGTGCCCAACATCTACATGCATTACATGCATATATTTCAATACATTTGAAGCTCCTCTATTCCCATGTAAATGTGAGCTGTGTCTACAGAGCCACAGGGAGGTTACCCCGAGTGTTTGAACCATGTTTACTACAGTACAACCACTAGTACAAATGGGTTTAGGATTTATTTCAACTCAACTGTTGTTTTTTCTTGTCCTGGACTCTTGGCACCAGTGGAAGATATGTCACCTATTTTTTTGTTAATACACCTCCTGAGCCATGGCTCTAAGTACAGTATTTCCACTAGAAGAATTCCCCCACAATCTTTCCAACATTCTGCTTCAAATTGTCACATTTGTTTTCAACCAGAATTCTAACTGAGGAAAGGCCCAAATGCTCAAGGTTTATATACAACACTTAGATGTACATATGAAATCATATGAATAGAACTAGAAGTCCTCTTCAGAAATTGAAAAGAAAACTGAACATAAAATCACTTTACATCAGAAGAATGGACCCGCCAGTACGTCGGGTTAGAATGGACCCGCCAGTACGTCGGGTTAGAATGGACCCGCCAGTACGTCGGGTTAGAATAGACCCGCCAGTATGTCGGGTTAAATGGACCCGCCAGTACGTCGGGTTAGAATGGACCCGCCAGTACGTCGGGTTAGAATGGACCCGCCAGTACGTCGGGTTAGAATGGACCCGCCAGTATGTCGGGTTAGAAGCAGAAAGGGACAGTACCGAAGCAGAAAGGGACAGTTGCCTCTTACATTTGTGTACATTGTAAAAAATCTTATTTAAATACATGAATGAACACTTAACTAAACTGAGTCTTCATGATATGACCTTGCCACGAGCAGCTAGATGTTGGCATCTTTCGAATAACGAAAGGCGAGGGGACATTTGGCCCATAGACTTGACCTTGAAACTTGCAAAGAATGGGGTGGAGCTACTGTCCTGCTTCCCCCCCCCCCCCCCCCCAGAACTTAGTCGAGCATTCGACGCAATATGCACAATTTTAGTTCTGAGTTTCTGAGATTACTCCCTGCCTAAGTACCACTATCCCTACTGTACTGTATGTAAGGTGCTAAACATATGGTCACATCAGTGACGTTTTCTGTACAACTCTATCAGTTTCCTATCAGTGTTTGATGTGCGCGAGAGCTCTGTCGGTTTTCTAAATTCAGCTCAGCTTCCTCTCTTCCCCATCTCTGCTCTGTCTGCCAGGCACCATCAAACACTTAGGTGGGAGATTACTCCTCTGATTCTCGTCACAACAGAGCCTTGTGTCTGTTTAAAGCCAATCAAAATGGAGGCGCTTACTTTCAATGTCCTTTTTTTAGACAAGCCTAAATTGCTTGGCTTCTTGTTTACTCTTCAGACAGAGCGTTACCTAGGATGGCAGGAGGCCTGCTGGAGGCTACGGGTCTTAATGAGAATGTTTTATGTATCATCTGTCGACCCAGCGGGGACTCTGTAACCGTTGTCTGGCATTTTAGCCACTCTCTGATTCTAATTAAGTGTTCTCGGTGTACACTGCCGGATGAATATTTCATGAGAAATGTGAGCGGGTCACATTGTGACGCGCTGCATGGCGTGCACGTGAAGAGGCCACAAGGACCATGCAGTAGGCTATACAAAACAACTCATCAGCCGTGCTTGTTTTTCTTCACACTATGTCTAGTCTTTCATATCCCCTCCCTACAGTGTCTTCTTACTGACACCTCGTTTCTATTACGCAGCTCAGAGGGAGCTATATTACATGAAGTATGATGTCTGTGCAGAGAGAAGGGCGTGCCGCAGTTTGTTTGGTACACATCCAGTGTCAAGGGCTTGGGTAAGCCAGGGTTGGTTTACTTCACTACTTTACATCCATTCGAAGAAGCATGGACTTTAATGTGAATGCAGTCCTAACAGTAATGTAGGTTAGGAATCATCCTGTGGAGGGTGTACATGTGCTATGTTCCAGTCAGGCACAGACTGTACACGTTTGCCTGTAGATCAAAGGAAATGGCCTCTTCTTCAGTGAAATCGTGTTATAGTGCCAACCAGTTCTGGACTCAAATACATGCGTTTTTAATGATTTTTTATTTTAAATACTTCTCTGGTGTGTGTTTTTTTTTTTTTTTTTTTAGATAATTTCCTAGAAATACTAGGGTATGTGAAATTACAGTATATACCCCTAAGACCAGCCAGACCTGGGTTCAAATACATTGACTATTTTAATATTTGTATTTGAAAATACATTTGGAAAGTATAAAATATAAATCTATTTCCAAATACATTCAAATATTTGAATTTTCAAATATTTTTTTTCTAAATACTTTTCAAAGTATGTGAAAGTAATTTAAATAATACATTAAATAATACAAATTACAAATATTTGAACCCATATCTGGTGCCTAGACATATCCACTGACAGGTATCTGGAGCAGGATCTGGAATTTACACTGTACGCGTATGGAAACATAGTGAAATGCATATATTAAAATGCCGGAGCCTTGCCAGTACATTGCTAATCACCCATATTCCGTTTCATGTTATACCCGCTACGTGTCATCTCAAACATGTTATAGACGGTTTACCTCTTTATGACAGACTGAGTAGAAAACACCATCTCCAAGGAAGGTTAAAAAAATAATTGCTCAGTCTGTGTCAATGTAGTTCCCCTAACAGCCATAACTTGATTACTGTAGGAGACACCAGGCAGTAGATAATGGTCTAATGGGAGACCTGCTGGTGTTCAGCTGGGGCACTAAATAGTCCACTACTGAAGTCGTGTGTGTTTCAGGTACTGTCTGTAAAGTAGATCAGGCATCCATCGATCCAGCAGCTTTAGGAGGTCCTCTCTAGGCCCAGATGGTATCATAGTTGACCTCTACTCTGGGGACTATGGCCAGCTATTTTATGCCTTTAGTTCTCCTAAAAAAAGGTAGAGTCGTGTCATGTCTTGTCTTGTAACTCCTGTAGGAAGCATTGATTGATGTCACAATCTTACTCTAGTGTTGTCGCTCGCTCTCTCTCTCGCTCCATGGAGGCTCATCGTGGGCACTCCATGTCAATGACGTTGACGCGGGGAATCGCTGCGCTCTCTCACCCATACCCGTAGCCGTAGCTGCTGGTGATTGGGCTCTAGTGGATTAGCCCATCTGTCATATTGATATCTCAAAGGGCTGATCTGAGGCGCCATCGTTTACGCAAGCAAGACTTGCCTTCCATTACAGCTTCACCAAACCGTCACGAGAGTGTGTAACTTTTTTATTTTTTTTTATCTGTAAGCAATTTTTGGGGGGGCCCGGAGATTTCAACATGATATCTAAAGTTATTCAACCAGCGTATTGGAACACACAACACCAGCTAACCCTTGTTTCTCTCTTTTAAAGGCAGATAATTGGTCCTTTTTGGCCATTGATTGTTTTCAGTGTCCTAATGAATTTGTGTGTCCCCTTTCTCCCTCAGCTGCCGGCATAAACAGTGGAAGACGGAGCTGCCTGCTTCTAGTGTTATCATCACTTTCCACAATGAGGCCCGCTCAGCTCTGCTCCGCACCGTGGTCAGGTGAACACACACACACACACACACACACACACACACACACACACACACACACACACACACACACACCCTCTCTCTCTCTCTCTGACAGGCTAGGCCTGGAGATGCTAACCCATGTCTAACCCTCTCCTCTGCCCTCCCTGTCCAGTGTTCTTAAGAAGAGTCCTCCCCACCTTGTCAAGGAGATAATCCTGGTTGATGATTACAGTGACAACCGTGAGTTGCTGTTTGAGTGTTAACTCTCTGTTTTGCCCTGTCACTCTGGATCAGTACTGGCACTGGTTGACAGGCTCCAGGTCCTTCTCTCCCTCGCCACCCGGTCTGTAAACTAAAGCCCCTGTCCTGAACCATCTCTCAGGCTCCGTCCCTCTAAACTCTGGGTGACCCTTAAGGGCACGTGCCTCCAGCTCAGGCATCACACCTATCATTCATCTTTTCCTCCTGAGTTTTCATAGAGGTCTCTTTTACCCGTCAGCCTTTTGAAATAGATTAAAGCGATCTTTGAGTCGTTCTAGAGTTGTCTGTTAGACAGTGTCGGCGTCACTGGAGGGCCACTAAGTAAACCATTGGTTCCGCTTTAAATGAAACATAACTTTTATGGCTGAAAAGAAGTCTTCATAAAGCCCTTATAAGTCCTATATAGATGTTTATTTGACGTGTGTGTATGTATATAGATGGTTTATTTTAGTAACCAAGGTTTGTGTCTCGTGGTTCAGCTGAAGATGGAGCCTTGTTGGGGAAAATTGAGAAGATCCGGGTTCTTCGAAACGATCGACGAGAAGGTGAGTGGATAAATGGGAAATGCATTTGAAGGAAAAAAAACTGCTAGTTGAAAATGATTGGTCAGGCTTTAGTCATCATCATAGTATTTGATGCCCATTGTCCTTGACCTTGTCCAACACTGCATGTACCCTAATCAAATCAACTGAAGTGATTTGCCACTTTTAACAGCAGAGAAGGATCATTAGGGCTAGGAAAGGAAACCTCAACAGGTTTATTGGGGCCAATGGGGAGAAAATATACACTCCAAAGCAATGAAGAGTTTGTAAGAACAAGTATATTTTTGTAAAGTGCTTTGTGTGCTCTCCAATAGAATGACTATTAGGTCAAAAAGACTTGGCTGCAGTCCTCTGTTCATTATTGCTATCTCTGCAAAACTGATTGTCGTTTACAACTCCACAATAGCACACCACACTCTGCCTCTCTCAACCAATGGCACACCACACTCTGCCCCTCTCAACCAATGGCACACCACACTCTGCCCCTCTCAACCAATGGCACACCACACTCTGCCCCTCTCAACCAATGGCACACCACGCTCTGCCCCTCTCAACCAATGGCACACCACACTCTGCCCCTCTCAACCAATGGCACACCACACTCTGCCCCTCTCAACCAATGGCACACCACACTCTGCCCCTCTCAACCAATGGCACACCACACTCTGCCCCTCTCAACCAATGGCACACCACACTCTGCCCCTCTCAACCAATGGCACACCACACTCTGCCCCTCTCAACCAATGGCACACCACACTCTGCCCCTCTCAACCAATGGCACACCACACTCTGCCCCTCTCAACCAATGGCACACCACACTCTGCCCCTCTCAACCAATGGCACACCACACTCTGCCCCTCTCAACCAATGGCACACCACACTCTGCCCCTCTCAACCAATGGCACACCACACTCTGCCCCTCGCAACCAATGGCACACCACACTCTGCCCCTCGCAACCAATGGCACACCACACTCTGCCCCTCTCAACCAATGGCACACCACACTCTGCCCCTCTCAACCAATGGCACACCACACTCTGCCCCTCTCAACCAATGGCACACCACACTCTGCCCCTCTCAACCAATGGCACACCACACTCTGCCCCTCTCAACCAATGGCACACCACACTCTGCCCCTCTCAACCAATGGCACACCACACTCTGCCCCTCTCAACCAATGGCACACCACACTCTGCCCCTCTCAACCAATGGCACACCACACTCTGCCCCTCTCAACCAATGGCACACCACACTCTGCCCCTCTCAACCAATGGCACACCACACTCTGCCCCTCTCAACCAATGGCACACCACACTCTGCCCCTCTCAACCAATGGCACACCACACTCTGCCCCTCTCAACCAATGGCACACCACACTCTGCCCCTCTCAACCAACTAAGCGAGAATTGAATTATCTAACCCAGGATTAAAGTTCATATGACCTAGCACTTCAGCAGGTAATAGGTGACTTCAAACCAAGTCAGTTAAAACATACCAGATGGCTTCAAACCAAGTCATTTAAAACATACCAGATGACTTCAAACCAAGTCATTTAAAACATATCAGATGGCTTCAAACCAAGTCATTTAAAACATAACAGATGGCTTCAAACCAAGTCATTAAAAACATACCAGATGACTTCAAACCAAGTCATTTAAAACATACCAGATGACTTCAAACCAAGTCATTTAAAACATACCAGATGACTTCAAACCAAGTTATTTAAAACATACCAGATGACTTCAAACCAAGTCATTTAAAACATACCAGATGACTTCAAACCAAGTCATTTAAAACATACCAGATGACTTCAAACCAAGTCATTAAAAACATACCAGATGACTTCAAACCAAGTCATTAAAAACATACCAGATGACTTCAAACCAAGTCATTAAAAGCATACCAGATGACTTCAAACCAAGTCATTAAAAGCATACCAGATGACTTCAAACCAAGTCATTAAAAGCATACCAGATGACTTCAAACCAAGTTATTAAAAGCATACAAATTCACGCTCTGTATAAAAATGCACTCAGATAATGTCGCTCTAGATAAGTGTAGTATCCTTAAAGGTTTCTTAGAGTTACGACTCATGAGACTTAAGTACGGTTTAGTATTTAACTTAGAATTACATTCTAAGAGTTAGTAACTTAGAATTACATTCTCTAATGCACCTGGCTTAAGCTACCCGACGTTTTCTTAATCATAGTTATATAGGCAGACATATGAAATAGCTACGGATAGCGGGAAGCAAACCCCCGTCTTGAGTCAATACTGCCATCTATTGGTAAACATAAATATACCAGGTTACTACAATAAGTGTCTGCTAAATGACTAAAATGTATAAAGTAAATTTAACCATTTTAATCAGGGGGTATTTTTAAGATTTGTATTAATAATGTGAAAAGTTTTAATGTAAATAAATATTTAAATATGAGTAGCCAACTATTGTGATATGCACATCCCAAACTTCAGAGAACTGGTACTGTATACATAGAAATGAGAGGCCTGCACACACATGAATAAACCATTGTGTATTTGTAGATGACATATTGATAAGAGCACCAGGCGTGTTACTCCTCCACAGGTCTGATGAGATCGCGGGTGAGAGGGGCCGACACAGCCACTGCCAGTGTTCTCACCTTCCTGGACAGCCATTGCGAGTGTAATGAACACTGGCTGGAACCACTCCTGGAAAGGGTGGCAGAGGTTAGTGTGTACCATAGACATCAAAACTATGAAATAACACATAGAATCATGTACTAACCAAAAAAGTGTTAAACAAATCAAAATATATTTTATATTTGAGATTTGTCAAAGTAGCCACACATTGCCTTGATGACAGCTTTGCACACTCCTGGTACTCTCAACCAGCTTCACCTGGAATGCTTTTCCAACAGTCTTAAAGGAGTTGAGCCCTTGTTGGCTGCTTTCCCTTCACTCTGCGGTCCAACTCATCCCAAACCATCTCAATTAGGTTGAGGTCGGGTGATTGTGGAGGCCAGGTCATCTGATGCAGCTCTCCATCACTCTCCTTCTTAGTCAAATTCCTTTACACAGCCTGGAGGTGTGTTGGGTCATTGTCCTGTTGGAAAACAAATTATAGTCCGACCAAGGTGAAACCAGATGGGATGGCGTATTGCTGCAGAATGCTGTGGTAGCCATGCCTTGGATTCTAAATAAATCAGACAGTGTCACAACAAAGCACCATAACACCACCTCCTCCATGCTTCACGGTGGGAACCACACATGCAGAGATCATCTGTTCACCTACTCTGCATCTCACAAAGACACGGCGGCTGGAAAAAATCTCAAATTTGGATTCATCAGACCAAAGTACAGATTTCCACCGGTCTAATGTTCATTCCTTGTGTTTCTTGGCCCAAGCAAGTATCTTCTTCTTATTGGTGTCCTTTAGTAGTAGTTTCTTTGCAGAAATTCGACCATGAAGGTCCGATTCACGCAGTTTCCGCTGAACAGTTGATGTTGAGATGTGTCTGTTACTTGAACAATTTCTGAGGCTGGTAACTCTAATGAACTTATCCTCTGCAGCAGATGTAACTCTGGGTCTTCCTTTCCTGTGGCGGTCCTCATAAGAGCCAGTTTCATCACAGCTCTTGATGATTTTTCGAACTGCACTTGAAGAAAGTTATTGGAAATGTGCCTTATTGACTGAACTTCATGTATTAAAGTAATGATGATGGACTGTCATTTCTCTTTGCTTATTTGAGCTGTTCTTGCCATAATATGGACTTGGTCTTTTACCAAATAGTGCTATCTTCTGTATACTACCCCTACCTTGTCACAACACAACTGATTGGCTCAAAAGCATTAAGAAGGAAAGACATTCCACAAATTCACTTTAAACAAGGCACACCTGTTAATTGAAATGCATTCCAGGTGACTACCTCATGAAGCTGGTTGAGAGAATGCCAAGAGTGCGCAAATCTGTCATCAAGGCAAAGGGTGGCTACTTTGAAGAATCTCACAAATAAAATATATTTAGATTTGTCTAACACTTTTGTGGTTACTGTATGATTCCATATGTGATTTCATAGTTTTACACACACATACAGTGCCTTCGGAATGTATTCGGACCCCTTGACTTTTTACACACATATATATATATATACGCACACATCCTGGACATGCAATCTTATCCCAGAGGCCGACCCAAAACAACGTGGTCGCCGCATGAGAGGAGCGGCCTACTGGTCAGACTCAGAAGGCGAGCACACCACCGCTTCCTAGCATATTACTCGCCAATGTCCAAACTCTAGATAACAAGGTGGACGAAATTACGGCTCGAGTTGCCTTCCAGAGAGACATCAGAGATTTTAACATTCTTTGTTTCACGGAAACATGGCTCACTCCGGATACTTTGTCAGTCGGTACAGCCACCCGGTTTCTTCAAACATCGCGCCGACAGAAACAAACATCTCGCTGGAAAGAAGGGCGGAGGTGTGTGCCTTGTGATTACACCATGCGTCAGTAATCATAACAATCTACAGGAACTCAAGTCCTTATGTTCACCTGGCCTAGAATTCCTTACAATCAAATGCCGACCGCATTATCTTCCAAGAGAATTCTTTTAGATTAGTCACAGCTGTGTATATCCCCCCAAGCAGATACCGCGTTGGCCCTAAAATAACTTCGGTGGACTTTATGTAAATTGGAAACCATACGTCCTGAGGCCTTGTAGCTGGGGATTTTAACAAAGCTAACCTTAGATCAATACTCCCTAAATTCTATCAGCATATCAAATGCGTGACACGAGCTGGTAGCATTCTGGATCATTGCTACTTGAACTTCCGCGATGCATACAAAGCCCTCCCGCGCCCTGCCTTTGGCAAATCTGACCATGAATCCATTTTGTTGCTCCCAGCCTATAGACAGAAACTAAAACAGGAAACGCCTGTGCTCAGGTCAATACAACGCTGGTCTGACCAATCGGATTCCACTCTTCAAGATTGCTTCGATCACGTGGACTGGGAAATGTTCCGGATAGCCTCAAACAACAACATTGATGTATACGCTGACTTGGTGTGCAAGTTTATTAGCAAGTGCATCGGAGATGTCGTACCCACTGACTATTAAAACCCCTAACCAGAAACCGTGGATTAATGGCAGCATTCGCGCAAAACTGAAAGCACGAACCACCGCTTTTAATCATGGCAAGGCGACCGGAAACATGACTGAATACAAACAGTGTAGCTATTCCCTCCGCAAGGCAATCTAACAAGCAAAGCGTCAGTATAGAGACAAAGTAGAGTCGCAATTCAACGGCTCAAACACGAGACGCATGTGGAAGGGTCTATAGTCAGTCACGGATTACAAAAAGAAAACCAGCCCCAATGCGGACATTGACGTCTTACTCCCAGACAAGTTAAACAACTTCATTGCTCGCTTTGAGCACAATACAGTGCCACTGACACGGCCCGCTAACAACGTGAGTAAAACGTGTTAACCCTCGCAAGGCTGCCGGCCCAAACAGCATCCCTAGCCGCGTCCTCAGAGACCAGCTGGTTGGTGTGTTTACAGACATATTCAACCAATCCCTATCCCAGTCTGTTGTCCCCACATGCTTCAAGATGGCCACCATTGTTCCTGTTCCCAAGAAAGCTAAGGTAATGAACTAAATGACTATCGCCCCATTGCACTCACTCCTGTCATCATGAAGTGCTTTGAGAGACTAGTCAAGGATCATATCACTTCCACCCTACCTGATACCCAAGACCCACTCCAATTTGCTTACCGCCCCAATAAGTCCACTGATGATGCAATCGCCATCACACTGCCCTATCCCA
Source organism: Salvelinus fontinalis (assembly GCF_029448725.1). Taxonomy (NCBI): domain Eukaryota; kingdom Metazoa; phylum Chordata; class Actinopteri; order Salmoniformes; family Salmonidae; genus Salvelinus; species Salvelinus fontinalis. The sequence continues at coordinate 89,152,636 of NC_074665.1, read as the reverse complement.
TCTGGAAAAGAGGAATACCTATGTAAGAATGTTGTTTATTGACTACAGCACAGCATTTAACGCCATAGTACCCTCCAAACTCGCCCTGTGCAGCTGGGTCCTGGACTTTCTGACGGGTCGCCTCCAGGTGGTGAGGGTAGGAAACAACATCTCCACCCTGCTGATCCTCAACACTGGGGCCCCACAAGGGTGCGTTCTAAGCCCTCTCCTGTACTCCCTGTTCACCCATGACTGCGTGGCCATGCACGCTTCCAACTCAATCATCAAGTTTGCAGACGATACTACAGTGGTAGGCCTGATTGCCAAGAACGACGAGGCGGACTACAGGGAGGAGGTGAGGGCACTCGAAGTGTGGTGTCGGAAAAACAACCTCTCACTAAACTTCAACAAAACAAAGGAGAGATGATCGTGGACTACAGGAAGCAGCAGAGGGATGTGTGTGCCCCCCCCCCACCCCCCCATCTACATCGATGGGACAGTAGTGGAGAAGGTGGGAAGTTCCTCGGCGTACACATCACAAACTGAAATGGTCCACCCACACAGCGCCTCCTCAACCTCAAGAGGCTGAAGAAATGTGGCTTGTCATCTAAAACACTCACAAATATTTACAGATGCACAATCAAGAGCATCCTGTCAAGCTGTATCACCGCCTGGTACAGCAATTGCACCACGATCAACCGTAAGGCTCTCCAGAGGGTCGTACGGTCTGCACAACGCATCACCAGGGGCAAACTACCTGCCCTCCAGGACACTTACAGCTCCCGATGTAACAGGAAGGCCAAAAGATCATCAAGGACAACATTCACCCGAGCCACTGCCTGTTCACCCCGCTATCATCCAGAAGGCGAGGTCAGTATAGGTGCATCAAAGCTGGAAAACAGCTTCTATCTCAAGGCCATCAGACTGTTAAACAGCCATCACTAACATAGAGAGGCTGCTGTCAACATACAGACTCAAATCTCTGGCCACTTAAATAAATGGAGTTAATAAAGGTATCACTAGTCACTTTAAATAACGCCACTTTATTATTGTTTACATATCCTACATTACTCATCTCATATGTGTTTACTGTATTCTATACCATCTACTGCATCTTGCCTACGCCATCGCTCACCCATATATTTATATGTACATATTCTTATTCATCCCTTTACATTTGTGTGTATAAGTTAGTTGTTGTGAAATTGTTAGAATCCTTGTTAGATATTACTACATAGTCGGAACTAGAAGCACAAGCATTTCTCAGCATTTCTCTACACTCGCATTAACATCTGCTAACCATGTGTATGTGACCAATACAATTTTATTTGATTTGACACACACTCCGGACTCCCGACATTGCTCATCCTAATATTTCTATTTCTTAATTCCATTATTTTAATTTTAGATGTGTGTGTATTGTTAGATATCACTGATCTGTTGAAGTTAGGAACAGAAGCATTTCGCTACACCCGCAATAACATCTGCTAAATATGATTATTTGACCCCTAAAATGTTACTTGATTTAAAGAGCTCTAACTCACCGTTGGCTTGACAAAACTTCAATGGAACACAGTTACTGCTGTAGTTTTCTGCTGCTTCATCAAAAGACTTGGAATAGTTCTGGAATGATCCAATCCATCTGACTGATGTCACGCTCAGCAAATCTTGTACTTCCCTCTTGGAAATCTATTTGTGTTTTGGCTGTGTTAAGCTCATACATTTAAGTGAATATGTGGACAAAAGTTTGACTCGCCGCAGATCTGTTTTGGACTGTAATTTGTTATTCAGCTTTTATCTAGTGCTTGGTTGTGAAATGATGTGGTGGTTTTGACTGATTATTTCAGTCCCCGAGTCTTATTTCTATATAATCTAGTGGAACACTGCATCTTTGTGTCCCATCTTTCTCTCTTTACTTCTCCCACAGGACAAAACGCGGGTTGTTTCCCCCATCATCGACGTCATCAACATGGACAACTTCCAGTACGTAGGCGCCTCGGCCGATCTCAAAGGAGGTAAATCCCACTCATCTACACCTGCAGCTTTCCTTTCCTCTCCAGGGCAGGCTGGAAAATCACATGGCAGTTTTCACTCTGTACCCAATGTCACCTTCTGCCAAAGAAGTCTGTTTCTTGGAGTGTGGCTGGCTGACGAACTGACTGGCTGACTGAGTGGCTGGTTGGTTGGTTGGCTGGCTGACTGGCTGGTTGGCTGCATGTGTGTGAGAGCAAAGGAGAAAATAAGCGTGTGATAAATCTTGAAAAAGGGAGTGCCCTTAGGAATGGAAACTATTTGGTTGATTTGCTTAGGGATATAGGCAGATTACATTGTGCACTCCCATGGCTCCTGCACTCTATAGGGTTTATGAGAAGTGTAATGTACAGCCATATGGGGCGGCAGGTAGCCTCATAGTTAGAGCGTTGGGCCAGTAACCGAAAGGTTGCTAGATCGAATCCCCGAGCTGACAAGGTAAAAATCTGTCGTTCTGCCCCTAAATGAGGCAGTTTAACCCACTGTTCCTAGGCCGTCATCGTAAATAAGAATTTGTTCTTAACTGACTTGCATAGTTAAATAAAGGTTAAATAAATTAAAAATGTAGATAGAGGGAACGCCACAGATGTGTAATATAATATCTATCAGTTAGCCATTGTGTGTGAAAAGGATAGTAGTGTTAAGAGAAATACAAACACTGACAACCAGCTTTTCCTGTTATCAAAATGAATCTACTCTTGTTTACTTGAATTCCCTTAAAACCTAATCAGTACCTGTTTTTCCCGCTCTAGGATTTGATTGGAATCTGGTCTTCAAGTGGGACTATATGACCGTGGAGCAGAGGAGGGTGCGTCAAGGAAACCCCACTGCTCCAATCAAGTAAGCCTGTCTCACCTCTGGGTTCTTTCTGCTGTCCTCTCCTCTGCCTCATAGCCAGTGCCCCCTGGAGGAGAGGCTGAGGCAGGCAGCATTAGATATCAGTGTGCAGCGTCCACACTGAGCCCTCTGGGGGAATATAGCCAAAAGCTCCTGAAAGAAAACTGAGCCTCTGTTCCATTTTCTCACTGACGTCCACGGTGCCGTATGATATTGCAGGGTGAAGTAAACACAGAGGTGATTGAAGGCGTTCTCATCTTATCCAGCTTTGTCTTAAATTGTGTATGGTGATGATGAGGGAGAAGATAATTGATGAAGATATTGTTGTGAAAGAAAGATCAGAAGATATCAAACACTTTGATTTGTTCGATCAGTATGAGATCACAGAAATGGTTCTGTTTTACATAATAACCAAATGTCAGATGCATTCTCTCAGTAAATGTATTGGTAACCAACAGAGGGCAGCATTTAATCAATATCCAAAGGCTAGAATTAGAATATGGCTCTTCATTGCCTATAATGCATCTTGTTCCTCTTCACAAGGTGATGGGAATTAACCCGAAGGGTGACTCGAACTATTTTTTTCATTGTAATTGGCATTTGAAAATATGTAATTTGTTTGTGACATTTTTAGAGAAAACAATAGGATAAGCTGTTCTGGTTAAATGGTCTTCTAGATCTGCTTTAGTATCCATGCATTATCCATGACCCTGTAGACCAGACTTTGTTAGATCCATGTCCCTGTAGACCAGACCTTGTTAGATCCATGTCCCTGTAGACCAGACCTTGTTAGATCCATGTCCCTGTAGACCAGACCTTGTTAGATCCATGTCCCTGTAGACCAGACCTTGTTTGATCCATGTCCCTGTAGACCAGACCTTGTTAGATCCATGTCCCTGTAGACCAGACCTTGTTAGATCCATGTCCCTGTAGACCAGACCTTGTTAGATCCATGTCCCTGTAGACCAGACCTTGTTTGATCCATGTCCCTGTAGACCAGACCTTGTTAGATCCATGTCCCTGTAGACCAGACTTTGTTTGATCCATGTCCCTGTAGACCAGACCTTGTTAGATCCATGTCCCTGTAGACCAGACCTTGTTAGATCCATGTCCCTGTAGACCAGACCTTGTTTGATCCATGTCCCTGTAGACCAGACCTTGTTTGATCCATGTCCCTGTAGACCAGACCTTGTTAGATCCATGTCCCTGTAGACCAGACCTTGTTAGATCCATGTCCCTGTAGACCAGACCTTGTTTGATCCATGTCCCTGTAGACCAGACCTTGTTTGATCCATGTCCCTGTAGACCAGACCTTGTTAGATCCATGTCCCTGTAGACCAGACCTTGTTAGATCCATGTCCCTGTTGGGCTGGGCGATATGGCCAAAATATTATATTGTATTTAAAAAGAATTGGACGGTATTTTTAGTTTTTGAATAATAAAAGTTCTACATTTTCTTTATGAGTAGTGAGTGATCCTAGGGTGGCAACACATACAGTTGAAGTCGAAAGTTTACAGACACCTTAACAAAATACATTTAAACTCAGTTTTTCACAATTCCTGACATTTAATCCTAGTAAAAATTCCCTCCCTTAGGTCAGTTAGGATCACCACTTTATTTTAAGAATGTGAAATGTCAGAATAATAGTAGAGTGATTTATTTCAGCTTTTATTTCTTTCATCACATTCCCAGTGGGTCAGAAGTTTACATAAACTCAATTAGTATTTGGTAGCATTTCCTTTAAATTGTTTAACTTGGGTAAAACGTTTCGGGTAGCCTTCCACAAGCTTCCCACAAAAAGTTGGGTGAATTTTGGCCCATTCCTCCTGACAGAGCTGGTGTAACTGAGTCGGGTTTATAGGCTTCCTTGCTCGCACACGCTTTTTCAGTTCTGCCCACACATTTTCTATAGGACTGAGGTCAGGGCTTTGTGATGGCCACTCCAATACCTTGATTTTGTTGTCCTTAAGCCATTTTGCCACAACTTTGGAAGTATGCTTGGGGTCATTGTCCATTTGGAAGACCCATTTGCGACCAAGCTTGAACTTCAAGACTGATGTCTTGAGATGTTGCTTCAATATCCACATAATTCTCCTTCCTCATGACGCCAACTATTTTGTGAAGTGCACCAGTCTCTCTTGCAGCAAAGCACCCCCACAACATAATGCTGCCACCCCCGTGCTTTACGGTTGGGATGGTGTTCTTCGGCTTGCAAGCGTTCCCCATTTTCCTCCAAACATAACGATTGTCATTATGGCCAAACAGTTCTATTTTAGTTTAATCAGACCAGGGGACCTTTATCCGAAAAGTACGATCTTTGTCCCCATGTGCAGTTGCAAACGATAGTCTGGCTTTTTTATGGTGGTTTTGGAGCAGTGGCTTCTTCCTTGCTTAGCAGCCTTTCAGGTTATGTCGATATAGGACTCGTTTTACTGGGGATGTAGATACTTTTGTACCTGTTTCCTCCAGCATCTTCACAAGGTCCTTTGCTGCTGTTATGGGATTGGTCCCATGGTGTTTATACTTGTGTACTATTGTTTGTACAGATGAACGTGGTACCTTCAGGCGTTTAGAAATTGCTCCCAAGGATGAACCAGACTTGTGGACGTCTACAATTTTTTTTCAGAGGTCTTGGCTGATATCTTTTGATTTTCCCATGATGTCCCATGAGGCCTTGAAATACATCCACAGGTACACCTCCAATAGGCTAATTGACATCATTTGTGTCAAAGTGAAGCTTCTAAAGCCATGACTTCATTTCCACACTGCCACGTAGGGCTGCACGATATGGGCAAATAATATAGGACTTATTTTTAACCAAATGTTGCAATTGCGATTTGACTTGCAAATTAAAGCAAAACTGTTGGAATCATGGAAATATAATGACTATTCTATAGTTAGATTATAATAGTGGGCACTTTGAATACAGTGTTGTTTGAGATGACAACAAATTAAAATGCCAGGGAGTTATTGTGACAAGGTAGGAACTAAAGTGTTGATTGTTTCCTTGGGGACCCTATAAGCTTTGGCTACATTGATGTTTTCTCTTAGCTACTTCATGTAGCTAACATATTGTTGCTTTGCATATTCCTCTTTGATTTAGAAGATACTGTTGCACAAACAACATGCTGATTTAGGTCTACACCATCACTGGTATTAACTAGCTACATTTGCACTTACTCAGTACATTTATTAGCGTCTAACAAGATTTAGGGCAACTTGCTAAGAAATGACAAACTAGCTGTTTGCTGATGTAAGAAACACAAACTAATAGTGTCATTATAGAACGCTAGTGGATTTATATTAAGAAGCAAAGTGAAAACAGCATTGTTGTCGTCAACATTGTTGCATGTGCTGCATTGACCATGCAGACCAGTGATGGGTCGTTTGCAAACGAGCCAGCTCTTGTAGGTTAACGTTGGGAGCCGGCTCGCATATCAGAAGAGCCGAATCTATTTATAAAAAATTAAGATATGAATAATCAAAAGATTTAAATGAATGGAATTAACCAATTCAAATAAGGAAAAAAAAGAATATAGGCCTAAATGCTCAAGCGCACACATTCGTTCTGACTGTCTGCTCAGGCTAACAGCCTCACCTGTTGTTCCTGTTGATCAGACACGCAGTGTCAACCAATGAACCAAAGATGCATGAGGGAGGGCCGAGCCTACTCACACAGTCACACACTTAGCAGCCGATGAGAGGGAGGAAGGACAGCTATGAAAATAGCTGAAAATGAGTCGAAAGCACAGTAACATTTGGATGCATTTTAATAATGTAGAAAGTGTTAGAGCACAGTGTAGAATTTGCTAAAACAAGATCTCATCTAAAGCCGGTTCTACGCACAACCTACACACGGCATATGCGAACTGCACCCAACTGAAGCTAGCTGTAGCGGAGCTTCGAGAAACTAGTGGGCCTGCTAGTGATAGTGATGGAGCCAGCACCTCCACACGTGGAGATGTATCCACTCAGTCAAGTAGGCCTACCCCGCCACCCACAGCAATGCAGTGTTATATGGACCAGTTTATGCTAAAGTCTATGTCTGTAGCAAAACGAGGCCAAATTGATTTTGCATTGATTAAAATGATTGCCACCGATTTCCAGACATTTTTCTGTCGTGGAGGACAGAGGTTTTAGAAATTATAGCAATAGTCTAAATTCAATGTACACAATTCCAAGCAGGAAAACTCTTTCAAAATCACTTATTCCACAACTGTACGAGAGCACACAGGCTTCAGTGCGGGAAAGAGTCCAAAAAGTTAATGCAGTTTGCCTTACCACTGACTGTTGGACATCAAGGGTAACCACTTCTTACATGTCGGTTACATGTCACTTCATTGAAGATTTTTCGATGTCTAGCGGTCGTCTGGACTTCTTTGAGTTCAGCGACAGACACACCTCAGAGAACTTGGCAGAGGAACTGTTGAGAGTGGCCAGAGAATGGCAAATAGATGGAAAAGTGGTCTGTTGTGTTAGCGACAATGCAGCTAACATAACCAAAGCCATGAAAATGTTTAAATGGACCCATCATCCATGTCTTGCCCACACAATCAACCTGCTTGTAAGAAATGCTCTGAAGGTGAAGCCCACTGTGGACAAAGTGAAAGCAGCTGTGGAATACTACCAAAGGAGCACAGTATGTGCTGAAAAACTAAAGTCTACGCAACGCCAGATGGGGATGCCTGAGCTGAGGCCTGAACAAGACTGCACTACAAGGTGGAATTCAACATTTTATATGTTGAAGCGGTTTCTTGAGTCAAAGGATGCCATCCTCTCTACCCTGACAATTGTCATTGCACCTGTTGATGCTCTAACCCAAGAGGAATGGGAGGTGTGCAGAGTCCTGAGCAAGTCACTGTGGAGAGAAGTGGAGTAAGCAGTTATTACTACATCAATATTTAATCCAGTATTGTAAATGTATATGAGCAGTAGATGCGAATGTAGTATCAGTAGACAAAACATGAACCTGAACTAATTAGTTGCTGTGATACTCCTGATGTAAAATGATACTCCTGTGTAAGGGTCTGCAGTGAATCACAGCCAGCCGCCAGAGAAAAGCAAATGTAACCACAGGACATGTGACAGAGTTGGACACCCTATATTCATCAATGGACAGAAAGTCAGAAACCGCTGCACTTGACCCCAGGTTTAAGAAGTTAGCCTTCAGTGATGCCAGAGCGATTGATGAGGCTCTTCAAAGAATAACCTCAGCAGCAGGGAGGGACAGCCCCAGCAGTCAGCTGGCTCAGGCACCAGGGCAACAGGAAGAAGAGGGATCAGATGGAGCAGAAGCACCAGCAGTAGTGCCACAAACGTCTGCTGTTTGGATGCTGTTTGACGAGAGAGCAACTGGGAATGCAGCAGGAAGGAATCCCTCAGCAGATTCCATAATGGAGATCCGATCCTATTTGGAGGAGTCCATCCTCAGCTGGCGGAGGGTCTGTTGTCCGGGCCTCTGGCAGTCTCTATGGGGGTGCCACAGGGTTCAATTCTTGGACCGACTCTCTTCTCTGTATACATCAATGATGTCGCTCTTGCTGCTGGTGATTCTCTGATCCATCTCTACGCAGACGACACTATTCTGTATACTCCTGGCCCTTCTTTTGACACTGTGTTAACAACCCTCCAGGCGAGCTTCAATGCGATACAACTCTCCTTCCGTGGCCTCCATTTGCTCTTAAATACAAGTAAAATTAAATGCATGCTCTTCAACCGATCGCTGCCTGCATCGCCTGTCCAACATCACTACTCTGGACGGCTCTGACTTAGAATATGTGGACAACTACAAATACCTAGGTGTCTGGTTAGACTGTAAACTCTCCTTCCAGACTCACATCAAACATCTCCAATCCAAAGTTAAATCTAGAATTGGCTTCCTATTCCGCAACAAAGCATCCTTCACTCATGCTGCCAAACATACCCTTGTAAAACTGACCATCCTACCAATCCTCGACTTCGGTGATGTCATTTACAAAATAGCCTCCAAAACCCTACTCAATAAATTGGATGCGGTCTATCACAGTGCCATCCGTTTTGTCACCAAAGCCCCATATACTACCCACCACTGCGACCTGTACACTCTCGTTGGCTGGCCCTCGCTTCATACTCGTCGTCAAACCCACTGGCTCCAGGTCATCTACAAGACCCTGCTAGGTAAAGTCCCCCCATCTCAGCTCGCTGGTCACCATAGCAGCACCTACCTGTAGCACGCGCTCCAGCAGGTATATCTCTCTGGTCACCCCCAAAACCAATTCTTCCTTTGGCCGCCTCTCCTTCCAGTTCTCTGCTGCCAATGACTGGAATGACTGGAACGAACTGAAACACTTATCTCCCTCACTAGCTTTAAGCACCAGCTGTCAGAGCAGCTCATAGATTACTGCACCTGTACATAGCCCATCTATAATTTAGCCCAAACAACTACCTCTTTACCTACTGTATTTATTTATTTATTTTGCTCTTTTGCACCCCATTATTTCTCTCTACTTTTTTCTATCTCTACTATCTCTACTTTTTTTACTTTTTTTTACTTGCTATATTGTATTTACTTCGCCACCATGGCCTTTTTATATTTTTTATATTTTGTTTGCCTTCACCTCCCTTATCTCACCTCACTTGCTCATATTGTATATAGACTTATTTTTCACTGTATTATTGACTGTATGTTTGTTTTACTCCATGTGTAACTATGTGTTGTTGTATGTGTCGAACTGCTTTGCTTTATCTTGGCCAGGTCGCAATTGTAAATGAGAACGTGTTCTCAATTTGCCTACCTGGTTAAATAAAGGTGAAATAAAAAAAATAAAATCGCAGTGCTAGCTGCGCCACCAGAGTCTCTGGGTTCGCGCCCAGGCTCTGTTGCAGCCGGCCGCGACCGGGAGGTCCGTGGGGCGACGCACAATTGGCATAGCGTCGTCCGGGGTAGGGAGGGTTTGGCCGGTAGGGATATCCTTGTCTCATCGCGCTCCAGCGACTCCTGTGGCGGGCCGGGCGCAGTGCGCGCCAACCAAGGGGGCCAGGTACACGGTGTTTCCTCCGACACATTGGTGCGGCTGGCTTCCGGGTTGGAGGCGCGCTGTGTTAAGAAGCAGTACGGCTGGTTGGGTTGTGCTTCGGAGGACGCATGGCTTTCGACTTTCGTCTCTCCCGAGCCCGTACGGGAGTTGTAGCGATGAGACAAGGTAGTAATTACTAGCGGTTGGATACCACGAAAATTGGGGAGAAAATGGGATAAAAAATAAAAAATAAAAATAAAAATACAAAAAAGAATTAGTTTTAACACCAATCATAGTCAAACTATCTCAAACTGTTTGACTTGAAAAAATACAAAACATATTTTTAAAGAGGCGTTTGGGAGCCAAAAGAGCTGGCTATTTTTGTTCAACAGGCTTTTGTCCAAGACGCTCATTGATGTTTTTCTTCCTTTCGAAAACAAAATGGCCTCTGAGGAAAAGTGAAGTGTTGTATTATTCCATCCAAACAGCCAGGGGGCCGGACATCACAGCTCTCTGCCGCTGCCGGGTTACAGGGCCAGCCTCCCTGCCGCTGCCGGGTTACAGGGCCAGCCTCCCTGCCGCTGCCGGGTTACAGGGCCAGCCTCCCTGCCGCTGCCGGGTTACAGGGCCAGCCTCCCTGCCGCTGCCGGGTTACAGGGCCAGCCTCCCTGCCGCTGCCGGGTTACAGGGCCAGCCTCCCTGCCGCTGCCGGGTTACAGGGCCAGCCTCCCTGCCGCTGCCGGGTTACAGGGCCAGCCTCCCTGCCGCTGCCGGGTTACAGGGCCAGCCTCCCTGCCGCTGCCGGGTTACAGGGCCAGCCTCCCTGCCGCTGCCGGGTTACAGGGCCAGCCTGCCTGCCGCTGCCGGGTTACAGGGCCAGCCTCCCTGCCGCTGCCGGGTTACAGGGCCAGCCTCCCTGCCGCTGCCGGGTTACAGGGCCAGCCTCCCTGCCGCTGCCGGGTTACAGGGCCAGCCTCCCTGCCGCTGCCGGGTTACAGGGCCAGCCTCCCTGCCGCTGCCGGGTTACAGGGCCAGCCTCCCTGCCGCTGCCGGGTTACAGGGCCAGCCTGCCTGCCGCTGCCGGGTTACAGGGCCAGCCTGCCTGCCGCTGCCGGGTTACAGGGCCAGCCTGCCTGCCGCTGCCGGGTTACAGGGCCAGCCTGCCTGCCGCTGCCGGGTTACAGGGCCAGCCTGCCTGCCGCTGCCGGGTTACAGGGCCAGCCTGCCTGCCGCTGCCGGGTTACAGGGCCAGCCTGCCTGCCGCTGCCGGGTTACAGGGCCAGCCTGCCTGCCGCTGCCGGGTTACAGGGCCAGCCTGCCTGCCGCTGCCGGGTTACAGGGCCAGCCTGCCTGCCGCTGCCGGGTTACAGGGCCAGCCTGCCTGCCGCTGCCGGGTTACAGGGCCCTGCCGCTGCCGGGTTACAGGGCCCTGCCGCTGCCGGGTTACAGGGCCAGCCTCCCTGCCGCTGCCGGGTTACAGGGCCAGCCTCCCTGCCGCTGCCGGGTTACAGGGCCAGCCTCCCTGCCGCTGCCGGGTTACAGGGCTCCAGGTATCACATGCAGATGAGAGGACTGTAGGAGAGCTGGACTTTGCAGAACGGTCTCTGGTTTGTCTCATAACCCTAGCTACTTTCTGTCATACCCCTTTCTCAGGACTCCCATGATCGCCGGCGGCCTCTTTGTCATGGACAAGGACTACTTTGAGTTGCTGGGGAAGTACGACATGATGATGGATGTGTGGGGTGGAGAGAATCTAGGTAAGTGGACACAGAACACTAGGAAAGCTTGAGCTTGTTTGTCATTGTGTGGGAATGGGAGAGGGAGTGGGATGCTTTTTTTGGATTGGTTTACGATGTCTATATGTCAATATTATATGACACCATTTTCTGATTGAAATCGTATTGACATTGAAGGTGCCAACTGTGGGAAGTTCTAGCATATTGAATTGTCACTGTAAAACATTACCCTAAACCGTTATATTAATGTGTGTGTTTTGTATTTGGACATTGCAGAGATCTCTTTCCGCGTGTGGCAGTGTGGCGGCAGTCTAGAGATCATTCCCTGCAGTAGAGTGGGACACGTCTTCAGGAAGCAGCACCCATATACCTTCCCTGGGGGAAGTGGCACTGTGTTTGCTAGGTGACTATTGATTGTACCTGTGACGTGAGGTAGACTTAGCTAAAGTCTGCCTTCATGTGGTCCACAGGGGACTAACCTCTTCTTCATACTGGCACACAACCAATCAGCGGGAGTGTACATTAGAGTTTGAAATGAGAGCCATAAAAAATGGCAACTGTACAGGCTAACTGGCAATTGAGTTTACTCACTAACCCTACAGTAACTTTACCCACATTTTACCCTTAACTTTACCTTTCTCAAAGACCCAATGAAATCCAAGCTGAGGCATTGAGATGAATACCTGCTAGTGGCCTGTAGGGAAGGGCTATTTCATTCCTCTGAAATTCACATCCTAATACTGCTGTTCAAAGTCTAGCTTAGCTGCAGTCATTAAAATTGAGGCTCAATCAGAACAGAAGCCTCAGCTCTGCTCTCGTATTGGCTTCACCCCTGCAGTGTCAACACTGTTTCGCATCTGGGTGATTCATCAATGAGATGAGAGAAAGCGGCCACTCCCTCACTGCCAGTCTGTCACATAGCACTGAAAACCCCACAGATTGCCAAGTCTTAGGATGTGTGCTCATATCTCAAAATAGCTTCGAGGACTGTCACTCTCCTCCTGTGTTTTCTGAAGCTTGAACCGCCTCCTCACTTTCTCTTGCCCTGTTCATATTTTAACAGACATCCATCCTTCTATTGAATAAATAACACATGTGATCAATTGAATCTATAACATTGCCTATAGTTTTTAGGCTACTGCACTGAAATGATGACATTATTTCAAGGACTGGAAGAAGGAACAGGAAGAATGCATTTTTTAAAGTATTCTAGCATGGTGTGTATCGGTCTGTCCACAGGAACACGAGGCGAGCAGCAGAGGTGTGGATGGATGAGTTTAAGAACTTTTACTACGCCGCTGTGCCCTCGGCCCGAAACGTGCCCTACGGCAAGTAAGTATCCTTTCAGACGCCCTTCTTCCTGTGCCCTACGGCAAGTAAGTATTGTTTCAGACACACTTCTTCCAAGATGGCATCACAGATGGCCCTGATGTCCTTGTATAGAATAACAAAATACATTTCCCCTTTTCTGACACCTCCAGAAGGTCAGATGGTACACCCTGAGCTGAGTTCTAATATCATGTACTCTGTGCTTTGATGTAGTGATCTCAGTTGCCTCCAGATGTCATGCTGCTGTCTGTCTCTCTGAGATGGCTGGTAGTTAGATGAGTCATGGTTTTATCTGTCTGGCAGCATTCAGAGCAGGATGGAGATGAAGAAGAGGCTCGGCTGCAAGCCATTCAAGTGGTACTTGGAGAATGTGTACCCTGAGCTGCGGTAAGTAGAGAGACCACACCGAAACAGTGGTCCAGCAATATATAGGCGGAACAGACTTTTGGGGCCTTTGTATTCCACTTGGAAATTAAACACGGGAAAAGACTTTGGTGGTGGCATATACTCACGTCTTGTGATTTGACATCCCCTTGACTTGTGCTGTTTGTCTGTCCCTTCAGGGTCCCTGACCATCAGGACATTGCCTTCGGAGCTCTGCAGCAGGGAGGGAACTGCTTAGACACGCTGGGACACTTTGCAGACGGAGTGGTGGGGGTCTATGAATGCCACAATGCTGGGGGAAATCAGGTACCATTCAGGGCTCAGGTACTGCTCAGATCCATTACACATAACCAAGCTGTGCACTGGGCTGGGTAACACACTGAGGTGGGTTTACTTTCTGTCAGGTTCTGGACTGGACAGTCCACTATCAGGTTCTGGACTGGACAGTCCACTATCAGTTTCTGGACTGGACAGTCCACTATCAGGTGCTGGACTGGACAGTCAAATATTGCTTTGATTGGGAGTCTCCGATTCATACTGATGAAATCCATTTAAATGTCCCACTTCCCACAACATATTGATTATATTACTGCGCTGGAGGGGATTATGGGAGAGTCAAGGCCCTGTTGGTCTATATAGGTGTGATTTACAACAGACAACATGCAAACACCGCATATTCACACTTGACAAAGACACACACATTACAAATAGATCTATATAATCATTGAGGAGTACCTAAACTGACTGTCTCCCTCTCTTTCTCCTCAGGAATGGGCGCTGACCAAGGACAAGTCAGTGAAGCACATGGACCTGTGTCTGACGGTGGTGGATCGCACCGCAGGCTCACAAATCAAAATGCAGGGCTGCAGGGAAAACGACAGCAGACAGGTGAGCGAGCCGAGTACCGAGTCATGCACCAAGGATCAGATCGATCAGAAAGCACTAGTAGTAAATGAGAGACTGACAGCAGTCCGGCTGTTAGAATGGAATTAGAACATTCATTTAGTGGATTATGATACTTTTCTGGATTGGGATGATCCCTTTGGATTTGCACCATAAACTCACTATCAATAGAAACCATTAATGGTGATCATAGGATTATTGGGTTTTTGGTAAATGAAACTCATATGACATAAAAACCTGTGACTGATTTGTGGACCCTTGTTTCCTCCCTCTCCCAACCCCTCCCTGACCCCACCTCGTGTGTCTCCAGAAATGGGAGCAAATTGAGAGCAACTCCAAGCTGCGGCACGTGGGCAGCAACCTGTGCCTGGACAGCCGCAGCGCACGTAATGGGGGGCTGACAGTGGAGGTGTGCAGCCCCAACCTCAACCAGCAGTGGAAGTTCACCCTCAACCTCCAGCCCTAGAGAGAGCGAGATGGACAGACAAACACAGAGAGAGAGTGTATCCCCCACCAGCACCACATCCTCTCCTCCCCGGAGCCAAACAGACTAGAGCCACCCATTACCAACACACACAGACGGACGGACAGACTGAGTTCCCCGGAGGGGCCACAACACACAGAGGGAAGCAGGATATTGAAACTACAGACTACCAAGTGGGATGATGATGATTTTAATGTTGATGATGATTTTAATGTTGGTGGTGGTGATGATGATGATAATGCTTTCCCTCCAACTATATACCTCAGCGTTTCATCTTTAGTCCCGCTCTTTGGAATGTGACAAAGTAATTTTTCTTATTACAGGTGAAAGGAACTTTCTGGATGTTTTTTATTTTGTGCGTGTCCTTTGTTCTCTCTTTCCACTGAAGTTCTGAAATGGATAAGACTATTAATTTGTAGTTTTTCTCTCTCAAGTAATCTGTCTTTGTTGAATGTAAAAGACATATTCTACAGAGGTTCCCTGACTAGACAGACTGGCCAGGAAGAAAGCGGATGGTCTCAGCTGGTTTTGGCCCCTTAAAGTCCTGCTGGTAGAAGGGAAATGACTCTATGCACTGTTCCTCTCGTTCACTCAAACGCCTCTCTCCTGATTGGTGGACTGCTCTGCCAGAGTTGAAAAGAGATTAAGAAAATTAACAATTGACAGAGTTTTCATTCTGCTCCTGTCACGCGTGTTGTAAGAAGGTACGTCGTCCGATCAGAAGGGTTCTCTTCGCAGGCCTCTCATGGATTCTGGTGGGACCAGGAGTTGTCCAGGGTGTGGATGTATCGCTGCTGAATCGTCACAGATTGTAGCACTGGCTGCTACAGCTCCTCAGTGTTTGTCCCCTTTGTACATCACAATTGAATGGAACGCCCCCCCAAAAAAAGTTATATATATATTCATTATGTTTTTCTTTGCAAAAGCAGTAGTGTCCATGTTTATTGTAGTTTTATTTTATTTCTAGCAGACATTGAAAAATGTGTTTTGTGTTCAATTATACTGTAGAATAATCAACTGAGTAACACAGTAAATTGGACAGATCTTTCTTTGTACTATTGTTGCGTTCTGACTTCTCTTGTGAGTAAAACATATCTACTTACTTTCTAAAAAAACAAAAATGTTCTCCTTTTCAGTGTCGGTGTTACCGTTGTAACTACCCTGTCATAACCTCATCCAAATCAGTATTGGTGAAGAGTGTATTACAGGGTAATGTTGGAACCATCATTTCCATTCTCAGAAGTCTACAAGTGTTGTCGCACACAGTGTATGTATTTGTGATTTTATAAAATGCCACTTGTTCAGCGCTAAGTGACAGACAGCATGTACACGGCGAGGCCTTGCTGCATGTTATACTTCTACGTCTTTTCTCCTACAGTTTCTTTTTCTCTCCATTTATTTCTCGACATTACTCGCATGCTTTGTGAATGATGTCTTTGCCTTTTTTCATATCCATCCCATTTAAAAGAGAATGTGTCTGTGTGCTAGTGAACAGCTTTCAACAGGTTTCTTGAAGGAGGGCAGGTCATTCGGCAACTGCACTCACAAGGGAGAAAAGCAATAAGATGTTCCTATTTCAGTGTAATTGTTGTGCATTTAGCATCTGCTTCGGGACCATTCTGATTGGGTTTCTACATGTAGCTTGTGATATGTGGTACTTTAAACGTTACTGTTTGTTTCTGAGGGGCAGCAGAACCCACCTTTAATGTGATGGCCAAAGGAGCCTATAACGACTTATGAAAGCAACAATTAATCCATTGACGTGACATTGTTTTTGTCTCGTGGGGGTTCCCCCGATATCAATGGAGATTAATTTATTCTAGAATAGCAAATTACTTATTATTTAGTAATATTTGCTTTCTGTATTTTGTAAGCCCTCATTATATATGCACATATTTACCATAAGCAATCTGTGTAAGTCCTACACATCAATCCCTGTGTGTTCTACACCATTCTGGTCAAACTTCCTGATACAAAAGGAATCTCCAACCATCAGTACAGAAATGAGCATCACAGCATATGCAGCAGTCCCTATCTGACGCTTGTGTAAAAGGTATTGCATTTAAAAAATGCCAAAGAGAGGTGTCCCACAGTAAGAGAGGAGGTGTCCCACAGTAAGAGAGGAGGTGTCCCACAGTAAGAGAGGAGGTGTCCCACAGTAAGAGAGGAGGTGTCCCACAGTAAGAGAGGAGGTGTCCCACAGTAAGAGAGGTGGTGTCCCACAGTAAGAGAGGAGGTGTCCCACAGTAAGAGAGGAGGTGTCCCACAGTAAGAGAGGAGGTGTCCCACAGTAAGAGAGGTGGTGTCCCACAGTAAGAGAGGTGGTGTCCCACAGTAAGAGAGGTGGTGTCCCACAGTAAGAGAGGAGGTGTCCCACAGTAAGAGAGGAGGTGTCCCACAGTAAGAGAGGAGGTGTCCCACAGTAAGAGAGGAGGTGTCCCACAGTAAGAGAGGAGGTGTCCCACAGTAAGAGAGGAGGTGTCCCACAGTAAGAGAGGAGGTGTCCCACAGTAAGAGAGGAGGTGTCCCACAGTAAGAGAGGAGGTGTCCCACAGTAAGAGAGGAAAGAGACCATAATATTTTATCTGCAGTTCAGAATGTGAGATCCGTGTGAGAGCAGGACTATGAAATCATGTTGGGGGTTGTAACCTCCCGTGTGAGATGAGTTGACAAGTTTCACATGGTAAGAGCTTTGTCTGCTATCACGTATGTCACTGTTGAAATTGAAACAATTCTAATGTGAAATTTAGATGGCCTACAGTACTAAAAGGGATTGCTCGGGTGAACATTGTCTACATGGTAGCAAAGGTTGTTCAAGTATTGAATCAAGCCTTTTTTGTAAGATTTGTGTGAAAATGACAAGTTTGCTGTTCACTTTAGGATGAAAAAAAATAATCCTAGCATTACAGCCACATTTAAATTGGATGAAATGTTTACATAGCACAATGTGCCAAAGTAATTTACTTATTTGATTTACATTGTCAATACAAGGTGAAGGACGTGCCATTTGACGGATAATAAACCAAATCAAGAAAATAGTAATTTGGGACATCAAATATGATTTGTTCCTTTGATAAAACAGTTTGCTGTAGGATTGTGTAGATTACGATTCAAATCCCAGGGGAGGCAGCATGGGGGTATCCAATGTAAAAGTGTATGTTTGTATATACACTACGTTGATCTACTGTACAGTATGAACAAGCAACACCAGTGAGTGGATCTACTCTACAACGCTTGGGATTGTTCATGTTTTATAGTTATGGCAAAACTTTTACTTTAAGAGGAAAAATGTACTTAAATAAATGCATTTATAAGAGATGTGGCCTTTCTTTACATTCCTTGAAGACTTAGTTAATTAGCAATGAGAAATAAGGTTTGGAAGCCAGAGTTTTGTTGATGGCTGTAACTAAATCATTCAGTCAGTTTTCCTGGCCTGCTTGCTCTCATTGCTATGCAGAGTCCTCCTAGTGGGAAAACAGGACAGTATTGTCATGGAAACAGCCTCTAACAAAGATCCAGCCCTGGCTGTTCTCCAGTGTCTCCAATTTCCACTCAGAGATGTCCACAATTTGCTCTCTCATATTAGGGGTTCTCAAACCTCTCCTCGGGGACCCCCATCTGTTCCATATCAGAGCTAGCACACCAGTCAACTAATTCTCAAGCCCTTGTCTGGGAGAATTAGTTAAGGGCTTCAACACAACTGGGAAATGTCTGGGGGTCCCCGAGGAGAGGTTTTAAGAACCAATCCTAGCCCTGGGGACCTCAGGTAGACATTTGTTTCAGCCTTAGTACACCCACGCTTGATTCGAATCAACTCATCATCAAGCCTTTAATTAGTTGAATCAATTGTGTGAGTGTTAAAGCAGTATTTATCAGGATTGGGAAACACTGGTTTAGATGCAGGTGCAAAATGAGGGTTGTTTTAGTACGCATAAAGGTCCAGCTCTAATACCTCCTGCATGTACAATCCCACAGTCAAAGGAAACTAAAGGGTTTGTACATATGTGTAACGCTCCATCACATCCCAGGGTAATGTAACAGACATTAAAAGCCCAGTGCAGTCAAAAGTATGTTTTTTCCCTGTGTTTTGTATCATATTGTAC
Source organism: Salvelinus fontinalis (assembly GCF_029448725.1). Taxonomy (NCBI): domain Eukaryota; kingdom Metazoa; phylum Chordata; class Actinopteri; order Salmoniformes; family Salmonidae; genus Salvelinus; species Salvelinus fontinalis. Next base: position 89,133,854 of record NC_074665.1, on the reverse strand, counting down.
AACAGCTGATGAAACATTTGATCAGTGTTATTTCCTGATAGTTGCTGGTTGAAAATACAGTATACACAGGACCTTCTAATCAGCAGGTTTGCATGTGTGGGAGTTTGTTTTCAATGATGACATCACCATGCGGTAAATTAGTTAGACCAATAAAAAGAGATCCAGACAGTCCTATCAAAGTTTTTGCTAAAAACATTTTTTGGGGGGGAAATCTATTACAGTAAGGTACTTAATTGTTACCCAGAAATGTTTTGATATTGATACAAAACTGTCTGCATTGGACCTTTTTTTAAAGATGCAGAGTCAAAGATCAGCAGCTCTACTAAACAGACCCGCTGTCGCCCACTACTACTACCAACAGCACAATAAACATCTGGAGACTAGACATGCACCATACTCCTAGCCCACAGGGGGCGCTAGCCTGACATGCACCATACTCCTAGCCCACGGGGCGCTAGTCTGACATGCACCATACTCCTAGCCCACAGGGGGCGCTAGCCTGACATGTACCATACTCCTAGCCCACAGGGGGTGCTATCCTAGGCGTGTACCATACTCCAAGCCCACAGGGTGAGCAAGCGTGATATGCCCATATTCGTCACACTTTATCTAAAGTATCATTTTATAAAGCGTATAAGGTTAACGAAGCCTTCGTAAACCCTTTACAAGGCCTACATAAACACTTGACACTGGTGGTGTATAAAATCATGAACATTTATTAAATGTGTGCAACATGGTGTAAATGCTCAACATACGATTCACAAAGTCAGTCATGGCCCAGTTTTTCAAAAGATGGATTTCTATCAGGATTAAATGCATAGACATAGAATGAACAGAACAGAAAATGGGGACGCGTTCTATTCATTCTATTTCTATGCATTTAATGCCATCTGATAGGAGAAATACAGATAAACTTTTGAAAAACTGGGCCCAGGGTGGTGCACAGTTAACATGGAGATTACAGAGGGAATACACAATGAGGAGCATACAAACATGACACAGCTATCACTTTTCCTCCACCGATGAAAGACACACAGAACGAGAAGCAGTTTCTACAACACAACATTCCCAGAGCAATCAGACATTGCAGTTTGTTTTGTACATAGTTTGACATTACATTCTTATAGAATGAATCTGATATGTTTGGTCCAGTTTACATGAGCTATTTACACATTAGTACAATGTGAAATACACCATGCTGAAACTAGATTTCATTTCATCAACATCCCTTATTATTCTTGACAAATTTACTACTGACCAACGATTGAGAACATTATGATAAATATTTCAATATTATCTACTAGAATTCTTTACAGTATTTTGATAGCACCTTATGTCATCAGGTTATTGTATTTATTATTAACTTTTGAATATCAAATAATGATGCCCTGAGGTCAGCAAAGTTAATTTCCTTTCCTTGAAATGAGTGTCTCCACCATACATCTTTATGTCCCAACTTTAGACTTTCAATTTCCACATTTCACTATAGGCCTACAGAAACACATAACAATAAGGTCTCATTGTTTCTTCAGATGTGGCAGCACTATTTTGAGATTGGCTTCTTTGCATATTCAAGCCTATAGGCAGAGGCAAGGTTACTCATCACACGACATGAGCACAGTTCTCTGAGCTACTTCCATTAAACATCATAGTTCACTGAGCTACTTCCATTAAAGTTCACAGTTCACTGAGCTACTTCCATTAAAGTTCACAGTTCACTGAGCTACTTCCATTAAAGTTCACAGTTCACTGAGCTACTTCCATTAAAGTTCACAGTTCACTGAGCTACTTCCATTAAAGTTCACAGTTCACTGAGCTACTTCCATTAAAGTTCACAGTTCACTGAGCTACTTCCATTAAAGTTCACAGTTCACTGAGCTACTTCCATTAAAGTTCACAGTTCACTGAGCTACTTCCATTAAAGTTCACAGTTCACTGAGCTACTTCCATTAAAGTTCACAGTTCACTGAGCTACTTCCATTAAAGTTCACAGTTCACTGAGCTACTTCCATTAAAGTTCACAGTTCACTGAGCTACTTCCATTAAACGTCACAGTTCACTGAGCTACTTCCATTAAACTTCAGTCTCTCAAATATAGACTCCATGTAGGCTATTATACTGTAATAATAAAATGTATTTACAGTATTATCAGTCTTGATCACTAATGCAGAGTGAAGACTGAATTGAATGAAAAACAATCACAAAATAGTTAGTAAAAAACGAACGATTAAGAACATAATGGGCATGGGCTGCCTGACTAGCCAGAGAGATGCAGTGTATGGTAATATCCTTATTTGCATGTAGTCTCGGATTGTCCATTAAGAGCTTAGTTTAGAGGTGGGTGTACTGGAGTGGTACCAACCCGTGGCACTCACGTCCGTAGCCATAAAGTGCTTTGAAAGGCTGGTCATGGCTCACATCAACAGCATCCTCCCGGACACCCTAGACCCACTCCAATTCGCATACCGCCCCTTCAGATCCACAGATGACGCAATCTCAATCGCACTCCACACTACCCTTTCTCACCTGGACAAAAGGAACACCTATGTGAGTGCTGTTCATCGACTACAGCTCAGCGTTCAACACCAAGTGCCCACGAAGCTCATCACTAAGCTAAGGACTATGGGACTAAACACCTCCCTCTGCAACTGAATCCTGGACTTCCTGACGGGCCGCCCCCAGGTGGTAAGGGTAGGCAACAACACATCTGTCACGCTGATCCTTAACACTGGGGCCCCTCAGGGGTGTGTACTTAGTCCCCTCCTGTATTTCCTGTTGACCCAAGTTTGCTGATGACACAACAATCGTAGGCCTGATCACCGACAACGATGAGACGGCCTATAGGGAGGAGGTCAGAGAACTGGCAGTGTTGTGCCAGGACAACAACCTCTCCCTCAATGTGAGCAAGACAAAGGAGCTGATCGTGGACTACGGGAAAAGGCAGGCCAAACAGGCCCCCATTAACATCGACGGGGCTGTAGTGGAGCGGGTCGAGAGTTTCAAGTTCCTTGGTGTCCACATCAACGAACCATCATGGTCCAAACATACCAAGACAGTCGTGAAAAGGGCACGACAAAACCTTTTCCCATCTGACCTTAAGGCACTACAGAGGGTAGTGTGAACGGCCCAGTACATCACTGGGGCCAAGCTTCCTGCCATCCAAGAAGCTAGACGGTGTCAGAGGAAAGGCCATAAAACTGTCAGAGACCCCCCCCCCACTGTTGGTTAAGGGCTTGTCAGTAAGCATTTCACGGTAAAGTCTACACTTGTTGTATTCGGCGCATGTGGCGAATAAAATTTGATGGTCTTGGAGCTGCACTCACTGTCAGACAGATACTTTATGGGTCAGAGAACAGCAGTAGCTAAATACCAGAAGGAAAGAACGATGACGATAGATGGAGGCCTGTCAATCAACTGACCTCATGAATTTGACAGCAGATTGGTAAATTAAAATTGCCTCTCAGATGCTATAGGGAATTACAGTGATATCAGACTGACACAAAGACATTTCAGGCAATGAGAAATGGCCAAGGATGCTAAAAAAGAATGATAGGATGTGGCCTCGGGTACTTAATATGACTTGGCTACCTGTGTTGTAAAGGATGGATCAAAAAACCTAATAGTAGAATCATGGAGTGAGAATATAATGAAATTCATGAACACAAATGCATTATACAGATTGACGTGACAAACTGTAATTTGTTAATCTATCTTGAATAAATTATATTTTTCTCTGCAGAAGACATCTGAAATCACCAAATGATACTGGCATCAAATGCCTTTGTGGTTTTGTCCATATTGCTCTCTCCTTTATAAATAAATAAATCCTCAACTAATTTAACATACCAGAAAAACAAAATATGTTATATGTAAAAGGCACTGAGAAAATATCTAATACATGGCTGAGTAGAAGTGTTTACTTTGAACAGTTGTTGACTGTATCATGCATACTTCCTGGTGTCTATCAATATAACAATTCAGAACAAAAGAGCATTGTTATGAACATTATCAACCGATGTATGGCATGTCAGAGCTTCTTTCAGACAGTGATCAGTGCACAGAACTAGTGGCTCACACAAACATACAAGAACGACAATGTTTTTGGGGGGAAAGAAAATGTGAAAAATAATCATTTGTGTTACCTATAAGTGAAGACTAATAGAACTATAATCATACACTGAAAAAAAATATAATCGCAACATGTAAAGTGTTGGTCTCATGTTTTATGAGCTGAAATAAAAGATGCCAGAAATTTTCTATATGCACAAAAAGCTTACTTCGCTCAAAATTTGTGCACACATTTCTTTACATCCCTGTTAGTGAGCATTTCTCCTTTGCCAAGATTATCCATCCACATGACAGGTGTGGCATATCAAGAAGCCAATTACACACCATGATCAATACATAGGTGCACCTTGTGCTGGGGACAAATGGCCACAAAAATGTGCAGTTTTGCCACACAACACAATGCCACAGGTGTCTCAAGATGAGGGAGCGTACAATTAGAATTCTGACTGCAGGAATGTCCAACAGAGTTGTTGCCAGAGAATGTAATGTTCATTTCTCTACCATAAACGTCGTTTTATAGAATTTGGCAGTACGTCCAACCAGCCTCACAACCGCAGACCACGTGTATGGCGTTGTGTGGGCGAGCGGTTCGCTGATGTAAACGTTGTTGGCAGAGTGCCCAAATGGTGGAGGTGGGTTTACTGTATGGTACGGGCAGGCATAAGCTATGGACAACGAACACAGTTTATTTTATCGATGGTAATTTGAATGCACAGAGATACCTTGAGATCCTGAGGCCCATTGTCGTGCCATTCTTCAGCCCCATCACCTCATGTTTCAGCATGATAAATGATAATGCACTGCCCCAAGGATCTGTACACAATTCCTGGAAGCTGAAAATGTCCCAGGTCTTCCATGGCCTGCATACTCACCAGACATGTCACCTGTTGAGCATGTTTGGGGTGCTCTGGATCGACGTGTACGACAGTGTGTTCCAGTTCCCGCCAATATCCATCAACTTTGCACAGCCATTGAAGATGAGTGGGACACAATCAACAGCCTGATCAACTCTATGTGAAGGAGATGTTGCGCTGCATGAGGCAAATGGTGTTCACACCAGATGCTGACTGGTTTTCTGATCCACACTCCTAACTTTTATAGTTATCTGTGACCTTTGCACATATATGTATTACCAGTCATGTGAAATCCATAGATTAGGTACTAATGAATTTATTTAAAATTGACTGATTTTCTGATATGAACTTTAACTCAGTAAAATCTTTCAAATGGTTGCATGTTGCGTTTATATTTTTGTTCAGTATACATACCTTATCTGCACACAAAAACACATTAAGGTAAATATTCATAACGTTTTTAATTTCATTGGTTTTTAGTGTTCATCATCAAGTGTACTTTAGTTGATCAGCAATATCCCCTTTAAATCATTCCTCCATAAATATTGTAGCACTAGGTTGCATAAGTCAGCACTCAATAGACACTCATTTCCCTTTCTAGTAAACTTTGATTTCCTGCTTCTTCAAAGAATGGTCGAGCACTCAATTAGGGAGGAAACTTAGGCGATACCAGTTAAACAGCATTAAATCTTCAGTATTCTGTGACAGAGCATAGATTTACACAATAGTTATGGAGTATTAATGTGCATCATTTAACTCCTATTTTCTGAGGAAGCATTTAGTACAACCATTAATTAAAGGGATTCATCAAAGCTAGGGATATTTAGTAAACATCAATAGACCTTTATTGAATCACTTTAAAGTGCAAGACGATCGAAAGTGCATGAGTAGTGCCCTAGCTAGGACAACTCTGCCTCAGTAATACAAATCTCACAAACACTTCACACATCAATAACACAGTCACAGTGGCAAGGAGTGGACAAGCACGAATGTATGTCATCGGCCAAGGGATAAAATAGGCCTTTGTGTGTGGACTTTGGAATTGCACACTTTTACACTGACATAAGTCTCTATTGGCCAAGAAGACATTATTAATCCACAGTGACATTCACTTTCACATTCACTGACTTAAACAGCTCCACATACAACACATTGGGGTACTATTCTGTCTCCACACAAGATGCAAGACAGCATCCTCTCAAAGTCATTACGGAACAGGAGAATCCATTCTCCAAAGCACATTTGGAAGGAATAACGTTGACAAACTTCTGTTGGTCTGGTGTTGTCTTCTCTCCATCTTTTAGTGACATCATTGGACTGAGAGTCATTGGCTGATGGTGTGAAATGTTTAACTCAAACCCAAATCACATACTTCATAGATCAATGTCAGGCTTGCTTCCAGGGAATGAGCTGTGGGCGTGACCAGCCAAGCCAGAGACCCCGCCCTATTCAGTAGACCTGAACTGGGAACAGTCCATGTCTGTGTGGTCTGTCAGTGAGTGAGTTTGGCTGTGGACATATCAGATTTAGCTGTGGATGGTTCAGCGTGTATATCTAGAGTTGAACTGAACTGACACCTGCAGCTCTTGATGATCCAAGACTATGCCACATGGAGACTGTGTTCATGCTGTACATTAACAGTACGCCTCATCCAAACCAACGTTCATGTGGCAAGAACTGGTATTGTATCATCCAACCTTCCCTTTGCCGTCTGATAACCTGACCACAAGTCACGCCATCCAGTATTTCCAATGATGTTGCAAATATAAGGACTGCCAGTCATATAATCTGATGACCAGTTGAAAGGTTCCTATTGACTGAGATATGGAGTTGAGTACAGTACAGTAAGCACTACCCTGATAAGTAGGAGATTTCCCATTCCAGGTATGAACCATCAGCAGGAAGAGCTCTGGAAGGGAACAGTAACGTAGATCTACTTCTCTATATTTCATTTAAACATAATGGGTCCTGGGCTTACAAACTGCATTATGTATATATACAGTATATCTGCTTAGTGGTTCAGGTCTATCTTGGAGAGAAAATCTCAGATGTTGCTCGGTAGGTGGTCCAATAGAATCATAGATTGACATTACAGAGTGACTTTGCACTACATGGAAACAACGTTTAACCCGGTCAGAAAAAAATTATCCAAACACTTTTTTGTCATGCAGCCTGTGACACGAACATTATGAGGCATGTGGATAGTACAATGGCTTTGCTTTGTGCCTCAGTAAAGAAACATTCCTCTATAGACATTTCTCTTGAGTTCTGATTCAGATATAGTGACCTGCTCTCCACACCTAGAGGTTCTGTCCCCAAACCCATTTAACACAGACACTATTAAAATATGGTTTCATTTAAGGAATTACGTGTCTACAATTGTAAAGAAAATATGTATTAGTGGGTGTGGTTAGTGTGCGTTAGTGCTTTGCGTGTGATGAACAGTGTGTGTGGTACGTGTGAGACGTGACAGTGTGTGTGTATGTACACACGTGTTTGGGTACATGTGAGACATGACAGTGTGTGAGACGTGACAGCGTGTGACTGTGTGTGACAGTGTGTGTGTGACATGACAGTGTGTGTGTGACATGACAGTGTGTGTGTGACATGACAGTGTGTGTGTGTGTGTGTGTACATGTGAGACGTGATAGTGTGTGTGTGTGTGTGTGTGGGTACGTGTGAGACGTGACAGTGTGTGTGTGTGTGTGGGGGTACGTGTGAGACGTGACAGTGTGGGTACGTGTGAGACGTGACAGTGTGTGTACGTATGAGACGTGACAGTGTGTGTGTGTGTGTGTGGGTACGTGTGAGACGTGACAGTGTGTGTGGGTACGTGTGAGACGTGACAGTGTGTGTATGTGGGTACGTGTGAGACGTGACAGTGTGAATGTGGGTGTATATTATAAAGATTACGTGGTCTCCTCACTGGGTGGGGGAGCAGTCATCTAAGTCCAGCAGCTCCCTCACCAGTCTCTCTCCAAACTGC